>NC_140375.1:13465000-14135000 GCF_054491055.1 Hypomesus nipponensis | reverse complement strand
AATAATAGTCATCATATATTTCAGAATCAAGACAGTGAGCCAGGCTAGTTTGATGCGAAACAGCTTCTTTTCAGCATGAGGGTTTCTACCTCGAGCTGTGACCTATTTCTGTCCATGAATCCATTGAAGAGTCTCGCCACCATCAAACGGAATATAACACTTCATTCCATGATTCCATTAAAGCTAACTGCACAGATGTTCCGGTTCCCTGCTAATATTCATGTAGGTTCACTTCACCATCTATTTTTAGGGAAATAAACGCCTGTTCAGCAGGTCTCCTGAGCCAGAAGCTCTCTCTTGTTCAAGGTAATTTCCTGATAACAAACGGCAGCATTGTGCTGCATTTCAGAGAAAAGGATCAGACTGGATCCAAGTGGGTCAAGGCCGGCCAATGGGAGTCTTGCCCTGCTCCTAACTAAACACACACACACTCACACAGACACACACACACACCTGGCCCAAAGTAAACAAACACACCAATTAGCATCTCTAGACATCTGCCCATACACCCTCCCCACCTTCCTTCCATCTCTCCCATCCAAGCACAGAGCCAAGGAAGCTAGTAAAGTACACAGCTGACGACTACCTCAGGTAATGATGTGCTATCATAATAGAGCTTTGCTTCTCTCTCAGCAGGCTGTGGATAGCAATGTTATAATCACCGTTGTGACGGCGTCATATTGATACATAATGTGCTGAGAGGATACGATATGGTGCACTGGAGATAAACAGGAAGTGACATTTACAGTGAGGAGATTGGTCAACAGAGGAGTTCATTCCCGCCATCAGTACAACATGTTAGCACACAGAGTATCATCACAGAGGGAACTTGGGAGATGTTGTACTGAAGTTGAGCAGTATGATCTCGCCCTACTTAACGCAGATCCTCTTCATTTTCACCTCTCCTTTATTCCTGGGTTCATAAACTGGCATGTTCACACCCCAACCTTCCACAAACCCTCCCCTTCCCACCAACCCAACCCACTCCCTCCACATCACCCCTCCACACACCCTCCCCACCACACCACAGCAGATGCCCTATAGCAGCCATTCCCCACCTTTTCCACTTTGCGGCCCACTTGCATAGCTGAAATATTTGTGCCGCCGCCCAACACATCCGTTCACTTAATTCCCGCTCATCACACGTTTAACAACACCACGGGAACAGTTCGCTTTCAAGGCCAAATGCGTTTGAGAGATCAAAGAAGACAAGCGTCCATCAGCGCCACAATAAGCACACATTGTAAAGAGAGGTAAGGCATGTACGACTGCCTGCAGCTACACCTGGATGAGAGGGGCCTGAGGAGAGAGGTCTGAAGTTGGACTCTTTTCGGAGAAGTGAGATAGTTCGATTGCATTTAGGCTCGATTGCCTTACCTATCATTGGTATCCTGGATGTTGCGACCACATTTTTGTTGGGCTCTAATTTTGGGGATCAGAATTTCACCACTCGAATTTGAGCAGCCAGAATTTTGTTGCATTATATATTTTTTTGGGGGGGGGGATGTGAATTTAACTGTTCATACTTGAGCAACCTGAATTTCTGAACCTTGAATTTCTGGATCAGATATTTTTTTTTACATTGAAATAAATGTATATTTCAATTTTAAAGAGGTGAATTCAGAACTAACAAATGCAGTGGTGTTCAAATGTTAATGTTAAGTATTCAATGCCTTTTGTAAAATTAAAAACATGATGTCACTGATTTGCTTCCATATGTGGCCCACAAGTTGGGAATCAAAGGTTGGGCCCACAGAGTACAGTATACTGTCCAAGCCAAGGAAGTATCACACTTAGTGTTCTCGTCCATGTCCTGTCCCTCCCGCTGGCTTCATCACTCACAGCTCCATTATTCGCTGGAAGACTGTTCCTCAGGGATACACACTCTTTTGATTTTGTTGATTTTTTAAAACTTTTTTTTTCCAATGTGAACAGTTACAGAACCAGTGAGAAGGAGAGAGGTAGCAAGAAAAAGAAAAATGGAAGAGAGGGAGAAAGATGCATCCCTGAGGATTATTTAGGAGAGGATGATAAATTATGATGGGGAACAGCATACATTGGGCTGTTTGCTGTACTTCCACAATCTGCAATCATTTTCCCTCAGGCAACAAGATCCCTTTAAGACTATTAGTCCTGAAGCCACTATTATACACACATATACACACACAGAAACTCTTGCTTACTTTTATGTTATTCGTTCTCTCCCTGCAAAAGTCTCTAATTACCATTAAGAGGAGAGGAGAGGAGGGAAGATTAGATGAGAGGGCAGAACAGTGGCCTCACTGTCTTTTGGACACAAGGCCTTGCCATCTGACACCTGCCACTGAGTAGGCATGAATTCACTCTCTGCTTGGCAGGAAGTAAAGGCCAGCAAACAGGAACTCAGAGCAGGAGTGTATGCTAATTCCACCGGCCAAAGGAAATGGCTGCCCTTAGTGTCTGTGTTGCTGCAGAGCAGGGGAGCACCTGCCGCCCTTACAGAGAGCCTTTTAGGAGACAGCAGTGACACGTCTGAATGTCAATTGAAGACACAGATGTCTGAAAACAGACAACACTTTAATGTTGCTGGTCATACCGGCTAATAGCTTGGCTTAAGACACAGATAGTCTTTGGTTTGTAAATAAAATGTCTTGTGCGCTACACATTTGCATTTACCCTGCAACAAGATCTTTCAATTGGACAAGGTATACAAGACACACACTGTATATGGAGTAGAAAAAGAGAAGGAGAGACATCGTTTGAGGGAGAGAGAGAGGGAAAGAGAGCGGGAAACAGAGAGAGAATATGGGGGAAAGAGAAAGAGTTAGAGGGAGAGAAGTAAATAGGCTGAGCGTGAACACTGATGCTACAAAGAAAGAACACTGATGCTCCTGTGTCCGCACAGGAGGCCATTCAAACACACACACACACACACACACACAAGCAGATGTTCACACACTCCCACCCCCTTGAGGCACCGCAGGTGACACACTCTGGCAGAGGCACCGTGAGTTTAACCCAGCAGACAGAGAACTCATTTAACAACAGCCAAATACACACACACACACACACACCCCATTACACATGCATGCATGAGCACACTAACATGCACACACACGAAAATACTGACACAAGCACGTACCCTTACATCATTGAAAAGACAGAAAAATACAGAGGGCAGTTGGCTACATTGCACAAACATGCAAAAGCAGCTGAAGCCTAAAGTTCGTACTGTTTTTTCATGTATATACCACTGTGAACCTATTTGTCCATAGCACAATACACACGCAACTTGGGCCTCATAGGTACAGGACAGACGTGTTTTGTCCATTGTGAAACAAGCGGTACACATGCGCAGAGCTAGATTAGAATATGTATGAGCTTCACACTGTGAGCTTAGGTTCACAGACCAAAAATACACTCAAAGTGTGAAGGAACCTGACAGTGTACTGCTGCAAACTGTCGTACCAACAACGTTTTCACACTCTGTGAAGTGTCTCTTTGCAAGTGCACTGTTTCAATCTCTTAAAAATGTGATTCAAACACACACTATATCTGACTGTAACATTTAAATGCACTGGAAAATAATGATCTAGCTAGGCAGGAGAGGGCCAAGTAGGAGAAGCACAGGATTGCAATAAACAGTGAGAGCCCTAGATAATTACCATGTACATATTTCCTTGTTGCAGGTACTGTGGATTTCAGTGTGCCTGCATATGAAGCTGAATAAACGGCCGAACTATATCTGCACTCATCCTGAATGAATGTTCCCATCAAAACTTGATTTGAGGGATTCCCAGTATACTCCATTTTGTCAAGCTTCGTTGTACTGTGTCTTTTGATGTTAGCAAACAATATAAAAGCGCACATCACACAGGATTGGCTAGCACACTGGGGCGTTTCTTGAGAAATGCAAAGGTGCAGATTTCTTTCCGCACAGTCATCAATTTGATAGCTCCCAGACTTTCCAAGCTGTTCCCAGGCTGGATTGCCCCAAGCAGGCCACAATCAATGTCTTTCTCACCAGTATCTCATCCCTTTACCCCAGGCCATCTGAAGAGTAGTCTGACAACAAAAATGTTGAAAGGTGAATGACAAATACCTTTGATAAATGTATCAGTTAAAAAACAAACACGCAATGGGACTATGTGATGATGGATGGTGGAAGAGAAAATCGAATGAAAATTAGGAGAAACACAATCTACATTAAACATATTCCAAATAGCATTTCAAACAATCAATCAAAGACAAACAGCTGACCAACTCGCAGTGAATCTTGACATGAACGTATCAGACAGTCAAACAGTCTCTTTTTCTCTGGCTGGCAAGTATGATTTGTATGTCCAGAAAATATGTGCTCAGACATCTTCAGAATATGGTGTGGATAAAACATATATAAACGAATGAAAACTCGCAATGAAACCTTGGTGGTCGTCTAGCAACTACAACTGGGCCATAAATCACCATGGTGAACCACTCTGACAAGAGTGCATTACAGAAACAATACTTTCTACACATTCAGTTCTTAACCCTTATACCACTGAATCACCCCATCCATCCATATACTGTACTTGACTCCTGCTAGGAGGGAGGCTGAGGGGACGGGACGGGGCTGGCTTGGCCAGGGGACGGAGGAGGGAGGGGGGAGTTCGGTAGATGACTCACCATTGACCGTGAGGTGCACCCAGCTGCCATTGTGGAAGGTGTCGTACTGCTGCTCCAGCATCAGGACCCGGCACTCGTACCAGCCCTGGTCCTCAGGGTGCACAGGGACAATCTGCAGGGACGCCTTCCCATGAAGACTGGCTCGACCTGAGGAGGACACAGAGTGGGGCAGGGGTTCAGAACGAGGACCAACAACCGGAGGTACCACCGTCACAGGTAGCGCTCAAACTGTCAGTCTATTCTAAAAAGGTAAGCACATTCTATAGTTCTTGACTGACAGTGCCAAGGTTAAGCTTATGCTGCATAACTCAATCCCAAGAAAACCTACATGTTACCCACAGCTTTCTGTATGAGTGTTATTCTCCAATACAGCACTGCTACATTACAGAACATATTTAAACACACACACACACACATCTTCACCCACACATACTGTGGTTTTAGCACCCAGGCCTGGATGATTAATAACTGCCAACTGCACCTTTGAGTCAGTGAGCATGTTGGTCTCACCAAGCTGAGAGATCACGCTGTGCACAATCCATGTTTTTTTCAACTTCAATCATACACATAACTTAGATAAAACAGGGTGGCAACTGCCATGGATCAAGGTCAAAGGCATTTGACTTGACCCAAAATGAAAATGATTGCATTTGAATTTGAGCGGTTTCCCAATCCATACTACTTCACAACCTCTCACAATAAACAAATTACCGTCTGTCCCTGGCCTAGCTACAGCTGCCTGCCAACATCAGGATTAATGGAGCACATTACCTGTGGGGCGATCACTCTCAGTCTCTAGCTAGCTTCTACTGTCTGATGAAGCACATAGGGCTGAAATAGGAAAGCACTCAGTGTCAATACCCTCCAAAAAAGACTGCCTTTTCTTTTAAAGCTCAAAGAGATAAATTGGGATTTCAACAGGAAGGAAGTCAGGAGGGAGGGCTGAAGTGAGGGAGAGCAGGTGGGCACGTTGAAAACCTTCGCTGCTAAACTGTCTGTCTCACAGCTTCTAAAGCCTAGCACTCAGTCATTCACTCAGTCAGTCAGCCAGTCATTCACTCAGCCACTCACTTCGTCACATGACGAGTTTTGAGAGTGGAACTCCAAGTGCTTCTTTGCCTGAGGAGAACACAGGCATTTTCACCCAAGCGTAGAGGTACTGTTAGAACCAAGCATTGAGGCCTCTCACACTGTTAGCACCACTGCATGTTACAGTAGTTCAACTGGAGCGTCAGCTATTGATGTTCCCAGCCATGCATATAGATCCCATAGACAACCTAGCCCCTGGTTGGCTGAAATACCTGGGAAAGAAAACTACAGTTTTTGCACATTTTGTTTACTTTTTTGTCGTGAGCAGAAAAATCGATGAGGATAACGGGAAAAGGGAAGAGAGGGGACTGCAGTCTTGCAGTAAAAAGTCAGGTCTATTTCTGCCCAGGTGATGAAGTGCAGAGAGAGGTGGGAGGTGGCGTGAAGGTTAGGCATCGACCTCAATGCTTATCTGTCAGCGAACGAGGGGCGTGCGGTAAACAGAGCTAACAGCACTGTGTCCATGTCAGAGCACTTCCCCTGGAGCAGCGGACTGAACACTGCACGTCCACACAGGCAACAGGAACACAGAACTCACGCATGAGTTACAATGTCTCAAAAAGCAGCACTTACAGAGGAAAGCCACAGTCTAATATCTCGTCCATACAGTAATAACCACTGTCCCGTTGCAGGCTATTACCTTCATCTGATTACGGATGAAATTGAAGAAGATGGTAGATGATTGGAAGCCGGTTTGCTCAATAATTGAGAGGACATAGAATAAAACTTCATAACCACAAATCATAAATTAATTATTGATGGCCTCCTTGCTTGAGTGGGTGTACAAATACATGTTTTTACGTTTCCATATTATCGCGGGGCACATTGACAAACAGCCTCTGTCTAGCAGACAACAGCTAGAAGACTAATACTCCATTGAACAGTGTTCTGTGCTCCCATTGAAACATTCCCCATCTCACCTCTGAGAACTAGAATTCCGTGACCCCGTCTGTCATAAAATGTGCATAGTTCTGTTGACGCCTTGAACCCTCTTGTCACAGAGAGATACTAGAAATGACTGGCATGTTACTGTGAAACCCAAACCCGCTGCCATTGTTGTCCTGAACCGTATTGGAGCATCAGACATACAGTTTTTGCTAAGCACAGTAAACCTACTGTCTCTTAGAAATACGCTGACAGAGGAATGATAGTACATTTTCTCCTTTGGCTTGAACAAATTATTTAGTGGTTAAGAGATGAGAAATCATGAAATTGTGTGTGAGTGTGTGTGCATGTGTGTGAGTGTCTGAAAGAGAGCTTGAGAGGGAAAATGTGAGAGATTGTGTGAGAGACACTGAACGAGAGAGAGAGAGAGAGAGAGAGAGAGAGAGAGAGAGAGAGAGAGAGAGAGAGAGAGAGAGAGAGAGAGAGAGAGAGAGAGAGAGAGAGAGAGAGAGAGAGAGAGAGAGAGAGAGAGACAGTCCTCCAGACAGTCAACACCATGCATGGAGACCGTGTATGGGTAGCATGGCGTGAAGCGCATGCCATAGTTACAGCCTTTATTACACTGTCACAGAGCTAACATCTAACATGGTGTACCCAGAATGCACTGTAATCGGAGGGGATGAAAATCCCCCAGCACACCCAAGCATCTGCTGCCTCCTGCTAATCCCACAGCCCTGGACCCTGGTCCACATGGCACAGGCTCACTACAGCAGTCACTGTGCTGTGGGACATATGATGGGGCTGTCTGTTAGCAGACGCAATGTGTCGTGCTGTCATTCAGAACACCTCAGCAAGCGTCGGGAAAGCTCCGCTACACCAGGTAAATGGCTTAACGAACAGCCCTTTGTGTGCGTCACTGACACCTACATGTTACATGGAGATTGATTAAATGAAGTTCGTGAGGAAGACAGCGCACCAAGACTCCTCCTTTGCTCCAATCAACTCATACGCATCGGCCCAGTTAAAGCACGGAGGAATGCGACCAAACCAAACTCCCCGCTTTCTCTTCCGTTCCTCTGGTCCTTGTGCTAGCATGTCATTGTCACCCTTCACTGTCTTCTCTGCCACAACCCAAGTTCAATGCCTGGTAAATATGCCTTTACCCTTCATTCATTCCCCTGCATCCCAGTAATCACACTCTCGTCCTTTCAGGACCCCAGGCCTGGCTCTGCTACCGGCCTCCACCAACCGAATCAGGCTCGGCTCTGCTACCAGCCTCCACCAAACTGCATCAGGCTCTGCTACCAGCCTCCACCAAACTGCATCAGGCTCTGCTACCGGCCTCCACCAACCGAATCAGGCTCGGCTCTGCTACTGGCCTCCACCAAACTGCATCAGGCTTTGCTACCGGCCTCCACCAAACTGGATCAGGCTCTGCTACCGGCCTCCACCAAACTGCATCAGGCTCTGCTACCGGCCTCCACCAAACTGCATCAGGCTCTGCTACCGGCCTCCACCAAACTGCATCAGGCTCTGCTACCGGCCTCCACCAACCGAATCAGGCTTGGCTCTGCTACCGGCCTCCACCAAACTGCATCAGGCTCTGCTACCGGCCTCCACCAACCGAATCAGGCTCGGCTCTGCTACCAGCCTCCACCAAACTGCATCAGGCTCTGCTACCAGCCTCCACCAAACTGCATCAGGCTCTGCTACCGGCCTCCACCAACCGAATCAGGCTTGGCTCTGCTACTGGCCTCCACCAAACTGCATCAGGCTCTGCTACCAGCCTCCACCAAACTGCATCAGGCTCTGCCACCGGCCTCCACCAACCGAATCAGGCTCGGCTCTGCTACCAGCCTCCACCAAACTGCATCAGGCTTGGTTCTGCTACCAGCCTCCACCAAACTGCATCAGGCTCTGCTACCAGCCTCCACCAAACTGCATCAGGCTCTGCTACCGGCCTCCACCAACCGAATCAGGCTCGGCTCTGCTACCAGCCTCCACCAAACTGCATCAGGCTTGGTTCTGCTACCAGCCTCCACCAAACTGCATCAGGCTTGGTTCTGCTACCAACCTCCTCCACTAATCGGGCTTGGCTCTGCTACCAGCTATGCTTCAATAAAAGCAGCAATTATTAAATTGCTGGTGTGTTACTGAACTTGTGAAATGCAGCTATATGTCCTTTGTGCCTATGGGATTTAATGCCTGCATTCCACATGCTTATTGTACTGTGCTTTGTGTGTGTGTGTGTGTGTGTGTATGTGTGTGTGTGTGTGTGTGGGGGGGGGGGGGTGAGTGAGTGTGGGGAGTACAGTCTAGCAGCATACTGCTGATAGGGGGATATTTCACTCCACGCTTTCAGCCTCAGCAGATGTATGGTGATTAAGTCTCAGGCACTGGTCTTCCATTGGCCCTGAACACTCGGCATGGAGGGAACAGCAGGTAAAGCTTCTACTAAAAGGAGCCAGTCTGAGCGACCCAGCCGTCACATGGGTCCCTGCTCCCGAGGACGGCAAACACATAAACACCACCCACTGTGTGTGTGTCAGGGGCCACGCTTGAGGGCAAAACAAGCCGCCTTAAGCTCACCGCCGCAAAAAAAAAAGTGACCCAGGATCAGATTAAAATGAAAGTTTTATTTTGCATTAAATAGGACTGGTAGGTCCTATCCGTAGCACATTATCGTTGCAATACATCCAAATCAACGCAGTTTAACCAAAAACATAAACTGATGTGTGCTCGCAGCATTCCATGTCCGCGCGGTCTACTATGCTTGCTATAACAGCCACCGCAGGGCACAAACAGAAGTCCAGGTGTCGGCACGAAAGTCAGAACTTAAGAAGGCTAATAGGCTAAGAAAATATTATGAAAGTAAAGAAAGTTTCTAAATAATAAGCAAACTGATCATCTTATTTGCACTCAAACAAAATAACAACGAGTCCAACATATTGTAAGACACAAAGCTCAAGAAACAGTATTTGTGTATTAGTTATTGCGAAAAAAATTGGCTTGCGCTCGCATTAACTATTGATGTCTTTACCAAAGCTGATATCAAACTTACGTCCCTGAACTCTCCATATAATAAGTAGAGGCCTGTGCCCCCAATAAATCGTTCTGTGTAGCAAGGCGCCTGGGAGGGTAGAGGCTCCTACCTGTGTACTCCGGGTCCACATGGGGAGGGTAGAAGCGGAAGTTGATGAACAAGGGGATTGGCACTCCAAACTTGAACCACTCCACCACGTAAGGGGGCTGCTGGCCGTCCAGGGGAGGGGACACGTCACATCCTAGAATCACGCTCTCTCCAGCTCGCGCCGTCACAAAACGGGGCTCTTCTCTCACACCGTGGGCACCTGGGGGTGGAGGGGAGACAGGAGATCAGCCACGGTGATGTTAGTGTAGTTTCATAGACGATACAACAAGAAAGGGGGAGGCGGAGGACAAGGGTTTTACTACAGCACGCTGAAACACTGACATTCTGCTGAGCAAGCTTTGAAACCACACAGCAGTAAGGTCCAGAAACTAGGCCCAAGGTGTGGTGCTCAACGCTCCTCCATTTCTACATCCTTCTTTCTGCCGTAAAACCACCACAGTTGCTCTTTACTGGTGGTGTCTCTCCTGGTGAATGTGGTATGTCCAACTGTGGTGTAGCAGATTGTACGCAAGCTGGCCAGAAGGCTCCATTGATCAAAGCTGGCTCCTGCTCAGATGAGCTTTACTATGAGTGCCACGGTAACCACGGAACCAGCCCTGGCGTTTTGCCACGGATCTCCAGGCACGCTGCCGAGCGCTGACCTATCGGACGGCTGAAAGGTCAGCGTACCTGCCTCAGCAGAACCCTCACTCTGGGAATGGATTTTCTGCGGCTGCCTCCCCCGCTCTCATTGAGCCTGGATCTCCTCCCCCGTCAGAGCAAGCATGGCTGCCTGACTTCACCCACGGGGAAAATCGCTTTGGGGATCAAGAGACATGCTGACGGTTCACTCTCCAGTAACACCAGCTGAATAACTTAGCACTTTCATTAACAGTATGATTTGCATTATCAAGGCAAATTTTTTCCAGGAAGTACATCTTCCATCTACTGGAGTCTTTCTGCAGCCTTCGCCTCAGGAATGAGGTAGCAGTATTCAGATGCTCCATGTCCATGGAAGCTACATCAACTCCTGTGCTTTTCACTAGTGTTACTTCCAATCTTTCCATTGGCGGTATTTTGCTAACACAACATATTGGAACCCTAAATATTTAGTCCTGTCTTTTCTTTGGCAAGGCTAAGTCAAAGATCTTTTGGGCATCACCTCTGAAGGCCCTATGAATGAGTTAGTGATTGTTTTTACCAGTTTAATCTGCTTTATCCGGTGGAAGAGTTAATCCACTTTATTGCGTTTAGCCAGCACAGCTTTGGGACTGAAACAGAGCAGATTTAATCAAATTACACTTTTTGTAAAGTGGAGCCGTGGTCTGCCAGTCACGGACCTTCCTCCTGGAAACTGCCCTGCCATTGTGTCTCCCTGGTAAGACACCACAAAAATCACGATAAGAAGCCATGGCTTAGCCCTAATGACTGACCCAGTGGTACACGTGCACAAATCACAAGTCACTGGACCTTCCACATGACCACAAAACAGCCCTTAATACTAAAATCCACACTAAATAAACTACAGACAAGGCAACATAAGTTACTCAGCTGAAGGAGGAAGGGGGCGGGGGGTCTCAAAGCTGTGAAAATGTAGGTCACTGCCAGTAATATGTGCTACAAGCGTGAAACCAGTAAACGCAAGGTAAGAAGAGAGTAGGAGAAAAGATGGAGCAAAGAAGGAGTGGGAGGGAGCATGTGTTGTTGTGACTATAGTCATGGTATTACAGGTCCACCATGTAGGACCTCCTAATGCGCCTGTCTGGAAAGCTCTACCTCCTCCCCGGTGCAGCACAGTCACATGATCCTCTCGAAATCTTCGTAGTCTTCCACAAAACCCAACACTCTACACTCTGACGCTTTCTAAATTGGTTCATATCACCTCCGGCTTCATTAGCACTCCCGACATTGTGCAGATGCTCCTGATTGCATCTCTACTCCTTACAAACCCCAAAGTTCTCTGAAGGCTCCTTGATGACAAGATCTATTTTCAGGAAAATATTCGACGCAGTTGCAACCCATCTGTGATGGAAAACAACAACTTATTAAGAATGCGTTTGTAAATAAAAAGACTCTGAAGTACAGTTGAATGACAAATTAATTGGGTCAACGGTAAGTGTAGTATCCAGTGTCCTCTGAACCACAACCTTGGAATGAGACAGTCCTACCCTTCTGGACCACAAAAATGTTCAGTTTTTCACATGGTACTATGGACACCTGGGTTATTAGGATGGGAGGCATAAACACCAACCTTTCCACTTCTCTCCACACTGCTTGGCTAAGTTCAACAGTTTAGGTATCGGTTCAACATTATTTTGGGATCTTGGTCCCACTGAAAGCAATTGTGGGTAGATGAATTGCTATAAAGACCCAGGATAATATACTGCCTGGCTAATAACTCCCCAATCCCTTTATGAGATCATCACAAGGGGACGATCAGCACAGGCCCGGTCACTGCTACTGCCGTTTTCATTTCCTTAATGGAGACACAGTGACCTGCTTGGGTTTATGGGGCCTTTTTCAAGGGAACATATTTACGCTCTCAACAAGACATAAATGCCAGCTGTGCAAATCATGAGACAAGCCTTCCTGCTCTATGTGTTCATGCGTTGAGGTCCGACCCCACACGCACTCCATCACACAGGTACCAATACATCCCAAAAAAGATCCCAAGTCAAGATACCAGCCCACCCTCTGTTGGCTTAGCGTTGTAACTATGACAACGGAGAAACAATTTATTGCACCCAGGGTATGGAATGGAAGCTAAACGAACACAAAGACAGAGAGAGAAGCTGTCACTGAAGCAACCGTGTACATCTCATTAGACAACAAACGATGTGGTTTATGTACAACATTGAAACTATAAATACGTAGATCAATGTATAGGCTAGTATGCACTTTACAAAATGAACTACACTTCCCTCAATTATCTCTGTTGTCTATTTCTCACCTGTAAATGAGCTAAATCAAAGGGGGCCTATGTCCCAAAGCACAATGCAGGAGAATAAATCTCCATTATTTGGCGCAGGTTAAATAGGCAGGTTCACTCCCAGTAACACCAGCAGCTACTGTACACATGCCGTGTCACCTCCTTCTGTTGCAACTCACTTAATCAATAAAAGGCATCTGCTCAGAGTCGATCAACATCTGTCCAGGGCACATGAATCATCACTGTCGAAGCAGCTGGGACAGCCAGGAGTTAAAATCCACTGGAGGTTTTTCAACCAGTGTTTTTTTCCAAGTGGCTGGCCTGATAATGGGACTTGCATGAAAAGTACTCTGCACTGTGCTTGCAGTGATGATCATAGATCTGTGTATGAACGCTCTAGGCACTTTGGGCAATAATTATGCAGCCAGAAAAATGTTTCTGAAAAATTTGTGACATTAATGAGGGCCAATATCATGAGAGATCACATAGAATGTGAATAAATATAGAGAAAAATAATGAGAAACAATATGAATATTCTGGGCTGGATTTTTTTGGACTGTACTGGAGGCTTTGCTCACTCTAGGGTGCCTAAATCTTCTTTGTGACTCTGAAAATCTCTCTATAAATGTTCCAGGAGTGCTCTGGACTCATATCTACAGCAGCCTCACGGAAGGTTGAGATTTGTGAAGCTTGGCGTTAACAAAAGAGAACTTAAAATGACATATGCAGCGCTCTACACGGCCCCATATTGCCAAGGCGTGACACGCTGAGAACTGGCTTCTGAGTGCACAACCACAATGGACGGGCGACACGGCGTACAGGAAGTAATGGAGTATGGACCTGACCAGAGAGAGCCTCAAGGACATGAAGCTAGTGGGCTGGACAGGCCTCTGACAGGGCAGTAATTGAATGCGAGCCTGCATGTGCTGAAGGTCACATTAGAAAAGTGTGTGTGTGTGTGAGGGGAAAGGGGGGGGGGTCTGTAAGTGCGAAGTGTCTGTATTGAGATTAGTTAGAAGCAATGACAGCCAGTAGCATTCTTAGACTGCCAGAGTGAACTATTACATAGTGTGCATAACCCTAAAGCAAACAACTACATGAAGATAGTGGGACCATGGGACAGTATCAAGAAGGACACCACTGTTACAGAAGGACCAGCAGGTCAGTGACTCAGTCCTACTCTAGCAGATCCACAAGCAGTCTGTCAAACTCAGGGTTGAGTAAAAACATCACAATGATACATGACATCTGGACATGACTCATGTAACACAACAGACACTTCCCTGTGTCCTCCACTCAACCCACGCCTATACACACATATACTGTACATACACACACAGGCTTACACAATGACCATTCTGAGAGCTTCCCATTGGTCACTACACTGCAGTAAAAAAGGTGTAATAGTCTCCTCTCTACTGAATATTTTTTTCTAAACGGTATATAATTCATCCAACATAGCCACCACCAACTACAGCGCAGTTTCTCCCCCTTGCCTCCTACACAAAGCAACAGAAGTGTGCTTTGTCTGCTAGGCTAAACACACAAGGGCCCACACATATTCACAAGCACTGAGCTAACTGTCTCCTATCCTGCAGTATGAAAACTTGGCCACTGTCTTTTAAGACCAAGAGGGTGATTCAGCTGACAGATAGTAACCTCTTTGCCATCTAACTTCAAGTCTAGTCTGTTCCTTCTCCGGTCCTCTTTGAAGGACCAGCCCACGCACACTAGCTGGGCCCAGTTAGGGAGGGGCCTCAGCCTCGAATAAGCTGACACCTGCTTCTTCCGGAGAAACACACACATACACCAATACAAATGCACATACAAAGTATAAACACGTGTACATATGTACGGATGTGAAGACACACTCACACAAACATCTCTCTTACGCATGCACCCCAAAAAACATGCTCAAGAACACTCAGAGCTGGTGTGAAATGGGCAAGGCTTGCCAGATGCCCAAAGGGCAGACCGATACCGCTGGGCACTGCCAGAGAGGCATATTAAAGACAGTAAGACCAGGAAGAGGTGTCTGTGCCAGGAGTTTAATAGTCCCTGATGTCATTTTTACACATATGCCAACATAGACACAATCCACATCCACATACCCACATACTCAGGTCAAACAGAGGCAGTAAATTCCTTAACCATGCTGTAGATTTATATCATTAAAAGCCCTATTGGTACAGCACTATTAGAGCATATTAACTTGCTTATATGGCCTTGTCTAATTACAGTGGGTTATGGAAAATAATGTTTATTCAACGTTAATAAATCTCTCAGACCAGCATAGCTCCAAATAACTGTAAGTGATAGGATCTGCTCAATACATTTCATGATATGCCAGGGTTCTTTCAGGCAAGCTTCTCAGTTAAACCCAAAGCTTGCCTGTACCTCTCTGTCAGATCATTTCACTCTATCCAACATCATATTACAGTCGCCAACCTTCTCTCCTTTCTCTCTTCTCTCTCTCTCTCTTAATTTCTCTCCATCTCTCACTACCATGTATTGCAGACCCTCTCGCTCTGCGGCAATCTTGTCTCTCTCACTGTGTCAATAACACTACAGTGAATCTCCTGAATTCTGCTGAGCCTAATAATATGACTGTTATTTGTTTCCCCCCATTTAAATCCTTCGACCCTCCCTGTTCAGTGATGGAATCCATTTTCTCCTCGGTTGCCTGGAGAAGTACTTGTCTATTTTCCGACCCTGAGGGTTCACGTGAGAGAAGCAGGAGCTTCTTTTCCTTAAGGGATAGGGCCTGCAGTCCTTCTAGTCTGGTCTGGACGTTCAGTGAGGCCAGACAGATTCACATAAAATGAGTAAATAAAACATGAGTCACTGACTGGTAGCCAAACTTCTTTGAATGTCTGCATACACAAGCATTGCATAATGCGATTCCTCACTATCCTTGGGGGGGGGGGGTATAAAGTTTGTTTGAGGTCATTCCTCAGGGCATGAGAAGTCAAGCCCCAGGAGACAGCAGGGGGGGTTCTGTCCTCAAACTAGACCCCCTTACTTATCCTGGCTATCCCAGAATGCCCTAGGCTTTGTTTGCAGGGAGATTCCACAGGGACGGTACTGGCTGAGCGGAGAGGAGTGGAGAAAGCAGAAAGAGCTGGCAGATGCCCAGTGCTGGGTTGGCAGGAGTCTGCCTACCACAGCTTGAGAGCTGGGCTTTCTCTAGCCCCAGCTCACAGGCCTCACTCCCTCGACTGGGACAGAGAAAGTAGAGCATATGCCTGAAAGTGAGAGTCGATGTCAACGAATGAATGAGTGAGAACGGAGTATATGTCACAACTTGATCTAGTGAAAGGAGGCTATGTCAATAAGTGAATCCTCGTGTGAGTAGTAGTGGTGCAACAAAGCAAACAGGAGAGGAGGGTGAGTGAGTTAGGGAATGAAGACTGCAGCATAGAATTATTCCTGTCTTGCTCCCATACTATGAATGAGTAAGAGAACATGATAGTCAGGAGTAAAATGAGAAAACAGCTGTGATGGGTAAGTGGACTACTACTAACACACATGGCGCTGAGGATTTAGGTTTGTTGAGGTCAATTCCATTTAACCACCACTTAGTTCAGGAGCTATGTTGAAATACAATTTATGTCTATAGCATTTTTACAAGGAAATTTTAAATGTATTTATTAATTCGCTAAATTGATTGCTTTGAAATGGGACTGACCCTGGGCTTTGGACCTGCTACACCTGCCACCTCATCCACGGTACCCTCTAGTCCACAGAACTGGACAGACTGGACAGACTGGACAGCACAGACGGACAGAATATAGGTTGAGCATAGTCATTAAAACATATGACTGTAGATTAACAGATCATAGGATCCAATCTCCCCATTACATTGCTTTGGGCAAGTGTGTCTACTAAATTAATTCATAAAAGTAATTAAGACAAAGTGACCATGCTCAATTCATTCAATATTTTGTGGTTTGATGCAAGGATAGAATTCATGTTTAAGGTTTTCAGATTTGTTTCATTAGAATAAATCCGTTCACAGATCTCGGACTTGGTTCCATTGGAAGCATGGAAGCCGGAGATTTAAAAAGTTAAAGCCAACTCAGTTTATACATGATAATACTGATTATTTATGCCATGATGCTAAGCATAATCAGAATCTGAATCTGAATCAGTTTTAATCGCCAAGTAGTTTACACAACAAGGAATTATATCAAATGAATTTGGTATATGGTTTCCAAACAACAGTCATTGTTCACAGATAACACTGTCTTCAGTGCCAGAATATTTGAATATTAAGAATATTTCAAACAAAATCTTTTGGGGTTCAAAACGAATACATGGCCATAAGTTTCTTTGTTTGGGAATGAGGGGTCACAGTTATCAGGTGACCTCTTGAGAAATGTCTCCCTCACCTGGACACAAATGGAAAAGCAAGGTTAAGTAAGTCCATAGGTCAATATAGCCAGCTCATAAAAATGGGAACAAACTTGAATTATTAATAAGGAAACTTATAATTGCTGCTCTCCAGACAATAACTCCATCCATGCTGATATGCAGTACTCAAATTGAAACAGTTCATGTCATCCAGATACAGCAATGTGCCTTGCCCTCTCAAATATTGCATCGCAAATATCCATCGCAAGATGCACAGGACTACACAAAACATCTAACATAATCCAATGTAAAGCTTATTTGAAAAAGAAAAGATATACCTTATATTTATTACCTTTCCATGTAAAACACAGATGTGGTCACACCCCTTTTTGAAATTGTGAAACTATGATTTCTATTGTAACTGATTATGAGTTATCATCAGATATCATGCTACACTAAATCATGGTTTTTGTATTTGCTTTATTCATATAACAATTACCTACAGAATTGCTTTTAGTACTCACTATGCCACATCCTTGTGGTCTATGCTCACTGGTAGTCTGGGGTTCAGAAGCTATTGGCAATTGAAAAATTATTTTCCACATCAAATGTAGGCTATCAAAGGTTTACGTTTCATTTCTTCATTTAAAACCAAGTATTGTTTCAAACGAGAGCTATTTTCCCATTAAACATTCACTAATAGCAATTAACTAAAGCTGAAGTTTCACGTGACTTGCGAAATGCAGCCATTTGTTACAATGAAATACAGCCCTTGCTATGGACTGTCATCATAAAATCGTGACTAAATTCAAATGCCAGCAGAAAAACACAAGTACAGACGCTAAAAACAATATATTATGGGCGGAACAAGATATATTGCACTTCAACTCACCTTGAGCGGCTGTTCCTCTGGTGCTGAATACACTTGCTATCAGAGTGGCCACATACCAAATCATAGTACTATTGCCGACCAGCTATTACCACGCAAAGTGCCCCGTTCAACGAATCTTTCATATTCGACCTTGCACCGCACGGTGTCCAATCGATAGCCTTTTATTCATATTCTGTATCTTTTCCTTTCTGCGATTCCCTTCATCCCTTCCCTCCCCCGTCCTTCCGTCCGCATCCTCTCCCAAAGAGACAGAGCACCTGCACCGCCGCGGTTGTAGTAGACGGAGCTGCTTTACGAGCGCATAGTGAAACCAAGTGCTAGAATGTAGTCAGCAGGTCCGCCTCTACTATCATTGGATTGGTTGGTGATTGAGGCTTTGGGGCGTGTATTGGTTATCCATCCGCCCCTTCTTACCCGAATGACAGGAGAACAGTCGGGTACCAATTCAAGGTGAGTTGGAGCGTGCCGTAGTAGTGGAACCGCAGTATCATGCGCATTGACAGAGAGCCGAGTCCGCATCTTTAAATGCCTCCTTATAAGTGTCACCACGTGGCACCATCATTGTTCAAATATCACCGATTATACTGAGAGCCTTTGGACAAATATGTATTCTTCATATTCAGCCTACTCTACCACAGGTTCTGGCTGTGTTGCTGCAACTGCATACATAGGCTATGTGATTAATATGTCACTAATGCGTTCGTGGGTGGTCGCCTTAGTGTCACTTATTTAAAACGTTATATTTGTATTACTGTACTAGCGTACTATGTGCTAATGTAATGGGTGTGGCGAAAGATACAATAGGGTTTGCCTGTTTCTAAGAAGGGAGCAGCGAGTTTAGGGATGCTGTGTAATCATCCATGCTCGGTGTTCTCTATGTCACAGCACTGAAACCCAATCCATTGAAATACTATCCACAAGACGTTCAACGATCTGCTCATTCATTGCACATACAAACCTCACAGGATTCAAATGTAGCCTATCTTTTTGGTTTATTTCACCTGTCAATTATTGAAAGACATATTCAAACACCTATAGCATGTTTAGCCTTCATTTCTAGTAATGTTTCAAGAAGCAGTCTGTGTATTAATACTGCATGCATGCACTTTCCTCAATTAGATGTGAGCAATTCAGCAAGTGTGTTTCTCAAGGTGTCAGCTAATGTTTATCATGCCACACAACCCAACCTTTCACAGACTGATTCCAAGCATTATGGACACATGACTGCATCAGCATGTGTTGAGAAGGGAGTGCTTGCCCAATTAGAGACTAAAGCAAAACTAATGTTGACTGGATTGCCAATGCTGCAGACCCATGGACATTCAAAAGTTTAACAGCACATTTAAAAAGGTGATGACAAGAATAAGTATTTTTAGAAAGAAGTGGACTACACTATAGCCAAGTACTCCAGTTAAGAGTGATTAATTTGAAGCCTTGTTGAGGCATGCATGTATTGGGTTGTGAAACTGTCAACAATCAAAACAAGCTTAGTGTGTACAATTTGGGCCAACATTAGCTTGGTTCACAGCACACATTATCTCCTCTGATGATTCTCTCATGGCCTCATCCTGTTGTCCTGCAAGAGAGAGAATCAAAACCTGAAACACACAATAGAAAGCTGTATCAGGAGACAAACTGTGTTTGGAAATACATCTGTGATTCAAGCTGTCCGAGGTCTTGGAGTACTGGACAATTCAAAGTCAAACAAATCGAGAATGTTATGTTGTCATCAAGGTGAACTATGTCTGGCTTGTTAATATGATTTCTGTGTACAATGGTGAGGCGATGTGTTGAGTAAAACACATATGTAAAGGTGTCTTTCTCATGGTACAGTAAAGCAGGGGGGGCAGTTTCTACAGGAATTGATGAAGTCATCCAAAGAGTGGAGTTGCCCTCTCTCACATCTTCCCAATTACTGTCAGGAGAGGTACACTGCTCTGTGACTGCTGCATGGCAAACTGAACACAAGGTCATTTCATCTCTCTCTCTTTCTCTCTTTCTCTCTTTCTCTCTCTCTCTCTCTCTCTCTCTCTCTCTCTCTCTCTCTCTCTCTCTCTATGTCTCTCTCTCCTCTCTCACCTTCCCCCTCTTTCCCTGGCCAGGCCTAAAGTTGCAGAAGTGCTGACACATCACCTTCTCCTGACCAGGACATATCATGACCCTCTGGGAGCATATAAGCCCTGGTAAGTACAGGGTCTGTTTCCACGGCGACACAAACATGGCATAATGGCATTAGCCCAGCTTTATGGGGCTGTAGGAGCAGACAGGGCTGGTAGGCTGGGTTACGCTGGGGTTTCTTTCAGATTAGAGTGACAGACTGTAGCATGGGACAGATCGGAGTGCCAAGATAATCTCCAGTTATGCAACAAAACTGTGAATCTTTTTAAAGTATTGTTACTGTAACAGGCTGTTGACATTATGGTATACCTTTTTGCATAGTTACTGAAGCACAGTTGCAGTACTTATACTTCCTTATGGATTTGCACAAATGATCAAGCCCTCACCAGTTACTGTATGCATTCCAAAGACAAACGTGGATTATTGGTTTCCTTGGCAGGATTGCTGATGGGTTACATGGGTAAATAACTTGACAGTCTATAACATAGCATTATCTTTCGGATTAAATAACTAAGTGTTACCTTTCAACAACCCCCTATTAAACTGGTGTCAGCCTGAGGTTTGTCAAAAGCCGTTTTCATGAAGCGTTGCTGCAGTGTCCTGTAGTCCATGCTAGCAGGCCCATAGAGCTTACATGTTCTGGTTTTCTGCATCTAGACTTCATCTGTCACCATGTAACTGCCAACCCACAATGGTTCCAATGGATGGCAAGCTAATCCGGCCCTTGCCACACGTGATTCCTACAAGGGCAGCTTGAGTTGGGTATTAAACAGCCTTTCCTAAATGCTTACAGTCTCATTCCCCTAACATCTGTTGCCCCGAGTGTGGACATACAGTACATGAGATAGGGCTCTCCAATGTGCAGACGTGATGGTCAATGACCCATCTGGATGTATCTGGGGATTTTGGACACACAGTAGATGCCAGGATGTAAGGACTCCTTCCTGGAAGCCACCGCACTCAATGAACAGGGTATTTTTTCTGTTCCCTTTTGTTTTATAAGTGCCACATGTTCCTGCAGCATGTCTCGCATATGCAAGAGCTTGTATGAATGCGCAAAGTACTACACAGAAGGAAAATTAACACAGATTGTCTTGATGATGACTGTCGATAATAAGTGTTAAATGTATACAGCAGGCAGGTAGTCTTCATTTAAATCTGACGCATCATCATCATTCATCATCAATAACATCATTTTTTATAAGCCAGAAGATAAGGGTAATCAATAAACAAAGACTTCCGCCAGAGAGTAGACGGGCAGGAGCGACCGCAACCACTGCAGCACTGTGCCAGCTGTCACCACTTCAGCCTGAATGGGGGGATTCCCAACACACTGGTCTGCAGCCTCTGAGGGACCAACATGCTAATGATGGGATTCATACAACAGGGGAACCTAAAGGTAGAAGCTCTGGAGACTGGAGGAGGAACACTGACAACGACAGGACTCAATTAGTATTATGTGTTATACTGCTCGTCTTTACACGCTTTATCTGTACCGCAGAGAAACAACATCTGAACTTGAGAAGCAAAGATGTGGGTGTAGTCTGTGAAAGTACTACACCCACTTTCCAGTACAGATGTGACTTCCGATTATATGGTTTCCAAGAAGAAGTACAGGCGTGTTGCACATGCCTGCATGGATATATAGCAAATCTGAAGATGGATTTACCTGTATTGGCTAAACATCAACAGTGAACAGATTGGCAATGCCAAGCATACACAGATTGATACTACGAAGCCCTGATCCTGTCAATAAGATTCAGTTTCAGATCAATTCCATTCCAAACAAATGCGTCTAATATCATTACAACATGAAAGGCTTATATCTTACAGCAATAAATAGTCCCCATGAAACATGCAAATCCATAAAGGAATCCAGGAAGTAACATACTGTTACAGTACAATCCAACATAACTCTTATCAGTCAGAGAGCCCTTTGAACAAAGTGTCAAGACTTAAGAGGCGGATGGAGCATGTACGATGTCACTGGCCTCTGGTAGGATGGCTAAAACTATACTGCCTCAAAGACAGAAATACAGGTGAATGCTTTAAACTCACACAGAGCATGCAAACCCTGCTATGAGCCCTCTCGATTGCCATGACCAGACCTCAGAAGAGGTTGCATGTGAACGGCCGGTAGAAATAAATAGCCAAACAATCTGCTTATCGTAGCTCTGCTGAGCCCATCTCCAGCTGATTTTATGGGACATTTGAATGAGTATCAATTCTATATTCACGTATGCAGGTATGCCTTGCTTGCCTTGCCTGCCTTCACACACAAGCCCTTCCCCTCCACATCTCAGATAAGCAGACGGAAATTAATCCATTTTTCTTTCTCGCTCCCTCTTTCCAGTGTGTGTGCATGAGAGAGTGTGTTTGTGTGCATGTCAGTGTGTATGTGTGTGTTTGTGCCAGTACAGTATGTGTGGATGCACACATGTCCACAGGGAGCCTGGGTCTGTGTCTAACATGAGAAACACCAAAGAATTACAGACAAAATGCAGAGGCTTCCGAAGTATTCCACCACTTCATCTATTTTCAATCTCATGGTCGGGTAATCAGACACTAATGCCTGACTGCTTCCCATGTGAATTTGATTCAAATTATAAAACTTTTTTTAATCCTCATTTACTATCACTATCCTTTACATATTTCATGGCTGCATGTCATATTAACATAGAAAGAAAGATAGTGATAGTACTGTAGAGACAAACAGAGATTTGATCACCGGAAAGATGTTTAGTAGAAATGTGTTTGACTGGCAGTGGGAAATTTTGAATGTGTCTCTTATGTGAACATCACTTTTCGTATCTGACCAGCTTAATTTCAGTCAGAATCTTTTGGATTTATAAACAAATCACCTTTGGATTGACGTTTTATTAATTTAGTAGACACTTTTATCCAAAGCGACATACAAGTACATATAAGGTACAGTGGTCCATATGTTCTAACAGTTTTTCAGTGCTCATAGTCAAAGAACAGTCATTTGGCGGAAAGACGTGGGGATTCACTCTCTAGGTTTAGAGGAGCTGTTGAGATAACTGCTCCATGTCCCACTGCAGTTGTCCTCCATCGCGTTCTTATTCTACACAGCACTGTCGGAATGTCCATGTAATGAAATGCAAGATGTCATGTAGTGTACTAATTTTCCAATCATTTCAAATACATACACCACACTACTGTGTTTGGTCGTCAAGGTCAATGTTACACACATCTGAATCACATTTCTTTATTTAGCAGCTGGATGTAATGAGAATGGTTGCCATAGTTTCCAAATCTCGAACAGGTGTACAATGTTGTAGCCCATCACTATAAGAGGCCATTTAGAAAATAATTTAGACTGTCCTTACACAAACACATATGAAACACATACACAAACACATATGAAACATTCACACACATTCATACTGCTGAAAATTCACAGCCACATATGTGAAATGATTGCATCGACACATATGAAATGTATTCACATTCATATGTGAAATATTCACACATGCATTCATACTAGTGAAAATGTACATACACATGAAATGGTCGCACAGACGCATGAACACACTCATATATGAAACACTTGAGTCTTATAAGGATGACTAAAAAACTTTGAGAATGTAAGAGTGTGAGAACATTTTCACTATATCCAGAAGGCATGTCAGTATATCCGGAAGTCAGTTCAGGGTTAGGGTTAGGAGGGTTACCCTAGGGTTAGTGTTTTCTGGATCAGAAGGCTGTTGTTTTTGACCTGTCTGAGTAGCCTACCCTATCAGGCCCCTCATACATCACACCTCCATCTCCCTTTGGAGAATCCCACCATTAAACTTTAGTTGCACAGGTTATCCAGTAGGGAGTCCGGTGGCTGAGCGGTGAGGGAATCGGGCTGGTAATCAGAAGGTTGCCAGTTTGATTCCCGGCCGTGCAAAAATGACGTTGTGTCTTTGGGCAAGGCACTTCACCCTACTTGCCTCGGGGGGGAATGTCTCTGTACTTACTGTAAGTCTCTCTGGATTAGAGCGTCTGCTAAATGACTGAATGTAAATGTATCCACAACGTTTAAGCAAATGCGAATCCATAGGCCTTCTTAACTTCACATGGGAAAGAGTAAGGACTAAATTAAGATAAGATAAGTAATTTAACAAAGTAACAAACCTCAAAATGATTCTTTGTAGCGTAGTTTGCTCTATTATCCTGGTAATTGCAATCTAGGTAAATTTTACCTTTGTGTTGCGGAAATGTGTCTACAGTCTCTTTGACATGGTGCAAGTCTATTGGATCACCGCCCTCCTAAATTAAGTGCTGGGGGGGGTGGGGGTGTGAGGGAGGGCCGGGGGTAATAGAACGCTGCTTGGTGCCGTCCTTTGGGCTGTGAATTCACAGATTTATATGAAGAGTGCGTCTCACACCAAAAGAGAGAACTCTGTTCATAGCACGCTGTGGTAGCAAATTCATGGTAGACATTTTTGTGTACGCTGTCTACAGGAGTGTTACGCCCCCTCCAATGGCTCGGGTGAGGAGGAGCACGCAACTGCCCTAGGCCGCACAGTGGTGAGGGATGCGAGAGGGTAGCCCCAACAAACGTGTTTGCCACAACCAAGGATGCCGTGTACACAGGTTTAATAAGTACGCATGTACATTTACATACACAAACAAACAAAACAAACAATGGGGGAGGGACAACAACAACGGGGTAGGAGTAGGGCAGTGCCAGCGGTCTGTCAAATCAAAGAAATAATACAAAAGGTCCCTAATCTTCCCCACCCCTATACTCTTTCCTAACACCAACTAAACTACAACTAACCTCACTGCTACAAGACACAGGGTGACAGCCGCTAGCTTCTAACCTAGTGTATATAACAGAGGGTTACCTACGGGTGTATGTATACCCCAGGGTATCTTACCTAGCCCTACTCCAGACGTCCAGGGCAAGGGCCAGAATACAGGTAACACAAAACTCCTACGGTTCTCAACAACCAATAACCGAATACGATAAACAACGCTCAATGTTCAGTAGTAATCGTATGCTCAAATGCTCAATGTTACCAACAAACACCAACCTCTCCCCACACAACACAAATACGTACTGACAGCTAAATACAGTGTGATGAGCTCCTCCGATTGGATAACGATGAGCCTTGCTGGACACGCCCACGTCATCAGGCCAGGAACGCACCACACCTGAGAGCTGACAGACAGGAGAAGAGAAACAGACACCGTAACAAGGAGAATGACAATTTTTTTTTGTCTAAATTGATCAATATAGGACAAATCATTCCCATGCTTCTGGAGCTTTTACAGGATGATCACCAAACATATAGAGAGCTGCCATACTCAATCTATTTAGAACACATTTGAGGATGGCATGAGACTGACAACTGAAGAGGCCATAGGAGAATGGTCAGATAGACTCGGAGATGTTAACATTCCTGTCCTTAGTTGTGAGGTTGGACATTTACATCGTGCTACCACCCCTCTATCAAGTAACCCAAGGAGGTAGAAAGAATGAGGCATACTGAGGTGATTCCACAGATGGTTTGTAATGTAATTCAGTTGAAAAATAACCCCCGCCTGATTAGCATGCTTGGTTTATGTACGAGATGTTTATGTGCAGAATATGGGCAATGTTGCTAATTCAAACGCAAAAGGTTTCAGGGCTCACAAGTGTCCATGTTCCCATGAAAATGTTGTTTGTCCTTTTTAAGTGCACAATGTTACATTGACCAAACCTGTGTCTCTTGTAAGACGACAGATATACTGTATATGAGAATGCAAATATTAGGAGCCATTTTGTATCTGCTATCATGATTTTTGTTTACATTTAAAGTGTAAACATTCCCAGGATGCCATTCATTAGCATATAGAGCACTAAAGTGTCCTATTCAGCTCTTATCTTGGTGGAGACATTGATACTCAAGGGGAACGTTCAGCCAAGTCAGCTTTGCATCAGTTCCAGAATAAATAAATACAGTCTTTAGTTAAATGATAACAGCAAGTAATATATTGTCAGAGCTCATGTCTTGCACATGTGTTGAGTTGCACTGCCTGTCACTGAAAACCACAAACTTCTCCCTCAGAGTATGATTTTCTGCTTAGTTTAGTGGTAGATGTTTTGGTTTTAATAGTAAAAAAAAAGGGGGCAGCTCATCCCAAACATCGTCTCTGTAAATAAAAGACTCCCAGTGTGAGGATACTTTATTGTCTTATACTTTCATCACCTTGTCCTGTCAACCTTGTGAAAATGGCAGCTTCATTCCTGTGATTGTATTTCAAACTCCGGAAATGGAATCCAGGTGATAAATGTGAGATCCATATACTGTGATGTCAAAATGCTGCAATGTGCAGGGGGATCATTGATCCACAGGCCGTTAATCTGAAATAGAGGGGTGAGAGAGAGACCTCAGGGATAGACTAAACACAACAGGAATTACGGGCCATTCAGTCACGTGACAGATACAGTAGAGCACAGAGGGAGGGAATAAAACAAGGCTTATTCAATATATTTTGTTGGGATGTTGATAAAGTAGCAGTATCAATTCTGTCTACTGGTAAATAGAATGTCTGTTGAGACATACAATTATAATAATTACTGCAGACTTGCTGAGAAATAATCATAAGAAACTCCCCATCTGGTTCACCAGAGCTGAAGAGCTCAAGCAATCGCAGTATTTTTCTTTAACACAGAGGCATTCTAAGTGCCCGGAATTACATTTGGAATCGTCACAGACCCTCATTTTCTTATCTTCTTTCTTTAATA
The DNA here is from genome assembly GCF_054491055.1 of Hypomesus nipponensis. Taxonomy (NCBI): domain Eukaryota; kingdom Metazoa; phylum Chordata; class Actinopteri; order Osmeriformes; family Osmeridae; genus Hypomesus; species Hypomesus nipponensis. The sequence continues at coordinate 14,108,215 of NC_140375.1, read as the reverse complement.
AGCATCTTCTTTTTTTTAATGAGTCAATTGAGTCTGTGAACTCTTGCCAGCTCAAAAAATCTTCAGATTTCCAGAGAGATGCCACAAAGTCCCTGACTACCTGATCTGTGAGGGGGATTCCCACTGGGGATGATTGCCTAGCAACACATTTGCAACAGCTCTAAGGTGGGTGAGCGGTATCCGGTGCATGACCAGTCAGAGCAATGTGCTACATTGGTTCAGTATATCAAATACTAAAAAAGGCTAATCAGTTGATGATCAGAATATCACAGTGACTGACAGTTGTGTTTTATAAATATTGATCAAGATTTGTAAGTGATTAGCCAAAACACATGAAACACATAAAAGACATGTAATTGAGAGCAATTGTATTATTCAGAAATTACTGATGACTCAGATGATTGTGTTCAAGGCTACATGTGCATTTTACTGTTAAATCTGTGTTTTTCTGATGACGGATAACATGACTATATGATCGGTAATATTTGGTTATACACTGACATCTGGTGTACTCATGAGGAATTGAATTGTGTAAATCACAACGGTTGGAAAGAAAATATAGACGATACACTTTATTCTGTTTGCAAAAAGCTATTCATACTTATTTGTGAGTGGTTAGGTTGAGGTTTCAGATGAATCGATCACGAAATAAATACAAAATATATGGATTATATAGTATAGAAATTCTAGTTTTAGTATTTAAGGAAAGTCATCTGTCTTTCTCACTATGTCACAAAATAATAACAAAATATTATAATTGCATGTTATATAAAATAAAATACGGACATTTCCGGTCGCTGTAACGCCCCTCTTCCGCTCTAACGCCCTTGTAGCTATGGAAACTCGTCAATGGCAGCATCCACACCAGTCATTTTACCCTTATCCCCCCATCCTCAGAGGTGCTGTGTGTGATAGCTAGTGAATGTGCAAATATTGCTGATAATTCAGGGGCTTCAAGATGGCGATACAACAAAGGACGGCTTTTTTCATCCTCTTTTTTAGCATCAGTAAGTTATTTCCCTTTACTATAACGGTTTTAACTTTACGCGACATGCATTGCAATTAAATCACACCGATGCTTTGTTAATATTGACATTGTGGACTTGTGCTACTACTACACGCTGCAACCTGTCTTACACTTTTGCTACACATCAAATAGCTAAGTAATATTAACACTATAGCATAACGTTATCTATAATAATAGTCCGGCGTGCAAAGGGTTTGAAATTGCACCGCATACCTTGGCTATTATTGTAGAGTGAGCGGCCCCATACCTATCGTCAATTCAAACTCTCCAACATTTCCAGACCCCATTATCGTCCACGACTGTTTCTGCCGTTAATTCTTAAATAAGATATGCAGCATCAATGAAAGAAAGTAACTCACCGATATGTACACACCTTATATTTCTGCACACCAAATTACAGCCTCTTACTTTGAGATTTGAGTGTGTAAACACGCTCTCAAACCGTATGTGAGTAGCATCTGCCTTGCGCAGCTTCAAACTTGAGAATTCTCCATTGAAAGTGGTTGGACGAACGACAATGGGGCCCCTTGGCTAACTGCTAAAATGTGGAAAATAACATTCCTAGGCACAGCCATATGCGATTTTAAAACTGGAATATTATAATATAGATGTGTATCTTTATATTATAGTACAATGCTGTGACATAACGTTTGTATGTCGACATTTTCGTAAAATTTCTGACGAGCGTCGAGAGCTAGGTGGACGATAAAGGGACCCCGCTATTGGCTAGTCTAGCTAACTGGCAAGCTAACGCACTTATGTAGGCAGGATAATGCAGGAGACTGGCTACCTAGCTAGATAGTTGGTTGTTGAATGTTGTAGTGTAGGTCGAACTGACAGTGAGTCAAATGCAAGAGTAGTCAGCTGGTTTAACACTGACCAGCTTGTGAGCAAGAAAATCATGAGTTATACTGAGCACCAATACATAATCTGAGACTTGTTACCAACAGTTCTATATTCTGATAGATAGTTGCTGAAACTTTACTAAAAGAAATGATATGGAAAGAAAAAAAGTCCTATCTGCGTTATTGCTGTACATTGCAGCTAGGCTACTGTATGATGTGAGTGAATTGTCAGTGTGTTTCAGTGGATTTGCTGGAATGCCTGGGAATCGTTTATTTTATTTTTAAAGTAATGGATCAACAGCAAGGAGATAGGAATGGAGTTTTTTTTCAGATTTGATTTATTAAGAGGATTGTACAGCGTGGCTACTTAACAGAGCATTTGACTCAGAGTAGGCTATAGATTTACTCTTTCTGCATTATAATAACCAGAGGGATTAGATTGAGATGGTCTTTGGAATATCGTCAAACATCTGTTACATTATTTCCCCCCTATTGTACTGTTTTAAGACTCAGACAGTGTAGATGTTCAACTCTTCACATAATGAATCATTTCTTTATATATTGATTAAAGAAGTGTTTTTAATTGTTAAGCTTATGTGGAATGCTTGTATTGTAGGAATACAATAGCAATAAGCCATTGTCTTTTTAATTGACCATGGGGATTCTCTCCCACGGTCTGAAACTGTCTGGGAAAACAAACAATGCCTTATGTAGCCAGTGTACAAACTGGATCAGTCTAGTGACCATGACATGAAGACGCTACTAGGAAATTAGTCTAATTCAAAGAATTCTAAAGCGATAGCAGCATGCCTTAAACAGCAACTTATTGTTTATTGTTTTGGGGCAGCCAGGCTACTAATAATAGTTCAGTTTAATGTTTTGATTGAGTCTTGGGAAGACTATTTCAATGGTTAGGCTGACGTGTGGGACAAATCTCTGCTTTGCCACAGGATGATTTGCTGGACAAGCATTCCTCGTGTCTCTCAACATGACCAGTCACAGCTGGGGGTAAAAATAGCCCTTGATATACAGGGCTGGGAAAATTTGCTGTTGAGACCTGAGAGTCACATCTCATCACTGTATCCACAGCTGTGCTCATATGACTGGTTGCTCTAGTTTGGCTGTACGTGCATTTTCTACTTTAGGAATTAGTCTTGCCCAGCCCCACTAGTCATGCCCACCCCCAACAAGAAAAGAAGAGTTAGAGAGGCATTCAAATAGTCTGCTTTACAGTGCCCTGTCCTACAGCTAGTCTGATGTTGTCTGATGAATTAGGAACTTGTAGACAATTTCATGTTCATCATAATTTTTTTACCCAATAAACCTACTATTTAATCAACTGCTGAGTGCTTTTATCTGTCTGGATTATACTTCTGAGGTGCATAATATGCTTAGATGACATTACATTAGTGTGATTTCAGCCCTCATTAGAAATCCTTCACATCGCCCACACAGAGGGAGTGAATGTTTTCATTACCCAGCATGAGACTCTTAGCAGCTATTATACCTCCTCATTATTTAGTCTTAGACTGGTTTGTAGACTACAGAGGCTAAAAGACACGGAGGAATACTGATCTCCCCAATACTTCAGCAACGCTCTGTTTGCCTCTTGTGGTGTTTAACTTTTAGTTGGACAAGACACACAAACATTCAAATGCAGCTTGGCTGTTGTCTGACCCCAGATGCAGCCATCTTTGCCTGTATGTTTTTAAATTGCGCTAAACCTTATATCAGGCTCTGTGTCTGATTGGCATTGACACTGGACTGTGTCATCAGTGTTAGCAACTTTGTTTGTCTTTGACAGGTTACATTCCATCTCTGGCTGTGATCCTGCGCACTACGGACAAGACTGTCTGGGCTAATGAATTTGAGAGTAAGTTGTGTAAAAAAAAGGACCCTTCCAAGTATAAGACAGTTCATATTCAATTTGCAGTCTGACACAGACTTTTCTTTTCAGCTATTGAACTTACCTGTTTGATAGAGTCCATATCAACAAACAATCCCAGAATTGAATGGAAGAAAATCAAAAAAGGAGTCGTCAGTTATGTATACTTTCAGAATCGGATTTCAGGTAATTATTTCTTGAAGCACAAAACCAGCTAGCCATGTTACAGTACACTCTAGGCCTAGGTTATAACCATACTGTTTTATCAGGGGACTTGGAGCACAGAGCACAGCTCAGAGAGCCAGCCAACCTCCTGATCCTCAACACAAGCCGGTCTGACACAGCAGAGTATCGCTGTGAGGTCGCTGCCATCGACGACCAAAGGGACTTTGATGAGATCCTCATCAGTCTTGCAGTCAGAGGCAAGCACATGGTTTCATATTACTTCTACTAAACAGTCTCGGGATTGTGACCTTTGTGTATGTCAATGATGCTGTGGACAGTACTTTGCAGTAAAGTGTTATGATTGTGTGTGGTGTGTAGTAAAGCCAGTGGTGCCAAGATGCAGTGTGCCCGTGGCAGTGACAGTAGGCACGTCCTCTGAGCTACGCTGCCTAGAGAATGAGGGCTTTCCTGCCCCACAGTACAGCTGGTTCCACAACAACGAGGAACTTCCTCTTGATCCTAAGAACAGCATCAAGTTCATCAACTCTTCCTACACTATCAACTCTGACACGGGAGGCCTGGTGAGTTATGGCCAACGGGTTAGAACAATGTTGCTTGATGACAGAAGGACTTATTGTTGTGTTTTCTTCACTTTACTCTTTTACTTCACTTTTTCTCCTAATCCACTTTTAGAAGTAGATGTAGAGGGTACATTTGATACATTTTTGGGTGTGTGCAGAAATTCCGGAGGGTTCGGAAGGAGGACGCTGGGGAGTACTATTGCCAAGCGAAGAATGACGCAGGATACTCCCAGTGCCCCCCACAGAAGATGGAAGTCTGTGAGTGCCTTAACCTAACAGGCGGCTGACATTCTTACCAGTAGGATGCAGTAATGTTAAATTTAGCTGTCCCGTTTTACACAAGACATGCCATTGTGCAGTGCAGGTTTCGCCAGTGAGTCATGTGAGTCCACTGTAGTGCCGTGACAGTAAATCACAACGGTTGTCATCTCTTTAATAGGGACACTCCAAGGTCATTTTCATGGAGTTTTTTTTTTATTTTTCACTTGTGGGGATGTTTAATCTCTGTGTCGTTTTTTTGTGTGTGTTTTTCCAGATGATGTTGATATTCTGGGGATATTCCTGAAGTCGTTTGGAGCAGTAGTGGCCATGATATGTGTGACAGTTGGAGTTTGTCATGCCCATAAACATGGCTGCTTCTCCAGCAAGGATCAAGAAGGGAACAAGTGCGTGGCAATAAGTGGCACAATATAGGAAAGAATATGAGTATTTTGGGACATCATTCCCTTAAGAATTCCATACAACTTTATATGGGGAAAGCTCAGGGGTATTTTGAGGTTCTATTAATACATTTAAAATGGTTTAATAGTTCTTTGGAAATGATTGACTGATTTTGTCTTTCAGCTATAAACTGCCAGCACAGGATGACGGTGTGGACTATGGTGATGCAGATGAGGTGAGTAAATGTACCTTTGCACGAAATAAGAGAGCTCAATGCTCAATTAATTAAGCTATATTTTGATATAAAATGGACACCATTAATCACTTTGCAATGTAATGTATCCATCAGGGTCACTTCAGACACAAATCATCATTTGTAATTTAAAATCAGAACAAGAAGGCAGAGAATGAGGACAGAAGAAGACACTGAAGACAGAGGCAAATTCTTACGGACTAGCTTTGTGTAAGAAATCTGAGCTGTAAGATTGTGCATTATTCTCTATTATGTGCATTAGCATTTGCCCAACAAGCTAATGTGCATTAGCTTTTGCTCAACAAGCTTGCCAAAGTTATCATAATAATGTGAACCATTATTTTGCTGTTATTTTCTGATCGACATTTGCCATTTAATGTCGTTTGTAACTATATTTCAGCACAAGGTTTTTATTTCTCCAGTCATCACTGTCAACAGTACCATTTCAAATCTGTGACACTTGAGCTTTGATCAATATGCTCATGTTCAACTAATGCTGGAACATTCCCTCACAATGTTTTTGAAAAATATCCCTTTTTTACGTCCTTCTATTTCTACACCGTACACTGAACATGTTTTGTTAGAAATGTCTGTCAAAACCTCTGACTGCAGGTTTGCCTGGTTTATGTTCCTATGGTAAGGTTGTGTCAGTTTCTTTTGTGTATAGATATTGTATACAGACAACATGTCGACAAATAAAGCTTATAAACTCACAGAGTTAAAAGGCACAACTGTATAGTCTTCAATGTGCTAAATAGAGACAATTAATCTCTTATGACAAGATAACTGCTGAAACAGGTTATACAGTATATCCTATAAATGCTGCAACTCAAGATATACTACAGTATACATGTAAGTATGATTTCAGAGTGCCGTTTTTGTGTACAAGTGACCTTCTGTTCTTACAAATCATTTAATAAAAATATATTGGACATATTGTCCACATTGACTTAGTATTATGTACATAATGTTTCTTTTTTTAATTAATTTTCATTAACACTGTACACAATATTGTACTCATAACATCAAAACTACAGTGTGTGTACCTTATATCAGTATCAGTACTGTTTGCATAATAAGGATTAACAATCCATTTAAAAAATGTAAATAGTTTTATTTATCAATGTGTTTTTTTTTCTCCACTGGTCTAATTTCTAACATGTAACTACTCAGGAATTGTTAAATATGTTCATCATTCATTGGTTGTTGTGTAAGAACTAAATACTGTTAATGTTTCATTTTCATTTAGTAAATAAAGATACAAGGAACTGATGTTGAGACCTTTACTTTGTAGTAACAGTAAGTCTTTTATTTTGAAACATAAGAAAACCCGGAAGTGGATAACGAGAGGAAATGATCGTTTGACAACATGACATTACATTAAAGCGTCTCAAAAAAGATAGCTACAATTTAGCTATCAATCCAACGCCGATTGCTTTCCGAAGGAATCATCAAGACACTACTAATCGGCATCGATTTGTATTGTGTAGATAGTTTAAATCCAAAGGAAAAACGTCCGTTTTTAATTTAAATAGAACCTAACACATTACTCTGCGCATTCTGATAGACTGCGTTGCATTTACTTAATCGTTGGTTGTGGCTGATAACTGTCACGGTAGTCAAATTTAAACCGTCAATTACATTTGTATCATTATCTCCACAGACCTCCTGTTTGTATGCGCAAAGCGAAGAAGCGGCGTAAGGACTGATCCATAGCCAACCTCGGCGACAAACAAATTGGCGTATTGCACTTCGTGCTAATGAACAGCCCAAATTGATAAAACATTGGACACTGCAAGTGTCTCATACAATCCCTCAGAAGTATCAGAAAAGGGATTAATCTCAGGCGTTCTTGGTTCCCATCATCCAAGCTTTAAATATGAGTTTTTTCAGTTTTGGCCAGAGTGCAGAAGTTGACGTTGTTCTGAACGATGCAGAGACACGAAAGAAAGCTGAACATAAGACTGAGGATGGAAAGAAAGACAAGTATTTTCTTTTCTATGACGGGGAGACAGTGAGTGGAAAGGTGAACGTAACTCTCAAGAACCCTGGGAAAAGACTTGAACATCAAGGCATCAAAATAGAATTTGTTGGACAAATCGGTGGGTACATATAACTGCAGATAAACTAATGCACATGTTGCACATACAACAAACTTCAGAATAACATTTACTATGCTGCCTAGTTAAACCCAGAATTGACCCATTAGGGGAAATATTCATCAATACCGATTTTAAATTTGGAATGTAAAATGCATGTCCTTACTTTTTAGAACTCTACTATGACCGAGGAAACCACCATGAGTTTGTTTCTCTGGTGAAAGATCTTGCAAGGCCAGGTGAACTCACCCAGTCACAGACCTTTGACTTTGAGTTCACCCATGTTGAGAAACCCTATGAGTCTTACACAGGCCAGAATGTCAAGCTACGGTAAGTGAAAGCACAGCTTTAACATTCCTTTGTGAATCAATAACCTAGGTTCATCTTTGACCTGTCATGTGCAGTGCTCACAGTTACATTTCAATCATTTCAATGTGTACAGAAATGTTTTAGGCTACATGATTCCACACTTTATGACACATAAAGCTATTATTAAACTGATTAAAACTCATTTAATCACCCCACATTCTGAAATATAATCAGTATACATTCGTGTTGATGTTGAGTTCAGTTGGTTGTCTTGTGCAATTGGTTCCTCTTTCAGGTACTTCCTCCGGGCTACAGTGAGCAGGAGACTGAATGACATCAGCAAAGAGATGGATATTGTGGTACACACACTCAGTACATACCCAGAGCTCAACTCTTCCATAAAGATGGAAGTGGGCATTGAAGACTGTCTTCATATTGAGTTTGAGTACAACAAATCCAAGTAAGGTCGAATTCCCACCTTGTCTTTGAATGTGTACTGGTGCATGTACCCTTATATTCTGTCCACCTTCCACAAGTTGCCAGACAGTTGTTTGCCTAATTCCTCTATTTGTCTTTCCACAGATACCACCTGAAAGATGTGATTGTGGGTAAAATCTACTTCCTACTGGTGAGGATTAAGATTAAACACATGGAGATTGACATAATCAAACGTGAGACAACAGGCACTGGTCCAAGTGTGTACCATGAAAACGACACCATCGCTAAATATGAGATAATGGATGGTGCACCAGTCAGAGGTAAATACCATGATGATGTTTACCAGTAGATAAAGTACTGTCAGTCACTCAATCAGTCCCTCCGCTTCTTTTCTCTGACTGCATTTTGCATTTTAGGAGAATCTATTCCAATCAGGTTGTTCTTAGCTGGCTATGAGATGACTCCTACCATGCGAGACATCAACAAGAAGTTCTCAGTGCGTTACTACCTAAACCTGGTGCTGATCGACGAAGAAGAGAGGCGCTACTTTAAACAGCAGGTAGAACCGAGTTTTCTGATTTATAAGGGTTGTAGTTATGCATTCAAGGTAATTTGGGTAGATTTTGGAGGTGGATAGGGATCACATTACATTACAAACAGTAAGGAATTCCAGCCTTTTCCTAAACAAAGGATGAAACCCAGCTTGAGTTATCCTAACACAATCACTCCTCCCTCTTCAAGGAAATTACACTCTGGAGGAAAGGTGACGTGGTGAGGAAGAGTATGTCCCACCAGGCTATCATAGGTGCCCAGCGGTTTGAGGGCTCGGCCAGTTCAGAGAGCGCACTGGAGCAGGCGGCAAGGGAGGACAGCGGCTAAAGCTGCAGTCCTTCATTAACCTCACGGAAGACTGGCGTCTGAGGAAGAGTAGTGGAGGCACCTGTCAGCTCACATCATCACTGTTGAAGCAGCCTTCTGTTTATTGCAGCTGCTGAGTGAAGGGAGAGGGGGACCATGAAGGGAAACTGGATATATACACATGAACAATGAAAAATATGGCTGCATTTGGCAACACAGATGGCTGCAGGATGCAGACTAACCTCTTTCTTGACACACTTCTCCAATTAAAGTTAAGCCAACTACATGTTTAAACCTTCCCTGTGTGACAACTAAAATAAGCATATTATACTGTCCTTTTTATTTCTTATCTTCTAATGACCAACTCTAATTTGTCACGAAATCCATTTCTAACTTTGGCTTTCTAAATGATTATCTGTACAGAATGCTGTACGGCCATAGGGAATTTAAATCATGAGAAACGACAATGCATTTTTAACATTCCACACCCAATCTAATGCATTCAGCAATTTGATGTGGTTAAGAACTCTTAAAGAATAACTTTGCACTGATGTTTTCTTTGCTTCTCATTCTCTGGTCACTCATTGTATGTGTCAAGATTACACAAAGAAATATTTAGAGATTCTGTTGCATCAAACATGTAAGGTCTGCCGTCTGTTGAATGAGAGTTCTAAAGTATTGTTCCATACATGTTTGTCCTGTAAATAAGAGCAGCTATTGTATTCTCATGCCCCTTTTAGTTCTCATACAAAGTGATTTGCTAATACAGTTTAGTCTGTGCCATAGAATCAGTTAGCTTCACTTCAGCATTCCAATAGTGTCAGCAGAGGCAGGGGTATATTGTGCTTGTGTTTGAGGTTTGATAGTGAGAAGTCTTCTATATTCTACACTAGAGACTTGAAATGTTGTGCCTATAAGTGTATCTAGCAAATGAAATCCTCTTGCCCCTAACACATACTTTAAAGCTTGTTTTAACCTGAAAGATCAATCTGTCTATTTTTTGTGCTGTCCAAATAACTAATAAATGATCCTCTGTCCCTAAAACAAGTAAATTGATGCCAAATTCTGTTTGATGTGTCAGTCTGGTCTTTGCTTTTAGAAACATTATTTAGACATTTTAAAAATAAAATGTATTTAACAGTATTTGGTATAAGAATACAATTTGGTTAAACATTCACGGTATTTATGACAATGTTTACAATCAGTATACACATGAGTTGAGTTATTAGTTCCGAGTGTTTTCAGGTTATGCCAGTTGGTCACCATCTGCGTGTCATTTCAAGGCCGCTCGGTTCTCCAAACTCAGGACAAAATCAAATTCTTCTGATAAGGAGAGAGAAATAATGAATATGAAATTGTGATTTGTACGATGTAGAAATTACTACTGTAGGCTATATGAACTCACCAGTAGTTAGGGGTTGAACGGAAAGTCTTGCTCTTGTGAACAGAGACATGTCCTTCAGCGGCCCTCCTTTAGCCTTGTGCTGCTGGTGGTACTCCTTTAGCTCTGACAGAGGGATAAAACGCTTCATCATCCTTTCAAAGTGAACGTCCACCTGTCAGACAAACACAAAAACAAGATGGAGGAAAGCCTTTGGCACAAGGTTGTGTTTAAGAACACCAACAATGAATTGTATTAATCATCTTACCATACTCCATTTGGGATTGTCAAGCGTGCTGGAGGGATCATAATGGACATCTTTCTTATCAAACTGAGTGTGGTCCACGTATGCTTCCTTTACGACCTATAGTATGATAGACAGCATGTGAGAGCTACGTACTAATCTTCACAAGGTACATTCTTACCAATAGAAGAAACACGTCTCACTTTCATTAGACCCGCTACTCCAGGCTCTTTACAGTTGCTGTGGTAAAAGAAGGCAAGCTGTCCTTCTTTCATGTCTCTCATGAAGTTGCGTGCCTGCAAACAATGAAACGTATTAACTCGAAGCTGCGAACAACTTGTTTCACTGACAACCCTTCTCCTTTCCATCGTTTCTCTCATGACACTTCCAACACTACATCCGACATCTTCCAGTTGGTTGTGATCTTCAGTGTAAGATTACGCTACTTGATAGTTTCTGACACCGTCCCAGCACCCGGTTTGGTTTGGTTGAGCCTTCAGATCTTCAATGCCAAACTGTAAATGGAGGCAGATAGTGTTCTTACAACGCTGAATAAATTGGCCTTGATTCAACGTACACAGTTTAGTGACGATTACCTTTACATCTATGCCGTTTTCAAACCGACTGTCAGGCTCTGACTTCATCAACCAGTGGCAGTACTGTGGACGGCTAGGGGGTTCTTTTGTGCTTACATTCTTGTTAGGCATCTCACGGGTCGATGCATTTCTTTTACCTCGGACTCTTGAGCCAGGCTCTTCTGAAGGTGAGTCCTCCACCTGGCCATCATTTACTGCCTGCTCATCGTCCCCTGAGTGGCACATAACAACCTACATTTTGCTCCTAAATAAACAAACAATACCATGCAGACCATTTTCACTGCATTCACATATCAGATCAAATTAAATGAATTCCATACGTGACTTTGTGGTTCTTGCATTCCCATTCCCACGTGTCCTTTTCTTAGGTGGCATATCTGAAAATGATTAGATTGAATCAAGCAAATGCACTGTAGATAACAAGCACTCAAAATCCTTAAAACCGCGTCTCAATAATCCCATGAACAGAACGACACACGAATCACGATGCACAAGAAAATATTTGAAGGCATAAAACAACTTTTAGAATTGACCAACCATCGTGTGTCTGAACTCAACGTTGTATCACGTGATAGTAACGTAACACAACAAAGCTAAGCTATTTCTACAAAATTGGTGCGACTGCGAACAATTCTAATATCCTTTGCTACAAGAATTGTGTCTTATATCTTGAATATTTTTCCATACAGTCCTACAGCATTTGTTAGTAAACCGCGATTATGTTCCTTATCTATTAGACTTCCATGTTTTGTAGTTGCCAGACTGTGGAACTACATTTCCATATAAGCAAGGTGACACTGCTGCAGTTTGATAACCAACCAACATGGCTGCAGTGGGGACGTTATATAGAGTTGCAAGACTGAGTTCGTACATAGCCAGAAATCGCCGTTTAATATTTAACCACGTTCAAATACGGAGGATAGCTTCATGCATCGATCGTAAGTCCAATTTAGTTAACTTTCAAAGGGCCAAATTGACACAATTTCCACGTGATATTAATGGGAAGAAGATACTGACAAGCCAGCTGACTAACGTTAACACTACATCATTTACATTATTTAGGGAGACATGCATGATGTATATAAACTGTATTCATAACAATAAATATCAGAAATAGTGTAGCGCTATTAAGTAAAACGTACACGAATTATGTCAGTCACTTGGTTGATTCCCATTGGGTATTGAGACGCCATATCCATCACTCAGAGACTGGCTATTAAACCCACCAAATGTAACTAACCTCATCTGACTTCTGATGTACAACATTTGCCATTGTTTAGTTACAAATGAATGTGATGTCAGGACAGACTTTTTGCTGAAGAAAGCTAGTTGTCCAAGGAGAACTTTCTTCAACTCAGTTCTGTGTGACCCCTTCACCTTGCAGCTTCTTACGGGCTCACAGATGAACAGAAGGAGTTTCAAAAGGTGGCCTTTGACTTCGCTGCCAATGAGATGGCACCTCACATGGCCGAGTGGGACGAAAAGGTGTGACTATGTTTTTTGAATTCCATACGAGGATTGCAATTTCAGGGCGTCATTACATGAATCAACATTATATAACCAATTGTCGACCGACATGAGGTGCTACTTCTCAGTTTGAGGTGACGGTACTCTCTCTCATTGTTCAGGAAATCTTTCCTGTGGACACCATGCAGAAGGCAGCTCAGCTTGGGTTTGGGGGCATCTATGTACAACCAGAGGTGGGAGGATCGGGGCTGTCACGTCTCGACACGTCGGTCATCTTTGAGGCCTTATCCACTGGCTGTGTCAGCACCACCGCCTATATCAGCATACACAAGTAAGCTTGGCACGTGTCCGGCCAATCACAGGAGAGCACCATGTAGGATTACACTGCTTGTTTATTTTGAATGATGGCCAGGACCCTTCTCATACATTAGAGTGAATGGGGATGGTCTAAACAAACGCGATGGTTATTTGCACACATTTAAATGTTTCCACAATGCTCGTTCTGTCCTGTACAGTATGTGTGCCTGGATGATTGACACCTTTGGAAACACAGAGCAGAGGGAGAAGTACTGCCCTGATCTCTGCACTATGGATAAGTTGGCCTCCTACTGTCTCACTGAACCAGGTGAGACTTCCTTGATACATGTTTACAAGTCTCAGTACAAGTATTCTTACGTGGTTCTATTTGCGTGTAGTTTTAGTCACCGATCGAGACTTTGATGCACTCTGGTGCTTGCGTGTAATTCCAGGTAGTGGCAGTGATGCTGCCTCCTTACTCAGTAACGCAAAGCTGAAAGGAGACCACTATGTTCTAAACGGCTCTAAGGTATTACATGTTCTTAGGTTTGCATTATTTCTGTTGTAATGTTCCCAGCATTATCCTGCATGTAAATGATAACACCACATTAGAAAGGGTCGCTCCGTCTGTGTCCTACTACAGGCCTTCATTAGCGGAGGAGGAGACACAGACGTGTACATAGTGATGTGCCGAACTGGAGGGAAGGGCCCTAAAGGAATTTCCTGTCTCGTGGTGGAAAAAGGAACTCCGGGGCTCAGCTTTGGAAAGAAGGAGAAGAAGGTAGCTGTAATTCTGATGATGCTGCTCACAATGGCATAACCACAAGGGGGCAGGGTTGAGCCAAAGTTGTGGTACAGAGAATAGGAATGGCTTGACTCTGCAATTGACAGAAGTTTAATTTGTATTTCTAAAGGTGGGTTGGAACTCTCAGCCAACCAGGGCAGTGATATTTGAGGACTGTGCTGTACCAGTAACCAATCGACTGGGGCAGGAAGGACAGGGCTTTCCTATGGCCATGAAAGGCCTAAATGGGGGCAGGATCAACATTGGTAAGATTTGTTTCGTGATACCATACTGATTCATGTTATAGTTTTTATGTTGTTGAAGTAAATACGTTTTGAAATAAATTCTTGATCACTGATTTACTTTACATCCTTGTTCCTGTGATCCTTCTCCATTCAGCTTCCTGTTCACTGGGGGCTGCTCACGCCTGTGTGCAGCTGGCGAGGGATCACTTGCTCGTACGCAAGCAATTCGGCGAGACTCTGTCCAACAACCAGGTACTCGTCTCGCCACATCGAGCTAAGTGTTGTTCCATTCCATTGTTTAACCAGGACCACATACCCTCTGTTTGCTCCCGTAGTTTCTACAGTTCAAACTGGCTGAGATGGCCACCAAGCTGGTAGCGTCTCGTCTGATGGTGCGTCAGGCCGCCGTGTCCTTGCAGGAGAACAGGGCCGACGCTGTGGCCCTCTGCTCTATGGCCAAGCTCTTCGTCACGGATGAGTGCTTCGATGTGAGCGCACACCTGCGGCCGTCTCTTTTCTAGGGTTGTCCACCAATGATCAATTGTTACGTAATTGATGTCATTTTGGCAGTTGCATGTTGCTGGGCGTTTTTGTTTTGTTTATGTTTAAGCTCCACGCTCTGAGCTCATTGGTGTGTGCGCTTCTTTTGCAGATTTGCAACCAAGCTCTCCAGATGCATGGTGGGTATGGTTACCTGAAAGACTACGCTGTTCAGCAGTTTGTAAGGGACATCAGAGTTCACCAGATATTAGAAGGTATGTTTAAAATACCATGTCTGATCCTTGTAAGATACACTGTGTATTTGAAGGGTGTTTTTTTTTCCGTAATTTTGAATGGGATGTGGTTACCATGATTAGCCAATCACAGTACATTGAGCTGTCTCCCTCTTTGTCCAGGAACCAATGAAGTGATGCGGATGATCATAGCCAGAAGTCTGTTGACTGAGTCGTGATAAATGTTATTCCTTCTCATGAATGGACTTCCGGTCTCAGTGGGTTGGTGGTGACCACTTCCTGTTGGTTAATTCCCCTGGGATGTTTGTCTGGATTCCTTAAGTGTTGTTACTGAGGACAGAGAGTGGGATGGCTTTAAGCTACTGCACTCATTAGATCTCTGTGTTTGTGGTATTAAGTCATGTTACGTAAATATGCATTTAGTTTGTTTAAAAATGAAAGCTGCTTAGTCTCATGTAAGGAAAGATGTGCCCCAGACATGCAATGTCTTTCATCTCTGCTGTATTCTCTGACAGGGGATGTCTATAATCATGTTTAATTTAGAGTGTGCAGTTGGATGAATGGTCTAGTATTGTCTAACAACTGAGTTCAATCTAACAGTCAACTACATGGGCTGTTTTTCTTTCCTGCAGTGGCCTTTCTTGTGTTTTTCTATTTGAGACTTTTATAGTCTTAGTGGCAACAGACATTTTAAATGATATCATGTATTGTACTATGTATGGTACACAAATGTTGTACCACTGTCATTTACACCCCAAATAAAACTTAAGTCTGTTTCTATCTGTCTAGATGTTTAGTCTTCCCTCTTCAAGGATATAAGGACATGTTCATTGGCGTTCTTAAAATAAAGACAATCTTACTCTTTTGACCATTTTTATTGAAAAAGTAATGATGCCATGATGGAAAAACTAAAAACCTCAAAGCCAGTCAACATTAACATTACGCCAAGCAATTATAAATGAAATATACTCTCACTAGCCACTATTAGGTACTCCTTGCTTGTACAGGGTTGGAACCCCCTTTGTCTATAGAATTACCTAAATTCACAACAATACTCTGGCGTTTAAACAATAGGGTTAGAACCCTAACCCGAGTGAATCCTATGAATCCATACTTTCATGTTTACGCCAAATTCTAACCCTACCATCTGAATGTTGCAGAAAAAAATGAGACTCATCCAACCAGGCAACATTTTTCAATGTTGGTCCAGTTTTAGTGAGCTGTGTGATCCAAGCTGAGTAGAGGCCCCTGGTGTAGTCTTCTGCTGCTGTAATCCATATCCTTCAAGGTTCAACGTTTTTGAATTTGTTTCCATTCAGAGATGTTCTTCTGCATACCTCAGATGTAAAGAGTGGGTATTTGAGTTACTGTTGCCTTTTTATCAGTTCCAACCATTCTGCCCATTCCCCTCTCCCATCAACAAGGCATTTCAGCCCAGGAAACTGACGCTCACTGGACAGTTTCTCTTTTGGATCATTTTCTGTAAATCCTAGAGAAGGTTGTGCATGAAAATCCCAGTCGATTTGCAGTTTCTGAAATTTTGAAACCAGTCCATCTGGCACCAACATCCATGCCACGTTCAACACCACTTAAACCACCTTTCTACCCCATTCTGATGCTTGGTTTGAACTTCAGCAGACCCTCTTGACCATGTTCGCATGCTTGAATGGATTGAGTTGCTACCAAATGATTGGCTGAATAGATGTTTGCGTTACCAAGAAGTGGTACCTAGTAAAGTGGCAGATGAGTGTACATTAACTACCTAAGAGGAATTATATTGATACGCTCTCAGTTTACATGAATGTGATAAAACCACATCACCATTGAATTACTTAAATTATACTTCAATTGTCTCAAACATGTATCAGTCAATGTCAAAGTTTATTCTTAACATTAGATAAAATTCCTGGGTTGTAGGGCACATCAAGTCCAGTGTTACTGAACAGGTAGGCTAGCTGGTCTAAGGAAAACTTCCAGGTAATGGCCAGGTAATCTCATTATGTGGCAAAAATCTGGTGGACTGTAGATTTTAGCACGTGTCGATAATGTAAAAAGTAAAACCTCTTTTGAGGATCTCTTACTGTGTATGTATCTAATATGACATTACTTCAAATGTATCTGCAAACAAAAGCAACATTCATTAAGGTTGACCATTTCCATATGTATCAGTAGAGAGATCATATCACTGTTAAACATACAGTACTAATTCAATAGCGTTTTTAACTTAAAATTGTACATAAAATTAATTTATCATTTTCTTTTTGCTTATAAAAAATTAAACAAAATACAGTTACCAAATATAAATAACAATTGTATGCTGTGTCAGCTTTACAACATACTGAGCACCTTCAACTTTGTTAAAGTACAACGACGGATAAAGTTTTTCACCTACGAAGTCCCCTTCTCTCCATATGGTAACAGTTTTTCAGTAAGTTTGTTCTCAGTATTTCACAAAGGAAACTGTAACGTCAGCTACACCAGGGACCCAGCCTGGCTCTGAGCTGGAACCATGATGGGCACTGCCCCCATGCGTGTCAGGGTGGAGGAGCTGATGCTGGCCAGCATCGTGAGAGGATGTGGCACCTGGGGCTGGGCCCCCTCGGTCCTGCTGGGGGTTTTGAGCATGGGGCTGTGGGGAGCATGGGGAGGGACTCCATTAGTGCTTGGTGGTCGGAGGCTCCTGTGGTTCCTGTGTGGAGGGGTGCCACCGATGTTGTAACCCGGGAGGCCCTGTAAGGGGTTGGGCTCGCCAGGCCGCAGCCGGTAGGCATTGAGCAAGGAGCCTGTGTCCGAGGCAGGTGCGGAGGGGTATGGGTAGTGAAAACTGGGCTGGTCTCGTGGTTGGGGACTCGTTGCTATGGAGGACAGTGTGCCGTTCTTGGAGATGTTATCTGAACCTGTCCCGCTCTTTGCCCAGGATACGCGCTTGGGTGCTGGAGCATCCTCCCTGCCACGGACAGACAGAAAGCCAATTGTTGAAAAAGACAAGACGACACCCGCATACTGTATAGAAGAAAATCAGTGACATGTTTTTAATTTAAGGCATTAAATACTTAATATTGAAATTGAATTTTTTGGGGGCAAACTAATTTCAGGCAAAAATATTTTAGGTGAAAACATTTTAGTTGAAACATTTTTAGCTGAACAAATTTTAGGTGAACACATTTTAGGTGAACACATTTTTTGGTGAAAACATTTTAGGTGAAAAAATTCAGTTTGCTCAAATCCAAAGTCACATTTTTGGGATCAGATTTTTTTTTTTTTGCAAATTTGAACAATTGGGTCAGAAATTTTAATATTAAGCATTCAATATCATGTCACTGATTTGCTTCCATGCATACAGTCTATACCGACAAGATGGCAAACATAAAAAAATCTCACTTAATTTCATTGGCAATCTCCTCTTCTGTGTCTCCCCTCCTTCTCAATATGAAGATGAGGAAGAGCACGATGGCTACCAGGCCAACTATGGACCCCAAGGCGGTGGCTGCAATCGCCCCGGCGTTGGAAGCTGTGGGGCGGGGAAAATAAGGAGGACAGTTCAGCCAGGACAATCAGCCAGGAGCAGGTACATTGTAGTGTGCCATACAGTACGTACAGGTAAAGACCTCCAGGTTGATGGAGCAGCTGTCTGCTCCGGCGGTGTTGCTGGCTCGACACACATACTTCCCTGACATGCCTTTCGTCAGATTGCTCAGCCTCAGGGTGCCTTGTCTCTCATCTGGAAGGGAAGCACCGCACAGTATACTATTCAGGATGATGGCCTGCTAAAGTAGGTTGTGATAAATAAAAAAAACACGCACACAGATTGTTCTGTTCGCTGATCACATACAGCTAGACGCACTACCAACGGATGTACTCTACTCTAAATAACACACACTGTAAACATACATTAGAATGCCATCTACACAATATGATCCTGGAGAGAGTGATGTTAAGGAAGGTTGTCACGTCAACTTTGCTGGGGAGGGTTTGTATGGTTTTTCCATCCCCCAACATCATTCACCCAGGCGTTGTGATCAATTTGAATTTCTGTCCAATCCAGAAATATATGAACAGTAAAACGATTGTTTTACTTTAGTATTCTAATTGGAGAACACAGTGGGACTGGATTGATAGTGTAATGTAGGCCTGACACAAGTGATAATCACAAATACATTCATAACATTACAGTGACACAAAATACAGACCATGTAGGTCTTCAACTGCTAAAGGATTACATCAACAAGTCACATGGGCATCCGACAAGTCTATGCAGTCCAGTATTATAATAGACATTATTGTTTAACGTAAATCTGTGACTGTGGTTCATTTGTATATTGCCTGAAAGATGCATTGTTCTAGATGTGTCGAGTAAACAAGTAGGACATCCTTATCAAACAAATCCTTTACAATCCACTCTGGGACAACACATTTGAGGGTGTTTGTCTATCAAACACTGATTACATCTTAGTAAAAATATCAGAAAGTAATAGAAGAAGTTGTTATATTCAGGCTGGTATTCCTAATGCAGAAAAGACTAGTAGTATTCACACTATGATGTCAGCTGTCTTCCTTTTTAGGGAGGAGACTAGCGTTTAAACTATTTCACTGACATGCTCACAAACAGCTGTTCCCTAGTAATGGGAGAGAAATGCTGTTTGATAACATCCTCCCTCACCATCTGTTACAGGACAGGGACGGTCAGGGCTGCATTGTCACAACACAAGGTCCTCCATGATGACAACTCATGGTTTCCATTTCACAGTGAAGTAAATCTGTCTGGGGCAGATTCTACCTAAGGCAGTAGTGCTTGAAAAGGGAACTCATTCAGGCAATCAGCTATGTTTACTTGGAACTTGGAAAGAAGTACATTTACAAGAAATACAAAGTAATGAACCCTGCATCAATAGCGTCATGAATTGACACAAGTTAAAGCCCCAGTTCCGGATATTGCTGTGTGTTCCAGGTGACACACCTACGACCATCTGTGACATCACTCTGATGTCCCGTCAATGATGGTTTAATCACAAGGTTGAAAACAAGGTGACGGAAACGGGACCTGAGTGGGACAGATTAGCAGCATCAGCGAACCCTCACTTGGCTTATGTTTAACCTTAAACAGCAATCAGAATCCCACCATGAGGTGATCTGTTAAGTCTCTTTATGTGAACTTATTTACATACATATTCCGAATCATGTAAACATATTCATACACATGCATATATTTCACCTTCTTTCTTTGTATATGAACTACTCCCACACTTGTTCACAACAAGACATTCTCCTCAATCACTGCAACTATTCTGATGTTACTCTGCAGAAACCACTTTATGAGTTGTATTAGCATTTTTTTTTATTGCAATCGGGATTACCATGACGTTTTGTCATGTACTTTGCACATTGCCGTGTACTTAATAGCCATGTCAAGAGGATGTTGACATAGTAGTTACACATATTTCTCTCAGAGCCAGATGGCCAAGAGGTCACATCGCCATAGAGACAGAGTTACTGCAAAAACGTTGTTACTAGCTTGCCTGGTCACAGAATGTATATTTAATCGTAGATACAGCACACTCAGAGCATAAGGTCATCTATGTTATCAGAACATGTATATAGCACCAGTCAAAACTGTGTCGAAACCTTTGACTGGTACTGTATATGACTTGGGAACAAACACACAGCTAAAAGGTAGGAATTGTAGTTGGGATTGCAGTGTGACATTGGGGTGAAGCTCTATGTGACAGAGGACTACTGCTGGCTGGGGAAGAGCTGTGAAGGGCTGCAGGAGGTCAGTGTGGGGTGGATGAGTGAGACCCTTACCCATGAACCCAAGAACAATCATGGGCTGGGGGCAGGACTTCCATTCTAGATCATGCAGGAGGAGACAGTGGTGGAAAGAAAGGGTGAGAAGGGGGGGTAGTGCACATTGATGCAATGCTTTGATTCTGAAACATTTGAAATGCGGTCCCTTTTGTAGGGACCATTCATGTATATGTGACTGAGACATGTGAGTGAGTGAGTGAGTGAGTGAGTGAGTAAGTGAGTGTGCAAACCATGCAAGCATGCCTCTGGGTCTGTATAAGTGTACATATTGAAACCAATGGAATGTATACATTATCGGGAAAACAGATTAGAAAAAAAGAGTGAAAAACCTCTATAAAGAGATGAAGAAAAGAAAGCTGTTCCAATATACGGTTAGTCAGCCCTAAGCTCTATTATTCAGAGACAGCTGGCGTTTTCACAAGAGAATCATCTATTTCTCAGAACAGCTACAAAACACAAAGCATATCATCTATTGACTGGAACAAAAAGCTGGAAACAAGATAGGTATTTTATGTTAGGTAAATTGTTTCTAATGTGTATGCAGTGCAATTTGCACTCATGTTATCTGGGTCTTTGACAGATTTAGTGATAAATATCTCGACATTTCAAAGGGCCTGGCATGATCGAACACCCCTTAGTGTGATCTGTCCAGACGATGCATGGCTGTCTTTATAACTTTCCTGATGCATCCAGCAAAGCAAAAGGAACACATGAAAAAAATGACTTCATCAACAGGGAAAAAGATGAGTTTCTGCAGTTCCACTTCTTGTTTGATCGAATTCATACAGCGTAGCACAACCAGTGTGGGAAGTGCTATCGCTTTACCCATAAAGTAAAGGAAATTCATGAAAGGACCTCCATTGACCATAGTGACTGTTAAAGAATACCCATAACCCTAATACTCACTCTGCATAGGGGAAAAGTAGACCTCGGACACTGGGGCTGCCTTGGTCCACTTGTACTGAGGCACAGGTTTGCCAGAGCTGGACTTACAGCTTAGAGTCACGTTTCCGTTCAGCACAGGGCTTCCTGTCAGGGTGCACTCTGGAGGCGAGGGAGGGACTGAGCGGGAGTGAAAGATAGGCAGATAGATTAAAGAGCCAGATCAAGACAAGCAACACAAGAGATAAATGAAAGCATGTAGCAGTACATCTAGTAGTACTATTGACCTTCCAAAGGATGATTCATCCATTTGATAACAATATGTTGTTTCCTAGAATGGATGACTTTATTATACAAGGTGATAGGTGTCATGGGTCTGTGACCATCTGCTGTGTCTGTGGCATATGCTGCAATGGCTAGACAGTACTATACAGTACAGTACATGTCAACAGTGGAGATCAGTTTCATTTCCAAAGTGCTTGCCATGTACAGACATGAGAAAATCACGACAGAAAACAGGCTGCCTAGTCTGCACGTTGTTCATAATAGGGTAATGTTGCTGGTAGTGCTTCAGCTCGCACTGGCATCCTGACTGATCTGCTACCTTTGACATTAAGGCGCAGTTCCCCGGTGAGGCCTGGAGAACCAGGGATGATGACGTTACAGAAATAGCGTCCTGAATCAGACTCCAGGGTGTTGTTGATGAAGATCGAGAGGTTAGCAGAGGGCATGGACACACTGAAGCCCACACGCTTCCTGAACTCTGGGCTTCCATCGTTGATAAAGTTTGGGGTGTAGGAGATGATCTGTCAGGCACAGGAGGAAAAACATTGCTTGATGTGATATAACACACTGAAACAATTTAGGTAATTGTGATTATACAAGTATTGGCAGCTATAATGTGGATGCAAAGAATTTCTGTAATACTGAGAGAGGTTTTTAGGGAAGATGACAAAAGTTGCAGCATTCTTTCGTCCAATACCCAGTACTCATCGAGATGAAATGTTTAGTCCAGCGCAGTTTCCCAGGCTACTCAGCTAAAGCCTATGAGAAGTCAACGTCCTTCATAAAGATAATCCTTATATATATGTGCAGATGGTCGAGTTAGATTTTTTTCTGATTTTCTGTTTGAGATAAGCTTATGCGGCAGCAGACAGTGAAACTACTGAGATTATCGTAATCACTGCAAAGAGCATGTAGACACACATGTGCAGGTTTTTAACCTACAGGACACACATGCACCACATTCACTGGGTCACCATTAGTGCCATGTAATTCATGGCTGTGCGTCTGTATCTTCAACTGACTCACACGATAAAAGGTGGTGGAAATAATCCTAATCTGGGTAGATCACCAGCACCCATTCATACTGAATACTACCTCGTTTTGAGGACATTCAAGATGCCGTAGAAAATCTGAACTCTAACATGAAAGTAAAGCAGGTGAACTTTGACTTATCAAACTATGGAATCTCATCTGGATGATTCGGAAAGCTCTTTAGTGTCCTTGTAACATGGCATTAGGCTAAATGAATTGATAGGCTGCTGTTCAATTGTCTCACAAACCTCTTAGAATGTAAATCAAGCAAGAATCAGCAACTCTATCATTTATTTATTATCTATCTATCTGTCTCAGCTAATACTTTTCAAGACAAATGAGGAAATGCAAAGCAGTCAACGTCTTAAAGTCTGAACCCCTGAACTAACTCACTTGTTTGGACTCGTTCGCCATGAAGTTCCAGATGACTGTGTTCTTATGGATGTCAGAGTTGGGGCTGTACCAGGCCTGCAACACAGCCATCTGGCCCTTCACCACCTCCATGTCTCTCCTGGGGATCTCCACCCGCTGCGAGTCACCTGGAGCAGTTACCACAGCAGGAGAAAGAAAAAAAACACCAACACCGTCACACTGACTCCTGAATTTATGGCTACTTTATATTTTATTATGCATATTTTGATTTTTAACTATAAATCCCCTTAGTATTTGTAAGACTTTGTACCTTTAGTGTAGTTAGACCACATTTTTAAGTTTTAAGATTACTATGTTTAATGTATGCAAATCCTGTCAAAGTAAATCCCTTGTCTATGCAAACTTTCATGGTGATTAAAACCCCTTTCTGATTCTGAAGCATCACCATTATCCTTGCCCCCTGCTCATTCATGTCGCAATGCCCAACATCACAGTTTGAAAGAAAGGATCATCACTCGTCAAAGTGCCCATGAACGGAAGCCTTGGAAACATCCTACTGTCCCTTCCTTAATCATCTTGAGATTGTTTTCCTCACGTAGTCTCCTTTGTGAGCATTTACTGTATCTATGCCACTATTATAATCCTACACATGTGCTGTGGTAATCGGATAACCACGTAAATACAGTCGAACATGCAAAGACCGACTGGCATGAGGAATAGAAGGCACATTACAAATCATCCAATTAGAGAAGATGATGCCTTGAATAATGTTTGTAAAGATTGTGGAGTCCACAACTTTTGTGGGGCTTATACATAAAACATTTTAGCTTTTCTCTCCAACTGTCAGCATGTCATTCGAAACATTCCTCACTAGTGTTATTGCTATCTTCAATTTGGTTTGAATCTAGTCATTGACAGCTCTGTTAATTTATTTTCAATGTATAAAAAAAGAAGAAAAAAAGAGAGAGTATCTGAAGTCTACTGCTTATTGTAGTTTGAAAAGACATCATAACACAATTCCAACCCACCACTTTCAGACAAGCATGGCTAATAAGACACGATCAAGCATTTGAGTTGATAGGACGAACAGGAAACACATATGCTAATCTCAAGCATTAGATGTAATTAGGGTCTGGGGGAATAACAAAAACACATACTAATATCAAGTAAAGGAGTTGGTTGGATTATCTTAAAAAACACATACAGTAATCTAAAGCATTTTAGTTGATTTGAAAAACCAACTCAGAATCCTAACTGCCATGTAATTATATATTTACATTGTGTTTAAATCCCTCCCTGAACACAAAACACAACACAAATCGATAGCAAGAACAATTGACCAACAGATAATACAGGGAAAAAAATGAGGTACACATAACATCCTAAAGACAAGGATGGTTGCAGTACAGCACGTAGCATCAGAAACAAAGGTGAAGGAGTGGATGTCTTGGACCAAGATGAGAGACAAGCAGGGGAGAGGAAGAAGAGCAGGGTTGGAGGTCATCAGAGGCAGGTTAACTCACAGGGTGGCCAGTCCCCTGAGCTGGTCAGCTGGAGGTGGATCAGCTGATCCCAGCACCCGGAGTCCTCGAGATCCGCCAGCTTGGAGCCAAGTCGACAGACACACTCAATGAGAACGACCTGGCTCCGGACGGATATATACGCACCGACGCAAGGCTCTTAATCTCTGAACCGCTGAAACACTAACACCTTCCAAGAGGGGTAGGGTCCTAACCCAGTATTCAAAAACACACAAATTCAAGTAGATAGTTTGATCAAGATTCAGTTCGCTGAGACTGTTCCACATCCACAGCTTCCACAGCTCCACTGCAGACATGCTTTCCTTCTTTTTAGAATTAAACTCTGTTCAGCTGGGAGAATTATAGATGACAGAGAGAGTGGGAGAGAGAGTTAGAGAGATAAGAGGGGGAGAGAGAGTGTGTGCGTGAGAGAGAGACAGAGAGAGAGAGACTGAGAGAGATGAGAGGGAGAGAGAGAGTGTGTGTGTGTGTGTGTGTGTGTGTGTGTGTGTGTGTGTGTGTGTGTGTGTGTGTGTGTGTGAGAGAGAGAGAGAGAGAGAGAGAGAGAGAGAGAGAGAGAGAGAGAAAGACAGACAGAGAGAAAGAGAGAGAGAGACAGGGAGACAGGGAGAAATAAGAGAGAGAGAGTTTGTGTGTGAGAGAGAGGGATAGAGAAAGAGAGAGAGGGATAGAGACAGGGAGAAAGGGATAGAGAGAGAGAGAGGGAGAGAGAGAAAGAGAGAAAAAGAGAGAGAGAGAGAGAGAAAAGAGAGAGAGAGAGAGAGCGAGAGAGAGAGAGAGAGGCAGAGAGTGCAACTGGGTGTCAATGTGACGTCAAGCCCTGGCATCCTGTTTTTTGGGCTTAAAGTTGCAGTTGCTCTATGCTTTCTTATTACCCATGGGATACTTTGACCCCCCTAGCAAGCCCACTACCGTGGTGTCACAACATTTAAGTCCTGCAGACTAATCCCTTAACAATCCCTGGCTCAATCTTCCAATTGTGACCCTCGCTTCACAAAACGTCAGCCTAGCAGAGCACTGCAATGATGTAATGCAGGACACTGTGGAACCTGCCAGTCTTTTCTGTCACTTAGACAAGAGTCTACATGGACTGGTGATAGGTATGACTCAGTGGAGAAGCATTCAAACGCATATCAAGAGGTTGGGGTTTTCAACCCCTGTAAGCCACTGTCGGAGAAATTAAGAATGTAAGGTTTTATACTGAATAATACTGGTGCTAGCATTCCTTGTCAGCAGAGGAACCCCTCCCCACATGAACTATGGAAGACACTAGGCTTATAAAATCAAACTTACCTAGGCTGACCACGATCTTACTAGAGATGACATAAATATGTTTATGTCATACCGCGATAACTCTGGGATTGATCACCTTGACAGCTGATATGCAGGGGAGGGGACTTCCCATCAATATGTTTAAATGGTCTTACATGAAGACTTGAGAATCAGACAACTTTGTATTGCGATCACATTTGACTCCTTGCCAGCAAGCATTAAACTATTGTCCTTACTTTGAATCCGACGACATGTGCATTACTTGATAAAGAAATTATAGCTAAATATTTCAAACAGTCACTTTGGATAAAAGTATCTGCTAAATGAATGAAATGAGTCATATGCTAACAAAGAGCACACATTCTTCACGTAGGCTATATAATACCCACCCAAGTCTAATTTTGGAAGGCACATTAATCCAATTGATAACCAACTGATAACTGTTTGACAATTTGACGGACATTCATCAGATTTGAACATTGAACATAATATTCATTTAAAATAAAACCAGAATCAGTCTTGGGTGTCATCAGTGTAATCATCACTGATCACAGATTACAGGGATTAAAGAGTCAATCTGTGCTAATAAAGATGAGAACCTAGTTTTTATGCAGCAAAGGATGAGAAGGCAAAGGGAGACTGTTCTGCCTGGCTTTCACCCATCCAATTAGATACAACTGTGATTATACAAACCAAAGGCATTATATGTTAGTTTAAATACATAAAGAAATGGCATGAAAGGAACACAATATGTGTGAATGATAACCCCTCACAACACTAAACAGTCCCATGACTATTCTTGTGGTTCTTGGTCCAGGTTTATCCTCAGTATCTGTGTCAGTGAATTGTTCATCAAATGAAGGAAAATCTTCCCTAATCCCTGGCTGTCTCCATCTGGGCCGTGTGTGGCTTCTGAGACAGAGACACATCGGAAGGTGTGGATGTCTGTATCAAGTCCATCTAAATCCAAGCCACTAAACCCATGAAATATTACCCCTGTAAGGAGGGAAAACTGAACATGCTGCAGTCTGTGTTCAGTCATTTTCTTCTAAATGTCTGATGCTGGTGACTCAATTGTTACAAGTCGGTGACAGCCATTAGTGGTGTGGGCTGTAGAGTTGTGAGAGACACATAGTTCTGGAAAAAAATATCAAAGTACACGATGCCATGCATGCTGGAGCTCAATTAGGGGGTCACTGTTTCAGATGTAGTATGTGAAGTCATCCAGTAGGGGGAAGTATATATTTAGGAGAAATAGCCAAGAGGCACAAATCATTGCCCAACGTTAATTGTTTAAACAAAAATGAACCAGATATTGTTAAAACTAATGTTTGAGGTGAGATATTCAGTAATTTTCACGCATAACCACTCCTTTGTACTGTTCAGTTGACCCATACAGGAGAATACCAATTTAGCAGTCTGAAAGAGTGGCTGAAGATAGCCCAACTCTCATTAACATGTCAACCTATCTTCCAGTAGCCTCAATTCTCTATTCACTACAGTCTTTATCATTAGGTAGAGCTAAGAATCTAGTTTGCTCTCTGCCACTTTCTCTCTCTCTTTCTCTCTCACTCGGTCTCTCCATCCCTATCTCCGCTGAGCAGGCTCTCCTGTCTCCAAATGAGGCTCTAATCTAGAGAAAGAAGCAATACATTCCAGGTTAAAAAGGCTTTGATGGGAGGTGTGTGATTGGCAGGCCTCATGTAAGTCTTACTAGCCTACTGCCGTCGCATTTCAGAGTAACAGAAAAATATCACGCCTCGTTAAGAAGGCAGTCCATTTGACGTCCTTCACAGCTGCTCAACTCTCAATTTTTCAGAGGTAGATAGGACTGACTCAGAATACGAGGGATGCAATAATGTATGGAATATCAGGAGTTTATTTAAGTCAGTACACAAGCAAGAAAAAGGGACGTTGGACAGTAAGATACCCCGTCTCTGTAAAACACTGCATATTGGACTGACCCTCGGGGCTTCAAACAGATGGAGTTTAAATAATAAATATTTGGAGGAGGCTCCTTTAAATTGGATTACATTAGCGTAATCTCTGCAGCTATTTTAAGCCATTTTGAGGGTGCTATCTCATCACAGGAGCTTTAATCCTTCTTAAGTTTTGATTGTGTTCAAATTGATTCGGCATGCACACATGGGCGAAAACTCTGATACACCACTCTCTCTCTCTCTCTCTCTCTCTCTCTCTCTCTCTCTCTCTCTCTCTCTCTCTCTCTCTCTCTCTCTCTCTCTTATACACAAAAGACAAACACACAAATGTGCATGAACACACACACATACAGTTCACACAGTAAGACACAAATTGAGCACACACAAGAGATGTAACTAAATCACATTATTTATGGATCTCCTTGTACCGAAAGGAAGTGCACTCCCGAAATCATAGTAGCTGATTTCGGGATTACTAGGCTACTTTTCTGTTTTGTCACCTAGAGAGTTTGGAGATGCAGATTCAAACGATTCAAGTCAATGTGGAGGGTATGAAAGCCTACCATTACTGTAAAACTCCCGTCATTTTTATATAAACAATATCAGAGGTATAGCCTCAGCTTCACACTATACTCAATGAAGGTCCTAAAACCTCTGAGATTTCAATAGTGCAAAGTATTTGTAGGAGACCGCCAAAGGCCAAAATAAAAAAAAGGATTTATCAATCTCTCATCCCCTATGCTACGCAAACTGTTTCCATACTAAGCAACAGAAACAAGCCTTCTGACTCTGACTTGGCTTCTCTTTTAGAATTTGGCAAAGGGACACTTTCTCCCCTTTATCAATCTCAATGGCTAGTGTCCTTCCCCCACACATGCACAGATGGATGGAGCTGGAATGACACCTTAAGGAAGCTCACCATGAGAGAGAGAGAGAGAGAGAGAGAGAGAGAGAGAGAGAGAGGGAAAGCCATAGAGAGAGAGAGACAGAGAGAGAGAGAGAGAGAGAGAGAGAGAGAGAGAGAGAGACAGCCAGAGAGAGAGAGAGAGAGAGAGAGAGAGAGAGAGAGAGAGAGAGAGAGAGAGACAGAGAGAGAGCCAGAGAGAGAGCCAGAGAGAGAGCCAGAGAGTGTTAGGGGTTAGGTTCCCAATCAACTTAACAAGGAGCTTCCCCTCAGTTTCTTCTTTTAGCTGGCATGGTAGACCGACCATTAATCCACAAGCGTTACATCATAGCTAACGACACGATCGAGATACAACTGTTAATATTCATAACCATTGATCACTGTGACAAACGACAGCCGTGGCCCACTTGGCTTTAGGAATTCTGAGCAAACTGCCAAACAGATCGCAGGGCTCGAGTATAGACTGTGATTAGGGGAACGACGGTATCCAGGAAGTGGGTCTCCGTAATAACCACCCATAGGGCCAGACAGTGATGGAGCTCATTATGTGTGTGATGCGAGAGGGGGTGTTGTGTTCTGCTCTCATGGTGATTTCACCCACAAGGCTGTGAGGAGAACAGTCATGCAGCTCCTTATTTGAACTATGATCCAGTGCTTCCCGTCAACATCTGACCTCTGACTGCAATCTCTACCCACTGCCTCCCTCTTTCTCGTGACTCCACCACACACGCTTGTTGACATGAATATTTATGCTCTGACAGTGGCACGGTTCGGCATGTCTGCGTCTTCCAAATGTCATACTGTCGTTAGAGCGGTGACTTCTAGGGAGTGCATTTATCATTAGCTACCCCCCAAGCTGAGGAACATTAGAAGGAAGAATGGAGAGGAAGAAGAGCTACATGCCTTTCTGATCATGAAGAGAATGGATGCGTGGGAGCTTTGATCATAAGCCAGGCACAAAGCGTTGTTACGCAGTGTCAATGCACACAGCACACTAAGGCAAGCAAGCCCCCTTATTGTAAGTCTTACAGTAACTTACAATAACTATGTTACAGCAAGCTGCACGTTGTGTGTGTGTGTGTGAGTGCGCGTGTTTGTGTGCGTGGATGCTTGTGTGTGTGCTGGTGTGTTAGCAAGCTGATGTGTGAGTGTGTGTGTGTGTCCGTGTGTCACAGGTCAACACCGTGTACAAACAGGTTCACTGCAAAAAACCTTACAAAAACGAAAGTCTTCTAGTTAGTGTGTGAGGAAAAAGGAGGGAGGTTGGGTCACCCTGCTTTCTCTCGTGTAGGATTTTGACGGGTGTCACTGGCCTCATCAGGCTCGCTGTCCATCATCCGATGCCTCAGCCCACACTGCCCCAGGCCCTTGTGGCAGGAACTGGTGGCAGGGAATGAAAGGGAAGCGTTGGACTTAAATAGGTCTGCAGTATCACACCACAACAGCAGCTAACCACCATTCCGCCCCAACACTATCTTGGGCTTTGAAGAAGATATTTATAAGCCATTAGTGTGGCAGGAGGGCAAGGGGTGGTCGTTTCATCTCCCAGATCTGTCATGTGTTCGGCTGAGGAGGAGCCAGCCTGACAGAGAGGGGAACCAGCCTGACAGAGAGGGGAACCAGCCTGACAGAGAGGGGAGCCAGCCTGACAGAGAGGGGAACCAGCCTGACAGAGAGGGGAACCAGCCTGACAGAGAGGGGAGCCAGCCTGACAGAGAGGGGAACCAGCCTGACAGAGAGGGGAGCCAGCCTGACAGAGAGGGGAACCAGCCTGACAGAGAGGGGAACCAGCCTGACAGAGAGGGGAACCAGCCTGACAGAGAGGGGAGCCAGCCTGACAGAGAGGGGAGCCAGCCTGACAGAGAGGGGAGCCAGCCTGACAGAGAGGGGAACCAGCCTGACAGAGAGGGGAACCAGCCTGACAGAGAGGGGAGCCAGCCTGACAGAGAGGGGAACCAGCCTGACAGAGAGGGGAGCCAGCCTGACAGAGAGGGGAACCAGCCTGACAGAGAGGGGAACCAGCCTGACAGAGAGGGGAACCAGCCTGACAGAGAGGGGAGCCAGCCTGACAGAGAGGGGAGCCAGCCTGACAGAGAGGGGAACCAGCCTGACAGAGAGGGGAGCCAGCCTGACAGAGAGGGGAACCAGCCTGACAGAGAGGGGAACCAGCCTGACAGAGAGGGGAGCCAGCCTGACAGAGAGGGGAACCAGCCTGACAGAGAGTACAGGCTGCTAAGGCTGGGCTCAAGATGGAACTGAATATTTGCCAATAATCAAAACACAGAAATCTCATTATTGTACTACCTACACTGGTATTGTCCAAATCCTAATCCATATGACTGGCATGGTGGTTAGTAATCACCATCAACAACACACAGTATCTTGAGGCTCAGGAATATCCTCTGACCTAATGCCATATAAATCCAAAACAGTAAACCTCCAGTTTAAGAAAACAACAAGGATCCATTCCTTGCAGAAGGACGCTTGATCTTGGCACTTCACACAGATTAGACAGTTGTTCCAGTTTTTTGCAAGGACATGAATTCACTACCCAGGAACCCACGGTTCCATGCCTTCTCGGAAATGAGATCATTAAAAATTAACACTGTGCTGCAGGGAGGATTATCTACATTGACGTTTCAAAATTATAAAATCAGTCAAAAATGAATGTGACATAGAGAATATTCTCCGGTTAGCAGCATTTCTGACTGAACAATAATGCATAAGGGACATGGGGAATCAACCAGCATGGAGAACTGGAGTGGTGGGTGTCTGAAGGAGTTACAATCATAAATAATGATGTCATTCTCATTCTGTTCCAGAGCATTGACCGGCATGTTGAACAGACAGAGAGTTTGTGAGGGGATGTGTGTAGAATGACTTGACCATGTGGCTGGGAGTGCTATGGGAGTGTTTTGAATGGTGAGAAAGTGCATGAGTGATTTATTGGTCTCTAGATGAAAGGCAGCTTGTGCGTTGCCTAGAGGAGAATCCATGCAGCTGGAAGCCTGCTGGAACATCTGACCAAGCCTCTGGGCTCAGGTGGCCCCTTCGGAGACAGAGTGACCAGCCAAAAGATTAAGCACTCAGATCCAGTCCACACACACACACACAATCACATGTATTCCAAAAACCCATTGAGATGCGTGGAGCTTTGCCAGTGAAAGAGCCTGGAGACCAGAGGATATCTTCAGTCAGTCAAGGTGCCACCTGAGCCCTGGTTGGTTTTTTGCTCCAGAACTGCTGCTGCTCTACTCCTTTTAGGGAGCTGAGAGACAAAACAGACACACATATCTCTATACACTGCCAAACAATTAACTAGTTTCTAGTCTAAATATCAAATTACACTTAAAATACGGCACAATCACCTAACAAGTAACATTTCAGTTAGATATAGGTACGTGATTTTAGACACACTGCATCTTGAATATCTTGTTAAGTAAATTGTATTGAAAAAAATCTTGTTTTGAGTTGTATCTCAGATTAAACAAGCTTTTTTTGACATATCATGTACTTTTCAGGTACCAATCTGCTTTATTGATCTTGAAAGGCCTAAATATCACATCTTATTTCAGAATTGGTTTAACAAGCACATTTGTACTTGTTCCACAGTCAGATTGTTATTACAGATTTATTACAAGCAAAAACCAAATTTAATAGATTTTTCTTCAGATATCATCCAAGTGTCATAATTTCCAGTGCAGCTCTTGGTGTTTGATCAAACTAATTTCACACTGGACAAAGTCCATTGCTGAACCTTGGATGGTAAATAACAGACGGTCTAAAAATAATCCCCAAAAGCCTTTTTTTAACAACATTAGAGGGGGTGTAATTTAGTGTGGTGACATGACATGGGGTATACTCATGGATTACGCCACAGAGTAAAAGGATTCAATGGTTCCCACACCCTGCTACAAGTGATTAACAGAGACAGGCTTTCAGCCTTTCAAGACAGAGCAAACCGGTAAACAGGCAGCAGCAGCATGAGTATAGGATCGCTGATGGTGAGATTAGATGGGGCCAGCCTCCTTCAGACTGACCTTGTTGGGCTTCTGTGTCAAAGTGACAGACAAGAGTGAGATTATTCAGGTTTCTTACCGTAATAATCCTCTTTGGCTTCCATAAAATGGTGTGTTTCATTAGCAATAGCAGGATTCCTCTTTATAACACAGAATATTGCTACTTGTGATTGATCTTTTCAAGCTTTGATGACAACAGAACATTGTACTTTACAGAACCCCTAGCAGTCAAAGAAAAAGAACCAGTTGTATTTTTGGCTCCTGTTTTTTTTTTTTTATAAAACTGCTGAAGATGGCAGTAGCAGCAGGTGGGCGATGCAAATCCATGAGATATGAAACTTGGAGACTGAAAAACACTGTCAAATCTCCGAGTGCTTTAATCGATCAACAGCAGCGTTGCATCGGCAGAGGCTGAGTCAGCGGAGAATTGGAGATAAAACACAGCAACGTCAAGAGGTGCAGTCGTCCTCAGCTACATAACATTTAAAAATAATTATTCAGACACTATGCATGCTGAGGTGTGCCACATTACCATAAACATATGTCGTTTTTATTCAACCAGAACTTTGTTCAACATTCCTTGCACACAAGAAATAGATCAAATAAATGCTATATTTCACTGCGCTGTTTAAAAAAATAGAAGCTGTTTCTTGTAGTTGTTGACAGGACCAACCACTGTGAAAGCTACCATGCTAAATCTAGCTGTCTGCAGTTCTGTACATCTTGTGTTATTTCCAAAATAGATCTTGCATGTTTCCATCTCAACCTGCAAGAAACACTAATATTGACATTAGAAGGATGTTTTTTTTTTTTTTACTAGTCTGTCAATCAGGGCCCGGGGTTGGTAAGACAGTTTTCCAGGTCATCAGCTCCACACTGCTGGGAGATTCCATCCTGTAGGTTATCCCTGATCACTTCTGGGAGATACCATCCTGTAGGTTATCCCTGATCACTGCTGGGAGATACCATCCTGTAGGTTATCCCTGATCACTGCTGGGAGATACCATCCTGTAGGTTATCCCTGATCACTGCTGGGAGATACCATCCTGTAGGTTATCCCTGATCACTGCTGGGAGATACCATCCTGTAGGTTATCCCTGATCACTGCTGGGAGATACCACCCTGTAGGTTATCCCTGATCACTGCAGGGAGATACCATCCTGTAGGTTATCCCTGATCTCAGACTGAGCTGGTAGGCAGATGAAAGCTAAGGCTAAAGCACACATCAAGAGAGCTGCCAAAACACCAACACCAAAAGACATGAAAACGAAAGGTGATCGTGCCTTTTCAGTTGTAGCCCCTACTCTGTGGAATAAACTGCCAATTTTTATCAGGTCATCCCCCACCAAGTCTTGACTTGAAACATATTTTTATTCTTTGACTTTCGAGTCAGTTTAGGGTCATTTGTGCTTACTGTAATTGTGATGTGTGGTTCTTATTTATTGTTGTTTTGCCTATTTGATGATTTTGTACAGCACTTTGGTCGGCATTGGCTGTTTTTAAATGTGCTTTATAAATAAATATGACTTGACTTGACAGAATATAGACCAGCTACCATTATCAAGAACACTCCGGTCTCCGGAGTAGGGTTTCGACTGTTCTGTAAGTGTACTTATTTTCAGTAAACAGTCTTCATTAATTATTTCCATGTGTTGTTGTCCCATTTATGTCAGTTTATGCCTCTATCTCTGTGACAGTTGGCAGTGAAGGGGTTAAGTCTTTAATTCACACACAGATCAACGGAGCATTGATTAGTTTGGATGGTGCCACTGTCATAAGGCCACTCGAATGTCCCTTGGGGGAGGAAAGTTCAGTGTGTGTGTGTGTGTGTGTGTGTGTGTGTGTGTGTGTGTGTGTGGTGCATAAGCTTAGCACTGAGTGGGATTAGCGTGAGTCTTTGCGTGCACGCTTGTAAGTGTGTGTGTGTTTGGTTACTCCCCCTCTCTCTCTTTCTCACTCTCATCAGTATACATAATATATACAAATCATTTGACACAACTGTTCTCTGTTTTACATTGTGTGTTAGCAGTCTCAAGTCGCAGGCCCGGCCATGCCCCTCTCTCCACCAAGCTCCTTTCCATGGCACTCCTGTTGATGAAGCATAGCTGATGTTTCTTCGGCCAGGTTCGCTAAGCTGTCTCTCCACATTCTAATCTTATTATCAGTCCAAGCTGGCTTTAAGAGGGAGGGACCTGGGGACGCACAGAATCCCAGTCGCATGGGGTGGTGTTGGGGGTGGGGTTGGGGGTGGGGTTGGGGGTGGGGGGGCACACCATTTAATCTGGCCACTGTGCTTTCATTTTTGACACAATTGCCTCAGGACCTGTCTGTTTGTGAAGGAGAGGGGAGGGTGTATACACTTCTTTACTTACTATTACAAAATATTTGTACCCATATTAATGGCTTCCCTCTATGAAATCCCCAATAGCTTTAAGTCAGTCTAACTCTATCAACTTCAATATCAAAGTTCAAATCAAACATCATATTGTGAATACATCACTTATGTTGGACATTGTGGCACCACCTAATGTAATTAAAGTTGTCTGTTGCATTCTGGCTTGAGGCCAATCGCACTTCAAAGAAAAACCTTTTCTCGGAAGTGGGATCAATTCTTGTGTACAAGATTCATACCTCTTTCTAAGACCAGAGTGTGGAAGGGGTATTTTATTAATAGAAGTCTAAATACATTGTGATGTTGATGACCTCAACAGAAGCTACTCACAATGTAACCTTTTTTTGACCTAGACCATTATGCCAAGACAATAGTTGGCCAAAACTCCTTTTATCAGAATATTACTCAGATTAATCAGTAGATTAACACATCAGTAGATTAACACATCAGTAAAAACAAAAAAAGACAACAATAATTGTCTTACAATTCTTAAATATTGAAAATTGCATAGCAATTCTGTATTTCAATAGCATGGACAAGATAAAGTGAGCTGTATAAATGTTTAATAATGGCAGGTAAGCCACACAGGGTTGTTGGTGCACTGAGCCATGATATTTACTGAACCATTATGAGATATTGCAGAATGTAAAGTGCCATGATCTCTGCCACTCTGCATGGCATGGTGGACCTACTATATAGCCTACTGTTATTTGGGCCACAAAGACAAAACAAATATGATAGCAAAACCGGGTGATGCTAATGCTCATAGAGAAACCTTTTTTTAAATTTGCATTAGGAAACTTACAATTGTCACTCCTGAGAATAGTTTCAGAAAGAGCACAATATCTTGCCATGCGGAGTTATTGGGATTTGGAAGGATAGTAATGGGACAGGGAGAGGCAATGGAGAATGGACTGTGGATGGGTAGCCCAGAGGTGAAAATAGGAATTTCAATAACCTTTTCCCATCAAAGTTGAATTCCCCAAGCGGAAGAGTGTTTTAACAAAATAAGGGACACACAGAGTGACGGTACATGCCAGGTAGATATTACCTGCTCGAATGTAGAAATGTCAAGGCTCAAATCAAACTCCATTTCCTTTCATTAATGACATCCAGTCTTTGACTTACCTTTCAGTCATTCAAAGTATTTCGTAAACTTGCCTTAACATTGCTGCTCGCATTCTAGGATTGTGGCTCAACTGCACCAATAAAAAGTAAACATAGCAGAAAGACTCAATAGAGATCCAAAGGCAGTTATTAATTTAGTCTCTTGCATGTACTTTGTACTTTTCCTTTTCCCGTAGTTATGATTATACATGTACTTCTGACCTTAAAAAATCGCTGATGTAAAAAAATTATATTCCTTGGCTTCCCCCCAATGAAACACTAACATCCTTAAAAATTATATGTCCCTGTCTGTGGCCTGCCTAGGAAGCTAATTCAGTCATCACACAAGGGATGTGAATACAACTGTGCACATGACTGCACTGATGGGTAGATTTAAATGTGTGCACTGATCTCTACTTCTAAAGAACTCTGTCATGATTCTGTTTCAGCTTTTTCACATAAAACAAACTGAACAAAGGCTTACTGTCACTGTGGAAGACCATACAGGCACTGGCTACGAATACTCCTTTGCTGAAATATGAATTTAGATGCATGGGTTCATGTCTACTGGGTCCTGAACCTGCCTGCTTGAAAATACCACTGAGTCTGACACAGAGCCTTGTCTTTCAATGTCAGGCTTCACTGACCAGAGACATTCCCAGCCAGTAAATTCATTTCCAAAAACACTTTATGCTTTATTTTACACACCACAGATTCTCTCTGTATGGATCTGAACCTACTCAACCCCAAAATTAGCTTTTGGCAACCCAACTTTGACAATGCCAATGTCTAATGTCTGTTTTCATGAATGAACCATTGCTGTGGTGAACACAGATTTTTTTTAAAGTGTAAACTTGATGCCCACTACTAACGAACACCTCCTTTTTTTATCAGTAGTAGCAATATCAAAACAAGCTGTTTCACTCCTGCCTATATTTTTTGACTGAACTTCAGCCCATGTCTGAGTGCATATTATTCCTTCACCTACATTTACTAACTGAAATGGGAATGATATAAGATGGAGTCTGTGCCATGCCTTTAAAGTAGTTAGGGTTACTGGTCTTATCAGCTTGGAGCAGGTTTCTCCTGGTCTGTCCTGTGCACTTTACTGAGACTAGATCAATTTAGAGAGCCAGCCAACCTCAGGGTCTGAAATAGAAATGACACTGTTCCCCCCTGACTGAGAGCCTGTAATGCAATGACCATGTATTAGGCTTATGACCTGCTGGTATATAACCTAGACCCAATTTCACAACATTTCTAGTGTCTTTACCTCATTACGACTGAAAAATATTAGTGGAAAGTGGCAACATTGGCATAGTGGAGACTGGTATAGACTACAAAAAGGGTCATATGTAATTTAAGGATAATAACCACCCATTATAACAGTCCATAATAGAAAGGTCCCTGTCATCCTCCTTGCACACCAAACAGACATATGTAGCCTACAGTATGTGATCTTGATCTGAGTGTTTTTGTTTATATATTCAATGAAATGTTGAACATGTAAATACATTTTATCCAGAATACCTACTACAAATGAAATAGTGACGACGCAGGTGCTTTCTAATCAATCTTTCATGAATACGAGATCAGAGCCTGAGTTGCAATTCCCTGATCTTTACGTGTTCTTGTTCAAATGACATCGATTTCCGTACGGCATCTTTTGTAGACCTCGATCCAACTAGGAAATAAACCTTCTTTCTCAAGACGTAAATTGAAACCATGGCTCACCAATGAATAGCTTTGAGTGAAAGGTAGATCAATTGGTCAATTGATTTGAGGTAAAATCATTATAGTACCTTCCCTGGTTTGAATCCTCAGTCAATTGGAAGAAGTGTAGGGTTGGAAAGACATGACACATCAGTAGAATACACTGCAGTACATTCTCTCTTTCTTGGTTGGTTGACTGTTTCTATATTAAGCGATATCTGCCACCACCCTGGAGCATTAATTCTAAAGGCAATTGCCTTACTACCGAAGGGACAGCACAGAGTAGCGTTTGATACTGGAGTAGATTGATGTTAGAGGTAAAATGACTCCCGCAGGGCCCAGCTACAGTAGGTTTTTCTCTCCTGCCATCTGGCCTGTTGCTGTAAAAGACGGCTATGAGTTATCTAAACATATAAGTTACATACAGTATTTTGAAAAGGACCATATCGCCATGAAATTGTCTGAAAATTGAGAGTATCCAAACAATTCAGAAATCAGCTTTAGAGTGGTGAGTGAACGCTTAAACTTTAAGGTGAATCCTATAGAGACAGCAGGGATGGTTCTTAGCCTCATATAACCAGATCTGAAGCCTTTAACACCAAGTAACCCCACCCGGTCGCAGAACAACACCTTGAACCACCTGGCCCAGAAGCATGGAGACAGCAAGGGGATAAAAGGGTGCTCTCACTCCTCAATGAATACTGATCTCCCATCTCCCTACAGACACAACCATCCATCTCCCCCCTTTTCCTGGGGATTCATCACCTGTCCTTTTACCACCACAACAAAAATACCATCAAGCCTTGCTCCCCAGGCCTATCATGAACCATTACAAAACTAACCAATCTCCAAAAACACTTAGTTTACAAAACCATCTTGGCCAATATCACCCACCAAAAACTTCCATGATAGCCCATCTCTTAACAATTACACCTGACCATCCCCAATCTTGCATCATATCTAAACACAAAAGTCCTTTGCAAAAGTGCTTTTCCTCCCACCTGGACGATGAAGTGGACGAAAAAAAGCATGTGTTGAAGACCAGCGGTCTTCAAGCCTTGTACCCATTGAAATCAATCGTGGGCTAGGATAAAAGAAACCTTTTAAAACTGTCAATGGAACATAGTACACATATTCTATTTTTAAAATACTGCTATGTGTGTGTCAGGATATGGCTGAAAGAGAAGATGTACCAGGGATTAGTTACCATCTATGTAATGTAACTCAACAACTGTGCTCATACCCACCTATGAAGAGGCTCAAACACATTGTGATAAATTACCAAAAATTGAATGATTTACCATATATCTAAATGTTAAATGAAGTGGTATACAACAGGATTCAGACGTCATCTTGTCATTCATCCAGTCGTTGTCGGTTAGTTGTGTTCCACTGGGGCGTACGCTGCTTGTGTGATCTCTGACACCCACGTTCTGGTGTCTACCAGGGCAAAGGCCTCATTTAGAGGGGGGATTGTACATCATTAGTGTGTGCTATTTCCCATGATGCACCTGGCCTAAATCACCACAGTCCTCACCCACGCCTGGGTGTAAATGGCAGACTGCTCTCTGTGAGATTCATGATTTATGAGCTGAAGACTCCAGAGCTCTGCTCACTGCTTTGCACACAGGCAGTATCCTTTGCATGTTGCCAAAGGTCAGAAGTACAGTGCAGACGTTTCTTGAAAGAAAGTTAGAACAGCAGGAATGACATTCCACACGATGCAACAAAAAAAAAACAAGATACTAAAACAGCAGACACACACAAAAATCACCGAATAGGGATTCTAGTAAGGCTGAGGCAGGTTGACTCGCTAATTGGCAGAGTGGGATGATGGTGGGATGATGAGTTCTCTGCAAAGCGCCCCGACAGACTCATCTCCGTGGCGACCCGATCCTGAGCAGGTCTGCCCTCTCAGGCATCATTAGTCACATGAGGACAGGCCCTGGATGGAGGGAGTGGAGGGGAGGGAATAACGACAAGCCGCCGCTGTGGCTGCACCTTAACAGCAGCCAGTAAGTCAGTCTGGGGTGTTTTGCTTCACTGCACCGGCTGTCAGACACATTCGGTTTATGTCCCTCCCAGAGTGGCACACTTGCGGATGTATTTAAGAAAGTCTTGATTACAGATTGACAGACTGAAAACAAACTATGCGTCTCGCTGCTCATTAAAATAAGTACATTTGAAATTCTGGCACATTAGTATTACTCTGGCAGATGGTAGCAACAGATCTTCTACACGTACACATTGCACTCGCTGTTGTAGAGATGAAATTACATACAGCAGTCTGCACAGTAAAGACTGTGGAGGATTTTCAAGAATAAAGCCTGCTCCAACTCCATCTAGTTAAACAACTCACAGTAACGTGTTAGCCATTAGTTCCAGGCAAGTTGCCTTTTGATTAACGACGGTCTGTTAGTCCAAGGCAAGCTGTAGCCGTTAATTAGGTGAAATATTGACTCTGTGGGATTGGTACATTCTAGGTTCTGTGTGGGGGGCACATATAATTGACCATGCTAGCTAGGCATTAGTCTCACTAATGATTTACGCTGAGAGGAATGGGCGACCCTAAGCAGAGACTTCATCCACCTCCGCTGGAATAATCTGCTTGTTAGGCTGCGCCTATTTTGACTATTATCATGTGCTTTTTATTCATGTTATCTTGTAAAACTCAATTTATTATAAAGCAAGGGGGAGCTGAAACAGTCACAGAGTACAGGATTAGTTTATAATATTAACAGGGCCTAAGACACAGCACTTTCAATATAATATCTTCTGAGACATCTCTGCGACTGGCCAGACTGAGTACCCAATTGCCTTTTCTCATCCTGTCAGCTGTCTAACAAAAGGTTTGCGTTACCATGGTCCCCTAAGCTTCGGATGGGAGCTATAGAATAATTCCACACAGCACCAGAAACCTGTCATTTCAAGTGTGAAACAGAGCTAACCCCTGACACACAGTGATCACACTGACATGACATCAAAGCCTGTCCCTTAACATATAAATATCTTAAGTATCTTTTCAAACACAAAGACTTACAGGGACCACAAAATTGTAAACTACGGCTATTCTCCTGATCCATACTGTCATTCTCCAGGAGAGATTAATAAGACACATCAGTAAAGACACATCAAACACATTTCATGTTGACCATGTTAATTCCAGTCAAACCAGGAGTCACCAAATGTATTAATCTCATCAGTGCAAAGCCTGCTTGCCAATACCTTGTTAAACGGCTGCACCCAGTCAGTGACTACAAAACAACTTCTTCTGATTTCTGCTGCCTGAAAGATAGGTGACCTCAATGGACCTAGCCTTTCTCAATCAGTCCTTTATTGTGTATATGGGTTGACTCTTAATTTAACTAAACATTTGTAAGTGTCATTGAGTGGCTGATTACAACCAAACACATGCCCAACAGCTAAGACCAGGGGCGCCGCTTGAGTTTCTGAGCCCCTGATGTAATGTAGGCCTACTCATCAAAATCCCCCAACATCAAAATCATACAGGAAAGCGTGGGGTTCTGTTGGAACCCCGGTCTGACCAGAGTCCTTACAATC
Organism: Hypomesus nipponensis; assembly: GCF_054491055.1. NCBI lineage: Eukaryota > Metazoa > Chordata > Actinopteri > Osmeriformes > Osmeridae > Hypomesus > Hypomesus nipponensis. The sequence goes on along the minus strand of NC_140375.1, from coordinate 14,066,522 downwards.
GTCCTAATCTTCCCCCCGTTATGGCATCCGTGCATAAGACTCACAAAGCCATTATTGGTTTAATGGCCAGCGTACTATATGTCTTCCTGCGGTTGTTATAGGTTTCAAAGTTGATGCCAACAGCAAATTAGATAACGCGGTATAGTCTAGATTTAAGTTTGATAGTGACAAAGTGGGCTTTACCAATTTCACACCAGCACATTTCACGCTGTTGATAAATATAGTGTCTTGGGAACCTGTCTTGGGTCCATCTGTGCAATGAAAGATGCAACTTGTCAAATGGATCATTTAGCCTGAAGTACACACAAAAAAACAATACCTTCAATAAAATAGGAAAGGGTATCCTATTTTGTAGGCTTTTCCTTTTCAAACCTCCAAAGAAATAAAAGCAGGTTTATACAAAATATTAGAAAAAGCAGTGCATGTACAGTTAATGCACAGGTGTGACGTCACTGGTTATGCTAACTAGCCAATGTTCTAGTTATTTAGTCTCATTTATTTATTAAATACAAAAACGTCTTTCTTTGGATGCGTAAAACTTTTGTACGTGATGACCATTTGCCAAACAAAGAATTTTACTCACCAAAATAAATATACAAAAAAATACTTAAATCAATATCACAAAAGTATTTGAGGCTTAAATATCTTACCTTGGACTACCCATAACAACATCAACAGGGCACGAGCTCTCCATGATATCTCCATCTCCCAACATTAACCGTCTGTTCCGGTGCAAGGTAAGTCCCCTCAGATCTGAAACTTACTCGCAAGTAAGCTACCGTGGAGCGTTGTCCTTGAAGAGTAAGTGTTCTTCTTTTTAGACTATATTAATTTAAGCACGTATAACAAAGAAAGCGTGTTGAAGAAAAACAGCTCAAGTTAACGGTTATGAAAAATTTCCCTTTTCCCGTCCGGTGCGCAAACAATAGATGACATTGCAGAGAACTGGCAAGGGTGCACTTCTATAAGCACTGTCGAACACTAAACCTCGAGAAATAGTTCACTGTCTCACCATGGCACTTATACATCTCATCTCTCCAGTTTTGCTCTCTCCTGCATTTTTCTGCCCGTCTGACAACACGCTCATAGGTTAGAACAGTTAACTATTCCAGGGTTTCAGCCGTCCATGTATAGCTGGCACCTGCGCGCGCCGGGAACGCCCCCTAATCCTTTTTCCGTACAGGTGCCGACCTCCGCTACATTTCCCCCCTGGAGCAGTATATCAGAACCTCTTTACCATCCAGACTCTTGAATTAATTAATTTTATAGGCTTTATAACATACATTGTTATAATGCCATACCCAAATCGGTACTGCATTTTTATGAAAAAAAGAATAGTTAATATGACATTGAACAGAAAACATTTGATATAGAAGTCCCCCAAGAGACGCATTAGTCAACGTTGTAAGGGGGCAGGAGCCAGGCTTTTAAGTTGTAATGTAAGTCTGAAGTCCTGCTGTCTCAACTCAAATGGGTTGTCAGGTGAAATATTTATGTCTGTGGGCCCATGTGTTGTTTTAGTAGTGGCATGTCATGGATTTATTATACAATAAATTCAACATGTTTTCTGTGTGATCTGACCCCATCCCACCTTGACAACAGTGAGTTCACACACAGAAAGCATGACCGATCACATATCTCATTCCAACAACATCATCATAGCAGATGTTCTTACCAGGTTAATAGGAGCGAGAGTTAATAATTGACTGGCAGCCTTCTGAATTTTTCATGTGTCTCATATTTTGGGTGCAGCATCTCCCTCATTTTAACATTGTCAGCCAATTTTAGGGAATTTTGAGGTCATAGAGGATTTTCAGTTCACCAGCTAAAATTAGTGCATCAACCATATATGAGTAGTTACACTAATCTTGATCTGGATATTACATGTATTACATGTCAGTGTTATCGAAGATACATGTCTGGATTGCAAATATCCTTCGACCGTCTCTTTACTATGTCCAGACATGAGAGCAAACCAACATATCAAGGAAACTTGATGCCGATGGCTGGTGTAAATTATTTATTTTGAGTATGGCAAAAAGCACTAATCTCAAACTGCACAGTGGACATTTTCTAAGCCCTAGACCTCAATATGTTCTGGTTAAATGTAGACAAGTGTTCCCTGTATAGTGGGGTTCTGTCTCTTTCAAATACATCTCCACAAGATTATACATTAATGCATCAGAACAATAATAATTGTATTAGATCCATTGGAGTTCTCAGTATTAGGATCACCTATCCGCAGTCTGCCATAGTTTTACTCACAATCCCAAAATAAGGATGCAGCCTGTAGCCTACTCCCTATATTCTTGATATCTTCTGTTCTTGGATATTCATTACCTTCCTGAAGAATGTCTTTGTTAAACATGTCTGACGGCATAGAAGCCCTTATCGCAATGCCTGGTGGTAGACAGGACTTGGCCTTGACTCACTGATAGTCAGCCTGCTCTAATGAATGATTCTATTGAACTCTTTTGTGCTACTATTCACCTCTGTCTTTTTAAACAAGCTGAGGATAATGTCACATTAAAAGTGAATTCCAGCCCATCTAAAGTAGCTTCTGGGATCTTATGGTTTTACATTGACTTTTGATTCTACTTTGCCATCTAGTGGTCGAGTGGAACATCCATTTACCTCCAAATGGAAGGACTGTAATCCGACCAGTGAATGCAAATGCCATTTACAGGACACATTTGGTTTGTGTACACTGTGTGATATAAAGAGAATATTTGTGTGCCATACACCTGTATACAGTGTGCTTATCACACTGTTATGTAATGCACATGTGGACACCCCCCGAATCTCACAGTAAAAATCCTCTGCTTGCTTAAACTCTGCATTGGATTTCGATCTATCTTCATTAGAATATGGTTTTATTTGGACAAAGTTGACTTCAGGTCAACAGGGCCTATTAAAATGTTTACTTTTAACCTAATTCTAAATTCATCGAAGAACAGACAGAAAATGTCCAAAGATAGTCCTCTCTGGGCAATCTTTTAATTGGCTGTAAAGAACCAACACTAACGAACACAAAGCAAAGCAAAAGAACAGAAACTGCAGATCAGTCTGCGATCACAATCCCATCTCTCTAGCTCTCTGTTTTTTTCAGGATGCTCCTCCAGTAATAGCGCTTCATACATGGCCAGATGGGTCAAAGGTCAGAAGTACAAGGGAGAGTCAAACACATAGTTTCTATATGTGACAGAGGAGATTGAGGTAGCACTACTAAAAGAATGGGGAACCTTTCTGTTTCTGTTTTTGCCTTTATATGTGTATTCACTGTTAATCTCATAGGTGCGGCTGTCTGCATGTTCTCCATATTCACCTGTGTTAGAAGGGTAGGCATTCCCTCCCAGTCACCAAGCTGCAGAGTGGCAGACGAGAGGTAAGAGGTGAAGCAAGTATGACCGAGAGAGACAAGCTGTGCTTGACTGAGAGAGGGGCTATTAGGTGACCTTTACAGGGAAAGATTAGCAAAAGGGATGAGACTTTTGGATTGGTTGTCTATGGCAAACAGCTGAATTGTCAGTGTGTTGGTTCTCATGGTAGGAAGAACAAGTGGAACGCATCTTTGGGAATAGCAGAAATAACCGTTTACGTTTTTTTTCTTCCAATTTGGAATCATTATGTGGCTGGACTTGATTCAGACTCTTTTCCAGTTAAAATGTTTTTACCACTTCCAAGAGCACAGATGCTGGTTACCGAGCATATTTTACCAATCCAGCTGTTGACTCATCCTTCTCTATGAATCTCTCAGTGCAAGCATTTTGAATGGTGAGTAAGTGGATTGGTAGACACACATTGTATTTGTTCTATCAGCATCTGTATGAAAGAACTGTCTAGAAACTGAAATAAATCATTTGCTTATTATTATTGCAAAATGTCTAAATGGGAGTCCTCTTCTGTTAAATGTTTGTTATCTGTTCAATTGACAATCATGGCAGTTTTCCCCAGGAAGGGTGAGTTCAATCTTGCTAGTCTGACCTTGTCATGATTTGTGACTATTTTCACAACTGTGTCAACAGGACACCCCTCACCCGCTTCACATAGTCACCGATAATAAGCTATTTAGGATTGGGGCTCACGCGCCTGCTCTTTAGGGACTGGTGACATGAGGTGGTCTATTAGCAACCTGTAACGCTCCCTATTCCCCAAGGCAAACACTCGCATCTCAGATTCCGAGGGCCGATAAGGTAGTTGCCATGACAGCAGCTTTGGCGGACAGCTACAGAGATTGTTTGTGAGGCTTGATGTTCGCGTTATGTTAGCAAAGAGAGCGTGCCTTCCAAGTGGGGGAGCTTTATCACTGTTCACTGTATGTAGGACATAACAGAGCAGATTGGTTCTGGAGGGAGGGCGGTACATGGGTTATGATCTTATCTGAGCCTTATACTTGCATCTGGGCAATGAGGCGGATTCAGATATGGTTTTTTGCCTTTTTCCGATTACTATCGAATCTCCATCTTCTATGAAAATGTAAAACTGAAAATTTAGTTTATATTCTTACCATGTAATATCAAGGTAGTGAAGGCTCCACCTGTTTATTTCCCAGCTCTGATGTGACACTAGGAGATGAGATGTTAAGGGGAGATCCTGCTCCAAGCACTACTATAGGACACGATGAGGAAGAACCTAGTTTTGTGGCCATAGACAACTCAGACACAGAAGATAATGACACTGGGATAATTTTTCCCAGTCATCTGTGGTGTGCGAGCCTTGCCCTCAGTTTAGTGCCTACATTTACATAACATTTACATTTATACATTTAGCAGATGCTTTTATCCAAAGCAACTTCCAAGAGAGAGCTTTACAAAAAAGCATAGGTCACTGATCATAACAATGAGGTAGTCCCAAACATTGCAAGCATCCAAAACATGAAACATACATTGTGAAAAACTAAACAAGTGCCAAAGGGAAGACCCATAAGAGCGTGCAGTTATACAAGTTACAAATTAAAACAACATGAACCACCCAAAAAGTGCAAGACTGTACCTGTAGAAGAACAATCAACTGTAAAATATTTCACAGCGAGTACAAGAGTACAAGGGTTAACTTCGTTATAACTAACCTACAAGAGCAACAAGTCTCTCAATAAGAGTCATTGTGATCCTGGAGGGAACTAACATCAGGTCCAATCAAGCATTCCTAAGTGCTGTTGTACTCCCGCCTACAACAGATCAAAACAGCAATGAAGGACAACTTTGATATGTGGCTCGTGTATTTTGTTGTTTTTTGATACACTTAAAATTAAGGTATTTGTTATCTTATGATGATGTATCTTTGCTTTGAGCCTTTATAAATCCTTCCATAAACTGAGTTGTGACTCTCTCTAGTGGTTAAACAGGGTATTACTACGTTTCATTAATATTTATTAATTTGTAAATTAAATCACAGAAATGTAGATTAGCAGTGCATGTAATTGTGTGCATCATAGTGTGGTATTAAAAAAGGTTTCACTTATGTAGCATAAAAAACAACTATATAAAGTATGAAAGTCTGTGTGAAATTCAAAGACAGGTTAATGGGTGAAGGGATATTTTATGTGGCCAGTAGAGAGTGCACTGAGCACTTTAATGGTCTGACATGGGATTTTGAATATATTTTTCACTCATCCTTTTAGCGGGGTCTTTCCCTCTTTCTCTTTCCCTCATTCTTTCTGCTTCCTCCTCCTCTTTTGATCACTTCCTCCATCTTTCACCACTGTTGGGCCTGAGCCATATGGCTGTATACAGTGTTGCATGGAACACAGATGTCCATCAGAACAGAGCGTGGAAGATCAAGAGAACTATAACTCATTGACTCCATCATTGTTCTCAGTCACAAATCTCCAGCTGACTGACGGGAGTGTTTCGGCTACAGAAATAAAAACATCTCTGGCACAAGACAAAGGATCTGAAGAGGCGATGATTACCCCAAAAGAACAAGAAAGATCGAAAATGGGTTTTTATGTGTTTTAATTACTGTGTTGGCGTTTTCAATGTGAGATTCCAGATAGTTTGTGTTCTGTACTGCTAAGTTGTTTTTTCAGTGATAGGTGATTACTCTGGAAGTGGCAACAGATTGATAAGGCAGAGTAAATGCAGAGTAGATTGGATAAGAGAAAGAGTGAGTGAGATTTCTCCTTGGCTCATTTACAGCCTCATTAACGGTTTGTGGCTCAGAATCAGCAGGCGTCAGCAGTGGTCTCCAGGTAGACGGATGAAAGCTGAGTATTAGAGCCGCGTAGCATCTCTCCCTCTCTCCACAGCACTCAATACAAATAGAACCCTCACGCAATTTGCTAACCGACGTTTCGAGGGCATGACAAGAGGATGTGTATATTGCCATATATTGCTCTGCCAAAGGATCTGAAATGAGAAAAGCTGGGCAGGGAGCCAAATGTTGCTGTGATATTAGTTGCTTACCTTAGCACTCTGTTGTATTGGATGTAAATGACCTGCCACTGGCCTTGTGCCGCAGTGACACCAGGACTATAAATAAAGCCTGAAGTCCTCCAATCTGACTGAAGGTCTCTCACACAGTGTGGCTGATGCAAGACAAAGGGGTCTGTACCAGTGACTAATGGGAGCAGCTGATCTCGGTAGCACAGAGGTCAACATCTAAGGACCTCTTTGTGTGTGCGGAGGAGGACAGACCTCAGGTGAGCTTAGGTAGGTAGGTTAGGTAGGTAGAGGAAAACAACTGCAGTGCAGTGAAAACCATCATGAGTGAGCAGGGGGTGTATAGTGCTGACTTAACCTGACTGAAACGCCATATCACAAATTGAGGGTTGTTGGTTTTGGTGTGATTGTTTGAGTCAGTAAATATTAATTTGTACTGGCAGCTCTAGTTTATGGCCTTGGATTTTAAAGAAGGGAAGAACAATGCGGAGAGCAGGCAAGGAACTGGAGCCAGACGGTTTACAAGGAGACATGAGGTCAGGGCTTGGGGCAAATAGCGGACAGCTGAACCTCACATTCTTCACCAGACAGACCAGCTAGGCCCACCATCTGTACCCATCTGAACCCACTATTCTCTATCCCTTACTCCCATTGCCTGCAAAACATACACACGCGCGCACACACATCCGCACTGTCTTTGAAGAAAAAAAACAACAATCCAGAATGCTTCCGCTGATATTTACATTGATGAAATCTGAGTTTGTCACTATATGTTCTGTAGATGTGTGCATAGCATTAACAATCAAAATCATTGTCACTCAAAGTCACAAACACGCCATTGCATTATGGGTAAAGAAGAAGATGGGGGAATCTACTCTGTGTGGGAGTGAGGCTCCAGGACCGGCCTCTGGTACACTATATAGCTGTCTAACTAAGGCTAGCATGTCCAAAGGAGTCAATGTCCCTAAACATTTCAATTGAGTCCTCCACGACTGCGCTCCATTCAGCCGATCTGGTCCTTGATAAGGTAAAACCCTCTTCCACTGGGGCCAGGGTTAATGCTGCTCTAGCCTCTCTTTGTGATCCGTCCCGCGACAGGCGTCTGGACTCCTCTTCCGTTGTCCAATTTCCAGCCCTTTCAGTGGGACAATGGAGGGCAGGCGCCTTCTAGTCCACGGCCCTCTCCATCATGTATGGCTCTCGGTGAACGACACAGAGACAATGCTGTGAGAGGGCAAAGGCCAGGGATACCGGGAGGCTGGGCTGTGACGGGAGGGGGCTGGATGAAACAGAGCCTTCCCTGGGGAGCTGTGTGTCGTCCGCCCCAGAGGGGAGCCAGGCTCCAGAGACCTTGCCAAGGCCAGATTGCAGATCAATAAGAAGGAGTATAGTGGGTGTGAAACAAACAGCACCTGCTTTATAAATGACAATCTGTGGAGACTGAAGCCAAACTAAATAACATAATAAGAACCACAAATATTGATATTCTAGAGGGTGGAGAGCCTATTCTATGATAGCTCCAGTTATCAATGTCATTATAATCTATAACAATACTTAATACTTATGACAGAAGTAAAGGTTTACTGGATTTCTCTTATGTCTTCTTGATTGCTCTGATTATTGCTTGCAATGATGTTGCAACCGGCCGTGTGTAATGCAACTGACACCTGTATTTACAAAGACCTTATGATAATAAAATAACTTGTTTGTGTTAAGCCTGATCGGCCGTCACAACATCACAGCAGCTGATGATCGCAAGAGGGTTTAGAGGGTCGAGCAAACAGGTCAAGCTCGAGCAGATGCCGCCTCTGTCTCTTTAAGAATAGATTCTTAGTCTGCCTTGGGTTTTGTAGTCTACGCTATGTAGCTAAGCATGTGCATCGATTGACAGTCGTGAATTGGTGGTCTGTCAATGAGTCGCATAGCGCCACGGGAGCTGGAAAGTAACTTGACTTTATCGGCATTGCGTTGTATCATTGTTTGATTTAGACGTTGTTTTTGCTGGTTTTGTCAATTACTTTCTGAGTAAATATTTTGAGTTTCGTTGAACGATTGTAAACATGTTTTTGCGGCCGCACATTACGGACAAAGTGACGATGAAACTATGTCGCTTTTAGATTCTTCGAGCGCTATTATCATGCGGTCCGAGAGAGTTTACAAAGTTCAGCGGAACGATTTTGATATATTCAAAGACTACAGCTAAACAAAAGCTTTAAATTGTAATAGCTTACTCTATTTACACATTTGGATACCGTATGCAACACAAAATATAGGCTAAATTTCAAGTGGACTTGGACCTGTCAGCGAAGATGGGGACACATAACTGTGTTATGCTGTTGGTGCTTGCAATCGTCTGTATCTCCCAAGGTAAAACACTGAATTTCTGATAAAATACCTTGACTGCAGCCTACCGTTAACCACGGCTTAATGCATTAATTGTGTGATTATGTGTAAATGTTTTAGCTTGTAAATGTTTTACTCGGGACTGCATGGAAGTGCTACACATTTGTTAATTTTCTTTTTGAAAAAAATCGTTTGGGAATCATTTCAATGTATCTATAATATAGTATTGTGTTTAGAGTTGCATTGAACCCCTCACCCCCAACCCCCAAATAAATACAAGCTATTGGTCACACACACGCTGGCACGCACAGGCACATACATACGCACACAAGCACACACACGCGCTTACACTGGTGCCATATGGTGTGTGTAGTGAAGTGCATTGCGTGATATGATTCACACATCCTGAAATGTCTTACGCTTTTCTCCAGATGTTCAGATGTTCTATTGACCATATTTATGAACGTCTTGATTGATTTGAATACTGCTATTATGTGTTGTTACCCAGTTTACAATATGCTATATTAATGGTTAGTCACAAATCCCCTCAAGACAGCTTCCAAAGCATTACATTTTGGATACATGTTGGCAACGTGTCCTATTTTTGTCCAAGTGTTTTTTGTTGTTGTTGTAAATGATGGTTTTCTCAGTATTCAAATAAGAAGAAAATAGTCATTGTGTTGTAATGTACAGTTCAGGACAGACCAATGCTGTTTAATCTTGAAAACAGGATTGATCTAAAACTAAGTTTGCCCTGCCTAGTCAGTCTTAGAAGCTGAACTGTTTCCATCAATAAGTCAATGCCTTCCAAGTTGTTTTCAAGCTTGTGTGGGAGTAAATTGTCTGTGTTGTCTTAAACCCCTGTTTGATTGCATGGAAAAGAGGGTCGGGCCACAAATTGCATTCGATTGAACTAGTCGAAAGGCAGAATTGCATGCCTCAGGTTTTAGAATAGACAAAATTGCCAGAGCTTGCTGTCTTCCTTCAACATATTGGATGCTGTCTATGTGATGTCTCTGCAAATAACGTGGCTCGCATGAGCTCTTTTTCTGATAGACAGCTCCAAATTACCTAGCTAGTTGCTGCACAATTAGTGATGACAAATTGTGGAACTTTCTATGCACTTCAGCAGAATTCAGAGCCCTTGCTGTGTTTGTTGTCATACACTAGTGATCTAAACAACCTTTCAACAAAACCAGTAATGGAAAAGAAGCCTACATAGATATGTGTGTGTTCGGTGTCTCCTCCCCCTAGTTACTAAGTGAAAGCGTGGCTCTGGGTTCAGTAAAGCCTCTCAGAGCTCAACTTAATGAAATGGCCTGTGGATGATGAAACAACAGCAGAGCCTGTTTCCAGTCCATACCAGGTCGGAGTCATATACACTGAATGATGTCCTACTTCTGATACTGGGATGCCATCATTGAGATTAGACATGGGGCAAGGACAGTTGCCAAAACAAAGGCTGCGAGTCCTTTTCAGAAAGAGCGCATGAGATTAGTGCAAATGCAAATTTGTCCTGAGTTGACAGCACTCCAGAAGTACCCGTTCCTCAGCCTTAGGACTTCCACCAGCCAAGGCTGGACGTCACCTCGATATGTAGATGGTGGAACAAAAAAAATGAAAAGGCACGAAAAAATCTGTGTGGATGGCATCCTGCCCCAGAGACAAGCCTCTGTCAGCTGAGACTGCTGTCCCATTTACCTCTGCTGTGTCAACCAGGGTCTGGCTGTTTTCAACAGGTACACTCTGCCGTCTGTCTTCCTTTATCTCCCCACGGCTGCATGCCCAGGAAGATATTTAAATACCCCAGCCGGGGGGGTGGGGTGGAACTTCTGTTTCTCAAACAGACTGTTCCTCAAGGGCCACTCTCTGTACATGGACAACAACAGCGTTGGAAGTGAAGCAGGAAGCTCCCTGACTTTAATTCACACCATATTAGAATGACAGGAGAACACTCATGCCCCTGGGGAAGAAGGGACTGACGCATGCTTAATAGATTATTTTTTTAAATATTGTGGGAATTTTTGCCACAACAATATTAATTAATGAAAGGACCCTTATTATGTAATGCTACAGCTTGAAGCCATAGGCCAAATATAGACTGAGTCAACCGGGTCCTTAAAGATATCACTTGATCTTCCCTATGGGTCCATTACTGCTAACGATTTGTATTCAATAAGGCTGAATTGTATCAGAAGCTACAAGCCAACGCATGTGTGGGTGTGTGTTGATGCAGTTTAAGACAATTCGTTAGATGTTCTGTCAGAGTGTATGCTTTTGTGTGCGACTACACTTGCACGGTGTGGGTTATTTCATTATTTCCACGAATAAATAGCTTTCTTTCAAGTTGTCGGCGGATGTGAGATGTTTTTTGTACTGCTGTCATCTTTGCATACATAATAGATGGGCGCACAGTTATTTCACATAATCATGTTGTGTGGTGATATTTGAGCAGGCCTTATGTGGACGAAAATGTTAATATAAGTGTGGAATTGAAAGTCAGTTGTATTCCTGACACCAACATGGACAGTGGGCCTATGACTAAATGGGTTATGACCATAACACAGGAGCAGTTTTTCCATTAGCTGGAGAGATGATAGCCATCACCAGATTCTCTCCTTGCTCAACCTTCTCTCATGGAGAAATCCTTTATCACATTTTGTGAAGCCATGTCATTCACAGGGCCCCTCCCATCTGAAAGAATCCTCAAGGTTACCTACAATTCAATCTTGCGGTCAAGCTCTCCTTATGCTTACAGACATTGGAAAGTGATGGAGTTTCTTTTGTCGCACATTTTTCTTACTTAGAAGTTTGTGCAAAATTAAGACTTGATGAATGTTACATAACAGTTCTGAATGGATCTTGACAGAGGATTTTGTGAAAGTGGTGAGGATGTGGCTGTGTTTGTGTAGTTCATCCATTCATGTGGAAGTGTGGGGCCATGAATATGCCTTTTCCCCCTCTCTCTTTTTCCTAATTTGAATTCGATTAATTTTGCACGTTGATTTCAATGACCTAGAATCTTATTTTTCAGAGCAAATAAAGTTACACACCCAAAAAATTCCCCATGAACATTCAACTCTCAAAGGATTCCATTAAAGGCTGTCCAGAGTAAATTGGGCCATGGGTGTTGAGGGTGAGCAAAGCTTTTTAGGTGGCCTCTGGTTTTGTCACTGACATGTTTTTCTCTTGTCACAAATATGAAGGGCTATGTTTCTGTCTTTGGAAAGGGGCTTCTACTCTCCGCACGCCAATCTTCCTGTCATGAATTGAACAGGGCTGTGATTATTCTTCAGAGCGTCATCAGGGGAGAATGCCCAAGGTGCCATAGAGTCTACTCTGATTACACAGCTGCCACAGAAGTGTGTAGATGTTTGTCACGCTGAGAGATAAAGGTGCCTTTTCGGTGTGGAAGACTTCTTGTCTCCAACAACATTATAAAACACATGGAACCATGACCTGTTGTCTTCACTGCGAGGACTATCGTTATTCTAAGTTACAATAATGGCAATATGGGACATAGAGCCTCTTCCCTAGTGTTGTATTCAAATCCCTGTGGAGGAACACAGTCAGATATTCAAATCACAAACCAAGCTGTGAATTATACACAGGTCATAAAAACCTCCAGCTGGAATTGGGTAGGCTTTGAGAGAGTGAAAACAGCAAATATGACCCCGGGAAAGAGCAGGGAGCCCACAGTTAAGAGGGGAATAGTTTAAAATGAGTATGAAATGAGCAATATTTGCTTCACTTGGTTTGTTGTGGTGAGCATGCAGTTTTATATAAATCACCACTTCCAGAAAAGGGAACGAGATAGAGAGGTATTGCCCATTGCAGGCTCTTCGGCATCTGATTCCATGAGCACTCATCCACATCCTGCATTAGCTTTAGCTGCCTGGTGGGTGACCTGCAGGTCTTAGTTCTGGGATTGCTATTTGGATGTTTACCTCAGGTTCATGCCTGTGTTGGGCATGACCTGATGTGGATCAGATGAGTGTATAAATCTGCTTACTGCTAAAAGCTCTGATTAATCCAGACGCCTCAGATGTAAGTATAATGTAGCGACACGCACAGTATGTCAGTAGGTTGCAGAATCCTGCTCCCGGCATACGATTCTGGTGATGGAAGATTGTCATACTGTCAGAGATGATCCAGAGACGGAAGTGAGGGGGGAGGACTACTGTTACTGTACAGTACAGGGTGGCATGGGACCATTGGATAGACACTCTACTTTTAGGTCAGCTATCCATCAGTTTAATGGAAATTCGTAGATGTTTTTTTATTTATTTTGTATTTCAATGATTCATATTCCAACCTTAGACTTCATATTGTTCCAGTAGATTCACAGCAGCTCTAAAAGCCTTGCTGGAGCCTTTAGTTGGTAGTCGTAGTCCTCTTCCCCTGCACAGCAGAGCGGATAGGTAATGGATCCCAAGAGAGAAACATATGGGAAATTCTCTATTTTCCTGTCTCTCTCATTTCTTCAAGTTAGATCTCGCTCTCCCTATCTCCCCTTCTAAATCTCATTTAAGCTCCCCACTAGCTATGTTTCCATAGTACAGGAGTCCTGACTGACATTGAGATTGACCATTACCATTTCAAATGTTTAGTTCAAAACCCTGTGCTGGTAACCCTCTTTGAAAAAAAACCCACAAAAAAAAACATACCTTCTTCTTCACAAAGGGTGGAGATTAAATCTGTTTACTGGCATACTTATTCATGCTGCTTATGTTGCTTGTTATTACGGTGGAAGCCTAGTTGGGAGTGACGTCATTATGTACAAACTTACCAAAATGTAACTAAACATTGATTTATATTGATCTTTCTTTAAGCCTTCCCTTACGAGGTATCATGTGTCGCAGGTAACCCTGTCAATCTTTATCTCCACCTACCAGGGTCTCGAGCTCGTTTTGAAGACTCCCCGCCCCGCATCGTGGAGCATCCCTCCGACCTGATCGTGTCCAAGGGGGAGCCGGCCACCCTCAACTGCAAGGCGGAGGGGCGGCCCACCCCCACGGTGGAGTGGTACAAGGACGGGGAGCGGGTGGAGACGGACAAAGACGACCCCCGCTCTCACCGCATGCTGCTGCCCAGCGGCTCCCTCTTCTTCCTGCGCATCGTCCACGGACGACGCAGCAAACCGGACGAGGGCGTGTACACCTGTGTGGCGCGCAACTACCTGGGAGAAGCCGTCAGTCGTAACGCATCACTGGAAGTTGCCGGTAAGGCCCCCTGTCTTTGACTCATCCTCCTCTATTGGATTTACATTTAGCAGACGCTCTTATCCAGAGCGACTTACAGTAAGTACAGGGACATTTCCCCTGAGGCAAGTAGGATGAAGTGCCTTGCCCAAGGACACGTCATTGGCACAGCTGAGAATCGAACCGGCAAACTTCTGATTACTAGCCCGATTCCTTAACCGCTCAGCCACCTGACTTTATTTGTTTGCTGCGTGCATGTGTGTGTGTGTGTGGGTTTGTGCGCAGTATTTAGCTTCCTAGTTGTAGGCAAGCTCTGCTAGAGTGTCAGGAAGTGTCAGACAGGAGGATCAGGTGAGGACATGCTTTCGTTTGTCTGAACGAGGGCTTTCATCTCTGTGGAGGTGTGTATGCTGAGGCGTGCATAGTGCTGTGGCCCTCAAAGCCGCCCACGTGCCAATGTCTCCTAATTGTTGCCAATGTGGCATGACCCTTAGCTGAAGGGCAGCTCTTTCTGCCATTCGAAAATGGATTAGTGAGCGTGTTGATTAGGGCAAGGAGCGTAACAGATTAGCCGCCTTACAGTCATCTCGTTAAAAACACAAAACAGCAATTTGACTGCGTCTTATCTTCCAGTAGAGTGAAGACTCTTCACCGACGGTCTCTATAAGTGCCTCATGGGTGGATGACCTCATCTCAAGTCCGTGTTCAGAAATAGGGCTGGCCTCTCCGCCTCCACTCTCATATTTGAGAACCATAAACGCTTGTAGCTTGAGCAAACATTTCCGCCACAGAAAATATAAAGCCGTACCGTAGGAATATATATTTATATTGATACATTTTCAGCGATTTAGTTCTAATCTGTCTTGCTGAAGATGACACGGTTCTACCAGAAATTGAATGACTCACCCAGACTCTATATGACTAACATCAGCGATGAGTCTTAATCTCACTGCTTCTGGATATCTTGGGCATATGCTAACACAGTATTGTGGTGGACTTAGCTCTTAACCACCGCCCCCCACCCCCCCTGCCCCCCCTCCTTGGAATCTTCAGACTGTTGGGTGATTAGTGACCCAATTAGACTGGCAGGAGTAGGGGAGAGGTGGAGGGGGGTCGGTCTGAGTTGGTGGTCTTGTACAGATGGCGGGGATATGTTGTTAAAGGGAAGTGTGAAGAACAACAGGTGGATGAGAGAAACGCTTTGAAATCTCCTCCTCCCTTTATGAGCTTTGATGAATGATGCTGAATTAGTTTTGTTCTGTAACCGATTATGTCCACCTAGTCACTCAGGGCCTCACACTTGGCCTAGTTAAGCCAAATTAATACGTTTACATTCATGCATTTAGCAAATGCTTTTATCCAAAGCGACTTCCAAAAGAGAGCTTTACAAAAGAGCATAGGTCACTGATCATAACTATTAAATAAAGAGATTCTAATAAGAGGTTCAGCTAATAAATAATGAGGATTTACCATGTCTCTGTTTGCTTTGCATGAGTTAGATAAGAACGTTGTTATGGTACTATTCCCTTGAGATGTTGTGTTGTTCATGAAGGACTTCTTTGTTGATGAGAAACTTTTACTTCCACACACCAGCTCCAACTTGGCTCAGACCCAAAGAGCAGAATACATCCATGTCTAGAGCTGACCTCTGACACATGACTCTTTACCAAAATGGTGTTTGGCCACAAATTCTCTCGGGCTTTGAAATTCGGATACATAGACTTCCTTCCACACAATGAGCCCCCACACTGAACACTTGTATCTGAACTGACATGTATTTCACGCTCAAATGCTTTTTATTTGCTTTGAGGCCCGCAACTTAGAATTCAGTGTAGTCATTGTTGATTTCTTCCACCTCTAAGTACGTTTTCCTATTGTGAGATTCTGTTGCTGTCATGAGTGCTGCAATTCACCAATTGACTTGCTCAGCTGTTGTGTGGAGCCAATATAATGAGATATATTTTCTATGAATCCATTCATTTATTCCAGAAAGTGTGTTCCGTTCTGGCAGTTGACTTTTATGTAATAGAAAAGGCTGTATCTATTTCAAAGCCACGAATGTGAATGTCTGTCTCAGAGAGAAAACAGCCACATGTTCTGAGCTGGATTAGAATAAACTAGGACAAATAAAAAATAAAACTTAAAAGGCTTTAGAGCCAGATGTCTCTCTTTCTCTGCTGATGGAGGATTACGAAGGACTGATGTTTTGGGCTTGCGTTCGTTTCTTGGCGTCCCTTAACACTCTTCTGCTCTCTGAAAACAGACCTGAGGAACATCCGCCTCGCTAGACACAGACGTTCCAACTCGCCAGGTAGTGAATAATTTATTCAATGCCGCTGAGTTGATTGCTGAGCACATCAGAGCTGAGGTCGAACACGGTACGATTTGAGGGGAAGATTTAAGGATGAGTTGATGTACTTGTCCGTCGTCTCCAGGCTGAAGACAGAGGAGTCCCTCTTTAACCTCCGTAAACACAGACAGAGAATGGCTGGATTAAAGCAATCCCTCCTGTGTGCAGCCGAAGCCTCTATTAGCTGTCACCACAGGAGCGAGGGGATAGGATTAGACCACCTCTCTAATGGGTTTACTCCTACTGCACTCAGGAACAAAAGAACAATGGCTGACCAGCCAGCGGCTCACTTTAAGATCACTTCTCTGTCTCAGCAGGCTCTCTTCCACCATGTGTTCAGTCCTCCCGCATCGCCCGGTCACACACAGGGTCCCCATCGCTTGCCTGTAACACCAGTCTCCGACAGTAACTGCAGTATAAGCTCATGGTGTGCCCTTGTGAACTCTAGTTCCACTCTATTGTCCAACATCACTTATCCATGAAAACCTGCTCGCATCCCGAACCCTTGGGCTCCTTTCCCCAGCACACTGACAAAAGCCACACAATGCACACAATTGTTGTGACTACTGTCACACTCTCCCTATGAGCACTAAAAACGGCAACAGATGGCCTCTCCTCTCTGCTAAAGCTGCACTCCTGCTAAGGGCTATATATGGAGCGATAAATATCACTTAAAAAGGCAGTGAGGAATATTCTGTGGAGATTTAATCTTTTAATCTGTATATCCGTGAAAAAATATAGTTATGAAAATAGATGGAGCTGGCCAGAAACACAATCGTGTCCCACCTTCTTTGGATTGCAAAGACGTTTTAAGCTAATCTATCTACACTAAGAGGAATACAGGACAAATATGAACGTGCGATGTTGTGCCTGTGGAGAGAGGGTCAGACTAGTAGTGGCCTGCTCACCCCTCCAGTGCACCGAGGTGGGACATGCTCGTGTTTACGGGCTGCGGATGACTCACCAATCCCATTCTGGCAATCACATTCTGAATCACACGCTGGTGAAGCTGGGCTTGGGTCCCTACTTCAGGAGTGTTATCAGACTGAGAATATATGTGTACTCCACATCACTGCCACCCTCAACAAAGAGTTGCCGACAGTGATGAAATACGTTACTAGCAACAAACAAGTCTTAAACATATGATGGATCATTGTGGCTGAAGAATTGTATTTGGGACAAATAACTCCTTGAGCTCTAGACCTCGGCTGAATCTGATGCTGAACAACGAAGCTGTTGATCAAGTAGAGGAAACAACTTCTTGGTTTTGTTTTGGATTGTAACTTGTGGTGGACAAGGCATTCTGTTGTTGGGGAGGAAAATATCAGTAATAAAGAGACGTTCTTCTCTTCTAACACTGAAGAAGTCCTGCCATCTAGTTTTATCACATCTAGACTATTGTTGAAGGATGTGATCTGGTGCTACAAAGAAGGATATAGTAAAACCGAAGCTTGCAAAGCAGCTTGTCTTGCCCTTCGATGCACAATAAGGTCTAATGTAAACAACATGGCAGGCTGGCAGCATTACACATTCTTGTTAGAAACATACTGAATTCCTAATTGTTTGTATAGTCACATTCATCTCAAACACACAAACCCCACCAGACATGCCACCAGAAGTCCTAAAAACGGTTCTTAAATCTAGAGCACAAACAACTCACAGTATTGCATTGAGCCATGGTTGCATGGGACTCACTTCCAGCTCAGGTGACTAAAGCATACCATAAAGCAAGCTTTAGAAAAATACCAAATAAAAACTGTTAGGCAACACCTAATGCCACCCGTTGTGCAATGTATAGGAATATTTAGCTTTGTATGTTATACACTCTGCTTATGCAAGTGTATATAAATATGCATAAAAATAAGTTCAGTGATATGTTTGCGAAGACATTTTTTAGTTATACTTGTTTTTAAGATGTTCTCAGCAAATGGGGATCCCAAAAAATATAATTTTCTACTCCATTGGGAATTCACCACAAAACACTTAAATAGTATGAAAAATCATTTCGTATAGTAGGCTTAAGATCATGGTTGAGGAGTGATCAAATTAACTTGAGTCAAGTTAAGCATCAAAGAGTTGCACTTGGCCTTGTTCACTGAGCAGTTTTGGGGCAGGAGATCAGAAGGCTACTTTCTCCCTGGTGAGTGGTCCTGCCCTCCTTCAGCCCTCTTTTGGGGACTCTGTGTATCTAGGATAAATCAGTCTTGGGACTGGGGCATGATGTTTCTTGGTGTGTGTGTGTGTGTATGTGTGTGTGTCTGCACGCCCTTGCACAGGCATGTTTTCCAGAGGGCTGTGTGTGTGTGTGTGAATGTTTCTGTATGAGGTTTTGGGATTAACTCTATGCCCATGACTTCACTTCAGTCGACATGGCTGACTAACGGGGTCTCTGTGCTCTCGTCTCTGCACCAGACGCACTCAAAATAATACAACGCTTTCAATTACCCCCTTAGCTCTGAGAAGCCTTTGAAACAGACAGAAAAGTGGATACGGTCTAGGTTATTCTCTGAACAGACTGTTGGGAGGGGAGTGTGCCATGACAGATTATAGCTCATCCATGTCCCTGCAAAGCAGCCAAAAGGCCTTTTTTTTATTGTGATGGGGTCCTTTTATGTTACAGGGGGGAAAGGGGGGTTAGGGGTTGGTTTGGGGTGTAAACTTTTTTTGGACATGTGTACAGCCAGCAGGTACATCTAAGCTGCCTCCTTAAACTTCCCCCAACCAGAACAAAAGCGTTCCCAGCCGCAGAGTGTTGTAATAAGGCTATCAACCAGGGGAGCTGCACTTACTTTCTCTGCACATCGCAGCCGTCAGCATGCAGTTGGATGCTGTATATTGAAATCTGGGCTGGAGATGTCACGATATAAAAAATAATGAAAACCCTTTTTGAATATAGATGAGGAGCCGTGTTTTCAGAATGAGCCTTCGCTTTCTAAAACAGATAACCCTTTCTGAATATAGATGAGGAGCTGGCTTACATTTCTCAGACAGGGGCTTCTCTTCTCGATATGTTGACATTTATAAAACTTCTCTCTTTTTAAAGTTTAGAATGTCACCTCAATGACAAGATACGGAAATTCTCAGCCGGGAATAAAACGTGTGTCATTAGGATGCATTAAAAGAAGAGAATACAGATGGAGAGGCCCGACTTCAGGAAGTGGGTGGACAGAGAGTGTGTGACAGATTGTCTCATCGCTGGAGGGAGGAGGGAGGCTGAGCACACTGATCGACAGATGACGACGTCCATCGCTGAGGATGATGTGAGACTCAGCCGGGCTCAGGAAGAAGTCCCAGCACCATTTGTCTGCTTCTCTGAGACACGAATATTCATAGTCATTTACCCTGGATAATTGCAGCACTCAGAAGTGTGCAAGTCTCTCTTGAGTTCTAGATGGATAATCACTTGGATGGCGGGATAAAGCCGGTCTAAAGAGATAGCTAGCAGGCAGGCGCCAGGCTCTGAATATTAATGATGTGTTAAGGACAAGACTTAGGTGCTTGTCAGGCCTGAGTGTACTGTGGGAGGAAAATAGATGTTATTGGATATTACACAATGGTGGGCATTGCTCTAGGGGAATTCACATAATATTCTTTGTTAATTGATTAGTTTGACTGCTGGCAGGGGTTGTTGACAAGACACGTCCAGTTAGCAGATGGGTAAACTGACACGGAAGGCAGATGGTCTTTACTGCTTGTTTTTTCTGAAATGAAATGAGCTTGAAATATTCATAAAGATAAAAAAAGAAATATTGATCACATTGTCCAAAGAGTGTGTGTGTGTGTGTGTGTGTGTGTTTCTCAAGAGGTCTCAAAAGAGTAGCTTGAGGTCAGAGTTCATCCAATACGTTTCTTCTGTCAGTCAGTACAAAACAAAAGCTCCATAAGGGTCCTCCCTCTCAGCCTGTCCTCTTCTCTCAGAGAAGGTGACGTTGAAGTCAACACGTCAGCCAGTCAAACAGTGAGGACAACAAACAGAAAGTCACATCACTTTTATGCGGTCCTGTTTCCCTGTCAAGTTCATGTGCGGTACTGTACAGCAGCTTGTTCTTAGGCATTACAGACACCGCAATCGCATTAATGTGCCAAGCCGTTCTTTTGCCTCTCCCAGGTTAAATAATGAATGGGTTTTGATTTGTTTACTCCGTGTTGGACTGAGAGATGTGCATTATTCATAGTCTCTGACAGTAGATTCGACAGACTAGGACGCGGGCCCAGGCAACATCAAACCGCTGTGCTACTGTACTCAGCCAGCAGCTTGAGCAGGCATGCAATGGCCAGAGCACAACAAGCACCCAATCAGCTCGCTTTCATTGAACCTTTTCAAGGACTCAAATAGGTGGGACACTGCTTTTCAGTCATTCCAGGAATGACTGCAAAAGATGCTACCGGCAGCCTCCCCACACACTATGGTGTTTGGTCTTGGGACTAGATGAACCCAGAATAGGATAGACTTGACGGAACATTAGTCTTACTATTCCATGTCTTACACTCTCCTGGTCCCCCTTGCCTCCCTGTCCTTCCCCCAGTCCTGAGGGACGACTTCAGGCAGGCCCCCAGTGACGTGGTGGTGGCGGCCGGGGAGCCCGCCGTGCTGGAGTGCATCCCCCCGCGTGGACACCCTGAGCCCAGCGTCTCCTGGAAGAGGAACAATGTCCGCCTCGGCACCAAGGACGAGCGCATCTCCGTGAGTCTGGGATCTGCAGATGCTAGATTATCCAACCCATTCACGTCCCTCTTGAGTTCAAATGTTCTCGGGGGTTTAAGCATGCACATCAAAGCAAAACCCGACAGTCAGGAGCAAATGTTCAAGATCTATTAGAAACTCACTGGAGCTCCAACTGACAACAGTTCCAGCTCGCTGCGGCTCAGGTCCAAACGATGTCAGAGCAGTGGAGTGTCACCAGTGGCGCATGATGCAGATCTGCGCTAACTATGATGGAAGCACTTCCGCTGGAGTGCTGCTGCTAAACTGACTTGTGTCCCTGTGTGTCGTGTCAGATGCGTGGGGGCAAGCTGATGATCTCCCACACCAGGAAGAGTGACGCTGGCATGTATGTGTGTGTTGGCACCAACATGGTAGGCGAGAGAGACAGTGATCCTGCAGAGCTTGTGGTGTATGGTAGGTCTAAAATCACCCACAGTTCCTGTGTTTCGTTGTTGTTTTGGGTGTCGTCGTTGACAACAGTGTGCATGGGTGATCACATGCCTGTTTCGTGGCGTAACTGCGTTCCTGTCTTGGCAGAACGTCCTGTGCTGTTGCGTAGGCCCGTGAACCAGGTTGTGATGGAAGACGAGAGCGTGGACTTCCTGTGTGAGGTGCATGGAGATCCCGCCCCCACAGTGAGATGGCGCAGAGAGGAGGGAGAACTACCCCGAGGGAGGTGAGATTGACTGACGCATAAGCTGACCATACAGACATCAAAACTTCCTGATTGAATGTCAATGGGAGAGGATTGACAGCACAGCCTCGCACACTCACACAGATTGTGTGAGACAGTGATATCTGAGATGCAGGCAGATTGACAGATATGAATATTGTATAGGATTAAATATGTGACCTAGAAAGAGTCATTATTCATTAACGCATGCCTTTTCCCAAGTAAATGTAAACGAATAAAGAATTAATATATTACTGTGCATAAAAAAATATGACCGTTATGACGGTTATGGTGCTGATTGACAGACTGTTATTCCTCCCGACTGTCAGATTTGAGATCCGTAACGACAACAGCCTGCATCTGGTCCGCGTGAGAGAGGAGGATGAGGGGACCTACACATGCATGTCTGAGAACAGCGTGGGCAAGACCGAGGCCTCGGCCATCCTACAGGTGCATGGTAAGAGGCCTACACACATATACTATAACAAAAATAGCTTAAATGTAAACACACACACTCTCCTGCACAGTCTCTCATCTCTTTCATGTGATGCCCACGGTTCACACGTCACGAACAGTCACGTATGGAACACCAACACATTACACGGACGGGTTCAGTAGTAGTCATGAAGGATGTGTCTGTCCGTGTGTGTTACATAAGAATGTGTGTGTGCGCGTGTCAACATTGTGTGTGCGCAATGTCATTGTGTGTGCATGATATCACTGTGTGCATGATATCACTGTGTGTGTGATATCACTGTGTGTGTGTGTGTGTGTGTGTATGAGATACTGTGCATGAGTGTGTATGATATCACTGTGCGTATGACATCACTGTGTGCGGGATGTCAGTGTGTATATGCGTGATATCTGTATGTGTGTGTGTGTGGCTCTCCTCTATGCTGCTGAAGTGAGCTTATGCTAAACCAGATGGATTACTCCATTAGACAGCTGTTTGAGATGGTGTGCTTCAACACACTGCCAGAGAGCAGTCACAACAAGAAGCAGACATGGCGGTGTTTGTGCAGAATGTGCTTGTGTGTATGTGTGTGTGTTGTGTTTCCGTGTTTGTGTTGACATTTCCGCCTAAATCAACCCGTCTTGTTTGACCAAACTTTCTCTCTGTTTTGTTTTGTCTCCCGCTAGCGATCCTTCTCATCCATTTCTCCTTTTTCACTAACAGGCGCGCTAAATTAAACTTTCGTTCATGTCAGTCGATTTATTCAAGGTTCATGTGGATGCAATTAGGATTGTGGCATGCTTTTAGAGTGATCATCGGCCGGTCGGATGCTCAGTGGACTGGTGCCATTAGTGGTTGAGTCTTGTCTCTCCGTGGTTGTGCTTCCAAGTAAGCCTCTGACACTAGATTAAAGCCCGCCATCACACACACACATCTGGTGTCTTTACTTTCATTACAACCAGTGTGTAAAGATCAAACTATGTTTAGACATCAAACATCCATGTGACACGTCTTCTGGTTTCCCGTGAATCATATTTCTATTCTTTTATTTGACAATTGTTTAACTGATAAAATCTTTCTTGTACGTGCTGTATGCGTTTTAATCGGTTTGGCGCTATTCTAAATACAGATTTGGTGAAGACATTGTATTAAGTTAACCTAAAACCGATCAAGTTAAGTAAACATTCTTGTTCTGCTCATACCCCTTTGATTCTCATTTGCCTCCCTGACTGCTAAAGTCAGTCCCTGACTGTGTGTGTGTGCTCTGTGTCTAGTGTGGGAAGATGCTGCGTTCTCTCACTGGGAGTGGGAACTTGAAGACACGACACAAATGACTCAGTTCCCTTAAGTTCTGTGTTTGTGTTTGTGCTGTGTGTGCATGTGCGTGAGAGACATCAAGGAGGCAACCTTGCCAGGGATAGAGAGTCAACAGTAATCAGACTGCTCATGCTGATGCAGTAGTCGTCTGTTCAGTATCTATCTGTAGGCCTGGCCAGGTAAGATGTGCCGGCCCCACAAATCTGACTGGTCATCATCACAAATCTAATTTAACTCAAAAATAACCCAGGAAATATAATTACAATAACATCCCTTTGGAAAGGCATGGTTTACTGCCTGACGTTAGCGGTTATGAATCTATGTCACTCACTGCAATGTGAAAAGAGGCTGGACCATTTGAGCTGGGACACCACACAGATAAACTGACCAGAAAGCTAAAGCTGACAGCATTCAAACAACATTCACAAAGTGTCATCGCTCATTGTTTGATTCATACAATGCAGCATTCATGCAACAAATATTGATTTTTTTACAGGGGACAGAAAGAAAATAGGACACGTTAAATTTGAAGCTTTGTTCTCCGTTCTAGTGCCACCACAGATTGCCATCCGGCCCCGGGACCAGATTGCAGCTCAGGGTCGCAGCGTAACCTTCCGCTGTGGGACTACAGGGAACCCTCTGCCAGCCATCTTCTGGCAGAAAGAGGGAAGCCAGGTCAGAACGATTGATCATAAATAATGAGGCGATGAGAATTGCTATCAGACCAATACTTTGTGTTTAAGCACAATATAATAAACTGTATTTGAATTTCTGTCTTCATATTTTGACAGCACTGAGCTATGGAATTTCTGCCTTTTTCAAACTTAACAGCCTATTATTTTGATTAGCAGCCACCTAATAGTGTTCTCACCATGTTTGTTTTGCGGTGACTCATTCCAATTTCACAGCTTGGGAAAAAAAAAGGATTTGTTGCGTTTAGCGCCTTTTTTTCCTCCACTTTTCTCTTGATTGCCTGCACCCACAAAGACGCGCTCGCTGAGCAAATGAGGGGGAAGCGTGTTTGCATTTGGCTGAGAGATGCAAAGACAGATGCGTGTTGCAAGGCATTATGGGTATGCGTTGGCGAAAACGTTGCTGTTGTCGGCAGACAGAGTTGAAAATCGAGGGAGTTGGTGAGAATGGGTGGGAGAAGGAATGTGGGGGGGGGGGGACTACATCAGGTGTGAGTGGAGCTGCCTCCCTCAGGGTGGAGGCACAGAAGCACAAGGTTTAACACCTGCTTTATTAAACTATAAATATTGCTTTTTTTTATTACCGCTCTCTTGCTCTTAAGACATCGTTAGAGAATCTTTTGGAAGCTGAGGTCCTCAGCTTGGTAAGTTAAGGTAAAGTTAGGTAGCAGGTCGTGGACTCGGGACTGTGGGTTTTGATGGGTTGCTGGTCGCCTGTTTGTGATGCATTTAGCAGTAGTTTTTGGGATTATCTTGTGTCCTTATAACCCTGGCCTCCACTCACTCAGTCTAAGCTTCTTATAAGATAAAATGGATGGATGTTTGTCCCCCCATTCCCCCCGTCCACTGCCCTATCCCTCTTTTAAACTGCCAGGGATACCTTCAAACTTTCAAAACACCCCAAACAACCCACATAAAGTCACCACTACTTTCTGTTCTTGTTCTGTGTCAGACTGACGAAGCAGCTAATGAACACAGTGACGATTGTCTGATTCATCGCTTTGAACGAGTGGCGTTTGTCTGACTTGTGTTTGTTTCTCATTTACGTGTCTTGTTCGTGTTCGTGTGAAGATGTTACTGTTCCCCGGCCAGCCGCCCTCCCAGTCTGGCCGCTACTCTGTGTCGATGAGAGGGGAACTGACCATCACTGATGTCCATTCAGAGGACTCAGGGCGCTACATCTGCCAGGCCATCAGTGTGGCTGGAAGTGTGCTTACAAAGGCCTTGCTGGAGGTGGAGGGGGGTGAGTTTGGGGGGAGGGTACAGGCAGGAGTTCAGTGGATAAGGTGTTATTGTAAACTCAGCACAAGACAACAGTCATTAACAGAGCTCTGCACATTCTATCCTTTCACCCATAGGTCCTTCAGGGCGGCTTCCACCTATTATCCGTCAAGGCCCAACCAATCAGACTTTGTCTCTGGGGTCAGTTGCACAACTGCAGTGTAATGTGATAGGTGGGTCCTCGCTCAGGATTTCGTGGGAAAAGGACGGGCAGAGGATTATAGGAGATGACCCCCGTGTGACAGTGATGGAGAACGGCACATTGCACATCACTAAGCTAAAGGTGTGTAACGTCTGTGTGTGTATGTGTGTGTGTGTGTCTACAGGTATGAAAACGTCTCAGATGTATGACCTCTTTGTTCTTGTGTGAGGATAGCGTGGGCGCGTCGCAATGCCTGAGGTCCTTCACACAACTACAAAAGCTTTTCTCAGGGGGTGATTTATTTTCCATTTTAAGTGTCTTTGGCCCAATTAAAATCAAGGTGAAATCGGAATTCAAAACCGATCCCTCCAGCGCAATTATGTGCCCAGGCCCTGTGTAATTGTATTGTTAATGAAGGGGTTTGTTTGTAAATGCAAATGCAAATGCATACTGCCCTGATGAAAGAGCAGTTAGCCCCCCCCCCTCCCCCCCCCCCCGTGTTGCCGACTCACCTGCAGGTTAGCGAGCATGCAGAGAGCAGAGCAAGCAGCTTCGTTTGGTTTAATTGACTGTGGCTATATGGATGATTAACGATCTCACAGCTTTTAATTAAATCTCAGGCTCAGCACTGGATGCCTCTTTCTCACACACACACACACACACACACAGAGACATACTCACAAACACACACACACACAGAGACATACTCACACACACAGACACACACACACAGAGACATACTCACACACACACACACAGAGACATACTCACACACACACACACACACTGTGTCATGCTTAGAAGTCGTCCTCAGCAGACAAGGTCCAGTGCTTGGCTGATGCGCTAAAATCTGCCATGCCACTGCACTCAATGGAACAGAAGAGATGCATTAGCGGAGCATCCACAGAAAGACAGGTAGAGAAAAGGAAGGATGGAGAGAGAGGATGAAGAGGCAGAGAGGAAGGAAGGAAGGAAGGAAGGAAGGAAGGAAGGAAGGAAGGAAGGAAGGAAGGAAGGAAGGAAGGAGAGAGAGAGAATTGAGGAAAAGAGAGAGAAGGAGAAAGGGATGGGTAAAGGCAGAGGGAGAGATGGAAGATGGGTCTAAAAATATTTAGCCTGCTCATGCCCCTACCATCTTTAATATTTCAGAGCTGCTCAGACCGGCTCAGGAAGTTCATCTGCCCACATGTAGCCAGTCTAGGCAGAGGTCAGCACTCTGTCTCATCTCTTGCTTGTTTACAGCAGGCTGGCACGCTGCCAGTGCACTGTTAGTAACACCATTAGTGGCAGTGAGGCATGTGGGCATGTACCCAGGGTAAATGGAAGACAGGTGGAGCGTGCTACACAGCCTCAAGGGTAAAGAGAAATAGGAAGCTGACTGAGGCTGTTCTCAGCAGTCTCACTGCTGCTGTGGAGGGATCACTGTTCAATCACAAAGCGGCATTTCGATAACGCTTGAAACTCAGCAAACGCTAAACTGCTGAGACTGAACATGAGGATGGCAGC
Organism: Hypomesus nipponensis; assembly: GCF_054491055.1. Lineage (NCBI taxonomy): Eukaryota > Metazoa > Chordata > Actinopteri > Osmeriformes > Osmeridae > Hypomesus > Hypomesus nipponensis. The sequence goes on along the minus strand of NC_140375.1, from coordinate 14,039,478 downwards.
AAAGCTGTAAATGAAGGGTAAGTGATGGGTTATAGAGGAGAGATTATCAGAGACTCTGTCTGGGTTGCCTGGAACAGGAAGTACGCCTTGTGAATCTTGAACCCTGTCATGAAAGGGAGCTGACGTTCGACTCTGTGTTGCTAGGATACGGACTCAGGGACGTACACGTGTGTGGTGTCCAGTGCTGCTGGAGAATCAAGCTGGAGAGGGACACTGACGATCAGAGGTACGGCACACACACACAATAAGACAGTCTAGTGTCTTGTAGCATCTCTGTATGTGAATCTGAATTCCATTTGCAGGTTATGACATATACACAGATTAGTATAGCATATCCTATCACGAAAACGACTTCAAATGTTATTGTGACGGGTAATTGACTATGACTCCCTCGCCCTTTCCTGTCTCCCAGATAACGGAGGTCCTTCGGTCTTTCGAGCATCTGAGTCTATCCAGTTACCGGGACCTCCCCAGAAACCTGTGGTGACGGAGGTGACCGAGAACACTGTCACCCTCACCTGGCAGTCCAACCCCCACGAGGGCGGAGATGCTGTCACCTCCTACATCATCGAGGCCTTCAGGTACAAAAGTGCTTTGAGTAGATGCCAGGAGTCTGGCCTCTCTCTCTCTTAGGGTTTGCCTCTATGGTCCGGTCTGACCTGTCTGACTGCGGAACTGTGTTTGGGTGACTGTCCTGTGTTCAACTGTGAAGGGATGTCAACTGAGCTTGCTAGCTTATATTACCCTGCAAATTCATAAACACTTGAGGGATGGGTCAACTTTGAAATGACACAAGATGAAACCGGACGATTCGATGCAGCATGATTCTGCAGAGGACTAGTTGGGGAGGTGGAGAACAATTACTCCAGCGGTGGTGCTGGCCTAGTCAGCATTGACTTGGGGTGCTGGGGGCAGCAAGCGCTCTGAGAGTTCTCATTACAGAGGCAGATGGAGGCCAGAGGCCTGAGGCAGACACACAGTCGACCAGACGCTGGGGAAGCAGGCGCCTGATTGGCACACAGACTGACAGCGCTGTTTTAGAGAGAGCGTTCCCAGGGGTGGCTGTTAGCTTCCTCCACCGTTGACTTCAGAGGAGACTTTAAATAGAACTGGATGGAAGGGAGTCCTATTATTCCTCCACCAGGCCTGGAGGTGGAGAGGGGGATAAAAAAGATGAGGTTATGGAGTAGAGGGGGATGCCACTCTGGGACTGGATGGGAACAGATAAGGGTTAGTTGTCATTCATCGTTTTTACTGACATTTCCAGTTGAAATGTTCTGGAGTTCTGGTTCTTTGTGTGTGAGCTCTGTGACTAACGCTGGTACCGTGATCTTTCGGATATCATCGTCCTTTAGGTATTGTTCCTTATTATGAAATCACATTTCAGGGTTGCGAGAATGGCACACAAAGCAGTGATTGTTTTGTTGTATCTTTCAGCCAATCGGTGGGAAGTGTTTGGCAGACGGTGGCTGACCACGTGAAGCAAGAGAAGCACACCGTCACCAGCCTGTACCCCAACACAGTCTACCTGTTCATCGTCCGAGCAGTCAACTCCTATGGACTGAGTGACCCCAGCCCCATCTCTGAGCCTGTCAGGACCCAGGGTGAGGATGGACGACAGGACTAACCCATGGAGTCAGGAGACAGATGTCTCCTAGTGCTGAGCTGGTGGGCTGGTGTGAGTGCGCTTGTCTCTGTCGTTTTCAGATGGGAGTCCCACGGAGCAGGGCATGGACCACAGACAGGTGCAGAGGGAACTGGGAGAGGTGTCCGTCCACCTGCAAGACCCCGTCGTACTGTCCCCCACCAGTGCCAGGATCTCCTGGACTGTGAGTGGTGAACCTTTGTATTCGTTTGGCAGACGCTTTTGTCCGAAGCAACTTCCATTCAATTGCGCATGAAGAAAGTACAGCAGGAAATTATTTTGGTGGTCAGAGTCAAGGAACTGTCTGTATTTACTAGCCACATCTCAAAGTATCTCTTAGTATACAAAAAATAAATACTTCATCACTTAAATGTACTGCATTATGTTCTGCATTATGTTCCAAAAGGAACCAACACACGAATGCAAGAAATTGCGGGAAGCTCAGTATGTACAGATATCAACAGGACTTTGTGGTCCCCTCAGGTGGGCCGTCTATCTCAGTTTGTCCAAGGATACAGGATATTGTACCGTACCATTGGCAGCGCCTGGTTGGTCCAAGATGTGGAAGCCACACCCGAGCTCAGCGCCGTCCTATCAGATCTCCATATAGACACGGAGTATGAGGTCAAGATCCGCCCTTTCTTCAACGAGCTGCAAGGACTGGATAGTCCTATGGTACTGCTGCATATGCCTGAAGAGGGTAAGTTCATAAAAAAATGAATGAATATTATGAATAAAATATGACCTGTTTAAAAATATGACATGTTTCAAGTAAGTGGAGGAAATGTCATTGGATGTATACTTTTAGACATACTGTACATATTTGCATTAAAGATTTGCAATATTTATGTTAATACTGTAAATGTTTTCAGTTACGAGTGAACCCCCACGAGCTGTGTCAGTGGTTCAGCTCACAAACAGCTCCAGCATCAGTGTATCCTGGGAGCCTCCCCCCCACAACCATCAGAGTGGTACAGTCCTGGAGTACAAGGTGAGACGTTTATTTAGTGACTCCTCCTGTTTACTTAAGAAGATAGATAACCGTCCAGGAGAATTAGTCTGTGGGATGGTTTCAAACACAGTTACTCTTGTTGCCAAAGATGCTGTGTCAACACTGAGGACCATCTGAACACAGGCAGATTTTAATCAGTCATTGGTAATTACTCACTAAGTCTCATCTGGTGTCAGCCTAGACACTTTTGTCTGATACAAAAGAAAACTCATCCTTTGGAATTGTAATGAGGGGAACACCACCTCGCAGTCATCTGTCAGCTGGGAGAATGGAACACTGAGTGCTGGTTCCATGTGTTCCGTGAGAATCAAGTCCTGCCTCTCTCTGTTCTGAGCTCTGATTATCTTCCCACAACTGAGAAACTATCCAGCTCCTCCCCAGCTTCAATAACCAAGACTCCTGATTCTCTGTGTGAAGAACCCTTGGTCCTGATTGCTGTCTGCCTTGTACGAGTCACCTGATCTCTCCCCCCCCCCTGATGCTGTGTGCTGTCAGGTGTGGTGTCTGAGCAGAGACGGGGAGACGGAGAGCCACATCAACAGGACAGTGGACGGAGCAGTTCTGTCCATCCTGCTGACCGGGCTGTTGCCTGACGTCCGGTACAGTGTGGTGGTGGCGGCCGTCACCATCCTGGGAGTGGGAGCACACAGCCCGCCTGTCCATCTGCTTCTCAGTGAGTCACACTCCATACCGCCACCACCGTGCACCCCTTCCGGCTTCCATGGAAAGCATGTTGGGAGAAAGGGGTAGAGATCAGATCTTAGTCGTTGAATGAGTGATGAATTATGTACACCGTCTGATAGCCGTTTCCTCTGCACACCTCAGAAATCAGTCAGTCCATTCAGTGTGTCATTTCTGAATTTCTCCCGGCTCTAATGCAGACCCGTCATTGGACGGTCCTTCAGGCCCCTCGCCGAAGGACGGCAGCCCCAGCCTATCAGAGCAGATCACGGGCGTTGTCAGTCAGCCGGCCTTCATCGCGGGGCTGGGCGTGGCGTCGTGGCTGGTGCTCATGGGCTTCAGTGGTTGGCTGTACTGTCGTCATCGAAGGAGGAAGCAGCTGGGACACTACACCACCTCCTTCGCTTACACACCTGCAGGTAGGGGACGTCTCTGAACACCAATGAATCTAAACACTGCTAAACATCGTCTATTTCTACTTCTTACAACATTGTCCTGATAACAAGTCTGGTATGTTAACAGTGCTAGACGGCCTAGTTTTTGAATATTTCATATCTCCTGTATTATGCACCAACCTCTTCCAGTACTGCACATTATCTTTCAACCACTTTCAACATGTTCTTAAATTATTTCCTCAGACAGTGTATTTAAGATTATAGTTGCTTCAGTTTTTTTATATGGAATTCAAATTCCTGGTCTTACTGTCTAATGTCCCAGTCTTATTTTGAGCATACGCCTTTTAGTTTGCAAAATGTAGGTCGACAGCATGGCCTTAATGAAGGGACAATTCGAATTTGCATACTTAAACCTCAAGTGAGACGCACTCTTTTGTGGCCTTGAGGGTAGCCTATACTGTACTTTCATTTCTTTACAAAACAGTGGTGGGATGAAAGCCACCACTGTATCAACCCTGATTTTAACACAGTAATGTTCTTGCAGTGGGATTTTCTCATGGTGAAGGATCTGGTTTGATAAATGGAAGGTAAAGACCCAAATGCCACCTGGCCAACAAGTATTACAATAATTCCAGACACCCCAGAAAGTCTCACCTGTGTTCTAATTCTGACGGTCTCCCTCCCCGCTTAGGCCTGGGATGCTGGGATCCAACAAGGGCAATTACCCCTGGCTGGCTGACTCGTGGCCTGCTCCCAGCTTAACACCCAACAACAAAGACACAGTCAACTGCTGCTCTGGAAAGCTGGACTCCACAGACAGATACTACAATGGTAAGACTTACAGTAAGTGACACCTCCTAAAGCTTACTTATAAATGGCCACAATGAGAGAAACGCTCTTAAGATTAGATAACCTGGTTGTTTTTATTTGACTGGCCTTTGAATGGCTGCCCTCCCTTAATTACGGCCTGTATTATATTATACATTTTGTATTCTGTTATAAATAATTATATAATCCTGTATTACAACTTGCCCAGCAGTTGGAATCTCCAATTACTTGAACCAATCAGAGAAGTACAACTCAGCACCCAACGACAGCCCCATCTACAGCACCATCAACACCACAGTGGACGAGGACCTGCAGTGTCTGCCCTACTATGACACCTACTCCAGCATGCCCTACACCCAGGGGCCAGACCCTTACACCAGCAGCCCTGTCCTGGCCAACACAGGCCTGAGTCTGGAGCAGGACCTGGACCAGTGGACCCTCCAGTCTGGACACTCTGGATCCGACTATGCCAAGCTCCAGTACCCAAGGACAAGCAATGGTAACGGCATGATCATGGACACCTGTTCAGGTTGAAATGGTTGAGTGTAATAACTATGTTCCTTTGCTCTATTTCTGTTATATATTTAGAGTATATTATTATATGAATATATTTTATAGAAATGTTGACTGCCTATATTTGTCTCAGCTTGGTTTTGGTGTGTGTTTGTTACGGTGTGTCTCTACAGCCAGGCTGGTTCAGCAGAGATCTATTGGGCCTCCATCCAAGCCTCTCAACTGGGAAGATGTGCTGTCTCTTCCACTGCCTTCCAGTAAGGAGATGAGTCATACCAAGAGAGACATGGATGAGAGGAGGCCAAGGTAATGCAGACCCAACCCCCCCACCACCTCCCACACACACACACACACACACACACACTTACACATACAGACAGCCTCCGATGGGACAGCCTGTTAACTACAGCTGAGTGAACTAACCGCTCAGAGATCTAAGAGTGCTGAAGATGCTACTTAAAGCCCCTTTATCTCCGTACCTCACTGTCCTGTTCCTGCTGTGTCATTTCTCCGTCCTCTCAGACATCCTCCCTAAGTGGGGTGCGTTTAGGTTCACTGTTTCCGCTCTGTTTACCAGGTGATGGACCTGAACCACATGACAGAAAGTTAATGACGCCAGGGACCAAACCAGTGCTATTGAGTAAACTTGAAAGAAGTTTATGATGGCAGCTGGGAGTTTAAACCAGTCTTGCGGCTGTGGGGCGAGGGCAGCGCGGAGGCTGGCATCCTCTCTAACTGGTTCTGACAGATTAAATTGTAGACATAACTGGGGGGGGGGGGGAGTGAGCTGCTCTGACTGGGCTGTGTCTTTGGTAATGACATTAGCCATCGTCTGACAGCCTGAATTAGCTTTCTCTGTTTTCAATGACATGTCCTCCATTAAATCCACCCGACGCTCACTTCTAGTCGTGACAACATAAAGCACCCCTGGTCTGTCTTATCTACTATAACCCTTTCCTTCAACGGTCCTTTTCTTACATCCAACTCTGCTGGCGTTTTGTCAACTGAATTATTCTTCAACCTCCAGATGTGGGTGTTTACTTGTCTCAAAGAGTCGTTCTGATGTTGAAATGCTGCCCAAGACGGGCCAATGTAATGTTTCTTTAGAACTCTAGTTTTATTCCACTCCCACTACCCTCCTTTGTCTTTTATAACACTGGCAGACAGAGACCCTGGCATCTAAACTGGATCCTCCAGTCCCACAGTTGTGTCTAACATTTACATTTAGTAGATGCTCTTATCCAGATCAACTTACAGTAAGTACAGGGACATTCTCCCCGAGGCAAGTAGGGTGAAGTGCTTGGCCCAAGGACACAACTTGGCCGGGAGTTGAACCATCAACCCTCTGATTAATAGCCCGACTCCCTAACCGCTCAGCCATCTGACCCCCTACGTAACGTTGTGACTGTGCTCCCTGGCTGTGCTCTAGCTCTGACGAGGAGGACTGGTGCCCCCCCCTGCCAGCCAGGACGTACCTGATGGAAAGTTCCAGGGAGGAACTCGCCAGCCTGGCTTCTGGAGGCGAGGAACTGAGCCAAACCCCTCCCTACAGCCTGCAGTCCACAGCCACACTCCCCCCTCCCTCACCTCAAGAAGAGACATGCCCCCACGCCGACATGAGGCTGCAGCACTTTGATCTGCTGGCACGCTATAGATCAGCCTCCCAGGTGACCCAGTCCAACCCAAACTTGTTTGCCAATAAGGAGGCTCATGAAGGCGTTCTGCCTCACCACACCAACCAATGGGATGATGCTTTCCAAGGGCATGGCATTGCTTCAGACAGCAGTGGCCGAGGTTTGTTGTGCTTTCGTTTTGTGCATCTGAACATTGTGTCTTAAAACCCAAATAGAGTCATTGCTTGGCTTCACTTCCAAAAATTACTTACCACCTTTTACGACAGCACAGTAATGTAGACCCATGAATAATTTCGGAGATCGTTAAAAAATCACTGAGATTATATAAGGAGAGTGTTTGTACATTAGAATCACATTCCATTTATTCTGAATTGCCTTGGTTTGCTTGGGTCCCTCTAAAACTCCTGGGCGTGACGTCCCTGTTCTCTCCTGTCAGAACAATCTTCTCCCGCTCTACCGGCGGCGTCACACGGCCACAGAACCAGGATCAAGAAGAGAGCCCCTCAGGACAGTCAGCACAGGAGAGAGCAGCACAACCAAGCAGGTACAACACCAGCCCCTCAGCGCTGATACTCCTGATGGACTGTTTGGATGTAGAATGTTGCTAATCACAGAGCTGTCAATCCCACCACTCCGCCAGACCTGCCTCCTCCGCCAGCCCCGCCACCGTCAGATGGCTCGCTGCAGCTTCTGGAAGATTCTCTGGGCAACAGCAGGAGGTTTGCAGACAGAGATAAGAGAGAGGGGGGCCTGCCCGCCATGCAGAGGAAGGGGGAGTACTCCTTGCCACAGAAGAGAGGGGCGGCCAAGTGGTTGTCACAGGGTAGGTGTCTCAAGCTCATTTTCAACATAGATTTCTCAATATTGCCATAAAGAAGTCCCCCCCCCCCTCGTTATCAAACTGTGTTTGTTTGCACCGAACCAAACAAAGGCAGCAAACCCAGCATATCACAGTCTCTGTATGTGATTTTAGATAACAATGACGAATGAATTATGCGACGTGGCGTCAGCGTTTAGTAGTTGTAGTCCTGCCATGCCAGCTCTCCTTTTACACAGACGTTATTGGGCTCTGTAACTACCTCCCCTGCTGGCTTAATGCTGGTACAACAAACATAGAACTGCAAGGCGGCATAATGACACAACATTCTCGCCTTGAACAGGCTGTGTAAAAGAGACTACTGACTGCCAAAGACTGTCGTAACACACAAAGGGGCAAAAACCTGCTTATTAGATATACTATCTACCGTGCATGTTGTACAGGGAAATTCATGTCAACTGGAAAGCACATATTGTAGTGTACAGGCCAATATCTGGATTTTGTCGTTGAATCACGTTCATGCAAATCCCCCTGGACTTAAAAGGCCCCATCAGCTTAAGCACACACATCCATCAGCAATCCGCCGATCTCGACCCAGAGATGTTGGGGAGGGGGTCCATTCTGACCCATCACTTAGGGTTTAACCCATATATATCCAGCTGCACTTTTGGGTGATTGGAGTCTTTTGTCATCTGCAGATACGGACGTAATCCAGTGCTGCCAGTCCAGCTTCCTCCCCAGGGGCCAGCTGTCAGGCTACGGGTCCCTGGGCAGAGGGGCTTCTCCACGGGCCTCCTCGGGGCCCAGGGCTCCTGGAGCGGCGCGAAGAAGGGACGAGGTGAGTCAAGACTCTCAATGTGCTCTCCTCACACAGGAAACACACATGGTCTCAGCTCAGGAGGGGCCGTGTGCTCTGGTTGCTTGGATAATAGGGTCAGGTTGGGTGTGTGTGTGTGTGTGTGTGTGTGTGTGTGTGTGTGTGTGTGTGCGTGCGTGTGTGTGTGTGGGGGGGGGGGGGTATTACAGGCCGTCTTGCATGGTCTTAATCAGTGTGTGATTGGTTCAGGCAGCGAGCCAGAACACACAGTAACCCATGGGGCCATCGTCACGTTTTCCACCTGTCACTGGGCTTATAGTCTTGTCATCTTTAACAGCAAAGTTTATCCGGTGTGTTGACAGTAATACCTCTAGTAGCATTTTGAGATGTTTTCACATCTTTTCATGGATAATTGAGGGTAGGCATTCAAATGAATGTTTTCACAGTTGTCTCAGGAATGTCAGTGGAAATAATAGGAACAAACAAGAACTCTCACAGTGTTCCTGTGGCTAAGCTTCCGCTAAATTACACTGTCAGTGTTAGGATTAGTCCTTGGCTCCAGCCCCAGGACTGATTGTGTTGGATGTTTGTTTGCTTTCAGAACCTCATATAGATGGAGGCAGATTACGTGTCGTGACACAACCGTCTCTCTTTCTTCTTCTCCTTCCTCCCACTTCACTGATCATCAGCCTGTTGCCATGGTATCAAAGAACAACCGAAGATGAAGCATTAAGGCTTGACACCTGCCTTTTCATTATTGTTTTAATGTTGCCTAATGTTGTTTTTCATGTTTTTTTCTCTATTTAATTATTTATTCATTATTTATGTGACATTTGCCCTTCGTCAATATGTACATAGACGTCTTTGATAACTTTTTATTGATATGATCTACATTAAAGAGAATATTGTATTTTGAGAAAACAAAAATGTCATTGATGAGTCCGTATTATTCTGAAGATATTCGAATGTACCTTATGTTTACATGTTAACCCCAAAACCATGATGATGTTTGTTTGACGCGAGACAAGAAAATATATAAAGCAAATGAGTTAACAAGACCTTTTGAGTTAGACGTGTATGTGTGTGCGTGCACATAATGTACGTATGTGTGTGGGTGCGTGTTGGTTGACAGTTTCTCTCTCTGTAATTGTGGAGTCAGCTTCCTGCTTATTCTGTACCAAAGGTTTGTGAACCAGTACCCTTGTTAAACATCCTTTCATTTATTCTGCCATGATTTTGTAAAAAGATCAATAAAACATTTGTTACTCTGACAGTGTCTGAAACATTTATTATCTAAATATGATTTTTGTTTGGCCTCGTCTTATCAGACAGAACAGAGAGCCGTGTTTTACAAAACACATTTTCAACAGTAAGAGCAACTGTAGCGTTGGTTTGTGTTGTGAGGGGAGACAGAGTGGGCCTGTCTATTGCAGCCGTGCAAAATCAGCTGTTTGGCTTGAAGCATCAGAATGGAGGAGGGCATGCGTGCGATGTCACACTCCACCTGTGACATGCTATCCCCAGGTCAACTGCTTCCTGCCTGGCAATTTATTTATTTATTTTTCTCTGGCTTCAGGTACACAGTGTTGGTTTTAGATGAGGTAACAGGGCAGGAGCACTGTGCCTGTTTGCTTAGTTTAATGTCCACCAAGAACAACAGTATTATCCATTTAATTTGCGGTAGGCTCATAAATACAACATACCCCATACTGTGCCCAGCACAGGACTCAAACAGATATAGCAGTATAAAAATATAACTATATCTGGCCTCACTGCTCGTTCTGTTCAGTCTGCAGAGCCTGTTTTTGTTTGGTTTGTATTTCTACTGTAGTGAACTGATAATGATATATAATGGGAGTTAGGTGGCTGAGCGGTTAGGGAATCGGGCTGGTAATCAGAAGGTTGCTGGTTTAATTCCCAGCTGTGACAAATAACATTGTGTCCATGGGCAAGGCACTTCACCCTACTTGCCTCGGTGGAATATCCCTGTAAGTCGCTCTGGATAAGAGCGTCTGCTAAATGACTAAATGTTAATGTAATGTCTATAGTCATCACTATATCTAATACATACAAACAGTATATTTAGCGTTCAGTTACTACTATGCTGATGTTTAATACCCTAAAATTACTGGTAAATGACAGGATTATGAAAATGATCGGATGTATTTTTGATGTGATTATGATATGATGCAATGACCGAATAGAAACTCTACTGCAGCCTTAATCATTAAAATCATATTTTTGTGTTTCATTGGTGGATGACAAGATTATAGATTTAGGGAAAGTGATCTAATGAACTTCTTGTAATGGTACTCACAGCATTATGAACAAAAGATCCCAGAAAATGTACTTTCTATGTAGAGAAGCAGTTTCTTCTGTTGCCTAAATTAAGTCTTTAATTTATTTAACCTCAAATAATATTGGAAATATTTATATGGATTACAATGGATTTTTATTTGCATTTTTGAAGAAAGTTTACAGATTAGACAACTGAAGAACATGTTGGAACAGGTTTCATGTGTCCATATTAGCATCTAGGCAGAAAGTGCCATCTAGTGACGACATTGAGACCTTACTACTTCATGGTCTTTCTCTGGTAATACCAGTCTATGCAAACACTATATTCAAACATCTCGGGTTGTGGTTTTGTGATATTGCTAGTTACACTCAAAATAATTCTTTGTTTCATCGACAACGAATGTTTCAACACACCTGACAGCAGTAAAATAATTTTGATCCTTCTTGTCAAAGATTCAGTAATGGAGATATTCATTAGGGCAAGGGCAATGCATTCATTATGTATGAAAATGTTATCAATAATTCATCATAATCATAACTACCATGTCTACATCCATACCTGTACAATTAAATTCCGAGTGCATGAAAATATAATCTATATTGTAATCTAAATTATGCTAACATGAACAATATATTGTTGAATAGCATACATTTTCTATTTAGAATAAACTATGTGAACGTTGCATTAGTTTGAGCCTGTTGCAGAGCGGATGTCCACTGTGGATGATAGTGCAGCACTGTGAATTGAAACCCCCGTGTCATCAGTATTACCGAGACTTGCAAATGCTTTCATAGTTTTGTTTTTTCAGCAGATTCCAACAAACCACTAACCTCATTCTCTGTGATTGGTGGTGGCTCAGCATGCATCATTGTTCTACTTGGCCGTTTGTTCACTGGGGTTCCTACACACAAACAAAACTTTCCTGACAGCCTGGGCAATATTGGGCTCTGGAGTGCTTTAACGATCCCCCTGAATTATTGGAATCTCCTACTTTTTCCAGAAACAGGATAAATAAAGGTAGGTTATCATGGTAAAATAAAGAATGTGATGTGTGCTTCTATTTAATGTTGTATTGGGAATGGTGAAGTAAGATTAACACCTCAAATATGTTATGCATAATATGCTGTGCTTAGGGGAATATATTCTCTGATTATTTAGTCCATAGCCAGTGTCCCTAACTGCATCTGTGTGTGTCAGTGTGTTTGGCAACATGTACAGCTTCATGGGAGGAGGGTTGTTCTGCGCTGGGGTAGGGAACATACTCCTCGTGGTCTCCACAGCAACGGACTACTGGATGCAGTACCGTCATTCCAACAACTACATGCACCAGGGCCTGTGGCGTTACTGTGTGCCAGGGAAATGTATGACACACACAGACAGCATTGGTAAGAAAACATGGTTACACACGACAGCTACGGCCTCTGTCCTCTCGTCATGCCGACAGGAGGAACTGAGTCATCTGGAGGGGTTGCTCATCTCAGTCCTCTGATGCTGCAGTTGCACTGTTCAATAAGGTCTAAACCCTCGAGCATAATCTCCAGGGTCACTGCCCTAACACAGGAACTTATCCCTTAAGCATTAACAGCAAACGGTGGCCTCCAGATGGTCATGATGAATAATGTAATGAGAGCATCCTACAATTGATGATTGGAGATATCGGCGAGCTAGCAAGACTTGTTCTCTGTGTGCCCTCATTAGCGTACTGGGATGCCACACGTGCCTTCATGATCTTGTCCCTGCTGGCCTGTTTCATTGGCATTGTGATCGGAGTCATGGCCTTCATCCACTACTCCTCCTTCGATGGGTTTGACAAGACCTTTGCAGCCGGCATCCTCTTCTTCATCTCCTGTAAGTACCTCCCTCTCAGGTCCACGTAGTGATGTCATCGGACGTGACGGGATTTGTCATCTGCAGGTTTCTTTGTGCTGCTGGCGATGGCTGTCTACACAGGGGTGACGGTGAATTACTACGGTAAACGCTATGGGAACTGGAGATTCTCCTGGTCTTACATCATGGGCTGGGTGTCCGTGGTGCTGACGTTCTTCTCAGGTAAGCTTATCTGCTGTGATGTCACAGTCTGGAAGGTTCTTAGCACACTTAGACCAACAGATCACCATTCAAGGGCCGACAATATTACTTAAATTCATTTGATTATATCCATGTTCACTGAATATCTGAATTTTTTCTTTTGAAAAGGTATATTCTACATGTGTGCCTACCGGATGCATGAATGCCCAAGAAACTCCAACTCACGCTGATTTACCAAACTCTACCCCATGAATGGCTCCCTATCAAATATGACTTTGAAAACTCTGTCACTACTGTTATCTGGGTTTACACACAGACATAATATCCTGTTTAACTGACCTGAAAAAATATAATAAATGGGTGTACCACAGTGTTTGTTTGTCATACTTAAAATGTGTCAAGCTCAAAAGGCTTATGATGCACAATTTTGAATGCCAGCCTAGAATTTGAAAGACCCTTTATTATCTTTGCTCAAACAGGGAGCTGGAAATACAATTCAGCCACATTTCAGGCTAACAGTGAAAAACATGCTATGTATGTTAAACATGAATAGTTTAACCACAAACAATTCACATGTAAGCAAAGGACCCATCAACCTAAGGTCACCGTCAAGTTGCTGTTTTCAGCACACAAAAATAAATGACCCAAAACAAAGTGATAGATGTGCAAACTGTGAGATAAATAATGGTCCAGCACATTCCACGGCTTAAGCTAAACTTGATGGCTGTTTCACAGGAACACTGGGAATGACTTAATCAACTTCCTCGATAGTTGGTCCAGAAGATCCACCTCCTCCAGGGGCACCCCCAGCCCCTGGGAAGCCCCCTGGCATCCCACCTGGCATCCCCCCTGGCATGCCCTCTGGCATCCCTCCAGAGCCCTGATACAGCTTGGTGATGATGGGGTTACACACCTTCTCCAACTCCTTCTGATGGTCCTCAAACTCCTCCTTCTCCGCAGACTACAGAAGGAAGAGACATAGACATTTAAAGAGATGACGGATGAGCCAATCCCATCTTGACTCACAGTCCCTGCTGTGTTTATACAACAAGTCCAACCCCATACCTGGTTCTTGTCCAGCCAGCTGATGACCTCGTTGCACTTCTCAAGGATCTTCTGCTTGTCCTCGTCGCTGATCTTGCCTGCCAGCTTCTCGTCCTCCACGGTGGACTTCATGTTGAAGGCGTAGGACTCCAAGGCGTTCTTGGAGGAGACCTTGTCTCTCTGGACATCGTCCTCTGCTTTGTACTTGTCGGCTTCCTGGACCATGCGCTCGATGTCCTCCTTGCTCAGACGACCTGTCCAGCGACACAGGAGACGGAGCTCATGGTTACAAGACTTCTGGAAGAGGAATCTGTTACGAAATGTGTATAATACTGGCGCACAAACATTGTCACCAATCTGAGTTTGGGTCAATGTTTGAGAAGCTGTTTACCTTTGTCGTTGGTGATGGTGATCTTGTTCTCCTTGCCGGTGCTCTTGTCAGCGGCCGACACGTTCATGATGCCGTTCGCGTCGATATCGAAGGTCACCTCAATCTGGGGGACCCCTCTGGGGGCGGGGGGGATGCCGATGAGCTCAAACTTCCCAAGGAGGTTATTGTCCTTGGTCATGGCTCTCTCGCCCTCATAGACCTGATAAACACAAGATCCCGTTAGAAGACAGTCCTACTATTCCAGTTAATATATGAATATAAATCTAAGTTGGGCCATTGAGATTGTTCAAATCAAAACAACAGCATTTTGGTTAGTATAACACAATTTCCCCCCCCCTGTTCACACCTGGATGAGCACGCCAGGCTGGTTGTCAGAGTAGGTGGTGAAGGTCTGGGTCTGCTTGGTTGGGATGGTGGTGTTCCTCTTGATGAGGACGGTCATGACCCCGCCGGCCGTCTCGATGCCCAGGGACAGGGGCGTGACGTCCAGCAGCAGCAGGTCCTGCACGTTCTCAGACTTGTCACCTGACAAGATGGCTGCCTGCACAGCTGTTCAACACAAAAATAATCACTTAGGTAAACATCAGAGGATTTTCATTAAACAATGTCTTGAACAGCACAACAGATGAAGAAAAAAGGTAGAAAAGGAAAAAGGTAAAAACTTTGGGATTCTAACCTGCACCATATGCCACAGCCTCATCAGGATTGATACTCTTATTGAGTTCCTTCCCATTAAAGAAGTCCTGAAGCAGCTTCTGGATCTTGGGGATGCGAGTGGAGCCTCCGACCAGGACAATGTCATGGACCTGGGCCTTGTCCATCTTAGCGTCCCTCAAGGACTTCTCCACTGGGTCCAGGGTGCCTCTGAAAAGGTCTGCGTTCAGCTCCTCAAAGCGGGCTCTGGTGATGGAGGTGTAGAAGTCCACACCCTCGTACAGGGAGTCGATCTCGATGCTGGCCTGGGTGCTGGAGGACAAGGTGCGCTTGGCACGCTCGCATGCCGTTCGGAGACGACGCACAGCCCTCTTGTTGTCGCTGATGTCCTTTTTGTATTTGCGCTTGAACTCGGAGATGAAGTGGTTCACCATGCGGCTGTCAAAGTCCTCCCCGCCCAGGTGAGTGTCTCCTGCCGTGGACTTGACCTCAAAGATGCCGTCCTCAATGGTCAGAATTGACACATCGAAAGTTCCGCCACCCAGATCAAAAATGAGGACGTTCCTCTCAGCCCCGACCTGAAATCAAATCAATAACTTAAGTTACCGCGTTATTACTGCACAGTACTGTAAAAGTTCTGTATTACATCATACTCAGGTATTTAACAGAGGGGTAGAGTCAGTGAATTAACCTTCTTGTCGAGGCCATAGGCGATCGCAGCAGCTGTGGGCTCGTTGATGATTCGGAGGACGTTGAGTCCTGAGATGGTCCCGGCATCTTTAGTGGCTTGGCGCTGGGAGTCGTTGAAGTAGGCTGGTACTGTTACGACGGCACTGGACACGGTCTACAGGACGCAGAACAAAGAATTATCCAATACAATATTCTTATCAACTTTTGAGAAATTATAATGGGATCTACATTAAAGAAATGACAATAGTATTCTGAATGGTTAAACCAGTAGGTTGAATTATGGCCTCACTTTTCCCAGGTAGGCCTCGGCAATCTCCTTCATCTTGACCAGCACCATAGAGGAGATCTCCTCAGGGTAGAATGCCTTTGTTTCCCCTTGTACTCCACCTGGACCTTGGGTCGGGTTGAGTCGTTTATGACAGTGAAGGGCCAATGTTTCATGTCTGACTGGACCACGCCATCATCAAAACGCCTTCCAATAAGTCTCTTTGCATCTGAGGGGAGATGACAAAAGCTACAATGACTCCCTTGTTAATATCCCACAGGTTAGTTGATCAATTGACTTAGTACAAAATGTCTTACCAAAGACTGTATTGGTGGGGTTCATGGCTACTTGGTTCTTGGCAGCATCTCCAATTAGCCTCTCTGAGTCGGTGAATGCCACATAGCTGGGTGTTGTCCTGTTGCCCTGGTCATTAGCAATGATCTCCACCTTGCCATGTTGGAATACACCCACACAGGAGTAGGTGGTGCCAAGGTCGATGCCAACCGCTGGTCCCTTTGACATGGCTGATGAGTAAGATTCTATTGGTGCATTGGAGGGATTCCAACAGAAACCGTCACTTAATCATTAGTTACAGGTTTCAAAACAAAATATAGTTATATATTTCTGAGCTAACCATTTAGCGAACATGTTACGGTTTTGTCAGTAGTAATTCCAATGACAGTGGCTAGAATTGTCCAGCATTGGATTGCCTACTCTCGGTAAATGCTATTTTAAGAACATAAGTGTCACTGAATGACCCCAGCACCTGTTCAATTCCCAACTGTCTATTTGCAATAGAGCGTTTCCACAGCAAACAGCAGCAACTGACATAATGGCACTGCTAAAAGCATCCTTACGTCGACTCAGGAATATCAGGCTTTTTTGTTATTGTTGCAAGAAATGACTGTAGACCGTTTAAAATACAAATATCATAATACAACATTTTAACGAAGTAAACTTAACAAATAAACACTGCCACAAATAAATAAATCAATCTATCGTCTCGGTAACGAGGTATAGCCTATTAGTGGGCCTACACTAGGGCGCGTCTTCAGGAGAACCATCTGGAACATTCGATCTGCTTCTCCTTCATTCCACACGTTTCTTTCGGTTTTCTAGCTGGTTTGCTAACGCGACTTTAGCCATTTTTCAGTGCACCTTTCCTTGAAGCACAACCAACAATAGGTGGACATTTCCACAATAACACCTTACAATTCAAGTTATGATCCACACAAGTATGACTGCTGTGTGTATAGCGAGACAAGTGAGAGGAGTGATGACAGTTGCTTCCAAGTTGAGCTAGCTAGACGCACTCATCATATAGAACCTCGCTTTAGAAACGGACTCATTTATTCACTCCACTTACAGTGCCTTTCACTTCTAGCTAGGTTAGATATTTTGAAATTAGGAGCCGCATATACTGTAATAGGGTAGCTAGCTCAAAAATGAGGTTTTTCTGAACAAAACACTCGAGTCTAGCTAGCTAGTGCTACAGTACTGTACTGCGTAGGCCTACTTTTCAAGCGAGCAAGGTTACTAGCTATAGCTACAAAAAAAAATAACACAAATGTAATCCAGAAATATGTTCACATATAACTAGTCAAGTCGTGCTAATTTAAAATAAAACATTATTTTACTAACCTGTATAGCAATATAACTCGCAGTGTAGCGGATTCAATAGCGTTCCTCCGATTCTTCAACTGCGTGTGAGCCTGAACTTCGCTAGCTTGTCTTTTCTTTGACAGATGAAGAACTCTCTAGAAAAGGGTAGACCGTTCTGACCAATCAAGTGCGAACCATTTCGTAAAAGGAACCAATAATCTTTTTCGCCCTATTGTCTGTACGTCTGACGCTAAAAACATGCAATAGCAGTTTCTAGATGTTTATTTTTATTATTAATTCCATTGAATTAAACACAATACGACAACGATACGTAGGCCTATGGAAACATCCTGCGTGTGTTTGGTGTGTGAGAGGGGAAGTCTTGATTTTTGAAAGTTGCCTTAAAAGAGTAACCACCAACTGTATTATTCTTCATACAATTGCAAATATGCATTGACACCATTGGTTTTGGGAGGTGTAAATTGCAGCTATTGTTGTACTGAGAGTGATACATTCTTTGATAGAGATCCATCACAGCAGAAAAACAAACACACCCCTGTCAATTATGGCCCATATGGACTACATCTCAGAGGAGATAAGCTGTACATTATGTGGTTGAACAAAGACAGTTCAGGATCTGCTAAGAAGGGTGACTCATCATAGGTCAAGAGCTGTGGATTGCTTTTGTATCTGTGGAACACACTGTTAGGAGTTCAGACTTACCAGACAAACACTGAGTTGTACTGACAGTATAATTCAGTAAATCCAAACAGAAAGGTCCTAGATCTAGATATGAGTAAGAGACAAATCATAAGTGTGATAGAATGTGAGAAATAACATTAACAATAGGACTATAAATAGTAAGTTTTTTTAAGGGGATATTTTAAACCGCAACACAGACCTGCCTCAGGGATGTTTAAACAAACAAAGCCATATCCAAACAGTAATTTGTCACTGGATACCTTAGCAGTAACATTGCATTCTCCTTTTTTAGGTTGTACTCACATTGTGCATCCTCCTAGGGACCAAGGATAGTTAAATGTCCCTTTCATGTTAGGGTACAAAAGAGCCAGGGCTTAGCCCAGAAAGGTGTGTCTTTTATTCTGTGAGAGAACCGAATCGGGGTTCTACACACGACTTAAAGCCTGAGGCCACAACAAAGCGTTTCCATTACAGAACGAGTATACTGTGTTGAAAAACAATAACTCCCTTATCGCAAAAAATGGGCAGTACAATATGTGCGTGCATTAGCTAGCACATAGCTTTTTGTCTATTAGGACAAAGTATACTGTTGGAAATCAATGAAAAATGAGAGACAAAGGCTTACCAAAGGTACACAGTCCTTTACACAACATACTAGGAATTTACATCTGACCTCATTTGACCTTGCACACCTCCTGTTTCTTGTACGAAGATAACTTTATATGGACTTAAAAATAAAAGATAAAAATGCTTTAAAAAATATCAATTTATTAACAAGGAATTGTGATTGCAGGAAGAAAGAAAATGTTTATTTGTGAAAAACATCTATGTTAATGTCATCCAGTCTTCAGCCATCCCAAGATTATCTTCAAGTGAAGCATTCAAAGTCTATTAAATGCCCTCACTGCTCAGCCACCTGACTCCGGTTGATTGTTAAACATTTATATATATATATATAATACAGCCCATTCTCTGAAGTACTTTAATTTAAAAAATGTGTATGATTAAATATTAATTATTTTAAATGCTGTGGAATACATTGATACAAATAGAAAAAAAGGTTAAATATGGACTTTTCTGGTCATGTAATATGAGCAAAGATCCGTTTTGCAGTCCAGCCCAATATCAAGCTGTTTTCACTATCTCATGTTACCCTTTTGTTTGAGATATTCCTTCTCACGCCCCTCAATTCATGTTATCTCTGTATAAATAAAGGTAGCTAGAAGCAGAGGTATCGTAGCATCTGAGAAAGATGAAGACCTACAGGTGAGTCTATACAACCAGTGGACTTGTAATTTATTGCTATCCTGGGTAAAATTTGTATATGTTTGATGTATTTTTCATAAAATTACCATCAATATTTGTGTGGGGAAAGAAAATTCAAATGTTCCATATAAATACATTGGTAAATGGCTCTTTTAGTAGTCCAACGATATAGAACTTTTTATAGTAACTTATTTGACATTAGCTCAATTCACCAGCAATAGGTCAAACCTAGTTCATCTGTTAATATATATATATATTGTTACATTTATGACCCTTGAGGCAGAGTTTTGCTGGACACGGTTCGGTCCAAGAGTAATTTTATTTTAGATTGTCTCTTCAGAAAAGGCTTGGGTGAATGCCTTGGTCTCAATTGTTTTTGCTATTTTCTTCCAGACTGAGAACAATGTTGGGTCCTGTACTTGTGTACTATCTGGGCCTAATTCTGTGGTGTGAGGCCCAGACCTTATGCAACACACATTCGACATTCAGAGCACCATGTTAGTAAAAAACGTTATATATTTTACTTCAAACATATGTAATATATAATCAGTATTAGAATTACGTTCTGTCATATTGATTGTTTGTGTCCTTAACTATATTTGTTGTTTGTCTTTAATTTCTCTATACTTTCATTATCCACAGTGAACTCTGACATAAAAGTGATGTGTGGCACAGATTATATGGAGATGAGCATCTTTCTTTGCCCTGTCTACTTTGGTGGATATAATTCCTCTCTGATGGCCCTTAACGCACAGTTCTCCACCCCGGAGTGTCGTGGCATTCCAGACTGGACTGTTGACCCACCAATCCTGAAATTCAATCTTTCAATCACTGCAAATGCTATGACACTTTGCAGGAACAATTTTAGGGTATTTATTTACAGAGATAAAAGGAAAACTGACTGATACATTATTGAGTGGCATCAAACCTATGAAAATAAACTTGTATTTAAATTTTTATCCTTGAACAGCTGACTAGTGAAGTTGGGACTGGGGTCTTCGCCGACTTCTCCAATATCCAGTATGTCAATATATCTGGCATAATCAACTCCCTAGATCCCAGTGCTGGTACCATCACCTACCGTCAGCAGATCATGTACTTGTTCTCCTGTCGGTACCCTCTCCAGTACTTGGTCAATAACACTGAAGTGGCTGTGTGAGTAGGCTAATCACAAACATTTACGACTAGCTCCCAACTACTTTTAGGTGTACAAACTATTCCTACTATGATGTGAACTCTAATTGGCGTCATTTCATCACAGATCTGGCGTGAGTCTTGCAGTTAGAGACAATAACGGCAGCTTTGTTAGCACACTGAGTATGAAGCTATACAGTGTGAGTATACATCACATTTCCTGCATGTAGGATACTGTATAGTGGACATAGGGAATACAAAACACATAGGAGTTCAGAGATGTACATTGGTTGCTGATAGTTTCTTCTGTGGAACAGGATGCAAACTACACTCAGTCACTCATTGTCCCTGAAACTGGGATCAATTTGAAGACCAGGATATTTGTGGTGGTGAAAGCTACAAATCTAACTGAAAGGTATGATTGATGCCACTACATGTACAGTAAGACGTATACCACTGTTGGACAACTTCAACTTTAAAATGTAATTGAGAGTAAAAAATATGAATTGACAGCCTAATTGCCATGATATAGTATCCCTTTGTCAAATTGTATAGGTTCAATGTAATGCTGGACCGATGCTATGCCACAACAAGTCCTTTTCCCACAAACAGCACCTATTATGATCTCTTTGTCGGGTGAGTCATTCATTGTGTCATACTATACACCTTTTGTGTAGCTTTGGAAATGTTAAACTCTGATGATTACTACTCAGGCTCAGTATCTGGCCTCTCTAAATTTGTACGTGACGTGTTCCTCATGTTTCTTCTAAGGTGTACGCGTGATGGACAGATAAAGGTTGATGTAAATGGAGTGTCTCAAAAAGCATACTTCTCCTTTGAGGCCTTCCGTTTTGTGCAGCACAAGAACATGACTGTCTCCACCTTCTACCTCCACTGTGTAACCCGCCTCTGCGAGGTGTCAACCTGCCAAGCCTTGCTTCCTGTAAGTATAGTTATACCATGCCATCCACATCCACTGCCAACCAGTCTAATGAACACAAACTTTACCATACTAAACAAAGAACGGATTATTTTTGAGGCCACCATATTACATTTAATTTATATGAATAAACTGAAGTGTTTAGGAATGCTTGCTTGATTGAACCTGATGTTAGTTTCCTCCAGGATCACAATGACTCTTATTGAGAGACTTGTTGCTCTTGTAGGTTAGTTACAAAGTTAACTCTTGTACTCACTGTGAAATATTTTACTGTTAATTGTTCTTTTACAGGTACAGTCTTGCACTTTTTGGGTGGTTCATGTTGTTTTAATTTGTAACTTGTATAACTGCATGCTCTTATGGGTCTTCCCTTTGGCACTTGTTTAGTTTTTCACAATGTACTGTATGCTTCATGTTTTGGCTGCTCGCAGTGTCTGGGACTACCTCGTTGTTATGATCAGTGACTTCCTTTTGTAAAGCTCTCTCTTGGAAGTCGCTTTGGATAAAAGCGTCTGCTAAATGCATAAATGTAAATGTTTAACAATCAACCAGAGTCAGGTGGCTGAGCGGTGAGGGAATCGGGCTGGTAATCAAAAGGTTGCCAGTTTGATTTCCGGCTGTGCCAAATGACGTTGTGTCCTTGGGCAAGGCACTTCACCCTACTTGCCTCGGGGGGGAATGTCCCTGTATTCAGTGTAAGTCGCTCTGGATAAGAGTATCTGCTAAATGACTAAATGTAAATGTAACCAAACAGAACTGCTCCACCACAGCCAGGAGAAGGAGGGATGCTCCAGCCAGCCAGGATGTATCAGCTGACAATGTTGCCACTGTGTCCGCAGGCCCCATTGTGACCAGAGTGGACAACGGTATAGTGATACTGTGGTCTGTGGGACCTTCATGATGTATCTATATGAGAGAGTCGATCTCAGTCTCAGAGGAATAACTAAACATTTTCTGGTTTCCCTTCCCTACAGGAAGTCCGGAGGGTGCGGCTCCTTACTGTAAGGCTTTTTTCCCCCATGGGATTCATAAACTTGTGAACATTCTGTTAGAAAACATTTACTCAAATACGTGAATAGGGTCAGATCTAACAAATGCGTTGTTGGTCTGTGTGCTTGTCCTGAGTGTGTATGTTGATATTTGTATCGTTCTCTTTCACCTGACTCTTTCAGCTGCCTCCACCCAGTCTGAAGGCAGCTCCATGGTCGCTGTAGCGGTCATCATAGCAGTGCTGGTTGTCATTTCCCTGGCCATGGCTGTGTTCATTGGCTTGGCCAAGAGGAGGCAATGGATAAACATTCACTGACCAGGGGCAGTGACCTCCAGTCAGCAGTAGCCAGTGGGATATTACTGGAGTGCTTAGGACGTCTGTTGTGAACATGTAGAGGCGACTCATAAGCAGAGTAGAGAAAGGCTTTTAAGACCATATGAACACCACATGGGGAGTGGTGGGAGGGAAGGAGAGATATTAGGCTAAACTTTATACACTTACAACAATTTTACACGCAGTATACGCTATAGAGATGTGCCAAAGTGGCAGCAGTGCTTAATGTGTGCACATATTCATCATATTCATCTAGTTCAACATAAAAGAATAAGGAGTGTGCCAATTATATATGATTATAGCTCCATGCTAGCATTGCTTTTTTTACATGATCATTTGCAGTAACAGATTGATATTAAAGTATTTTATGAATTAATTAGTTGTCTTTCCTTTGTTGTGTTTCATACTACAGATACTTTTGAATGTAGAATGGTGAAGTAGTTGTAGGTGTTTCTAAATATTATATAAAGTGGTCTGTCACCAACACAAACCCAAAAATTGGAGCACGCTCTTTGCTATATCTTATCTCTCCACTAGGTGGTGTTGTTGCTTCACTGCTTTCATTCCAAAACTCTTCAATCACATCTGAAGTAGTCCAGCTTGTGGGGTCCCTACCGGATGTGATGCAAAATGAGACACATACATCTGGTTGATTATAATTGAAAAATATTTTATTCAGTTTGTGGTTAATTCAGTTTAAGGCGTGCATTTAATTTATAAGAAATTCTGTAAAGAAAATCAAATGTATTGCATCAATTAAAGGAAAATATTGCATTCAAGTGGAATGTTATAACATTTAGTCATTTAGTCATTTAATGAATATAAATGAATGAATGAATGAATAAATGAATGTGATGATAAGTGCTTAGTATCTAAATGTTTGCATATTACATGCTGTAGGTAATATATCAGCTAACGTTATAAACACACAACCTGTGGTGGTTGTTAGACCATCTTGCACATTTATCATTTTAGGGCAGTTTTTGCTGTTTTAAGCACCCTCAGGGCTAGCATGCCTTCCACCCATTCATTTGGAGACTCCATCATCCTCTCCCACAAAGCCACCTCACTGGGAGTAGAGTCCATCCAGTCTACCACAGCCCCATAACTTCTGCCTGCAGGGGGAGAAAAAACCAAGAAGAGATACTCTTGTCAAAGCACAGGCTGTTTATATTTTACATTATCATTTTGCAGACGCTCTTATCCAGAGTGACTTACAGTAAGGTTCAAGGACACCCCCCCCCCCACCCGAGGCAAGTAGGGTGAAGTGCCTTGCCCAAGGACACAATGTAATTTTGCACAACCGGGAATCAAACTGGCAACCTTCTGATTAATAGCCCGATTCCCTAACCGCTCAGCCATCTGACCCCAATATTTACATTACAGAGTCCAGAAGCCCAATCCCATATCCCCAGTACCTGTGCCAGGCCCTAGCCTTAGGCCTCCAAGGAGGTTGCTGGCCAGCCTGTCCCTGTCCCAGACCGTCAGCTCCACGCAGGCCTCTTTCAGGTCCTCCTGCCTGAAGCCGTCGTACACCATGGTGTGGTTGAACACTGGCTCGACTGTCCTCCTCAGGACTCGGGTCTTCTGGCGGCTTTTTCTGCTCGTGTCTGGCAGCACGAAACTAACAAGGGGGACCGTTTATATTACACCACACCTTTAACAGGGCCCCTTCTGAATGTCATCCAGTAATACCTACACATCACATGCTGAGGTTATTTCGAATACAGTATGTACCATTTTACATAGGGGTCAATGGAGGCTCCCCTGATGAGAGGAAGGTTCTTGCAGTCTTTCACCCAAATATGAACTTCACCTGTTTTGGGGCCCTCTGTGGCTACACCTGTAGGAAAGAAGATCAGACCAGAAACTCAACACACCTGTGGCAATTACCTTTTGTTCCTATAAAACGTTCAACCCAATGGGAATATACCATGAGTAATCTGATTATACTGCGGTAGCTCTTACTGTGGGCAATCTGGGGCAAAAAGCGAATGGCCAGTCTCATCTCTCCTCTGTCATCTGCCTGTTTTAGACAGGTGGTGGGCTGAAAAGAGACCCAAAGTCATCACAGTCCAAAATCTATAGCTCTGAAGTCCCCTGAGACACATTTCAACTTAAATGACATCACTTGTGTAATCTCACACAACTGACTTCTGTGCTTATGTAAGTGTGTGGCTGGATATCAAAAGGACACTGGATTAGCAATCCTTGTGTTCAGACACAAACAAAGTAGTTGTTTTGTCTTACCCTGGCTTTCAAGGCTAAGTAGTTCATCTGGGTGTGGTCAAAGTCCCATTTGGACAAGTCCACATCCACCTCACCCAGGAAACTGTTCCTCCCAAATGTGTCGTGGTGCCAGACAGAGAGAATGAGTGTCTGGGTTCTCAGATTCTCCAAACGAACTCGATACTGATTAAGAGGAAAAGCCGGAAAGAACAGAACAGCGTGTATCATCATTCATTGAGCCTTCCAGTGGAAAATATCTGTCTCCCTTTTCTAATGTTATTATCTTTTCTTACTCTCAGAATCTCATTAAAAGTCGGATTCTGTGTCTTCTTTTTCACAGATGTTTTCCTCTTGCCTAAATTGGCTTTGTCAGGCACCAAGTAACTTTTAACATAACTGTAAAGAGACACAAACAATATACAGACATGCTCAGTTTGATATTTCTTCAGTGTACTTTTCTATAAATTCACAGAAATACAGTAAAACCTAAAAACAAGATGAGCATGTCCTTTGGAGCATTCCTCGTGGAAAGTAGACAGTAGTTCCCTAAAGGCCCGGTTCAGTACTCACGGGTCCGAGCGGCCTCTCTTTGGATCCACAGCGGCCAGATCTTGACACTGAGCCACAAAGATGTGGAACTCCCTGAGCTTCTGCACATAGTTGATGGAAAACTGGATGCTTCCCTGGACCTCCACATTCTCAAAGTCCCCACTGTACATGGTCATTACACTGCCACTCATCTAGCATGACGGCAAAGACACCACACACACACACATCTTAACATTTAGTGGTTAAAAGGACCAAAATATGATCGTGATGGGCATTTAAATTATAGTGAGTTCTTGTGGACAAATCGCTGCAGCACTGAAGCCATTCAGTGACTAGAGTGTTTAAGGTGTCAACAGTGACTGTGTTAGTGACATCATGCCTGGTTTTGTGTGAACATACAGAGGACACAGATGCCATGCCAGAGGAGGTGCTGAGGTTAGTCATAGATCTGCCCGTCATCTGACTGCTTCCATGGTAACTATTCTCAGAGGTGGAGTCAGTGTCCCTCCCATCGTTCTAGAACACAGACAGAGGACGTAGAATGTCCGCGGTGCAAATATATTGTGTTTTTATAGGGGGCAGAACTGGAGCGGTGTTTACCTCCTTCTGAAGGAATGAGGGAACAGATTTGCTTAATTTCTTCAGATGTTCAGGATCAGAGAAGGTGGAAGAGGAGGGTGAGGCAAAGGATGAAGCTGAGGAAGGACAGAAAAGAAGTCTTTATAGAGACTGACCCATAGGTCAGACTGTCAATACATACAATTCATCCATACTTACAAAGTCTGTATTTACATGACATAATGTGCATTGCCTCATTGAGGCCCAAAATGAGATGCTGTTTATAGAGAAAATAATTAAACAAAAGTCAACCATCACTTCCACGCCTCGGGTCAGCAAAAGGGCCTTGTCTTCTTTCCTGCCCTTTGGAGTTATTAAATAACAAGGCATATTTTAACATCTAAATTAAGCATCGAGACAGATCTTAACATCCATCAGTTTTGGGAAATGCAATTAAGGAGAGAAGTAAAATCCATACTTACGTTGTGGCAAGGACGCTGTGATGTCCTCTAGACTTTTAGCAAGGTTCTTTGGACGTGCCTCTGCTCGCCTCAATGCCCTCTTCACTGGGTTCTGGTCGTCCTCACCATTCTCTCCTGTTAATGTATACATTGTTTCTCCTGTATATGTAGAACTACCCCATGAACTCTTCACATATGGTACCATGAGTAGATCTTGACAAAATAGTGTAAGTGCCATTCCTGGGCTTCACTACAGTCATAATAATGACATACCACAACAGTAACAGCAATGACAAAACAAGAAAGACACAACAGTACCAATAGTGACACAGTGCAGTGAAAGGTCACAATAATCACTCTATAAATTATGACTTTCTTCCTTCCATATTCACAAGAAAATGTATTGTGTAATATATCCTATATTCAAGATGAAGTATCAGAGGATTGTGTATGAGGTAAGTGTAAGGCATGTTGAATTGAGGTCACTTTTGTCCTGGCCATGCGGTTCACAGTCTGGAGCCAGAGCACCACGTTATGTCGTTAGAATCAGAAGGCCAAACTGTCCAACCCACAACTTAAACAGAGGCAGCTGATTCTTAGCACACACACTGTTTACAGAGACATTATTCAGCCCACTGAGATAACCAGTACACTGTTTCCAAGATACAGGAACCAACCCTGCAATGTACACTACAGAAAAACAGAGGAAACTTGAATAAAGGGAACACATAGAAAAGACATAGAAATAAGGTTGTTGCTCACGTTTAGAACTGCTTCTCGAGTTGGACCATGTTTCGGATGTGCTGCTCAAAGATGACTCTCGGCCAGTGTCTGTGCTGCCTTGGTTTGACCACGGGGGGCGCTGTGCAGTTTTACTACCTCTCCTTCCATAGCTCTCCTCTGAGCCAGTCGGGGTGCTGGACCGGACCGGCCCACTCTGGTCCAGGTCAACTCCGGCCCTGCTGTCAAAGTCCTTCTGTGCTGGGACCATAGAAGAGTGGACGCTGCTCTTCTCTGAAATGCCCAGGTAGTGGCGATAGTCTCGGGGAACGAAAGATCTAGCGCGCAGAGCCAGAGATTCAGACTCCTCAGAGGAACGTGAAGACCTCCTGGGACCTGCCTCTTTATCTACACTTTGTCTCCTAGCTTGTGTTGTCTTCCCCTGTACAGGGCTGACCTCTCTTGTCTTTTTAACCTGTCCTGGATAAGGTTTGTCTACCTTGTCTTGCTGATCATCCACGTCCAGGGAGAACATACTCCTCGCACGCCGCATCGTGGACCGTCCACTTGAGTTTCCAAAACTGTCTTTCCTTGTCTTTGGAGAATGAGACTCTTTTCCCAGGGTGCCTTGAGGTCTAGGGGGCTTTTCTTCTCTGGAAGACTTCTGATCTGAGCCCCTTCTGCCATGCTGTAGCCAAGGGCATTTTTGTTGCTCTGAAAATAGTGTGATGGGACTTGACAGGTTAGATTGACTGTCAATCAAAGCTTCTGTACCCAACCCAATCTGTCTGTCAGTGGGTGACCTTAACTGATGCTGTCTTTCTTTATTTCCCCTGGCTAGAGATGGAGGTGGAGATGATTTTGAGTGCCAGCTTTCATCCACAGGTGGTCTGGCACTGATCTTCTCTGTGTGAGTAGGGTTGGTTGTGCTATAGAATTCAGGATCAACACATTGTTTTAACTCCAGCATTGGATGCAGAGAATCAGCTGTCTCATTCTTTTTCAGACTTCTGGGCTTATCAAAAGCACTTGGTCCTTTGCGATTCGAGATGGCCTCACCCCAGAAATCTCGAAGATTCTTAAACTGTGAACGATTCCCTCCAAGACTTGGGGAAAATTTGTCTAGTCTCTGATTCATTGTAAGAACAGTAAAATTCATTCTGTCAGACGAGAGGACAGAATCTCCTTCATTGTCACTCTCTGCTTCATTCCCAATTGACAGCAGATCATATTCAGATTTGGTGAATCTTTTATTCAGCTTTGAAGGAGCTCTATATAGCCTGACATCCCCTAGCTCTTTAGATTTACCAATCACAAGCCTCGTTTTTTCCTTCTCCCAGAATGACTTGAGTTGTCTTACTTTCTCTGCTGTACTCTCGTTTCGAGGAGGAGGTTGCTTTGGGGTGTGTAGGATGTTTGCTTGGTCAGTAAAGGTGAGATCGTCTTGTTTTCTAGGGGACTGGACACCTCTCTCTTCCTTCTCCCTTTCCTTGAAGTTTCCACCAGCACTGGTCTTTGTTTTAGTTTGGGGACTGACCTGCTCTTTCCCTATTCCACCAGCATGATACTCCATGTGTGAGCTATGTGTAGGCTGATCACCTTCTGGGATGTCACTGACCAGGAGGGTTTCAGGCTGAGGGCTGGACAGAACCTGAGCCGCTGGCGACAGATTCCCAGGCTGAGGGCTGGCTCTGGACTGCGGGAGTGGGTCTGCCTGAAGCCCTGGTGGATGCCTGGCCTGGAGCTCAGGTTGAAAGCTGAGTCTATTCAGAGAGAGGATTTCTGTTTCAGAGCCTCTTCTGTCCCAGACCAGTGGATTTGTTGGTAATGTCAAATGGCGGTCCTCTTTGTTTAGATCCCCAGCACTTGGGTGGTAATCTCTATTAGATGGTGACAAGTTCATCCCTACTGTAGGAGGGGGGGCTTTGTGTTTCATATCCTGGGTTGTCTTTTTGATTTCTTTTCCGCTCCTGAGATGTGGGGCATTCTCTTTGGGGGGCACCACAACCGTATCTAACACGGCCTTCTCTTCTTTGCCATTCTTTTTCTCTGTCTCCTGGATCCCAGGTCTTGGTTTTATTTCAACTCCTGTGTTGGTTCTACTGATGAGAATCTTTGGCCCAACGTTGCCCTTCTCCCAGAAGGACTTGAGGTTGGATATGTTTGCAGATTGGTTCTCATCTTGAACTTCCTCCCTCACTTGTATCACCTGTGGTTTGACCTGTTGTGTGACCTTCCTCAATTCTTCTTCTTCTTTCTCTGACATGTCCTTTCTCTCTCTTCTACCTGCGGTCTCAGTCTCGGATATTCTCCTCTTGAACTGGTATGTTCTGTTCATGTTGACAGGAGAGTGAACCTCAGAGGATTTAGACTTCAGTCCATCCTCTGAAGTCTTATCAGGTCTTGAATACACACTTTGACCCATAAATGGTTTATTTATGCCAGTGTACTCTTGCTGGTGGTCTCTCATCATCCTGGGAGAAGTTTTCTCTCTGAGTTGATATTTGGTCTCACTGATGTTCTCACTATCATTTCTGACCGGCTCTATCAATTCTTCCTGGTCAGTGCTGAAAACTTCTGGCTGACCACTTTCTGTCTCGAGCCAATCATTGCTGTCCGTGCTGCGGCTGAACCAGTCCAAAACCTTGGCGATGGCTTTGTCCTCTTCCCCGGTGGTCTTCGGGCTACGTGGAGCTGACTTGAAGGCAGTTTTACAACTGGGCTTCTTAGGGGACTGTTTCTGCGCTTTATCATCTGACATATGGAGATCATATGGTTGATCTGAAATAGTGCATCAATTTAAGAGTGAGAAAGAAACACATACTGTAAGTAGTAGGCTTCATGCACATATACTCACACAACAACACAACATCCAGAATTTCAAGCATTGAAACCACATTCTGTAAGAAATAGTCTCTAGACTTACTGGGGTCCATGTGTGTTCCTGCATTGCGAGTGTGGGTCTCCTCCTGCACCACTGTCGAGTTCTGCTGGCCAGACCGCTGAGGAATGGGAATGGGGGCCGGCTTTGTGACGTCGGAGAGCAATGAGGATTGGTGCTCTGATAAAACAGATGTCACCATGCCGCTGAGATGGCTGACATCATACTCTCTCTGGGTAAGGCCATCTCTGCTGTCAGTCTTCTGACCTCTTGAGATGAATCTCTCAGTGTTTCTATCACTATCAGGAAGTAAGGCTGGTTGGAAGTTTGTGGGGGTTTGTGGGCCAGCCAGGGAAGGTAACACATTTTCACTTCTAGAGGCAGGAGATGGGGACCTTCCTTGGGTCTTTCTGAAGGAGTCATCTTGGGAGGTCTCCACCACCCTCTGATAGGTGTTTAACTGAGGCTTTGCTGCTCGCTCCAGGTTGGGTTCTACAGAGATCAGGGTCGCATCTTTCAGTTGCTTGTAGGATACCAGAACTGGAGAGTTCCCTGCGTGGCTGGAGGGATTATTTTGTGACTCTGAGATGGATGGTATAGTTCCTCCTCCCACACTGGAGCTGCAAGTGGAGCCATGCTGGAGACTTCCCTGGGGGGTCATGACCCCTGACCCTCTATGAGGAGCAGGACCGGAGAGGGAGATGTCGCTGTCTGAGAGAGCGCTGGGACGCCTAGACAGAAATGTTCTCTTCTTGGGGATAGGCCTGAAGCCCAAAGAGGAGCCCTCGGAGGTGATAGAGCCCGTGGAGGTCTGGCTGGACAGGCAGGACGTCTTCAGTGGAGAAACAAGTGCTGGGAAGAAACAAAATAGGCAACCTGAGAAGCTGAGCTGAAGCTTATCTTTCAAGATAAGCCCGTATAAATGCCACAGGCACGGCTATCATAGTACATTCACGTAGGTGTGTCTCAATGCTGTAGTGTAGTTTAGAAACCGTAATACATCACTTTTGGAAAGATCCGTGAAACTATTCTCAGCACAAGCTTTTCCATTTAAAATGGATTCCCATCTGACCTGCTTCCAATGGTTTCACGGGTTCTTGGTTTCCATTGGCCAACTGTGTATCTGTCTTTTCAGACACCTCAAGAACAATAGAGGCACGATTGAATGGGTTGTGTCTTGGCTTAATGAAGAACAGAAAATGTTGTTAAGTTTTGGCGATTCATTACACTTTAAAAGGCTGTAAACAACATTGTGATATGATTGACAAACTAAAGTGTAAAAAAATAACTGTTCTCATTTGTAGTTTCGTACCATTCCTGGGGAGCGTACGTTTACATCAATTATTGCTCTCTCTGTGTCAGGAACACTGGAACTCTCCCTGCAAAACAGACAAATCCATCACTACTCAAATTAATGTGGGTTACTATGACTATGGGATCCTGAACAGGTGATCAAAGCAAACAGATTGTGTTGACCCTTGTTTTACGGACTCCATTTAAGGCAAAGCCCCAGTAAAGTGTATTTGCACGTCCACTTGAAATTCCTTATTACTTCCTGTAAATGGTTGGTCAACATTTGGTTCTGCATAACTGAGACCTGTTCAATTGAGATTAATGTTCATTTCAAGGGAAGCAGGGAAGTGCCTGAGCTGACCGGCCTGGGCGCTGGACTATAACAAAACCCCATGATTCCTGCATGCCTGACTCCTGCTGCCTTCCAGCCACCTGATCTGAGATATGATAAGTAAAAGAAGGAACGATTACTTGTATGTCTCTTTGGAGAAAAGCTGCTGCTGAATGTAAAAGTAATGCAAATGTGCAATTTTCTGGCACTATCACTTGAATGTCAGACTTCTTAAAACTGTCATATCACAAATATTTCCTAATAGAATGACTCCTAAGCTACAAGAGGCCACATCCTGGATTTGAGCAGGTACAGAACGGAACAGATGGGTTCCATGTGAGCACCGCCTATGTTGATTTAAGTTGAGTAACGAGACACCAACTCCTAAAACTCACACATACACACAAACACAAGGTCTTCACCCAGGACGAACAGTGGTTTACAGCGCAGTGACTAGTGCTTGAAGAGAAGAGGGAGGTATCAATTAGGAATCAAATGTGTGGGTATGTGAAGGAGGAGTGTGGTAAATCACCTTGTCTGCTGGGGCTGTATTGGGGTCTCCAGGAGTCTGGCAGGTTTGGGTGGAGCGACTATGTCTGAGCCTCTTCCACTCACAGCTCTGGACTGGGACAGACAACCCTCTGAAGCAAAGGCAGGGAATAAATACTATCAGCCGACAGAAACATACATCTCAGACATTAACATACAGTCCCTCTGCAGTAACATGCCAGTGTTTGAGTATGGATCCCATGTGACAGTGATACGTTGTTTATTGACAGGAGACAAGACAGCCTACCTAAAGTGGCTGCTTTCTTCTGCTTCATGGAAGCCAGAATGATCTCAGAGCCATGGATCTTGTCGTTGTGTCGTTGAGACTTAGCCTCATAAAACCACTCTCCTGTCAGGTACTTCAGCTTGCTCTCCATAGGGGAAACTTTCTTTTGCAGGGTTCTGGTTGGACAAAGCCCCAGGTGGTCACAGGTCAGAATATACAACAGGTAAATCCAATAATTCCATTTATTGATGACAGTGTGTGTGACACGACCCTTTCACGCTGAATGTGTGCACAGTAATGTTAATTTTCCACCATGTAAGTTACCGGTAACAATCAAATGCAATAGACATGGAAGCACAATGAGACGCTTGTAAACAAATAGCTTACATTCCTCAGAGGACAAAACACGGTTATTCAATAGTATCAAATTAGAGGAAGCACGGGGCTTTCCTTTGTGGCTGAATATGTGCCAGAAGCCCACAATAAACATGTTTTTTATTCAAAGGGAGTTAAATCAAGACAATGACACCATTTCTAGTCATAGTTTGATCTGTAACTCTATACTGTATAATATATAACTCCCCTATATCATCACCTTGAGTGTAAATAAATGTAATGGGTTAAGGTTACACATAGGATGAATAATAATAAACTGAACACCTTAGGCTCTGATGAACTAGATGTGTTTACTTTAGCAGTTTGTGAAGTCATATAAGTACAGTTGACTTTTCCTATCGTCAAACCATCCTACCAGTAGGAGAATGACACTGGCTATAAGACTTGGAAAAGCAATTATATTGTTTAGGAATGCTTTTGGGGCAAAAAAGCTAAAAGAGTAATTCAATGAAAATCATATGTTTTTCTGTTTCATTTTACGACTCATCTTTTCTCCTGAAAGGAAACTACACAGGTCATGTGAGAAGGGCCAGAAAATTGTTACACACGACTGGCTTTAATCCTTTTACACCAGGGCAACTAAGGCCTGAGCACAAACAAGTCAACCATACAGAGACAGTCTGCAGAATGACTACTCCTGTAAAAAGACAGAGCTGTCCAATTACATTACAAAATATCAGTGAAAGGGCCATTGTTTCCCCTCTTTTGTTTTCAACTGTGGGCCTCATGGTAAAAAACACAGAATACCGCATATAGACAGAGTATCTGTAAAAACCATGATGGACATCTATTATTGCAATGTATGAACGAGCAATAAACTTGACGTAACTGACAGTATTTTCTTAGCAGAGCACGTAGGCTCCTCTTTGTTTCTCCACCTCTAAACGATTTCTATTCCTGGACATCAGACCAGCATATTCCTCTATCATGTGGTTCTGTGCAAATGAACTGGGAGCCATAATCTCATTAGTTATCTCACACTGAAGTCTCTCAGTGGCACAGACTCTGTAAGTATCCGGCCAGGTTGTTATTTTATTAAGGCCAAACAAGCATCACCTTCAGCAGCTTGTTTACTCTCCCATAAAGGTCTCAGCTCACAGAACCAGAGGAAAGACGCATTCACAACAATTGTATATATAATAGTTTCCTTAAAAACAAGCTTCAGCTCGATGGGCGCAGTTCTTACACACTTCTTACAGGTTCTATTGAGAAGGGCTTCCTTACATAAGTTAGATCTCCAGTGAGCTCACCTGATTCTGTCCTCCTCAGCCTTCTTGAGGTCTTCATCCCTCTTCAACACCGTCAGAATGGCCTCCTGCTCCTCGTCTGTGAGGTGGCTTAGGTCTATCATGATCTCTCTCTCTCTCTCTGTCTTTGGTGTATCTCTCTTCTTCTCCTGCTACTCTCTCTCTCCTCAGGACAGGTGTTTGAGAGGCTGAGGAGATGGAAATAAAATACATAAGTCAGTCAGCTGGGGTTGAGTTGTGTCTGTCTTTCCACTCAGTGACCCTGAGACATTAGCCTGATGTCTGGGGCATATCTATTTGCATATTTGTGTGTGATCCTGCATGTCATAATTACCTCTTCTTATCATTTGTTCACAACCATCGCTAGTCTAGCACCTATTGGCTATAAGAGTGGATCATGTGCAGACCTTTCAGAAAACTCAGAAGCATGGAACAGACCCAAAGCCAGTTAAAATAGTCTAAATGTATCAAGTGTCTAGATAGCCTTTTGTGCATTGTTTTAGATTTTTAAAAGCAGTATTAATTTAAAATAATGTGATTTGCCTGTGCAGTCACATGGACTGGTATACACAAGAATCAAAGTCACTATTCCTAATCCTTATGTGCACCGACTTAACTCAAGTAACATGAGTGAAATATGTACTTTGAGTAGTTTGAAATAAACACATCTTCCAGTATCTGTTGAAGTGCCACCTTCTGTAAACCTTGACAACCACAGCTGGTACAGCCTTTGTTGATTCATACAATTCATACACCCACCTGTTGACCTTGAGTCAATTCAAACACAAGTTATGACCAACTACTGTGCATGCAAATACATGTAGCCAAAGTTCATTCTTAACTAAAAATGTGTGTTTTGGTTTAATAGAAGGGCACAGGCGAATTGTACAACGGAGTATTTTGCCGTTAACTAAGTGATTGATTGGATAATTGTATTGACTATTCACGTTGCCTGACACACCATTGCACTTATTTCTTTGTACATTTATTATTAAAAAAAATAATATA
The DNA here is from genome assembly GCF_054491055.1 of Hypomesus nipponensis. Lineage (NCBI taxonomy): Eukaryota > Metazoa > Chordata > Actinopteri > Osmeriformes > Osmeridae > Hypomesus > Hypomesus nipponensis. The sequence continues at coordinate 14,004,349 of NC_140375.1, read as the reverse complement.
TATATATATATATATATTGTTTCAGAGCTTTAAGAAAGTGAAGCCATTACAGAAACGACTAAAAGTGTGAATTGTATCACTAAATCTAATCGCTGAAACATCCCCAGGTAGCCTCACTTCGGTGATGCAAAATTCTTTCAATTTAGGAAAGTACAGTAACAGTAGTAGCCTATAGGCTAGTTGATATGTGGATTAAATAACCTAAACACGTAATGCAGGACTTAAGATCATTTACCTTTATAAACTTAAAAACAAATCTGCGCCAAAAATGGATAGTCTGCTTTGTCAGTACACTTCCTTGCCTTGGGACATTGTCTCCTAAGAAACACTTCTCTAGTTTCCAACATGACACGTCTATCAGAAAATCCCTGTCCTTATAAAAACTACACAATTTCTCTTGTGTATTATTGTAATATGAGCATTTCGGGTTCAGCGTAGTATGAATAAGAATTAAAAAGTTTTACCTTGATCAGGGGCTGTCTCTGAAGAGAGTTTTAGACATCACCCGCTTACGTTTGTCGAAGGAGGCGATGTCAGAGAGATCGGCCACAGAGCTTAAAAGCCTGCGTCTAATGCCTGTTTACAATCAGTTTAAGTTTATCAACCAGGATGTTGTGGCCAACTTCATGCAGTATCTTAACCTTCAAAAGTAACTGAAAATCTAATCTTATGTTTTTGATTTCTTTTTGCCAATTAAGCTGGATATGCAAATTGTGTTAATTGACCAGAAGACTTGACAGCTTTATGTAAACATTAATACATGTAGCCTACAAGCCGAATGTAATTGTACACATCAAGACATGGTTTTCTCACTGCAATAGTCAATGTACTGAATATAGAATAGTATAATATCAATATATATTTTCCAGTAGTATATAAAGTATAGTATGTATATACTGGGCACCAGGTGTCAGTATTTATCAAAGTGTCTATGCATGCATGTGCACTCTCTGCTGTACTGAATGCATCACAAAAAGAGAGGCTAAAAGATTAACTACCAGACATAAGAAAAAAGGCACACAGTATAAAGTCACAAAATAGCTGACCTTTCTATTGAGAAGCTGTGACTCAAGGGAAATACACTATAGTGACACGTGGGCCTATTCCAAAAGAATAGCTTTGAAAAAATTGCAGACAAACCAACACCTTTGTGGAAGCTGCTCTTTATTTGAAAAAGAAAACAAAATCTGTCGATGTCTGCTACACGTTCTAATTACATAAAGAAAAATACAATCTGCGTAGGACAAACGCAGATAATATCCTGAATCAAACTTAGGTAGAGTCATATTTGATTGAATTGCTTTCATATTTCAAACATCTTTCACTTCCCCTCACAATGAACAGTCAGTTTTATATACACGGAGCACCGATCAACAGCGCCTCACTCCCATCCTGGTCATCTGGATCTCTATACAACTCATTTACATCAAAACTGTGACCGTTTTCTGTATCACCATCACCCACAACGACCACATACACAGTCGTCCCCCGTCTCCCGAAACGGGGGCTGAGAACGGGCAGGTAGCTTGGAAAGATGTGTGCAACATGAAGGCAACTCTTTCACATTCAGAGTAAAGGCAGCCATTAAAACGGTTCGTGAGTTGATGGCATGCCAAGCTTAAAGCAAAATGGATCCCCCCCCCCCTCCCCCTCTGTGTGATGCTTCAGGATCATGGATGAAGTGGTTTCAACTAGATGAAAATGTAAAATTAAAGGAATAAAATAAAATAAAACGTTCCATTGCAAAAACCCTAGGCACAGAATTGACTATACTGTAAATGACTGATTCATACTCTAAACCCCTAACCTCCGTCACACTTTAAGTGTATGGAGATTGTGAGATTTGCATCTATTAAGAATTGTTCTTCACACAAAACTCGGAGAATATTTAGTGCTCTATCATTCCGCTTATAGGTGTAAATTTATATAATATCTATCTTCTTTTGTAACTCTACCTCAATGACACAGTCCAACATCCATGGTTTATGCATATGCTATCCCACGGGGGTTCATTGTAATGTAGGTTTTACTATAGATTTCCCCCCCCTCCCCCATCTTAAATCAATAATCATAAATAAATACAAACAACAACACACAAGGAATGTCTACAGTAAACACGGTAAAAAAGACAATAACTAAAACAGGTGTAAACGTCATTAGCATCACTACTCAGTGACAGTTAAGTAACTGTGGGAAATGGATGACGGGTGATCCAGAAGAGAAGGATACCTATCCTGACAACCTCCACTTTTTCTTCCCCCTTCCCAACATCAATCCTTAGCATTCAACAACAGTATCTCCAAATACATAATATCAAAGTTTCTCAGCACCCATAACTATCTTTACAGATTATAAAATGGATGAGGATTCCCTATAAAGGGGTTAGACAGCAGCATCACTTGACGTCTTAGACAAATTACAGAATAATGGGTGAGTTCTCTCCCAACGTCGTTTACACATGGTTTCCATGGTTTCCTCCAGTCATTGCACGGCTGTGTTCTTGACATGTCTGTATTTGGGGTGTGTGAACGTTTCTCTGAAGAGTAGGACTGCAACGAGGACAAATCTTTGCTGCTAAGTGCGTCACCTTCTGAGAGACGATTCCTTCATATTACATGAACTGCATCTGTGGGTCAAGAAGAACATAAATGGGTGTTCAGACAGAGGAAGACTGTCCCCTGATGGGTTGAAGCTGCATGAAACTAAATGAATACAATGAGAAGACAGACGCTTCAACTCAGAGCAATGTGCCTCAGAACACAATTGTCTCAGTAGACAAGCACAACAGAACATAAAACAAATTTTAAGTTACTAAATGGTAGACTCCTATCTAGAGACTAAGGTTCAGTACACTTCTACGTGTAAAAAATATATATATAAAAGAAGAAAAAAAAGATGGAAAAAAAGAAGGCAAAAATACACCTTTTAATGAATCCAGAGACACTAATTAAAGTGAGTGTGCAATAAAGCAAGCCAACAAAAAGTGCAGATCTGAAAGCGAGGAAGTATCAAACAGCTCGTCTCTGATCGGATGGGAGAAGAAGCAGTGTGGTTTGCAAATGAAGGGGCAGAGAGGAAGACAGGAAAAGGGAAGCATCGGAGCGTTAGACGTGCCGCTCGTGCAGGTGCATCCGCAAGCACAGAGCATGCTGTACCTAAGGAGATGCTCTACAAGAAATCCTTGAGAGAGAGCTGTGCAAATGGGTCCTGTCCAGGAGCTCTGAGGGGACTCTGGCTGGAAGGACTAGACGCTGCAGAGGGCTATTTTCAAGGACAGGGAGAAACAGAGGGAGAAGGAGGGGTGAAGTCAGAGACGGCAGGAACCGAGAGAAGGACGGAGAGATTAGATAGAACGAGAGACAGGAGAGAGACGTGAAGGAGAGGTTACACCGAGAGGGGTAAATACAAATGATTCTTAAGGAGAGTGATGACTGACAAGGTTTGACCCAGGAAAGGGGGTCACGTAGAACACTGTCGTCATCACACTGGGATAGTCATCACAACACAGCTCTAACACCCACAATAGCTAACTACTCATCACAGAAGCAGAAACTCACACGCTTTTACATTACAACACGTATACTCTCATGCACTGGACACACAAACGTACACAGCAGTTGACACTCACACACACACACACACATGCACTCACACATACCTGAGCGCTCGACACAGAGCCAAAGGGGTTGGGTGGCCTCATGATGGGCTGTGTGTACATCATAGTGGGAGGGTTCATCATCCCCATGGAGCCCATCTGCTGGGGCTGTGGAAGAGAACATTCACCAGCCTGAAGCTATGCCATGTCAAACTGTCCCGAAGAGTCTTCCCTATAGCCCCAACTCTAGCTGTTCTGTAAAAGGAACGGCAGCTTCAGCGCTAATGCACACAGACGGCCGTATACAGGCAAGTATCCTTACCATTCCATATCCCATCATGCCTGTGGGAGTCGTGGCAGGGAAGGCCATGACAGAGGGGGGCTGTGAAGACACAAACAGACCGAGCGTCAAACATCGTTTCTCAGAGCAGCATACAAACAGCTGAATGGCGTGCAGACACCTCTGTTGCACATGACAAAAGTCAAGTGCAACCAGCCCTGCTTCCCGGGGGAGGAAAGTCCGCACGACCACTGTCAAAGGCCGGTATGCATCACCATGGAGACGGGGTTCCATGTAGTGGTCGGCGCAGCCTTGGGTTGCCAGTTGGTTCCTCCAGTCAACCTCCTCTCCCCAGGCTGGCTCCAGTGGATGTCACTGCAGATTAAAACAGCTAATATTAGCCCAGGCTGCTAGCTGCTGCTGCTGCTGGAGAAACAGCACGACAGAGGACGCCACAGAGAGAGAGAAAAAAAAAGGCAGCCATGTCAGGGGTCTCTTACTTTTTCGAGGTGCCGTTTCCAATACCGAGATCTAAAAGAAGTTTAGGAGCACAAATGTAAGAGGTGCATCAGGAGATTTTATGTCCAAAGAACATACACGTGTCAGTATGATGATGACAATGCTGGCCCAGTTTGCACTGCAGCACAACTGTCACAACAACACAAAGAATTTTCAATTGAATACATAGACTATAGCAGATGATGAATGAGCTCCTGACCAGTCCAGTGAAAATTCATTAGAATACCCACCCGTAAAGTGCCACTTACTGCCCACTAGGTTTGCCAGAGAGGAGTCAAGGTCGTCTGACACCAGCTTCTCTGGCTGCTGACTGGAGCAAAGGGCCTGGTTAGACCCTGCCATAGTGGGCTTCAGGATGCCCCCTGTAATATCTGAAGGGGCGGGCGAAGAAGGAAAAAAACAACAACATGCTATTGCAGGAGAAATCATCGAGTCAATGATGTCTTTGACCCCCTGCGTGGCCCAGTTGTATGCACGTACTCACCGTCAGAATCAAGGCTGTTGACGCCGGTCGCTTTGGATCCGAAGACTGACTCAAAGTCCACCTGGATCCCTCCAGCAGACGGCTGGGGAGGGGCCTGTTGTGCTGAATATCCTTCGGGGAAAAAAGGCCAGAGAGGAGGCTATCACTACAGGTACTGACAGACTGATACGTGAAGCAAAACAACCGACTGGACACAATTTGGCCTCATTCTCTTAGCACTGAGACCCACCGGACTCTCAACCTACAGTATCTTTGAATGGACCTGCCATGGGAAGGCTCCAGGTCTAGTACTCTACCTCTGAATAGGCCTGCTACACCAGAGGACTCAGGAGGGTATGGGGCCTGGTGTGGGAGGTGCTGGGCCATGGGCACTGAACCACAGAAGGAGTCTGACACCCCACAGGAAGCAGGAAAAGGAAGAGAGAAAGAGCACAGGAACGCAGTTCATGGCGAGGCCAGACAGGAAGGCAGGACAGAGGAACAATACAGACAGAGAGAAGAAAGGTTCCAGGAAGTGTAAATAACATGTAACAGTAAAGTAAAACATGAAACTATAGAAAATAGTATACAAGACAGAGGTAAAGGAGGTGAAAAAGGATCCTAACTAGAAGGTAATGAGGGTCTATGTTCCCAGATGCTGGCCTCTGGTTATAGGGAGGGACCATGGGGAAGACATGGTGACTGGGTGTCTATGTTTGCCAGGGCTGAGGAAACATAGTCTGGGATGGTGAACAATCGTAGTACCTGAAACGGAGTGTTCTATCCGCACTGTGCGTTTGTAATTGGTTGAAACGGACGAGTTTGTGTCAATAAAGGGATTGTAACGATCTAGAAGATCAAACATAGTATTGGTGAAGGAAAACAGAATTCAGCTTAAACTGCTCTACGAATGGACAAAATGAGACTTTTGACATTGTAAACTACTATGATATGAGTACTACCATCAAATATGGACACAACAAAGACGAAGGGAGTGGTATATCCTGAACATACAGGTCGGGACAACATTGCCTCCACACGTGGACATGAATGCTACAGAATATGAAGCACTAGACCTCCTTTCTGAAACGTTTACTCTAAAAGGTTGTTACTTGTCTTTTAGGCTTGATTAAACTGGAAAGGAACCAATCGATAGCCCCACGATGTCACAAGAGAGTTATTTCAGAGAATCAAATCATGGGCAATGTAGACATTCCTGGTTGGCAATTGACATTGCTATTTCGGACAGGTGTTACAGCTATCAACATCTCTATTATTCACTGAACATGAGAGTCAGGCATGCTCATGGTGGACTCTGCTACCTGAGGCATGTGGAGGACACACAGGAGATGTCGGGAGAAACAAAATGAGTCTTTACCACCAAACATTTCATGAGCAGACGTCCTAGAGGAAAAGCTAACACCGTCTGAGGAAACGACAGGCAAGTGTGCAGCATCGACAACGAGCTTTGACAGGAAAGGGTTAAGGTTTGGCATGGAGTCGTCTCCAGCTTCAGCAGAAGTGAAAGGATCTAGGCAGGTGAGAGAGAGAGATCGAAAGAGAGAGAGAGAGAGAGAGAGAGAGAGAGAGAGAGAGAGAGAGAGATCGAAAGAAAAGAGGAAGAAAGGAGGACGTCAGTCAGACAACAAAGAGAGTGCATGCAGACCATGAGTGAACTACCACACAGACAGGAGGGCCCTTTGTGGTGTTGTCTGGGTAACAGGAGATTCCTACCTGCCCAGGCAGTAGCCACTGGCAGACCTGTAGATCCAGCCTGCATGGAGGGCTGGAAGGTTTGCTGCAGGTCAAAAAGGTCACTCTCCATCTTCAGAGCGCTGGGGAGAAAAGACAGCTGTTAGCAAGCCTGATCTTGAACATATTCAGTCACTTCCAGGACTACCAGTTTTATATAACTTGCAAACAGGTGGGGTTCGTATCAGGGGCCACATAGACATCCAGTGGAGGCATACCCATTGGAACAGCTAGGGGTGGAGAAGAGGTCAATTGCTGGGGCAGTGCTGATAGTGCCCCCTGTGGTGGAGACAGGTGATGTGTCTGTGGTGGCGAAGGAAGGTCTCTTGGAGAGCTCCTTCAGCCTCTGTTCCTGGGTGGAAACAGTCCAAGTCACATATCGGCACTACAGAAAGCCCCTTTTTCTTTGAGGGGGACAGTTTTGCGACACCAAATTCCTTGAATTCCTTGAATTTGGGGTTGAAGTGGCCAGTCGCCAATCATGTGTTGTTGCTATATTACCTTCAGTGCTTTGAGACGGGCCTGTTCCTCCTCCAGAGCGGCCTGCTTCTCCCGCTCATCCACTTTAGTAAAGGACATCCCCGTGCTGGCCAGTGAGGACACCGCATTCGACAGGGTACTAGCCCTGAAACAAAAAACACAGGAATAAATACTGTTAGGCCAAAACACACAGGTACTGCTGCCCCTTCTGAACACATTAAAACTGGAGGGATAGTGTGGAGTTCTGCGTAGATTAATGAATTACAACTCCATAGCATGAGCTTACCTGCTGGCGGCAGTGGAGTCCTTCACCTTCTTCCCTTCCAGAGAGGCGAGGTGCTGTTCCAGAGCTTCCAGAAGGCTACTGGGAGCCTGGAGTGAGAGATACCCAGTCAGCACAGTGTTTAAGACTTAACAGACAGTATGGACGTCACCATCCAGGACAGTGGTGGGTATTAGGGATTTTACTATAATACTGTACTTATAATACTACTTCTTAATACTTTGCTAGTGGCTTGGTGCTTATGGGCACCCAAGGGCCATTGCCTGCCCACCAGTGATCCATGGTAACCATATCACGTGTTTGGAACGTATGTTGTAATTTTGCCACAACATTTTCCAGCTGACAGCCATTTTGGATGAGTGGAGATCACATTTTTGCGGATGACACATCACAGCATTTTCAACATCCTGGTGTTTGGTGTTGAACTGACCATGTCTAAGCACAATCAGGCAGCCATTTTGGATGGTCTAAGTACATCTCATGTGACTATGAGGACAGTGGTTGACCACAGATTAGTACAGAACCTGCTCGACACAAACTCAGCGACCACACAAGAGAGAGGCATGCAAGACAACACCAAATCAAGTCACAGACACAGAAGAAAAGTGATATGAGGATACTTACACAAACTGTGAACTAAAGGTGGGAAGATAGGGGAAAATACAGAATATAAAGGTGGTGATGGTCAGAAAGATATATTTATTTATTTATGTGTGTATTTATATAAATGTCCAATTACAGTGTTCTGAGGTTGACTTTAATGTGGCCATTGTCATTGCAAGGATATTCCACAATGATTGTATTACAGAGTGTGAATCAAGTTGACTGTAAAACACACCGTTTGAACCTATAACACCTTTATGTACTGTAGATAAAGCTTAATCAAAAAGGAAGAAGAAGAAAAAAGTGAGTAACACGCCTCAGTCAGCGACATGCGCTTGGGGGAGATCATGCACTCAGCGGAGCCTCATCTTAAGGAGCATTTGTGCAGGGGAGAGTAAATATTGTGGGGTAAAGTAACAGCTTATTTTGAAAAGAAGAATTAACACCGGAGGAGATAAAGACACTTGGAGGGACAGAGAGAAGTTGATAGCACAAATATGAGACAGAGGTAAAGAGAGAGGGATAGTCTGTGTGTGTGTGTGTGTGTGTGTGTGTGTGTGTGTGTGTGTGTGAGAGAGAGAGAGAGAGAGAGAGAGAGAGAGAGAGAGAGAGAGAGAGAGAGAGAGAGAGAGAGAGAGAGAGAGAGAGAGAGAGAGAGAGAGAGAGAGAGTGAGTCTGAGTGATAATGTGTGGGAGCATCAGAGAATGATAATTTGCTGTCCCATCCAGCCTTTTTCATAAGAAGTGAAGTTGTTTGGTACATGAACCTCAGTAGACACCAGCTGTACTGGTTAGTTGAAGGTGTAAAACTTACCTGGGACAGGTCTGGTATGTCTCCACGGTCAATACCGACTTGCTGTTGAACAAGAAAGAGAGACCAAGTTAAAGTTGTGTCTTTCCTCTTATACAGTGAGCTTACCTTTATCTGCAGATACATTTGAGGAGGCACCTTTGAATGAGTGAATTAATTCATGAATTTTCTAAACAGGTAAAGAGAAATTACCTCTGCTACTTTGAGGAACTCGGAGATGCGTGTCATTCGGGTGAGGAACTTCTTGTAGATATCCAGGCCCTCTTTACACTGGGTCTTCTTCATGTCAAAGTACTTTTCTATGGTCCGACAGACAAGGCATTCATTACAACAATTCCTTTAAAATCACCAGATAATGATGACATTGAAGATGAAACGTTATTCTAATTTCATCACTGAATCTTGCCACTGAATCGTGCGGACCATTGTGGAAGAAGGTGACTTGATGGTTTACCTAGTAGGTTGATAATGCCTTCATTATAGGCCGCAAAAAGCCTGATGGAGTCTTTGAAGAGGAGCATGAAGGCTGCATTGATGACTCCGTTGGTGAGCTCGTTGGCATTGACCTGAAGGAGACAGATCAAGGCACTTCACAAAACCAGCAGAAAAAAGATATATCCGTAACTCACCACAGCAGTTTTGCTGACAAACAATAACAGAGAAGATACTGCTAGCGTGCACAATAAGGTGTGTAATGTATCTCCAATATCTGTTCTTGTCTATCTGCAGACTATCTGAAAGCCCCGGGCAAGCCTCTTTATATTACATGAGCACAGCAAGGTTGACCTCAGACTCACATTGAAGTCGAGGAGAGCATCCATCTGGTTCTGTATCATAGGGATAGTCTTCAACAGCTTTTCTGTATTCATGCTCCGCATCACCCCGTCCACCCTGTAGACACAGGTTTTCAATAGAAGACAAGACAGAAATAGAAGCAGGTTGACTATGCAAATGTCTGGTCACTTTCTACTGCATGTTAGTAAAAGGATTCAAGTCCTGCAGGGATATGAACATTGTAAAATATTGTACATCTAAAGAATACTGAGACGGATTCACAAACGGTAAACGACTGCATATTAAAGAGTTTTCTTTCCGCCAGCACTGAGTTGGATTATTATTTTAAAGTCTGGAAACGAGTCAAACACAAACTAGTCTACTGACAGATCCTCACCCTCGCTTTACTTTGGTGAAGTCAAAAGCGACCTGTCTGTATGAAACCGCTTTTTCATTCAAATATCGGCTGTATCTCCGGATAAATGTGGACATATCATAGCCTGGAGGAGATGGGCAAACAAAAGCACACATTAGGAGGATAACAAACATGATAAGATTTAAATGTTTCTGATATTACCGCTATGACAGTTGTGATATCTCTTTACAAGCTTTGCTCAGCATTTAAGACAGTTAAGGCATATTCAAAGTTACCTTGTAACCCACTTTTGTCCAAAAAATTACTGAGATTGAATAACGTATTCCTTGAAGCCAGGTACTGGACAAAACGCTGTATCAGAAAAAAAAGGAGGTATTCACCCTTATTAAATACATTGATGACATTATTCAAATAATACAGTAAAATATACGTAATGTCTTGATTATTAGTCACCATATTGTAATTGATCTAAATAACAGTTTTTAATAGAAAGAAAAGGTTCTGGTTCAGTTCTAGTATCCAATCATAAACCAGTCCCTCACCTCGTTTCCGTAGACCATGAGATGGTGTGTGGTGATCAGGGACTTGAACACCACCACCCAGCTGGTGTTAGTGGTCCGTTCAAATAGTGAGTCGGCCAACTGGGGGATGCTCACGTTCATCTCATTGGTGCAGTGGATCAGGTCTGAGAGGAGAGAGAAAGGGGCCATTTAGAGGATTATCTCCAATGGTCTCATTCTGAGAATGACGATTTGTAGGCTCATAAGCAGTGTTCTGAGGAGAGATACAGTGTTGACAACGGAGAATACAAAGGGTTTACTACAAGGAGATTAATTCCAGGCGAAGTTCATATTCTGACATTCATATTCTGTGTCTGTGTTTACACACACAGTGTAAACACTCACAAACTGTCAATATGCCCTTGGCTGCAATCTCATTCAATTAGCTTTAATTCAATGTCTGACTAATTGTGTGACTACTTTAAGGATACTTAATTACTATGCTACTACAGACTGCCTCTTTTCTTTTTCCACAGCGCACTTCCTCGAGAGGGTTTAGAGCTGAGGTTTAACAAACTCAAGAAGAATTCACAACCCTGAAGCCAACTTGTTTCAAAGACTGCCAAATAAATTGGACAGGGATGCTCTTTCCTTCATCAGCTCTCTCTCTCTCTCTCTCTCTCTCTCTCTCTCTCTCTCTCTCTCTCTCTCTCTCTCTCTCTCTCTCTCTCTCTCTCTCTCTCTCTCTCTCTCTCTCTCTCTCTCCCTGTCTGTCTCTCTCACTGTCTCCCTGTCTGTCTCTCTCTCTCTGTGGTCTATCAGCACTGTGTTGGCCTGAAAAAGGTTTAAAGCCATAAAAACAATGCAAGCATGAAGCCTACGCCTGTTTTAATTACTCACAGTTAAGTTCATTTTAAAACCTAACCTAGACCTAAACCACATCAGTTTAATCATCCACATTTTAATCCAAACCACATCTACTTTAATATTAGTAGCTGATATGTGTCCTATTGCTAGTTGAGGAGAGCTTTATGTTAGCAGAGGGATGCGGGTCAAACCTGCACAGTGCACACCATTCCAGCAGCACTAATGGTGTTGCCATTCAGTGATGAACAGATTGACAGTGCAGTCAGAGAAGGCTTTCTGGCCTATATTTCTGTGTTTTCTAAGGAGGGGGTTCTAAGTAGGACAGGGTAACCTTCCAGAGCAGCAGCAGTTAGCATGGCTGGCTGAATCACCCAGGGAAGACTGGGAGTATGGAGAGAGAGAGAGAGAGAGAGAAAGAGAGAGAGAGAGAGAGAGAGAGAGAGAGAGAGAGAGAGAGAGAGAGAGAGAGAGAGAGAGAGAGAGAGAGAGAGAGAGAGAGAGAGAGAGAGACTGACAGTGCTGTAATGTTACATTATAGTAAGTATAGTATAGTCTTGCGATGATAACAGCTTGTCTTAAAAACAGCAGCACATCTTCACTGCTGTTGCATATAGGCTGTGGCACATTTATCTGAATGAAGGAACTTGACAAAAATAGCTCAATCATTCCATCTCATTACAAACGCAAATACCCCCCCCACACACACACACACACACACAAACCCTCCATGTACACATGACAATGTGGGCACAGAGGTGGTATGTCACAGTCATTTTCACAGATCGCAATATGGGCCTCCTGTTGTGAGATCTGAGGGGGTGAGTCTGAGGGAGGGAGTCTTTCTGTCACGTTGGACAGCTGGCTAGGTTGGGTGAGCCAACACACTTCAGGTGCATGCCAACTCTCAGTCATCCTGTTAGATGAGGGCTCCTTCAGGAGAAAAGCCCCAAGGAGCTAACAGGTAGGAAAACTCAGAAATTCCTGAAGGAATTTTAGTTATGTGTCAAAATCACTGACAAGTGGTCACCTTCTTCTTTAGAGATGCTAGTATAGCCAACCGTTTTACGCTGGCATCTTCATACAGATAACATTCAGAGAAACCACTTCTATCAAGGACCAGGAAGCACCACTCACAAACTAGTAGATACTGCACCTACACTAGGATGCACAACACACCTGTCTGGATGACTCCTGAATGAAAATCATCTAAGATACTTATTCCACCTGCCTTCCTCAGTAGAGAAGATACACTTCTATGATGTCAACCAAAATCATATCAGTGGCTGTTCTGTGTGGAAACTTGGAGTGGTAAAAGTGGTGACACACAGATCAAAGGTCTGCCTGACATAAAAGAGTAACAGTCTGTCGGAGGAAACTCCTCTCATTGCCAGGATCAGGCACAATATAAAGATACAATGCAAAAGCCCAGCCTCACTCCACCAGTACAGCTATGAAGACATGCTATTCACAAACCTCAAAATACAACACTGACTGCTGGATTATCCAATTATGTAATTGTAATACCGTTTCATGTTCACTTTACTACAAGGTGATGTCGATTTCATCTCTGACATGACATTCCATGGTTTCACATACAGGAAAATTACAGATTTTCCAATGACTCAAGTGATTTTCAATTCCTGTATCAAATAGCCTACTTGAGGAATGTTACGATGCAATAGCATTAACAGGAGCACAGGGCCTTCTGACAGATAATGTAGGCTATCAATAACCTGGAGGTGTAAATGTACATGTATGGCCTCTGTGACAACAACAACTAACCTGGTTGCTGGTCAGAATTATTTCAAGCATCCATCTGATTACTTGTCATCAATAACATGTCAGGTTCCTCCTCTGGGCCTGCCCTAAGCTAATGCTGCTCAAAATGGGTTGTTATCCTGCTAGGCCTGATGGCAAAAATACATCCCAACAACCACTACGATGCTTGACTTACCTAATGTAAACTAAAATAGAGAACTTGTTAATAATAATAAAGTATATTTAAATCTATGAGTTCCTGGAAATGTGCTTAGCTATGCAGAATGAATGAACCCATTATTAGATGATTAGAAACGCTTTTGACAGCCACTAGACAAGATGAACGATCATAAACGAAACTGGTTTATAAGCTAAGTATTATGCTAATGTTCAAGAGTCTACTCTTCAGATGTGCGTTTTCATTGCAATATCTGATTTTTCAATACTGTATCATAGATGTTTTCTCAAAGAAAACTAGAAAACATTGTTTCAGTAAAGGCTTGGGCCTTCCATTCCCGTCGCCATAACTCTACCAATGCAGCTCAGTGGTTCCCCCGAAACCATTCTCTGTTTTCAAACATCATATTTTAAGTATATTCATTAGATACTTACAATCCAAATGTTTCTTTTTCGGGCCCATTATTTCGTGTGTAGTGGCCTTACATACTGTTTTAGACACAGCGGATCCCGTTACACTGTGCTGGGCTGCCGTTATCCTGTCCGTAATGCTCTGCCCCGACATCTTCGTTTATCTATGCTGTAGCCTATAACGACGAATTTCAAAATAGGCTACACAACACCAGCTGTTCAAAATGTAAAGTAAATTTTGAATCTTCTTCGCCGGCAACCCCCTTGTCCACCACCCAATTGAAACCGAAAGAAAGGGGGCGCTGAAACAAAACGAATACCGGGCGTTGCAGAAGGATGTAATGAATAGCCTACAACAAAAAATTTAAACTGTGTATCCAAAGCTCGGTTAGATATTCATTTAACTAGCGCCTAAAATAAAATTTCATAACGATGCTTTTGAGGATTTGATGATGGATCCACTCGCTGACTCATTCACCCACAGTCTCTGCCTATATCTCATCCCGATCTCGCACACTGGATCCCTCTGTGTCTACTGTCTTCGAATCGCCACTCCTGCTGGGTTTAAAGGACTAGAAGCATTCAGGGAAATGGCGGGCCTGCTCTGTTCTCAGAAAGGTTAGAATGTATGACGTTGCGGAGTGTCACGCAAATCTAGAATCTGCTATGTATTCTTGCCTAGTATTAAATAATCAATAGGCTACAGGCCTAGGCGTTGACCATGCACAGTAGACATGGAAACTTATCTTACTAAATTACTGTTTTTATAAAGTGTAGTAAAGCTTTTGAGGGGTAGGCCTATGGCTTTTTAATATGGAATCTCCAGGTATTATCTCTGGAAAAAAAACAGATAGTTAACTACTGCTATAGAATAACAGCTTTAATGATTTTTTAAAATTAATTTAAAATGTCCGAAGACATAATGTAATATGTTGTTAAACTGTAGGCCTAATCGTATATTGTTTATTCCTCCACAGTTTTGTTCGGTACCATGTACCCCACCTTTAAAACTGCTGTGAGGTCATGATCTTGTTTTAGGAGTTTTTGATAACGCTAACAAACTACGTAATTCAATAGCAGATTGTTAGTGGAGTCATTCAGCACAGGGGGGCACTATTGGACTTCAGAACGCTCCATTGGCAAGAACAACTGACTGTAAATCAGACACTTTTTCCTAGGCAAGTAAAACCGCTTGATTGATAACCAGCCAATCTACTTTTATTAGCTTGATGTGTATACTGTTGGTTGTCAAACTGGCAGGATCAATTCTAAGGAATCTCCCAGGGGCTGTTATGGAGCAAATTATAAGATTCTGTCATGTATCCATCATAATTACACACGTAATAACTCTTGCAGGCTCATTAACTGCTATGACATGTTCACCACCTGCCCTTAGGTCTCGTTGTAGGCTATACGGTGAGAAATGTTATTTTTGCTCGGATTATCGTTTTTTTCATCAATGATAATCTCACAGAGATCTCTCCCGTTTCCAGACTTTTGTTAGCCTATAGTTACCGCTCAAATCCTTGATAGCTAGAGCTAGCCTAGCTAGCTACTTTTACTGTAAAGATAAACCTTAGGCCTACCTTTGTAATTGCTGATGGAGCTCGAAAACGTACAATTTGAACCCCCTTTCCCGTTTGCTTGAAGGGCAGCAACATAGAATCCTATGTACATCGTTGATTGTCATTTTGGGAAGACAACCCAAACCCCAAAAAATTGCATTTTGTGTTTGAGAACTAGTAACCGGAAGTTGTTGGCCTGGCTTATGAAATCTACAGAAGTGGTGTGTGCATAGTGGATTGAAGTGGCATCAGAATTTTACTATTCGAATTTGAGCAACCTGAATTTCTGAACCTTAAATTTTTTTATCAGAATTTTTTCGGCTCCAATTTTATCGGCTTGAATTTTTTTAAATCTGAATTTCACCATTTGAATGTGAGCAGCTTGAATTTTGAGCAGCCTGAAATTTGAATTTCTGAAGCTTGATTTTTTTAAATTACATCATAGGTATCTGAATTTTACTGTTTGAAAATGAGCAACCTGAATTTCCAAACCTTGAATCAGATTTTTGAACTTTGAAATAAATTAACATTCAATTTTAAATAAGTTATTTCAAAGCCAACAAATTTGGTGGTGTTTAAATTTCAATATTAAGTATTCAATGCCTTTTAATATTCAAAACATTATGTCACTGATTTGCTTCCATATCCGTTGGTCTTTTGTCAACATGCCAAGCGTAACTTTTGGCGTTTCGGTCATGATGAAGTAAAAATGTGTAGGAATTTGAATAATAATTTACCAACAGTATATATAAATATTTTGATATTTATTCATTTTTCATACTTGAGTTTTCATTGCTTTAGTGGCCCACCTGTATTACCCTAGCGGACCACTAGTGGGCCACAGCCCACAGGTTGGTAATCACTGCTCTAGTTATATGAAGGGTTACTTTACATAAATAATAAGTCATCCGCTTTTCTCTTGGTAATATTGACGGGGTTCTCACCCAACACAATACCCCTATCAAAGACCTATGCACACCTTCATCCATTGCTGCACACAAGAGAAACCCACATGCAGTGCTACATGCACTGACATTGTTTGTACAATATAAATGAATAACTTATTTTGTACATAAACAGCATAACTTGGGGCACAGTATTTGGGCTACAGGTACAAACATTTGTAAACGCGTTTTTTTGTTTTGTGTCTCCATAATTGCTTTTTCTCTAGTTTCCATCTGAGATTATCTTTCATTGTAATACTAAAAATAATATAAATGTTATATTTTTTGATGTGAATGAATCATGCTCCTATAGCATAAACAAGGTTGATGTCTTTTGGAAACGTTACTCACTGAAGATGAGATCATAGCACATCCTTTGATGAGGGCTTGGTTTACATGTGTGTGTTAAATCTGATGACTGAAATTACATCCAAACTCTCTTCAGTTTTGCTAGGGGACACCGATTTTACCATTTGCATGTCTGTGGGGTTCTCTGTTGAAGCGTGAATCTGTGATCAGATTGAGACAGTATATCTGTTAGATCTGACCACTGATCCTCAGTGAAAGCCTGTCAAACTCTGTAGGAAGAACTTTCTATAGGACTTCATTCAGTAATCTAGTCCAGTATACAGCCCATCCTTTGCTTTTTGTATGCTGGCATGTAGTTCTACATATGCAGCCAAAGATCTATGATTACAGGTTAATCTCTGATTTCACAAAAGGAGCAGCAAATGCCTAATACTGTACATTGTATCTTTCTCAAATTTTTTCTTGTTTTACCAGTGTAATAACTTGTACTGCTACACCATTATGAAGTGCAACTACATAGCATAACAGTGAAATAGTAGTTAAAGTAACCTTAAAGTCTTGCTCTTTTTGTATTTTTCTCTGTCTCTCACATTCTCTATAATTCCATGTGTCTGTCATGCACAAACACCCAAAAATCTTTTGTCTATTGCAGTAGAACAAATGGCCACATGTTGGCTAAGTAGGTCATCTGCTGGGTGGGAATTGTAAAATAAGCTAGATGGTAATGGTTAAATGTATTCATTTCATGTGTATGTGGCCATATGATCCTATGGACCCTGAATGGCACTTGTCTGTTTGTATGTGCTTCATATTTGATTTCAGGCCTGCATCATCACAAGGACGAATGTTAGTGAATAGAGAGGCTCCTCGTGTCCGGCACCCAAACCTCATTCCTGAGAGCAAGCAGACAGGCCGGAGGGTTACGTACTATTGGCACACAGTATCATTTGCCATCTACAAAAACAAATAGACAAGACCACACACATGCTCTCATACATTCACATACACTTTCTCACACAAATACAGCGTTTTAAAGTTTGATTTTGAGTTTCATACGTGAAATTGTGAAGTGCAAAACAATGTATACATGTACACTAAATCTATATAGTGGAACTCATAAAGAAAACAGGTCTAGAATTTGTCATATCCACTCTCTACAAAAAAACAAATTTTTAAATAATATTTTGAAGAGAAACTACAGTTGGTCATTTCAAAATGCAGACAACTGGACAGAGTAATGCCAAAGATGAATTGTACAAACCTGCCAATACCACCTGAAATCCACCTTGATTTCCATTGTACAGTATAGGCCATAGAATAAGCCTCACTCTAAGTGATGCCCTGTGCATCCAAATTACCTACACACAGCTCTGCATTAGCCTGAGCTGACTTTTATGTCCATGTGAATGTAGGCAAGGTCCACTCTCTTCAGTACCTGATGACAGCTTAATTCCCAGCCCGGCCCCCCTGCTGAGTGCCGCTGTTTGTGTGGGATGACAGACGGAGACCAGGCCGAGGGGAGATGAGTGGGAACCCTCGGAGCCCACTCAGATTTCTGGGCGCCGTGAAAAGATTTGTCCAGGCCATTCACATCTGATGTGAGTTTCCCATGTTTTGTGGGACAGTACTTTTTGTTGAAGTGTTTGGATAGTGAGATGGTGTGTCTCCTTGCTTCTGTACACACACACATGCACACATTCACAAAAACACGCACCACACACTGACACACGTACGCACACACACACACACTCACGTGCACTCACACACACCATACACATGCACACTCATGCGGCATTAGTGATCCCTCCTTTTGTGAGACCACTTTGAACAGTGCTGAGCTGTACACTGCAGACCAGGTAAGAGGCTTCAGAACCACAGCAACAGAGGTTGTATAAAGAGCCAAGTGTGTTAGTAGCTGCAGGAAGCGGGGAGTGGGGTGAAAGAGGCTGGAGAGAAAAGGAATGTAGAATGGTTTGGAGAGAGTGAGTAAAGCGGGGTTGAATAAAGGGCAGAAGAGTAAAACTGGAACCCATACTTGAAGAGGGCTTGGTATAGGGGGGTGGGGTATTTGGGTCAAGACCCAGGGGTCAACGTGTTGGTGTTCCGGGGACTGAGGGTGATAAGGTTAGTGGACAGGTTAGCTAGGGGGTGAGGCTTAGCCAACGGGGAGGACAAGAGGAGTATAGATTGAGAAGCCGGATGATTTACAGGGGTTTGGAAGGAACTTTTTTGAACTTGTTTTTAAGGTACAGTAACAGAGTGATTGGAGACTTTGCATGCAACACCTGAGCCACTTAAGTGATGAGGGAATTAAAGTGAAAATGTGTGTGAACCTCACCAGGTGTGAAGATGGAGCGAGTATATGTTATCCTCCTGGTGATACTTAGGATGTCTTCAGTATCCACACAATTTAATGGATACAACTGTGATGCCAACTACCACAGCAGGTTTCCAGGTGAGGACTGTCATCTCTGAGTAAAGCCCTGCTTTCCCATCACATGTTGTAATGTCATTTTTATATTGCTTTTTTAATATATTTTTTTGTAACCTTCAAAAGCAATATATTTTTCTTTGTTTTGTCAGCGTCTCTTCTCTCGTCAACTTTTCTCTTTTATTGTCTCTGTCTATGACTCTGTCTATCTCCCTGTCTAGCGGAGCGTGACATCAGTGTGTACTGCGGAGTCCAGACCATCACCTTGAAGATCAACTTCTGTCCGGTGCTGTTTTCCGGCTACACCGATGCAGACCTAGCTCTGAACGGTCGCCAAAGCGAGGCCCACTGCCGGGGTTTCATCAACAACAACACTTTCCCCACAGCCGTGCTGTTCAGCATCAGTCTCAGCACCCTGGAGGCCTGTGGCAGCAGCCTGGTGGTAAGGGGCCATGTGAACAGCTCAAGAGACACCTTCACAGACAAACTCTAACGAGCATCTGTTGGCATTGATTTTGGTACAAGATGATAGTTTATTGTCTTCATATGTATTCCAAGCCTGAGGTGATGTTTTTTTCTCACAGGTAACAACAGCCTACGGTGCCAATGCCTACGGGAACATGTCCCTGGTGCAGATAGGGAATGTCTCAGGGTACATAGACACTCCCGACCCTCCAACCATTATCAGTTACCTGCCCGGGCTGCTGTATAAGTTCAGCTGTAGTTATCCCTTGGAGTATCTGGTTAACAACTCCCAGCTGGCCTCGTGAGTTCCTCACACACTTCACACGTTTCCTACCTAAGATTGATTTTGTTTAAGTGTGATCATTGTTATTATTGTTTTAATTTATTATTATTAATATTAAAATCGTATTATTTTAAGATCATCTGCTGCCATATCAGTGAAAGATAATAACGGCACATTTGTGAGCACTTTGAGCATGATCCTGTATAATGTGAGTACCAAAACTGAAATATTTTTCTGTGACCTTGTATACTGACATATGCCTTGCTTAAATGCTTTATTTATGTAAGATTTTGTATTGACACATGACTCAGAGAGTAAGCCCTGCTTATGTATTACTTTCTCCAAAGGACTCAACCTACATTCAGCCTCTCTCCATCCCAGTGGCTGGGCTAGCATTGAAAACCAGAGTATTCGCTGCAGTTAAAGCTACAAACCTAGACAAACGGTAAGAAACAATATTTATTTTTCCTTTAATTTACATCACCACACTCCCCCTTATTATTTGTATCTGTATCTGAATGATCATTCTGAACTTCTTCAGTCCTACTTTGATTTTTTCTTTAATAACAGATTATGTTGGCGCTACTTTCAATTTTCGGTTGACATCAACATAATTCAGCTCCACCAACTGTCATTTCTTCCCATTCATTAGTCTCAATAAAGGCTCTAGTCCTTCAGGCCTGTTCTGTTGTCAGACTAGATCTCTGTCCTGAACCATAGTTTTGTCTCTTTGTAGATGGAATATCTTGATGGACTACTGTTACACCACCCCTTCAGGGAATCCAAATGATGAACTGCGCTATGACCTTTTCTTTGGGTAATCTCACTTGCAAATGATGCCAAGATAAACCACCAAAGTGGCCCATTATCCATTCACCCATCCACTTATCATTCAAGCCCTCATAAAGGGATTTTTGGGTGAATGACAGGATGTTTTTCTCATTGAGTATTTTAACATAGACCCAGACATTTCCATTGCTTTCAGTGTGTGTGTGTGTGTGTGTGGGTGTGTGTGTGGACCCCTGTTGCACTATGCTTTTTTTTCTTTAAAACAGCTGTCACAAAGATCCACAGACAACTGTTTTCGAGAACGGGAAGAGTCAGATGGGTCGTTTCGCTTTTGAGGTGTTCCGTTTCGTCAAGCACAGACACCAGAAGATGTCCACTGTGTTCCTGCACTGTGTCAGCAAGCTTTGCCGGGTGGATGACTGCATGATGCTCATGCCAGTAAGGATTCCTATTCCCCTTCAGGGCTCAGTCTAATAGTTTTTCTCAACCCAGGACTGTTTATACCAACTATACATCACCTTGATACAACCCAGGACTGTTAATCCCAACTATACATTACCAAGATACAATGTCCCCTTGTCGGCCTGGCATCTGTGCAGCTCACCATAGTGTGTAAGCTAATGTATGAAAATGACGTGTGATGATCTCCTGATGATGTGGCTGTTAGATCTGTGGTCATCGTCGGAGGAGGGACACTGACGAGAGCACAGAGTCTAGACCGGCGTCTGGCAATGCCATCATCACAGCTGGGCCCATAATCACCAGGAGGGGTCTGTGCCAAAGCCTACTGTCTTATATCTGCTGAAAGAGCAGATCATCAAATATATACTGTCTGCAGTCTATTCTGGAATCGGTTATGACCGTTATTGTCTTTACAGATGAAACTCCAACCAATAACTCACAACTTGGTAAGCCCTTGTCCTGAGAACTCACAATCTAGATCACGTGTTTTCATGTTGAAGAAAGGTTTCATTTTACGCGTTTTCTTTTTATGCGGGTTATTTCAGCTGCGTCGAGAGGCTCGTTGCTCCCAATGAACCCAGTGACCAGTGGGCTGCTCTCAGGTGTGGTCATTCTGGGAGGAGCCAGTGTTGTCTTCTTCCTGCTTTCCCTCCGCCTCCTACGAAGAGGCCACCCCCCATCCGCAACACCCTCTGGATCTTGGAATCCCATCTTCAAATAAACCTTCCCTCTCTCTCATTATCTCTAATATATTATCTCTAACCTCTGTCTTCTCTTTCTTTATCCTTATCTTTCACTCTCTTTCTCTCGTTTTTCTCCTTTCAACCAAGTCTCTGATTTGATGTTTTCACAATTCTCTTCCATGCTCTTATGCCGCCAAACTTAAATACATCATGTACGTAAATAGCATATTGTCCATGGAGTGCCATGGAGCGCTGTGTTCTGTTTTTACCAATCCATTGTTCTTTAAAGTGTTTTGAAAGGACAATTCATATAGTACATTCTGCATGATCTAGATCACCACAAAGGGCCACCTTACATTCCTCTCAACTTAAATTACCTCTGCCTTACTGTCATAGTAAAGCACAGAATTGGTTTCATTAAACAAATAAGGTTGTTGTTGTAATATCAACCTCTGACACCATTAAAGACTGGGGCACAACTAAAGTCCAGCACCAAATTGTTTTAGTTGTATTCATTTAATATGTATGGTATGTATTTTACGCATGCTATCCCAAGTTAATGTAGGATATGTATTCACAAGACTATGTCTTATATCTTTAGATTTATTACCTTTGTAGCTAAATATCTTTATCTTTATATTGTTTATGTATGACATTATCGGTAAATGTACCCACTGATTTTGTTTGGTTAAAATGTACAAAATAAATAAATTGTCCATTTATTTTAATTACTTCAATGTATATCATGTTAATTTAGTCTCTATTTTGTATTTTTATATTCAAAGAAATGTTTGAATCATATAAAGGTAATAAAGGTTTTGTATAAAGATTTTTCTGTTAACTTTTGCAAATGCTACATTGACCAACACCTTGCTGTGTTGTTTCAAAAGTCCTATTAAAGAATGATTCCAAAAAGTTTGCAAAACTGTTCTGTTCCTCATGAAGAGAGATCTGATCTGTCCTTAAACCACTGATCAGTTAACAATAATTAAAGATGATGATTACTTTATAACTTTTATACTTTTTGACATGTTCTGAATATAATAAACAATGTTTGATATATACCTTGCAATATTAAGCTCCTGAGCACATAAGCCTTGGTTATGTCCAGGAGAGAAATATGCCTATCTATTAATTATGTTTCTTGTATCATTGATAAACTGTCATTATGCTGTTTTCTTAAGCCTGCATAGCCATAAGCTAGTTCTTTGTAAGCTGTGACTAGGAAATGCCTGTCACTAACGTAAGTCAGAAGTCACAATATTTCCAAAGCGTATAATGCCATGCAACTTTGAATGAGAAAAATTGAAAGTGCGACAAGGCCATTTCTAGACCCAAACAAAAGCTACCTAGTCCATATTGTTATTTTTCTGTGCCTGCAAAGGCTGTGCTAATTATCTTGTATCCTCCCATATTATGATACCATATACTCCCTTGATTTCCTGTATTCATTGGCCAGTCTTCTTGAGTGTAACATACACCTGCACCTTACATATGTGTAAGAAATGTCTTGAACTTGTCTAAACTATTCCATTCATTAACTTGGTACTTTCAGAACAATTGGGTATTATCAGAGACATATTTTACAAAATTGACAAATATTCCATTATTTATTATTTTCCCATAAACAATAAAAGCATGTGTTCTGGGTGACATGCCTAATTCTGTGACACTGTGTAGTTGTAACACAAACCAGATCCTACAGTCATGCTAATCGTGAGTTTTAACAACTTTTACACAATCATTTCAAAACCTAAAATGACAGTTGGTGAATGAAAGGTGAGAGAGGATCACCATATGAGGTGTGTTCATAGGGCGGACATCCCATTCTTAAGCAAAGTGTGCAGTTTCCAGGTCCATGGGAAAAAGGTTTATATGGGTCACCTGACAACATGCAGTAAGTATGTAAAAAAATAAACACATGGTCAGGTGAGAAGCTGGCTATGGCACATGTCTGTGGTGTGTCCTCATCTTGGTTTTGTGCATTTGACAAAAGAGCACCCGGTGCTCTGATTCGGTCCTAATCACCATGTTCCCTTCCCAGGTGGCTCACCTGACAAGATCAATTTACAAAATGCTTTCACTTTTCTCCTGTATGTATATAAATAACAATTTGATATGTGAATACGTATCATAACGTTAAAATATTAAATGTTTATGTACTGTTCATTTTGAATTTCTAATCACCAATTACCAATTAAGTATATTACATGAGCCATGAAACTTGGATCATGGATTGTTTGTGGTGGTTCCGTGTATCCCCTGGGGTTAGCTGGGGTGTTTTTCATTTGGGCAGAAGTTGAGAAAGAAAATGTCCAGATAACTTGACAACACACTACAACGCAAACTGGGAGCTGTGTGTGTGTGCATCTATGCATATGGTGATTCTCGGTTTTAAAACTGGGGGTGCAAAGGGTAGTGATTTTTTTTTGCTTAAAAAAACATGCTCAAAATTAATACTAGATCTAAACATGTAAAACTAATCATTAGAGTACAACAACCCATGATAGAACATACAACTCTGACATCACTTAACAATGTTCTAAAAACATTTCGTTTTTTTTGAAAATGAAAAATGTTTCATCCCAACAGTAGGGGGTGCAAATGTACCCCCTGCACCCGCGGTAAAATTGCCAATGCATCTATCTGTGTGTGTAAGTTTGTGTGGTCACAGAAGACCATGAACCATACACTACCTTTATTAAATTACATATTAGCATACAAAGGTTTGCAAGAACTCACAAAGAGACCAGAAGATGCAACCTTGAAGGTTGTTGTGTTGGGTTTCATAATGTGCCTCCAGGAAAGTACCATGGTACATCAACCACAAAAGTTAATTGTTCACACTAACTGAGACATCACACGAAAGAAGCTTTGACCCTATTTACAACCAATCCCAGGAACGTGTGGGAAATCTCAGACTCATTCAGTCTCATATATAAATGAAGCTCATGCCTACCATCATAACTGAGCTAAAAGATTGAAGAGGTAAGATTGGTAAAAAAAAAAAAAACATATTGTGCTTGCTTGCTTGCTTTGATTTTAAATCATGTTTTGGACATTTAGAAGTGTTATTTTTATTTGTACTTACTGTGATGTTTACGATGACACTTGTGTGATTAGATTTAGATTTTATATTGAAGGGTGGACTGGTGAGATGGCGCTGCTTAGTGTACTCATCCTGACCTCCTTGAGCATTGGGGTCCTTCAGGCATTGACCAGAAATGACTGTGGAGCATATTCCAGAAAACCAGGTACTTATCCCCCCACCCATAAAGTATCTATAGCTGAGTATTGATTGTTGCTGGCAGTCAGCTGCAGTCTGGTTGGCATATATTACAAACTGGTTATTTGGTTGTAAGGAGGATGTGTTTGGCGCTTGAAACTGTTTTAAGACTTTGAGGCTATTCTTTAGATCACAGCTGAATTAGGTTGTGCTTGAGAACATGTCAGACACAAAGACAGCATGTAAAGCCATCTCTGTCTGGATAAGTCAAAGTGCTGCCTTGCATCCCCCAGAGTACACTGACATCTCTGTGGTCTGCGGGACCTCTACCATGGACCTGACCATCCTCATCTGCCCCGCCGTCTATACTGGATACAATGAGACGCTCCTGATCCTGAACCAGATCATGGATAACCCAGACTGCAAGGGTAGACTGGACATGTCAGTCACTCCACCAGTGCTCCGGTTCAGCTTCCCCATACGACTGGGTAACGCCTGCGGAAGTACCTTCCTGGTGAGTGGAACATCAACAGAATCTGTCTAAGCTCTCTCTGCATGGCCGAGGAGACAAAGTAACATTTAGAAAAAAAGAGATTGAAGCCAATGTATTCTGTTCATCAGCTCTGATTGTACATGTTGGAATAGAAGGGATGAAACACTCAGAATGAGTAAAGGCTTCAGTCTGATTTAATGGGGGATGGACGGACGATGTCCAGCTGTTTTTACCTTTCTACTCTACGTTTGTTCGTTGATTCCAGCTTATGAAAAACCGATGATGTTCTATATTTTTTCAGACCACAAGTTCACCAGGCACGGGAATATTCTCTGACTTTTCAAACATTCAAACGGTCAATGTAAGTGGTGTGGTCCGCTCCTTTGACCCTACCGTAGGGACTGTCACTTACAACGCTGAACTCAAGTACTTCTACTCATGCGCTTACCCACTGGAGTACCTCATCAACAACACACAAGTAGATGTGTAAGTGCCAACCTAAACCTTTTACCCCTCTTCAGCATCCCCGCTGATCTGCAGACCTGGCCTCCTCACTTAGCAAATGGAAACTTCACTTTTTCATCTTTTGACTTTGATTGGTTCTCGTGGGAGTGACTGAGTGGCCACACAGTGATTGAGCCTCAAACTATCGGCTTTGTCTCTCCACAGCGCGGCGTCCTCCATTGCTTTGAAGGAAATCAATGGCAGCTTCATCAGCACCCTCAGCATGGCTCTGTACAAGGTAAAAACAAACACCTGCCTGTCACCTGAAACGGCCCCAGCGTACACATTTCAAAGCCTTGCTGTAGTAACCGGCCCTGAACTAATTGGGACACGCTACGCAGAATAGGCTGTAATGAAACCCCACATATTTAGTTCACAGTAATCCTAGATGTTTGATCTTGTGCAAAATGTTTTATAATGCACTTAGACTGTTCCTTTCCTTCCTCTGCCAGGATGAAAACTACACCACACCCCTTATTATTCCATACCAGGGGGTCGAGCTAAGGACTAACATCAATGTTCAGGTTCTTGCTGTCAACCTGACATCCCAGTAAGATCATTTTACATCATTACTTTACTCTGAAACCCCAAACACCTTAACTGGATTCTTCTTATCCTTAATGTTCTGTCTGAAACTACATGGGGGAAACTACAT
This sequence comes from Hypomesus nipponensis, assembly GCF_054491055.1. Taxonomy (NCBI): domain Eukaryota; kingdom Metazoa; phylum Chordata; class Actinopteri; order Osmeriformes; family Osmeridae; genus Hypomesus; species Hypomesus nipponensis. The sequence continues at coordinate 13,977,891 of NC_140375.1, read as the reverse complement.
GGGGCTAAAGGTGATGAGAAGGTTCTGATTGGCTCTGGTGACTTTCTCCTCAGGTATAATGTTCTTCTGGACCGGTGCTATGCCTCAATCTCACCCAGACCCTCAAACTCAACCATCTTCAATCTGTTTGTCTCGTAAGTAAATAAAAGAAAGACAAAGAAAAAATATACTTAAATCAGTATGCGTGAGTGTCTGAGCAGCTAACATACAAACTCAACTTCCTGTCTAAGCTGCATTCAGACACAGTCTACCTGTGAGCTACATAGTACATCTGTCCAGGTCCTAACCTGTCAAGTGTTCTTCATTAAAATAGAGAATTAGCAAATTCATCTTGCCAAGTGCCAAAGGGGCCTTGCTCTCAAAATGCATCCTCATCCATTCAATAATGAATATTATCTCTGTATCTACTGGTGTCATGTGCAAATGGGCACTTTTGAGTTTCGCCTTTTTTAAAAATAATAGGTGCTCCGTAAATCAGCAGACCACCATAATAGAAAACGGGGTGAGCCAGAAGGCCCGCTTCAACTTCCCAGCATTCCGCTTCATCGAGCAGCAGAATGAGACCGTCTCCACCTACTACCTCCATTGCATTACCAGACTTTGTGAACCTAGCACCTGCAGCACCTTCAAGGCATGAGATGACACTGACACAATCAACAGCACAGCCCCCTCAATCTCTTTCCCTCTAAAATGGCAACCCTTGATGGGTGAACTGCATTCTTGCAATATAACGCCAATCTAGACTAGTCTCAGTTTTAGACTGCTCCTCTCGAAGGAGTAGTATGAACCATGTGCTTTGTCAACTTTTTCTCTGTGTCTGTGCCTGCAGCAATGCAACAGGAGGAGGAGGAGAAGTGTGGAGGCCATTATCAACGACGGTGTCACTGAGCAAACTGTCCTTACCGTGCCAATCAAGACCAGGGCTGAGAGCCGTAAGTCCTCTCTGTCTCTTTTCCGCTTCTCAAAATATCCCTGTGCAGCACTTGCAAGTTGTACTTACATTGGAAGCATTTACAATTCCTAGTAGTAATATCATGCTCAGATAAATCAAATATGTTTGAGAACAGCTTTTTGACATTCATATGTCTTTCTTCTAGCCCTAACCTCCCCAAACGCAGGTAAGCTTTTGTAATGAGTTCCGTTAAAGACATACTTTACTGGGGACTTGATTGAAGTTCTCAAATACTTCATTAGCAGCATCCGCTGTGTTTTTTTGACTGACCCTGTCCCACCCTCTTCCTTTGCTAGCGCTGTCCGGTGATCAAACATCTGAGATGGGGACATCAGTTGGTCTGGTAATTGCTGTGGTAGTTCTCATTGTGGTTGCGGTGGCTGCTATTCTGATGGCTGCCACTTTCTACCGTAAACTAAGCAGGCGAGGCTAAGAGTTTGAAGGACACAAGGAACAGTGACAAAGCAACACTTTTGACAATGAAACAGTATGTCCACACTGGAAGCAATATTCTCTTGACTGCTTTTCATTTTTGGACCTTGCATGTGTCTTTGCTCCACGTGTTAAGCTAGTGTCAATAACTACATTGAGGAAGTTGTTTTACAAAACATGTAGCTACATACTGTATTGTGTGCACCCGTCATCTCTGTATGTGTACATAAACCATGAGCTGGGGTGAGGCAGATCCATCATTCCTGACCCTGTGAGAATCCTTCTCTTTAGTTGGTTAGGAGGGGCAGGAGGGTTTGTGCACTCCAGAGCAGCATTTAAAGTCCTTCACTCTCAGATGTTGTCCTCCTCTTTGAGTTTTTTTTGCATGTCATGTATGAAAAGGTGAGCATGTAGAATTAAACAGTGGTTGATATGAGTGGGCAATTCCAGTGGGCCCAGACGCCGTGATGCCAATTGAGGCCATGTGGCAAACTTTATGTTTCAGAAAAGAAAACTGAACTTTGTTTGTTCGTGTTCAGAGCGGGTACAGGTCAATTTTGTATTTTTCTTCTTTAATTTCTTCCATGTTATATTATCACAAACATTTCACAGCTACAGTTCACTGTGACCCCTGTCTTGTGAAAAGTTTGTAAATGGAGTTGTGTATTTGTATTATATTGCTTCATGTCTTTATGTGGCATCATCATTAAAACTTGTAGGTTGTGGATTATAATGTTGATGCCTTTCATTGTGACCCCGTAACCATGTCTCCACATCGTGCAACTTGCCATGACATTCAAATCACATTAGCAACATCCAGATTTAGCCATTTCTGAGTGGTGCAGTCAATTAATTTATTTAATGATGATGTTACTGAATACTTACATTACAAGTGATTGTAGGCCCTTAGCTGTGGCGGTTTCATAAAATAGATATAAACAACTCTGGGAGTGCTGAGGTAACTCTCCACTAGAGGGTATCTAATCACCATTTTTAAAATCCAGGAATTTCTTTGGCGACAATGCGTGAGGCTACTTTCAAAGAATGGCATGTCTGGTTGTAAAGGTAAGCATACTCAAGCAACTGCTTAAGAAGTGTCACGTAGGTACTTCATGTTTCCTTCACATTTAACTTGTCTTTAAAAACGTTTTACAATCAAGATTTAAAACAAAATATTTTTAATTGGAAAGCCATTATATGCATTTCATAAAAAAAAATGTTAATTTAACAATACATGTAACAGACAATATTATTACATTTACATTTAGTCATTTAGCAGACGCTCCCATCCAGAGCGACTTACAGTAAGTACAGGGACATTCCCTTGAGGCAAGTAGGGTGAAGTGCCTTGCCCAAGGACACAACGTCATATGGCACAGCTGGGAATCGAAACAGCAACCTTCAAATTAAAAGCCTGATTCCCTAACCGCTCAGCCATTGGACTCCCTAATATCCAATACAATGTACAGTACATGGGGCTTTGAACCTATGACCTTATGCTCTGGTCATATGCTCTAACCACTGAGCAATGCAAACACAAAGAGGAAATGTTGTATACTCAAAGCTAACTGGGATGGCACCTTAAAACATAAATAGATTGTTAATAGCTTGGTTGAAAATGATCTAATTATGACGGTGCAGACATCTAAGTAGGCCACTTTAAAGTGTTTGGCAAGATGACCCAGTTAAAACAGCAGTGGATAAATCAGCTTGTTGATCATGTACTCAGGAACAATGATCAGAGTAACTGTGGGTTAGACATAAATCAAACTTTGTATATGAGCGAATTAAAACAAGGACGGTCACTCTCTCTTTCTCGCTCTCTCTAATGGTGTGAGCATTAACCTTTCCCTACAGATGGTGAGCCTCCTAAAATGTTAATGCTGAAGGGGGATGGGTTCTGGGGAGACATAGTCTAGAGGTCTCTCTGTTTGTTGGCTGCTATGTTGGTGGATCCATTAATTCCAACTAACCTTATAGTCCAAATGGGAAGGCTGGAAGGAAAAATGGATGGCCATCACAGTAACACAATAAAGTCCATAATTTGATATGTTTGAATAAGAGCTAGTCGCATTGATAGAAAAGCTATAAGACATATGACACACATTGTTTCGTGTACACTGAGAAAACATCCTGGTAAAATGATATTCTGCCAAAGAGGAGAAGTTTGAACAATAAATCTATTTAGAACACTGCAGATAAATGTCATGAAAAGTAAAAAAAAAAAAAAAAAATGACATTTGCAACAACAACAAAAAAGTGACATATTTTTGGTGTCATGTTGTTCTTAGATAGATAAAATCCACTGCATGGTTTTTTGAAAGACTGCAGAGCCGTCCTGTCAGCTGTACATTTACATTTCCAGACAGGACTATTATAAAAAATTGATAGACCTGGTCTGCAATGTGGGTCAGCCATATGAAGCATATGAAACCTTAAAGACATGTCACCTAGTCCTTCCATTGTCTATGTAAAAAGAGGCTATACAAAGATGCATATGTAATTATTTTTATGGATTTCAGAAAGATGGGGTTTTAAAGCCGACACAATCAACTGGAACAAATGAGCTGGGAGTCATTATGTGCATTAATGCAACATTAAGATCTTAAAGGAAACCAGACTGATAACTTTGGAGCCTATCATGGAAATCATTTAAGACACAGAGATGAACACAAAAGCCCTAAAGAATCATTTTAAACTTAAGTTTGTACGACATGGTAAAACCAAGAGAAATCTGGGAAGGAAGATATGTTTAGTTAGCAGATTATGGTCGTACCACAGATTGTAGTCTGCCTTCAGCACCTAGTTTAGATCCTCAAAACTCTTAGTCTCTAAAAGTTGATCTGTTTTCAGTAGCAAGGTATGTGGACAGCAGATAAAGAGGATTTGGGCTGAAGCTTTGTCTTTATGCAAACAGTGGTGAAGACAAAGAGAGAGAAAGACAGGGAGAGAAAGAGAGAGAGAGAGAGAGAGAGAGAGAGAGAGAGAGAGAGAGAGAGAGAGAGAGAGAGAGAGAGAGAGAGAGAAAGAGACAGAGAGAGAGGGAGAGGGAGAGGGAGACAGAGAGAATGGCAAATCCCTCCAAAAGAAGAAGTAATCCTGCTCTGGTTGAGCTGCAGTGTTTGTCCTCTGGACCAGCATTTCAACTCCTCAAACACATTTGTGGACTACTAACTATTAAAATGTAGACCCCTACAGCAGGAAGTCTCCTCTGGAATTTGGAGATGGAGTGTGGGCCACCCAAGCTAAGGGAAAGAAGTATAAGCTATACAATACATCAGCCTCTTACCACAACATAGCCCTGAGAAGGGAGCTAAACGAATTCTAGTAAGTGTGGTTTAAGGCTGGACATCCGCAATACACAGCCGTCTTCATATCTGCATCACAGCCTTCTATATTGATATTAAGGCTGAATCTCTAGCTTTTAACTGTCTATTGTTTGGGGTTTGAAATAAACCTCTTGAAATGTACAATACCATCATCACCTTGTCCTACTTTATCTTGGCATATTTGTCAAGCTGTCCATTCACACTTCAACACTGGGGTACTTGCAAATGATTGATTCGGCACCTCTTAATGTGATAGATGAAACCTCCATTCCCTGCTGTGAGAGAGGGGCAGAACCCATCTTTGTGGGGTCCTCCCACGCTTGTGTACATCCCTGGTGGGACAAAGGCACATTCAATTTAAACTGCATTAATAATGCACTGGCAGGACTGGAGGGACTGAGAGAAGGACTGTCTCCATTTAGGTTTAGAGGCTACGTTTGATTGGGATTTGCAGGATCAAGGACTTGTGAGAAGAACACTGAACGACAGCTTGAGGTAGATTACAGCCCAGTGATTAACTGACTGACAATTAGGGACATTATTTAAAAATAAAATCTATGTTTTGTTTCAATACAACTAAAAGAGGAATCCTAATGAGAAAAAAGTGATGTATTGCTATGAAACAGATCAAATGCTGAGTGTTTCTGTTTAGTTCACATATGGGATGTCTCAGACTTATCTTGTCTACAGCACTCCACGAAGGAGTAGGGAGGGAGGTGGATGTAAGAGGAAATGTTGTGTTGGTTGGCTAATCAGCAGATACAAGCCATTAATGGGGAGTGGGTGGGCAAACAGACTCCACACACCCTCTTTGCCAGAGGAATGCATGTCCACTTAGCCCTGCTGACCTAACACTAATGCAGTCTACAGGGGCTCGGGTGGGGCGGGGGTGCGGGAGCCAAATCACATGGTACTATAAGAGACAGCCCGGTGCACTCATACAAAGCAAACATCCTCTGACACTCAGTTGAGACGTGTTGCTGTGCACCAATCACCGTGCGGTATCTCCTTTCATAATTCATGAGAGCAACCAGACATCCCAAAACTAGGGGCAGACAGCCTGGGGCGGGGACCCAGCTAGGCTAAACCAACCTGTTTCATTATGGATATGGAACATAGCTCTCTCTGACCCTAACTAAAGACCCCACCTCTGTCACACAGAGAGCAAGCTGCCAGATATGGAGTGGCTGCTAACGCCAGCCTCACTCTTCACTTATCTCTGTGGCAAGTGACATTCAATGGATAGTAGGTTTTGTGTAATTGAATGCTGAAGCCCAATCCCCCCACCCTGAGTGAGGACCCTCCTGGCTGGTACACTGTGGTCTGACTGATTAGGATGAGAGGTGGGGGCAGGGGCAGGTGAACTGATTGGGTTCACATCAGAGGAACATAGCATGGCACTAAATGGCCTGTGTGAATCCCCCTCAGTGCTTTCAAGTGGTATCTTCTGAGGCAAATCCTGCCAAGCATTGAGTTGCACATTCAAGTGTAGGTGGAAAATCTCAACGTAAATGGCAGCACAGAGTCTGTTAAACCATTCAGTTATTATCCCTCAGGATCTGGAGTGGTTGATTGTTGTAGGCTACTCAAGGTCCTTCTGTGAAACTGAAAGAATTGTACTCTACAGAGCCATTGCTCAAATCAAGCTGGTATCCAGCGCACAATGGGTTTTAACAAAATATCAGAAGTTCTATGTGGGCTGAGCAATTATCAAATCAGTGAAAGACATAATTATTTTGATGTTTTTCAAATGTTCTCTTTTTCAGCTATGAACAGAGAATGATGAATTGCAATGTTGCTTGTTTATTTACTAGTTATTTAGAACTTACCTTCAGTTGCTTTTGAAGTGTCTGAATTCTTCGATCCCTCCATTCATCCGTCTTCCAGACTGTGAAAGAATGGAGGTTCTTAATGAGCTCTACTTTGATTTTTGAGGTGGAACAAAACAAAGGCGCTATTTCTCGTTCCTTGATTTGTTTTTCTTCAATATTTTGTCTGCAATGGTGATATGTCTGTGCGAGGAATACATTATCTTCTGCTTTGGACTTTTTTCTCATATTTATTCTCCATCTCTCATAATGAAATATGATTTCGTAATTTGAACATAAACTTTCAACAGAGGAATTCTAAACCGCACATAATTATGGATAAAGAATACTGTGTGAGTGAGGCTTTCTCAAACATAATTATGGATAAATAATACTGTGTGAGTGAGGCTTTCTCAAACTGTTCCTTGCCATTCTCTTCCTGCGTGAGACGTGATGTTTTCATTTAGCATTTTCAGTCTAGCTCAAGGGAGGACCAAATTAGACACTGAAACTCCTGTGATGGAACCACAAAGAAACCAACAACGTGCTGAATAAAGATTCAAACTGTTATAACATACATGAGAGGATTTGGTGATGTGAGCTTTGCTTAGGTGGTTGGGGGGCAAAATCATTAAAAATGCGTTTCTCCACCCACTTTGGAGCACCCTGTTTAGAATAATGGGGGAAGACGTTCTTCCTGTGGGACTCGACAGGAGAGATCTTGAAACACAGAAACCTAATACATGCAGGCTTTTCCCATGACACATTTGTGTTGGAAAAGAGATTCTTCATTGTCTTTTCAAGGGAGCAAAAACATCTGAGCTCCTTGCGTTTCAGTTCTCAGCTTGGCTCCAAGTGCTGAAGGCAAGGTACATCAGCAACGTTTGATTAAAGATTCATGCCCTTTCAGACATTTTTTCTCTCATTTGGGGTGCGCCTCATGTGCCTCTATCTTCAGGGAGTCTGTAATGTAGGGTGGGGGAGCTAGCCCCACATCTCATTTGTGTTGCTGTTGTTTGTCTGTAGATGTGAACAGAATAGCATACAGCCACTGCTCTCATGAAGCTGTTCAGTTCGACACATGGATCTATGATTGATGACGAATTTTACAAAAGCCACAAATAACAGAAGTGAACTCTTTGCTGCTAGATGCGTCAGGAAGTAGGCTCCCTCAAGTCCAGAGCAATAGCAGGGACGTCGGATTGGCTGCTCTGACTAAGAATGTCAATTTCAAGCTCAGGTTAAGTCTTTCCCTTCTCTACTTGGTAGGTGGAAGAGGAAATGAATAAATAGCAGGGTGAAGATGTATTCCCCCAAATTCTCCATTAAACGTTAAATGGCTTCAGCTAATATTTTGATGAAGAACAATGAGAGACAAGTCAGAGAGAAATAATCTGTATTTTAATAAGTCCATCAATGTTCTTTGAAGAGGGAGAGAACAAAAGAGCCTATCAAATCTCACAAAGTTGGGTGGATTAAGAAATTAAATTGTGTAAGATTAATGTGAATGGATCTAATTGACCTCAGACAGATGATCATGTATTTTCTCATTCACTCAGGTTGTTACAAAGCAATCTAGGTAAACAGAGAGTGCATGTAGTCGCCTCTGTTGATCAGGTCTTTTTGGATATGCGTGTGTGCACGTACATTGACATTTGTGTTTGAATGTTGAACAAAGTCACACTGAAAAACATTACAGACTCACAAGTGTTCCATTGTTGCTCGCAGACCTCTCAAAATGGAAGTCTTTCAATAGGAAAGGACATAGGCCTGAGGCTTCTGGGAAGGCCAAGGGACAGACCTTTGACCTCTGTGGTGGAATGTTGCTGTCACGGGCAGTCTATAGTAAGACAGTGAGAGCAGAGCCAACGGATTTCATGTGAACAGTTGTACCGTTCAGTGACAGAAGTTGTACTGTACATAGTCTTAGGATACTACTCTTTTAGTATTGTAGTATCTGGAGTACTGACATAACATGGAGGCCTTCAGCAAGACTTGGTAAAATGGCTCAACGTTATGCTCCCAGAGACCTTTAAACCTGAGATAAATATTTAATGTATCTTGAACATGCATATTTTACATCTTAATGTTGCATCTGATAACAAGGGCAAAGAGACAGATACTGCGCACTGGGAACATCAACTCTGGTATTTCTGAAAATGTCAAACATAAAAAATCACCAAGTGTGGCATTGCAAGGTGGTTGATTGAATGTGAAGAGGCTTCTATGCTGTTCACGTATGGACCAGATTAATGGTTTGTTGTCCTTGTGACAGTTGCCACGGTTGCCGTAGGATGAATGGGTTCTTACCTTTGGTTTGTTATGTTTGTGGCGGGAAGCTGGGATGCTGAGAGGAGGGGCAGGGAGAGACAGGAGAGACCCTAATTGGAAGAGGTTCTGTCTTCCGAATAGGGCTGCTCCTCTCATTACAAGTCCAGACAGATTCTCTTGTTTAGAATAGGGTTGTCATTAATGAGTAATGAACCTTCACCCCAGCCTGTCCCTGCTGTCAAACTATCAGGAAACACAGGCAGACATAGCAGAGGCTGAGACTTTAACCTGACAGTTATGAAACTTCCCCTCGGTGTAACAGACACAATATATATACTCTATATCTATATATATTTATGTACTTTACATTCTTACCTCTGTGCTGTGTCCGATAATACAACTGAGCATTTTCTTCCTGTACATTTTCAAATGTTCTTTCTGCGTTTTTGAAACAAAATTTCAGTCCTTCTATTTCTATTATTGATCCATTGAGCCCATTTGACCAATTTCTGACGGTTTGACAACAAACTCTCAAGGCTAGCCATCTGTTTTCATTCAGAACAACAGTACAACATAGATGTCATCTTGAGATGGAGAAAATGCTTTGGATTTCTCATGTCTGTCTACTATTTTAGATTCATAACCTCTCTCACGGAGAGGGTTAGGGTTAGCATAATACTGCATAATATTGGATAACAGGGGCAGTTAGTGAACCTGCTGCAGGTCTGTCTCCACATGTAACCAGTACAAATCAGCTTCAGTGTATAGGTGCTGATGACTGTTTCACTAAAACAGATTTTGGATGAATGGCACAGCTAGATCTTTTCCATGTGAAATGGATGTAACAAAAGGAGAAAACTACTTAGAGCTAAATTGCTCAAAAGTGGCAATTCAGAGGGGTAGTGGAGAGCACATGAAGGCTTGAGCATTGGGACACTTAGCAGACCTCTTGAATTCATGCACAAGGTTCTTAAAAAAAGGTTTTAAAGAAGACTACTTCCATCTCAAGGTTCAAATAAATAATTCAAACACATGATGAAATCACGTCAAAATCCGACTAAAACCATCAAAATATGGAAGTGTTTGTCAGTGACAGATCTGTAACTAAAGTCAAGAGGAATCATTGAAGTGAATATCGTTGTCATACTGCTGACATGATAACTCTCCATTATGAGGATTATAGTCTTTGGATCTTTAAACATATTTTCAAACACGCTCTGAATAATGTAAACAAAGTTTAAAATAACACAAAGAATTTCAAAGTATATCCCAAGGCAAATACAAGATAAACACCTTCCTTAGTGTCACCAGAGGCTTGAGTGTACAGACTATAAATATCCTACATCACCCGGTTTGCACACAGGACATTCATAACACAGCATGTATGCTAACCTTATGTTCACAACACAGAAGACATGCTAAACATAAGGGACATGTGGGATTCAAGAAGTGACTTTCTGCGCATTTCACATTCCCTCATTCTCAGTGTCGGCGCATGCTTGTATCGCTCATCCTTCACTCTAAGCCAGGGTCTGTAAACCATGCTGTGCTGCATTATTATGGGCACTGCATGAGCTAAGGGAGCATTTGTTTTATTATTGATTCGTATGCTACTGATTTTAGTTTGTTTGGAGGCAAGGCGGATGGGGAACACACCCTAATTGTGTTCTTGTAGGTCGTAAGTGGGCGTTCAGTTGATTGAATATTCAAATTGGCTTGTTCACAATTGGCCCAGAGGCAACGGAAAGATATTATCAACATGGCAGGGGCTATTTCCACCCAACAGTCTGCTTAGTTGCCGTTGTAGAAACAGAAAACAGGTATTTCCACTAGTAACTTCCCTGGGGTCTTCAGCCAACGAAATCCCCAAAGATTCAAGTGTCAGAAGACTTATCTACCCTTCCTCAGCTCTCCGCCCTAAAGGCCAACTCCCTGTGCTTGGACAATTTATGTTGCATCTATCTGATTGAGCTGTTGACAGAAGGCTGAGCTGGATGCAGTGTGACTTGGTTCCTTGTCCAGACCACTCAGGCCCTGTAGTGTCAGACATCATGGCGCACATGAGGACACACTTTTCTTCCCTTCCCATAATCACTGGCTAATGTCTCCTTGCTTTGAAAGTTGACGCATTTTACCTGACAACATGTTCAACTTTCACATCTTCTTGAAATAACTGGTTTATTAGGTCTTCAAAATGTCAAAATACAACACATTTCCCATTTCCAGTTAAAGTCACATCTATTTTGTGCATTCCAGTAAAGAAGAGGGGGTTATGACCGGGGTTATCCTGTTTATAATATAACTGCCAGAATCTTAATCAGTTAACGTTGCGCAATTTATGAACTTTTTCAACATCTAAAATGTCTCAAGAATATGACAGGGATGATTCTGATATGTGTGAAGTAAGGGAACAGGCATAGAAAGTAGTTTAAAATTATAGCTTTGAAACTATTTAATGAATATTTAAAACTTTTTTATGATACAAAGACAGTTCTTTCAAAGCCAGACTATAAGTGTCCCACAATGATTCAGCAGCATGGTCTGTGGTTAAAAAATAGTAGCCTACCTTTAATTTCTTATTCCTGTGTCATTGCTTTGATAATCTTGACATTCCCTTTTCACTCAATTAGATCAAATGGTTTCATCTTGCCATGGCTGGTATCTCCTGTCTCAGCTTTAAAGACAGAACAGATCAAAGATTGTCAATGTCATTTTTTTACCCAAACGACAACTCTTTATTCCAAGGAAAGACTGTGAATGTGAACAATAGTGAAATTAACTCATTCACTTATTTCTTATTAAAACAGTGTTGTTAGGATAAAGACTTGTGGCTTGGTAATTTGCACTTCTGGTTACTGTAATCTGGTTTGACAGCCTTAAAATTATATATACTTTCCTTATGAGGTGATCCTCAAAGCTTTTCAACACCCTTTTGGGCACTTTCCATCTTTCCAGACTAGACCTTTGGTTGGGACAGATTACTTTTCTTATTTTTTTCTATTTATATAATTCTGTTTTGTTAACATGATTCTGTTTCCTATGAGGGTTTGTATTCAGGTTATTATTATTTGTATTATTATTATTATTATTAACTTTTTTTTGGGGGGGGGGGGGGGTTTCTGACTAAATGATAAATAAATGATAAATAAACCACAGCCTGAAAATGTGCTCGACTCACTCGCATTTCATTTACTGTCGTTAGACTGCCCTCAAAACGAAACAGAAGACTTAACGGAGTGCCACTACATACGTGATCTCTAATTCAACACACAAAGTCTGATAACTGTTATTTTGTGCATATTCAGGGTTTGTGTTGGGAGTACAGCCTACAAACATAAATACTGCTGATTCCAGAGGCTTTGTGCCATCATTAGCTGACAGACCATCAAATAATTGCAGGCTTAGTTGAAGTATAAACATTACTGACAGTTGACAGCTGAGTGAGTCTTAGTAGACAGGCCTATGTCTTCATGAATAATTTCACCACTTCTCTCCCAGCCAGTTACTTTCAGTCAAACTGCATAAAGAAAGCATCAGCCATTTTGAAACCCCTCCATCGTGCACAGAAGCTGGGCATGATATTGTAAGTAACTTGAGCCAAGAGGGATTATATGATGCTTCTAACTGCATGATAAATGATTTGACTTTCTCATTTGTGATTTATCTTTCTCATTCGTTTGACAGATTATTTCAACAAGCCATTGCTATTGATTACTGAAAGAAAATTGAGGCATGGAGGATTTGATGAGTTGAGATACAGAGACACAGCTCCTGTGTTTCTGTAAGTATGAGAATGCGTTGAATAAAGTTGGTCTCGGCAGAGAACAATGAAATCAATACAACACAGACTCTTCACAGAGCTATAGGGCTAACCCTTCCATCGACCAATGCCCACTCGCACACTCAATCAGATTAACTAATGAAGCGATCATCGATTGAGAGAGGAGCTGCTGGCTGACACAAGGCTTGCCATTACTTGGATCTCCACCTCCCTGGGCTACACAAGAAATGTTAGGGTCACTGTCTTTGTCGTTACACCATGTGTATGTCTGGGCCAACCCCCCCCTCCCCAACCCCCCCTCTCTGTCCGCCTAGTCATACATCTGCAGCTCTAAAGGAGGCCGTCTGGGAGAGGGACCTGTGACCCAACACACACTTGCCCTGAGGCATTGCAAGGGGCATTCCCTGTAGCCCACACATGCTGCTTCTCCACAAGGGTGGCAAATTCTGGATTAGTAGAGAGATGGTGAAGGTGTACAGTATTACTAAGTTACTATTAAAAATCTTGTAGGTGAAAACATACCGGATCTGTAAACAAATTATTCTACCCAGCATGTGAGACGGAATCCATGGATTTATACATGTATGCCTTGGTGCTTAAACTGTCTTATTCTACACATCTATAGAATGTCAAGGTTTTTTCACATTCATCCTGATAGAAGTGGCAGTTCAGCTAGATGTCTCACTGGATGTCAAGAGAAGAAAACGATTTTTTCTCATCAAATGAAAGACTGTACATTTTTCTACAGCGCCTCGGATGTGACATGATGTACCAAATCAATGTAAATGTTCTCCAGTGAATACAAAAAGCACCAAATAACTCATGGGAGTGTTCCTACAGTATGACAAATGTTATTTATACTTAAGTGCCCTGTGCCCATATTGCCATGTCACATTATTGGAGAGACTTGACACAATGCAAAACAGATGGGCATGTTTTCCATTTGTACTGCAGAACACCACGTCTCAGTAGGTATTTACATTTAGTCATTTAGCAGACGCACTTATCCAGAGCGACATACAGAAAGTACAGGGACATTCCCCCGAGGCAAGTAAGGTGAAGTGCCTGACACAACGTCATTTTTCACGGCCGGGAATTTAACCGGCGACCTTGTGATTGGTATCCCGATTTCCTAACCTGACCCCACACTATTTACTTTATTCTCAGTTTCCGTTTCAATCAACAAGTCGAAATATACCCCCTATTTTAGTTAAGGAAATGAAAGCCAGATTCAAGCCATTGTCGCGAGTCAGTCTTGATCAATCTTAACCATATGTAGAAGGAAGCAAACAGTCGAGAAAACGTTTTCATCCTGGGCACTCAGGTTTTACTAACAGAAGGTGTTGCTTTGTGGTCAACTACTAATCAAAATGTATTAGGTTTGTAAAACGCTCTCAGTCAGTAGGTACCTTGGTTGCAAACCAGTTGTGAGGGGACACCTTTCTCTTGTAATGCTTCTGTTTTTGGCTGATTGATTCCAGGTCCATGGCCCTCTTATGGTTACCTCCCCAGTTCTAAAGACGAAACTGTTATTTAATCAGGCACTGACAAATGGCGTTAACATGTGACTTATGGATTGGATACAGTACTTCTCTATGTAAAAGCAATTTAACTATGTAAGTAACTACACTCAACTTTGAATGTGAATAACACAGTATACAGCTATATCAGTGCTTAACTCTGAACAGTGAACAGTCTGAACAGTACTTAAAATGTTAGGTTTTCTCACTTGCATGACAACTGGAGATACTGTAGATCTAATTGTGAAGCTGCTACCCTGACAAGGGATGACCCTCCTCTGGTCAAAAGGGGCCTTTATTTTAGCCACGTAAGTCCTCATGGTCTCTTGGTTGGCTCTGGTCCGAGGTCTTAAGCCCTGGTAAGCCCGTGCATTAAGCCTGACCCAATGCACTGACTAATACACCTTCACACACTACCTTGTGACGACTTGAAATCCTCGCCCTTGTTTATAAATTCCTACTCCTACACAAGCCTTTACCTGAGCATGACCCTCTAGCACAGATAAGTAATAATCACAATGTATCTTTTTTGTCTTGTATACTTTCTCACACTCCATACAAGTAAGACGCATGCGTCAGTGAGTGGTTACTTAGAGGCCTTGAAACTAAATAGACTGCACATTCACGTAAAAAAAAAAAAAACTGTCTGCATCCAAGTCTACAATAACTGAACGTAACGTCCACTCACGCACATACATACATGTAACATAATTGGTGGCAGGTTGCATCCATGTGCACGTGTTTCACAGTGGTGAACTCAAGATTAGATTATAAAAAGAATGTTCAGTCAAGTACCTACCCTGTGACATGAGCTGAAATGGGATGTTATCTGCATACACTAAAAATGCCTTCACCAAAAATATTAGCATCCCTATTCAGTGTCACATATAACACCTTCTAATAGAAAAAAACACCCAAACCTGCTCCTATACTAACTGTTCAACAGCATCTATGGGTTGGAGAAAACTCGAAATGTTTGTGAAGGAAATTACTATTTTAGTGTTGCTCTGTGTGAATGTTAAGAAAATTGTTTTCATTATTGTTCGCATGAGGCACAATGATTGTGTCTGTGTGTGTGATATAGAAAGAAAAACAGACAGAGGGAGACAGAAAGAAAGAGACAGGGAGAGAGAGTAAGAGAGAGAGAGAGAGAGCAAGAGAGAGAGAGAGAGAGAGAGAGAGAGAAAGAGAGAGAGAGAGAGAGAGAGATAGAGAGAGAGAAAGAGAGAAAGAGAAAGCGTGGTGAAGTGGGGTCGGCAAAAGACTGGGGTGGGTCCTGGGCGGAGTTGCTTTTCAAACCTACCTAGCTCTCTCGACTGATTCGCTCTCCCGCATTTCACCTGTTCGCCTTCAGAAGTGAAACACTGCAGGATCTGAACACATTAAGTGAATGGTTAAATTACAATAATCGTAAACTTTGTCAAATTCCATAAAACCTTACAGAGAATCATTAACTCGTATTAACCGAAGAGCAAAATCAACTTGGATCCGTGCCAATCGCCAGGATGCACTTTTCTGCCAGCTTTGTCGGTGCTCTTCTTGTCGTGACTATCTATCAAGGTAAGAAACAATAGCGCCATGTTTCAGTTGTTTTAACATTTAAAATACAATTTTGTTCTAATTATAATTTATTGTTAAAATAAATATGGGCTCAGGATACGTATCCCCTGTTGTTTTGAACATTGTACATTGGACACACAAGTCTTTCCTCATTCAAAATAGTTATTCAAAAGATAGTTCCATCTTCCATTAGTTGTAAAAAATTGTCAGATTTTATTGCAATAATCGTACCATGAAAGTTAACGATTATTTCAGTTACCTGGGTTATTGTTTTCCATTCACTGCTCAATTTCTTGCCAACTGCTGGCACACATGCTACTAAGCAGGTGTCAGCCATGTGGTGCATGTGTCCTCAATTTAGAAGAGGTTGTCTAGCAATTTAATTGAAGCATCAACGGTTACTGTAACAACAAAAGTTTCAAAATGAGGTTATGAAGTACAAGTATTTGCCCCAGTGCATGAGAAGAGCACGATAACGACAAAGGCGTGGTCCGAGGTCCCTTATTTCGGGAATGAATGACGCGCTGTTGTATTGCTTCGCTATTTTGCTGACGAGTCACATAGCCCTGACTAGCACCTACAGTTTACTCCTTTCACTTATGCTGAGACATGGAAAGATGCACGTTTGAGGACACAACCTAGTCTTCTCTAATTCGAAAACATCTCAAATATATCTTCTAGCGGGGGTGGGTGTGCAGTGGGTAGGCTTGGGCGCCTGGGGTGCTGCTTTAGTGTAAATGGTTCAACAAAGAATATACAAAACATGTAATGCTAGCTAAGCCAAGAAACATATTACAACACACACTGTAATTTCCTCTTTTTTTTTTTACCACAAGGTATGCACCATGTGTTAAACCACTCAGCCTATACCCATAGAACAAGCTGCTGCTTGAGAGCTCCCATGTCCTTTGGGACAAGGGAAGGGAGGTTGATCTCACTTAGCTTCCCCCACACTGACACCTGGTCACATGACATTGATGTCTGTCCTGCCGATTAACAGCATGCCTCACCTGTCTCAGGGTTAGGGTGTTTTTATTTGAACTGTGTGAAAAATGACAAGCCACGTGATAATGGGATGTCACATGTTGTAGCTGGAGTTTTTTTTTCATGTGGAAGTGGACACTTCAATGCTGTTGCATTGCCAGTTGCCTCAGGGAGGACAGGTAATTGATGTTACATTCCCTCTACTCTGTCATTTGATGAGCAAACATGACGCTGTTGGACAGGAGGGCTGTGGATGGTGAAATCTTTTTTTTTTTTTTTGTGTGTTTATGTTTGCTGGTAGGCTACTGTGGAGATCACTTCTACATGTGGATCGATTATTTACTAATGGTTAAGCGTACTTTGTAGAACAACTATTAACTGTTATAATTTACCATGGAAACATTTCATTTAAATGTCAGTGCACAGCGCAAATGGGCTTCAAAATAGCTGAAAGAAATAGTGTTGTTAAAGAAATGTAGTCCTTGCATTGCTGAAGTTGTTTCTCTGCCTAAAACACTTGAAGCCACCAAGACCGACCCTCAGCCAGACCAGTTAGTGCTGAAAAACAGCACTGGCAAAGAGGCTTTCTGAACAAACAGTATGAAAGGCTGCATCTGGTTTTTGTTCCCTCCACCCCTCCCCCGCTTATCTTCCTTTTTGAAAAAAAACCATTCAGTGTCACACCTGGTATTTTCCATCAGACAAGTGGGGCTCTTCATTTGCTAATGGACTAATCTGCCCTGTGTTCTCATGGGGTTCCACCTCTGTTCCATTTGAAATGTATTCAGCTTCTTTGTCCACACGTGATTGATTAATGTCATAAGCATTGGTTTAAAGCTTAAAGAACTCAAATGTAAATGTAGACAATAATGCAAACTTGGGCTGATTTGTATTTTATGTTTGCATATGTGCTTTGGGTGGTTGCAAGCCCGATCCTGTTCAGAGACATGTTTTCTAGAGTGGTTCAGAGATGTTTTTTGTCTAGATATTTCTATGACAGTTATTCCCTGCGCCCCCCCCGGCGAAAATTCAGTTGCTCAATAATGATGACAAAACAGGTTTGAAAGTTGTAGGTCATAATAAGAAATTGAGAATGTGCCTCCGGAGGAGTTGGTGTGATTTTCTAGTATGGCTTTATTTACCTCTCTTGAATATAATGATATAAATAATTTTATGTAGATGCATTGTTCAATCACAATTATCTTTTTTTTTTTTTTTTGAAGCTTCATGGAACTGTCAAGACTTCAAACTGATATTTAATAGAATTCCCTTAATCAAGACAATGATAAAATGGGCAAATATTGTGTTCATTTGTTTCTACGAGATGCATTGTCTTTTATCCGGACATCAAGTTCATTTCAGTTTCATGCAGGATAGATGCAACTGTGTGTATTTCTGTGGTCCAACTCATATGGACAGAAGTCTGATCATTTTATGTTGTCAGGAGAAACATATTAGAGATAACGTCATGGAAACTGACATGATTTATCGAGCCATTTCAGTAATGTTTCCACATTAGTGCTAATAGTAGAGCAACAGGAAGACCACTCAGCTCAGTAGGTGATGGCTTCATAGATTATTCACCTGAAGAGTAAAATGCGCACTGTCAGCACATCAGCATACTAGATGTAATCATTTCTGATTTAATCTGTTAATAATCTTATTTCTTCTTCGTTTCTATATCTGATACATTCACTTTTAGTGGTTCCCTTGCTGATTTTATTTGTTATGTGCTAAGTCACTGAAACATTTGAAGTACTTTCTATAGTGGTGTGAAAATTAAAACATCAAGATACATTTCAGTGCTACTGCTCTCATAGGAAAGGTAAGCCACCACAGATAATGGTGTCTTTCTGTTGTCAATGTAAAAGAGAGGTTGTCTATTTCAAGTGACCAGGCATTCAACAAGAAAATATTTGGCTTTTGCTTGGATGAATTGAAAAGATACGTGTGATAAATGGAATGAGACTCAAGCAACAGCTTGCATGAGAGAAAAAAAGCATGTTGTCTTCCCGTTTGAGTAAAATAGCATTAAGGGAGTCTCAATTACACTTTGGTGATTGGATCTGCCCACTTTGAGTGGAGCAGGAGATTCATGTTATGTCACAGCATAACCATTGAGATTTTACTCTAATCCCAATCCTATCCATGAAAACTGTCAATTCTTCTGTCACTAGCATTATTTTAGACAGTTGGAGAAGGCCTAGGTTGGGGTTTACCTGTTCGACAGGCAGTTGACTCAGATATGACATGTTTTCCATATAGATTACATTTTTCTTGAGACATTATTTAAGGAATGACATGGTAGATTTGTTTGAGATTACAAGAGACAGAACCTGTGGTATTTAACACTGAATGGAGATCCCCGTTTCAGGTGCGTCCTCTCCCTGTATCCATTTTCTCACAGCAATCTATTCTCCGCAGTTGCCTGCTCTTGCTAGTCACAGTTAAAATGAAGGTCTATTTACTATCCAGTGGGAGGGGCCACAGTTGTATTGTTTCAAATGTTAAAAAGAAAGTCCTTACAACAGGAGAGAGATGGCCACAGCACTCTTCCCTATGCAGAAATGTTCCTATTGAAATGCATGAAAGTACCTTTGGGTTCCATGAAAGTCTTACAGTGCCCTGAAATCGGTCAACCCTTGTTTTGTGACAAAAAAAAGTGAGGTTGTTTCTCTCCTTTGTCATTCACGCTGCCCCCTGTGTCTGCTGGATTCCGTCAGGACTCCTGCTGGCTGCATTGTGAAGCAGACTGGTTTTTAAAACCAATGCATGTATGATCGGGGGGACTTCTCCAACCAACTCCTCCCTTTGTCACAAAGATAGAGCAGCATACACCCCTCTGTGAAAGCCATTGACTGTGTGCCCCATGTCCTCTCACCCCTCATGTGCATGTCCCTGCAAACTGAAAGAAGCTCACTTCCATGAAAATTCCCAGACAGATAACAATACCTTCATGGCCCTGAGACAGCCATCTTAGTTGAAATTTTCTGACTAAGATGGAAAACTTTTGCTTAATTTGATTGGGTCTGTTGGAGCCATCTGTCACCGTGTTGGTGTGGTAGTTCAGGGGTAATTCAAATGCCGAGGTTTTTTGAGGAACAGGTCATTGGGTCATGTGTACACAAGGAGGAAAAGGGAGTTGTTTGGAAAATCACAATGCCTCAAAGCAGTAATAATGCCATTGTTGTGTTCCCAGTATTACTGGGGACAGCAGGAACTCCCACTGACCCATCAAAGGGTCAGGGATGAAACCTTCATGATTTATACCATCCCTAAAGTCATATTTACTGCTATTTACATGAGGCAAGGGGCTGAATCAGTTGCAGTCCCATCTGACTTTTTCAATTTGGTCAAAGGAGAGGCCCATTACGTTATCTTGCCTTTTGTTTAAATAGTGAATTCCACATGTTTATTGGCCCCCTGAAAGAATGACATGCCCCATTGTCTTTTTTGTCACTGAAATGGTCTCTGTTAGGTCAGAAACAGTATTGCACTAGTGACTACTCTCTATTCATTCAGATAGTCTGTAACAATTTTTCATCCTTGAAAACATGGTGCATGAAGTGCCTTGCCCCCAGGGGCTGAAGGGAAGTATTTTGTATCAGTGTTTGACCTCTATATCCCCCAGTCTGGCCATTTTAAAGGCTGGTTCTGTGTGTGCTAGTGAAGCCCCCTCGTCTATCCTTTGGAGAATGCTGCACACTGTGACGCCCGAAGCTATCCATGATTACATGCTGCTTCAGATGAACCTGCAGTATCTCTTTTCAGAAATGGAGGAGAGCCTTACGTTTTCACCAGTGCAGACGCTGCATATTGCTGAGTGAGATTAAAAGCCTGTCATTTTCACTGGCTTAGTATTTGCAGTTGTAAAATACTGAGTCCCTCTCTCAACCATACACAACAAATATACATTTTGCACCTCAGAAGCAGTTTGCATGCCCCAAACATGTTGCTCAATAGGTTTCAAACACATGCTATGTCATGACTTATATTCCAGTTCCTGTAGTTTGGGGGAGGTTAAGGGTTCAGTCAAAAGATGCTATTTTCTGTTTTGTGATATTGTAGGTATCATGCTGTGGAGCCCAGAGCTGTAATAGTCAGAATGTGTGTTTTTCATCCATAGATCATTTGATTCAGCATTGGTAGAAAAATTGTTACTAAAGTACATTTATTATCCGTCTTCGGTCAGGGTCACGTTGCCCTTGAACAATTTGTAATCAGCACATCCCAGAAGTGGTGCAAGCAGCTAGTCCATTTGTCGGTGTGAATTACCTTACAGTTCCAGGTGGACAATCTCTTGTGTGTTTATGAGTGGTGTGCAAAATGCTGTGCTCTGGCCTAGCCAAACAAATTAGTGGGATTGAAGCACTAAGCTTGAGAAGAACCAATCCAGTGTTACAGCAACAGCATGTTATGCACTTTTGTTTTCAATGAAGTGAAATTGCCCTTTTTGCATAGCAGATTCACTGTCGTTTTGTATACTGTTCTGTGGTTTGTGGAAGTATGCAGAGGGACTTTGGCTTTAAGTTAAGGACTCTAAAACTTCCATTAGGGTTTCAGTGTACACAGAATGTGAAGAGCCACTCCTGTGACTGTTGAAAGCAATGTTATATTTTATAATTGGATGTCAGAAGTCTTCAAGTAGGCCTGTGTTCCTGCTAAGAATTTCTACATATGTTACCTCACATTTTGTGGCTCATATCTTTGGAGACACAGAATCAGACGGGCTGCATGCTCTGCTCTGAAATCCTCTAAGTAATGTCAACTACTACTCCACAAATAGATAGGGAGTATTGTTCTGTTTTGTAAACGGTTCCGGAGCGGTGAATTACATTAAAGGTTTTTTGATAGAACAAAATAAAATCAATTGTCTGCCATATTCTTCGACTTGCATTCATGTAAATTTTCTCAGTCTGGAAATTATTTTTTTGATTATTCTGACACCACACAAATGCAGTAGGCTATAATTTAACTAGCGATCATGAGCGGCGAGGGGAAACATTTCAATTGACAGCCCAGACATAGTGCTACCGAAATCTGCATTCTGATTCGGTCCAGTACATAACGGTCATATAGGTACCGGTGACATATTAGCACCTGGTTTCGGTACCCAACCCTAATTGTCATACAAACAACAGAAATTGTTAAGAAGGGGCATGTCCTTTCCTAATATATTGACATGTTATGTTGACAGGCTATGTTGAAATCTTCAGTAAGACATTTTTGAAGGTAGAATGCACAGCATTGATTCAAACCTGAAGTCAGACTAGTACTTGTAGTCTGGGAATATGTGAATAGGGCATCCCCACTCTTCCATTTAGAAATCGGAAGATTACCTGTCCCATCTCCAGGACTAGCCATTGTGTTTGTTTTCCCATAAACATACTTGACACTATGCACTGCATCACACTAGTGAGCACCACAGCCTCTGTCAGCTATGACGTGCACTTGTACCCAGACAGAAATGTCTCCAGATGGCTTTTCAAGTAATTGGATCACATTGTCACTCTTCGGTTCAAGGCAGTATTCTCTTCACAAAATACATTTCTCATAGATGAGGTTTCTTGTATTTTCTCCCCACATAGAACATAACTGTGCATGTGGTTAGCTGTGTCTACATAGTCTTCCGCCACAGGTTTCTTTGTCTTATTCAAATGGGACTTGCCTGGACTAATGTCCCCCCAGGCTGTTAGACGACTGGTTTATGTTGTGGGAAAGCTGCTGAAAACATGAGTTTTCCTGAAAGCCGTCTTATCAACAAATTCATTGGAAGTTGTTGGGTAACGTGTCTTTCTGCTACCAGTGTCAAGACAGCTCACTATCAGTGGCATCTATAAAGCCCTGTTCAAAGACTCTGTGGTCGGAAACACAGCACAGACAGGCAGGAGGGGGATTCTAGTGAAAGACACGAGGCGCCAGCATAGATGCTTTCAAGCACTTATGTTGATATATGGCTGCTCCTCTCAATGGCAAGAGAAAATGTAATGGCCATTGAGTCATCTGTAGAAGCTAATGAGAATATGTTATGGCCCGGATATAAATGGTCCACCCAAGGCAAATGGGACACAGATAGAAAGAAATTAAAGTGAGATTTGCTGTCGAGTTTCAACGATGAAAAGGAAGAATTGTTTTATTTCTTGTGGCATGACGATTCAAACGGCTGATATATTTGAAAATGTCCAATCCAATCCAGTGTTTCTCTAAAAGGTGAAAGTCCCTCTTGAGTTTAAGTCCAGATTGCTTTGTGATTTAAAGCTACAGTGTATAATTTTCTTGCAGAAAACATTTTTTAAGATGTAACTTTCAGGAGGGAACTTCAGCAATGAAGAGATACTTACAATAAGAAAATAACTTAATTGTTTATCAACTTGATAAATTCCCAATACAAAATTACATATTAATTGGTCTTTCAGGAGAATCATTTAGAATAAGCAAATCATATTAAGGTAGACACTACTTTAATTTTCTTTACTGTTTCCCAAAGGGAAACAGCCTTGTATTTCATAATTGACAGTGGAAGCTTACCAGGATTGAAAGTCACATCAGCATATTTTGATTATACTTAGAGAAACCAACAGGTATGCTTTATAAGCTCACTCCCAAGAGAGTTTTTCTATCTTTTTTCCTGTGTGAATTTAATAAGCAGTTCTTAAACTTGGAGGGAAGCTATTCAGCAAGCGATGAAGCTACAACTACTTATTAACTCTAGTAGGTTACACACTATTAATCACACAAAGTTTTCATTTCTGTGTAGCATCTATCTTTCTCTGCTTTATCTGTTTATCACTTGGAGGGCTAAAGTCTTTGGATCAAGGCTCTTTTGTGACCTCGGGGGCAGCAGACTGGACCTGTGGCAGCCCATCTCAGGAGACCAGAATGGCTGGTTGGGATTTGGGGGGGAGGTGAAGAGATTATGCCTCAACAGACTTTCCTTTGAGAAAGTCAGGTCCTCACCCAACGCCTCTGACAGGCAGGGCCAGCACAGGTCATCAGTAATGGACGTTTGTCACACCTGCCCCAGGTGAATGACCTCCACACACAGATCTCACAGAAACAGAGGGATCCATCTTTCAACCGAGTATCTGCTAGAATAACACGCTCCCCTCTGACCTCATGCACTCAGGCAACCCCTATAACTGTTGTTTTCTTCTGAGCAGTGTCTAAAGATCGGTTTAAGAGCATGCTTGGGGTTACTCACATAGCTAGGCTATGCATTTATTGTTGGCAACGGCAGTAGCAACGACACTAGTCTACCAGAGGCACTCGAGGGGAAGCAGCCTAGCTCTCATTGGATTAAATAAAAAATTAACAAGAAGTGTGATTGGCTCTTGTTGTAAATCCCCTTACACGGGAGACACAGTGGTGAGGCGGTGAGTTCTAATCTTTGACCTTTCACAGCAGTCAATCATAAGATGTGTCTGTTTTGTTCAGAGCATGTAAAGGCACACAGGCAGGATGCCCACACTGGCATTAAATCTTCCGTGTGCACATTATCTGCATTCCTACTTTTCCTTCAGCTGTCTGGCCTGTGTTGCTTTTGGAGGGGCTTAGGCCCCCCAGCGTCAGTGTCAGATTGTGAAGCAGGGCATAAATTCAGACCACGATGCACTCTTAATACCAACCAGGCTGCTTGCCTTATTGGAATGGGAGAGGGAAGGCCTGGTGTGTTTCACTGAAGGGTTAGAAGGCCAGCAAAGTCATTAGTCGATACACAACACAGGGCACTACTTACACTGGTAATGGGGAAGGATCATGTCCTGCCAGAGCGGTTACTGGAAATGAAAGGCATAGAATGCAACCGGACAAACAAATGTTTCTGCCCATTTACAGCATAATTAAACATTACTGATACTGCAAAATTGTCATCGCATTAAATTCAGCCCATAAATTACAATATGGCTCCGCTGAGGGGATCCACACATTAATCATTCATTTTGCATCGAGGAAACGTCAACTCCTGCTTCCTACAACGTCTCACAAAGCACTTTGAGATCAATAGTGGTTGTTTTGTTTAGCTGCCGCACTGAGCCTCGGGGCTCATCACGAAGGCTGCCTCCTCTCTTCATCTGCTCGGAGGCGTGGGCTGCAGGTGAGCTCTTGGCCCTCAACAGAGGTATGTTATGACACCATCTTTGATTGGTATTTACCGGCATCGCCTACAACCATATGCAGATGGTGTAAATACAGGGGCCCCTTCAAGCTCCTATGGAATGCGAATGTTCAAAAGCACAGGTACCGGGAGGGGTTGTGGGGTTTGTAAGAAGGGTTTGGGGGAGGAGAGGGGGAGGGATTTTGTATCTTCAACATCGAGACATGGTTTTAGGATTGTGGTCTCCCATAATAGACTGGCAGTGGTTGTGGGGTCTTTGCTTCCCTGTGATTTTAATAAACACATTTGTAATAGCTGCTACCATGTACGTGCATAAACTTTTTGTGGGATACAACTGACAGTTGGCTATAAAACTGTACTTACTGTAGTATACCACTGCCAGTTCACATATTTTCCTCACAGAAAAGGTCACAGTAAATACATATAGAAAGTGTAACAAGCTAATGTAACGAGGAATACAATACATTACAAATGATTCATTCAATTTATTGTTGTAAAATAAAGCTGCAAGTACGTTTAATGGGACAGCATCCTAATAAAGGCTTTCCCGTCATTGAGAAGTTCCATTAGTCCACCCATACTATTGTGTGTGTGTGTGTGTTTTTTAAAGCAACATACCGGTAACAGTACACAGTGATTCCATAATATACATAACCCACAGAAGGCAGTGAGGTCATCTGGGCTTCTGCAGAAGCAGCCAAATGATGTCATTGCCAAACCCCAGAACCAGTGAATTAGATTTGGAGTTAATGGACCACAGGAGAAGTGGCGTGGCAGGGTTTGGCTGATGGCTGATGTTGGGTTTAATAGCCAATCATTAATGGGTGATGCTGCTGGATCTGCAGGGTCAGAACTGAGTCTTCCTGTGGTCTTCCTTTTTGTCTGCCGGTAGCAGACGTCCCTTAACCCCTCTCCCCTGGGGGTCCTCTGAACCCCTACAATACATAATTCACAGCATAATGGGTGTGATTTTAGAGTGCACTTATACCCTAAACGGACAGCAGGATGCTGGTTGAAAGTTGTGCCGTTACCCTACAGTAGCTGTCTGTCCACAGCAGTAATTTATGGTGTTTTAAAAAAGGTTTTAGCAGGATCTTGTGTGTTTGAGTGCACATAGGACCACATATGAAAGACTAATGAGACCTTAAGATCCATTCCCAGCTTGTGTCATGGTGAAAGCCTTCATACACCCATCACTTCTAGTAATGAGCCTTGTCCTTCCCTATGACTCACGTATATTGCTCACATTTCTTATGTTCATAACAAAATGTATTCCTAACAAACAAGTCGGAATATTTTTAATTAAACATCTTCAGCCAATTGAAAGTTAGAGAGATTAGATTGTGTCCCTTGATGCTGCTGTTAGCAAATTTGTAGCAACCCCAATGTATGTACCAGATGGCACATCTGGATCATTACAAAACAGTATATATAGTTAATTGAAAATATTGTTTCCCTGTTTTCTTTTCTGTGAAATCTACATAAAAGTTTGTTGAAAATTTGTGGTTGGCAGTAATGTTCTGTCATTGACTTTGGAGCGTGAGACGTTTTGAGCAGGAACATGGTGCAAATTCATAGTCTATTTATATTCCCTGGAACTTTGTTGTGTGGGAGCAGTACTCTCTTGGGAAAGCAGGTGGAGGAAAATGAGGCACCTGTTCACAAACAATGCACAGACGACTGGGTAATTTGTTTGCTTCACCTGGTGATTGCTGAGGGCTCAAAAAAGATGGGAGTTGGTGCTTTCATATTGCCTGTGTCTGTGTGTTTGCTTTCTGAATAGAAATTGGAGGTAAAAACATTTTAAAATGTTTTCATGACATGGGCCACTGGTTTGGATTTTGCTGATAAAATTGCTATCTGTGAGACTATTGCTCAAAAGATTAACTGTATTTTTAAATGAAATATTTTACCATATTACTTTTCGCCTGCTCCAAACTACCTGTTCTTTGTTATACTTTGTTTCTTCACAACCCCCAAATCCGGGAATCAGTCACCTGATCCTGTGTAGTGGCAAGCCTACACAGGTATAAGGCTCCATTCAGGAACTTCCTGCGACTGGAGACAGCGTTTTAGTTGTTATACATCGACGGGCACCTCACAGGTGGTACTCCAGACATGTCTGAGCCCTGAGCCAGGCCCATGACTTTCTCAGTCGATCTGTGTTGTAACAAAGTCAACTAGACGAGGCTTAAATGTTTTTATCAAGAGGAATAACACTGTAGGACCAATGAAACTAGATAAATACAAGTTGCATCCAGAACAAATACATTTGTCACGGATATCATTTTGGCTCAGCCATGCAGGAGCTCCCTTCTAGATGAATTTATCTGGCCGTATTTGCGTAAAGGCCAGTGTACCAAGTAGATAAAGTAGTTTTGCACTCTCCACTTCAACGTACCCACTTCATTTATGAAGCTTCCGAATCCAAAAATGTAATGAATGAATATAATCACCCCACAATTGAGTTGACCTGAATCATCAATAATTGACAGACCATTTGGACCAGGCTCTGTTGATGCTGTTCACAGTGATATCTACATGCAGAATAATGGGAATTGAGACAGGAAGTGGGGAAGATTATAGAACTAACCACTGAGCTCTAATGTGGCATTCCCACTGTGTGGTTCAAACAACAGTAAGAGTTGTTTGTGATGAGGATGTGTGTGTGTGTGTGTGTGTGTGTGTGTGTGTGTGTGTGTGTGTGTGTGTGTGTGTGTGTGTGTGTGTGTGTGTGTGTGTGTGTGTGTGTGTGTGTGTGTGTGTGTGTGTGTGTGTGTGCTGTCAGTCATTCATCCACCAGATGATTACACCCTTTCCCTTGCAGAATGATTGAAAGAAACAGCAATATTTGGTTGGTTTGCAGGGTAAGGGGGAGGGTCACAACCCTGTTCAGCTGGTTGCTTTGTTCATGAGAACATTTCTGAAGCATAGACATAGGCAGTATGTGAAATATAGAGATGCCTGTTGTAAATTCCCTGAAGTTTGAGATGGAAGGTATGCTTTGAAACATCTACAAACACTGATATTCAATCAATCTCACGGTGAAAGTGGACATCCTGTCTGACTGGGCCATATACAACAAACATACAGTATGCATAACAAAAGTTGGTCAAACGTATTAGTAATAAGGAAACAGAACAGTATACATTTATTCTGCACCAATTCTGAAACTACTGAAAGTTTGATAGTGTTAACATACATTCTAGGGATGGCAAATCAGAATTCAGAGATTGTTTAATAATTCAATAAAAGATGGCAGGGAAAAATGTCACACAGAGTTAAGTTCTCTCAGATTTCTGCAGTACTGTCTGCACTAATGTTCACTCTTGGAGCGGATCTGGCCTTTCCTCAAAACACTATTGATCTAGCTGGAGTGGTTCTGCTTGCTGCATGTGGAAAGCCTTCACTGTGTAGCCTTTGTGGGCATGCACCATGGGATCACCATTCACTGCACTGGCCTCCGTTTCAGCACTTAATAAGTTTGAGCTTATTTTTTGATCTCTCTTGAAGAGAGTGGGGAGGGAGGTATGGAAGAGTTTGTGTGTGTGTGGTGGGGGTGGTGGAGGGGTGTCTGATTTCCCCTGTGAGAGTGTATCTGAGCTGTCCTCAGCTGTCTCTCCTTAGGGAAAGAGCCACCTTAATCAGGAACATGAAAGTATCTCCCGTGGTGCTGCTGTCTCCTCCTCTCTCCCTCTCTGTCCGTTATTTGATTTTCCATTGCTATCCTACCCTGTTTAAAACTGGTTTACTTTCAACCTAAGGATCTGACTTGCTAACAGCTAATTATTTTACATCAAACCTGGCTATCTGAACTGTTCAAGGCTTCAGTGAATTGATACGATTATGCTACAGGTCAGAGTTTGAGTGTGAGACTTTAAATTGAATAACATGATATTAATTATTATAAGTATGTGTATTAAAATATTTATATATATATATATATATATATATATATAAGATATAGCCATAGCCATCAGTTTTGTCTTGCAGAGATGGGGTGTAAATGTTAGTTTTTGAACAGACTGCTTCTTCAGTGTATGACCCACATTGTGTCACGTCGGTCATCTCGTTGGTGACGGAGGATTACCTTATCTCAACAGGCAGTAGGAGCTTTGTCCCTTTGTAATTCTACATGTACGATTAGTTCTCATTGTGTCACATTGTAGTCAGAAGAGATAAAGACTTTCTTTAATACAAACTCATTTAAAGTTTTTACAGCTTCGCTTAACAATTCAAAAGAGCTATTTTAATATGAAGTATTTTAACATCTGTCTTACAGAGGAAAGCTTTACAACTTGCTTGTTTCTTTACTTTCTACTGTACGTTGCTTTTAATAAAAGCATCTGCTAATGGAATTACGTGTAAATGTCTCAAATATATTCTTAATATGCTTTTCTTTCATGAGGTAGCTCACTAGACTTTGGTAGTCACATCTAAAATTGTGTGTCCTATCGTGTGTTAGTTTAGACTGCCCAGTTAGACCAGCAGTTAATGATGTGTAATTGAATAAGGGCTAAAAACTCTAGTGGTGAAAAAACTCAAACTAAAAAGGTTTTATTACTATTAGAACTAATGTGCACCGTCTGGATGCAGGGGGCAAGTTGTCCTACTGACCTGATCTGTGTGAAAGTGATGGTAACCATGGTAAAGCCATTTACTTCCATTCAAAGAGGGATTCAAATTTGAGGGACAGGAAACAAATGAATACATGCTGTGTGGTGAATTTTCTCACACAATGATTTCTACCTTACAAGAAAGAAAAATAATTTCAGGACAAATGTCATGATATATATATAACTGCAGTTCCTACCTTGTGCATTTGTGTGTTTCCTTTTTTGTCGCTTTGTTCGGCTGTACGACTATTTTTCACTACCCAGTGACTCGTTTCTGAATGCAGTGTTGACTTCAGTGTTTCCCACAGATTAGAACGTAATAGGTGGCGGCCGGTGTTGATTCTATGGCGCACTGCCACAAATGAGTCTGTGTGTGGGAAACACTGAGCTTAAAGAGAACAACCTGTGTCATTTCCACCCTCCCACTCATGCCCTAACCTCAACCTAAACTCTGAAAGACTGAAATTAGGTATTTTTATGGCAAGCTGAGCAACACCTACAAGTCAGTTGCACCATGACGACCTCTCTTTTCCTCCAGATATCTGAGACCACCACTCCCTTCAGGCCTCTGTCCCCACTCCTCTACTCTCCCTCTTCTCTTTCTCACCTCCTTCCGCATTGCCCCTCCCTCTCATGCTTGGCTTTATCTCCATGGAAACGTTTTGTTCAGAACTGAGATTTGTTTACATTTTACAAGCTGCGTACACAAGACATAATGCATTTGACAAATTTTGTTTCTGCAAATGAACAATTAAGAGGACATTTTTACTCAATGCCATGGTGTATCAAGCTGTGTTGTAGTTGATCTAATTTCTGATGTATTAAATATAAATGTATATATTTCTTGTCTTTCTTGTCTTCCCTCAGTGAGTGGTCTGAGCAAAATTATTGGCCAGTATGGAACCACCATTGTCATTCCGTGCCATAACCAGGGTGCAAATTCAAAGGACTTGTTCATGACTAAATGGAAATATGTAAGTTAACACTGTATTTCTTTATGAAAATTAATGTGTTTAATGATGAAGCGGGCCTGATACTCATTTAGGAAGTTAGGTTGGAGATAACCACATGTATGAGCCTGACATGTCAGTAAACACAGTTTAAGATTGAACTTCCCTCATCAAGAACGTCAATAGTTTACATAATGTATGTATGGCAATATGTTATAAAGCTTCTATTTATTTTAGAAGTACATTTAGTTTACTTTTTTTAATACTGATGATATAGTAGTAGAAGTGGGGCTTCATCGTTAATATAAATCAAAACCATAATGATCAAATCCCCTAACTGAATTAATCCCATCTAGGAAAAGAGAGATGGAAGTTCTGGAGACCTGCTGGTTAAGAAGGCAGGCCTGAACATCTCCATCATTGCCACAGATGACTACAAGGACCGCGTGAGCATGGCCGAAAACTCCAGCCTGCTCATTTCTGATGTAACACTGGGTGACCAGACGACCTTCACCTGCATGATGGTGGAAGGAAATGACATTGCAGAAAACCGTGTGCAAGTGGTTGTCCAGAGTGAGTACAGGAATCAAAAATAGGTGTTAAGTGAAATGGAGGAACCATAGAGATAAACAGTATTTTTCATTTCCACTGACAGAAGTGCTACAATGTACCTGGGTGTATTAGATACTAGAGATGCTGACATGCTGAGTTCTGCATTCTGTGTTTTACAGAGGCTCCCTCCAAACTGGAAGTATCTGGCCAAGTTCAGGAGCTAGAGATTGGCAAACTAACCACGGTAGGGCTTCTAATGATATGCATTGCTTATACCTACATTATTTTAAGCAGTGTTATCAAGGGAGATCCCTCACTGGAGATGAAGTATCTGGAGGCGTACTAAAGAAAGACCATACTTCTAGAAGGATGAGGTCTTTGAAGTAATGCTTCTGAATTAGTAAACAGCAGAGCCTCCTTCAATTAAAGGACCCAAAGGGTCTAAGATAGGGTATTAAAATGCTTGGGGCATTTCATGCCACACTGGCTAGAAAACCAGAGACTTTTTAAAGGCCATAGCAGTCCCAATAAGAGCTAACTTGCAGGGATATTTGATCAATGAAGAAGTTGCACACATTTGATTAAGGCCATAATCATAAATTAATTAACTCTGTATCATATGCGAATAGATCAAAAGCAGGATTTAGCAGCTTTCCTATTTTGTTCTCTGTACCACAGATGGGGAATTGCAGGGCACACAATGCCAATCCGGCCGCAGACGTCACATGGTTTAAGAACAAGAGACCTCTGGTGGCTGATGGGAAAGGTATGCAACTATCAAATGTGATTATTCAGAGATAGTGAAGAAATAAGTATCTCAAGGTTTGTAAGAATGGGAACTTTCATGTTTGGTTTCACAATCAGTCACAACATCTTGGCATGCAGGATGCCCAGAAGTGCAGCACTGATACCTATCTCAATCTCTCCCTGTGGGACATACAATGTCAGGCCTCATTAATTGTGCCATAGTTTGTTAATATGTGTCGTCCCCCATATGTGATGTTACTAACCGTTGCGGACGTGGTTTCTAGAGATCGTTGTCAAAACCTCAGTGGAGGTGGACTCCATCACGGGCCTCTCAACCACCTCCTCCATTCTCCAGTACACTGCTGAGAAGGAGGACACCGACACTCAGTTCACCTGCGGCTCCCATCACCCGGCTGGGGATGACTTGGTAACAGCACCTGAGACCTTCACTGTCACCTGTGAGTAATCAGATAGAAACTGCCCTAACAACCGTTATCAATCGAAAGTACATCCCTCTTCCTAGACAGTCGATTTGCTGTGCTCCTCACCGGTAAACAGCAAC
This sequence comes from Hypomesus nipponensis, assembly GCF_054491055.1. Classification (NCBI taxonomy): domain Eukaryota; kingdom Metazoa; phylum Chordata; class Actinopteri; order Osmeriformes; family Osmeridae; genus Hypomesus; species Hypomesus nipponensis. The sequence goes on along the minus strand of NC_140375.1, from coordinate 13,945,714 downwards.
CGTATCGACAGTCAGGATGATGGGTGTTTTATTTTCCGCCTGTAGTTGAAACTTCTCTTTTCCACCATTCAAAGCAGACAATATTATTAATGATGATGTTAATGATGTTAATTTAAAAATGAGGTGAGGGTGACTCTGTTGTCAGAGGGAGACGGAGCGTAACATTCGGAGTACGGTTTGGTCGATGTTATCTGCTCGAGAAGACATTTTGAATAGGGCTCATCAAAACTGGAAGGGTCTCTGAATTCAGTCGTAAAAGAAATGTGGGCCATTTGGCTCAGTTGAAGCAGCACCATTGAGGTTTAAAAAGAGCTTTTTTGTCTTGTGCCTCAGGGTGCTAGTGTAGTTTCAAGAGCTCGGTGGCTGTATCCTCTGACAGCGCCTCGACACTCAGAAATTCTGTGTATAACTGTGAACTTTTCCAGGCTGGATGCTTGGTTGGTCTCTTACACATACAGCTGCCAGGGGTTTGTGAGACTGTTCTTGACTGATCCTATCATCCCCCTGGTTCCATCCCCTTCTCCCCTCAGACCCGACAGAGAAGGTCAGCCTGGAGATCATCCCTGATGGCCCTGTGTTGGAAGGAGACAATGTAACTCTGAAGTGCAAGGCCGATGGAAACCCTCCTCCTACCAGCTTCAACTTCTACATCCAGGTGAGTTTTGACCAACTTCTGTCATCTGCATTCTTGTCACACCCCGTTATCTCCACTATTGGTAGTTCAACTTCCTGCAGTAGTTGCGGATATCACCCTAAATTTCCATCTGGTCCCTGATCCCACCTTTCTTTGAGATTCTAGCTGATCTTGAAAAAAGAATCTAAAGTATTATTTTCCATGGTCTGTAAGGATACTGTGGTGAAAGTGGAGAACTCGGACACCTACAATCTGACTGGTGTCACGCGCGATAGCACCGGTGAATACAAATGTGCTCTCATCGACAACAGCAACATGGAAGCTTCTGAAAACATCACTGTTAACTGTAAGTCACCTTTGTATCCTATGCTGTATTTCTGTCAAAGCAATAGTGTGGGTCACCTTCCTCTAAATCTTCCACGTTTTCATATCCTTAATGATTCAGTGATGAGAAAACCAATATTTAAAACCTATTCTAATGAATAGTTCTGTGAATTTGACTCAGTTTCCAGCGGTTATTATATTTCTCCATAGAGAGAGACGTATCATTACCTAGTCTGAGCACTTCTCTCCTGTCAGTCTCTTCCACTGTGAGGTGAAAGTTCTGTTTGAGCCCAGGTCCTTTAATACGTTTAATACGCTGGATCAATGAGGACGTGCTGGGGTTTCTGCAGGGAGCTGATATGGTTTTCAACAGGAGCTTGGTGCTCTTCTCCTCGTTGCTGTTAAACTGCCTGTTTAAAGTGTGCTCTCCTCGCCTGCAGACCTGGATATGACCTTGAGCCCCTCTGGAAAAGTCATAAAGAGTGCTGGAGAAAGTTTGGCTCTGACCCTCAAGACCGATGCATCAGGAGAACCTAAAGTGTCTTGGACAAAGGTGTGGTGTATGGTTGGTTCTGCATTGTTCATTGAAAAGAAGCTAGTTGTAGCAGGCTTTTAAAATGTTTTAAATTGTCTATACTTGTAGGACCATAAGAAACTGGACAAGCAGCCCAAGTTTGACAAACTGACGTACTCTGACTCTGGTTTGTATGAGTGTAAAGTCGCCATTGGCACTCTCGTCAAAAAAGATTCATTTGAAGTCGTTGTTGAAGGTAAGGATTTTGTTACATTCTTTTGGCAGTTTGTCTTGTCGATTTCCTCCTGCATGGCGTATGCAATATCTCTCTTGTCCTGGTTTAGCTGGAGAGATGCGTCTTGTTACAGGGCCCCCTGTCATCCAGAGGTTGATGAAACAGCGTGGTGAGGATGGTCTGCACAAGGTCCTGGTGTGCGAGGCTGAAGGTTCCCCCAAGCCCAGCGTGGCCTGGAGCATCAATGGAACCTTGGTATGCAATGCACACATACACATGCACACATGCACACCACACTACAGGGGCCAGAATTATAGGGGGGTCACAAAGAAGTATTGTTATGTAAGTTACATGGTAGTAAATGTAATCTTAATGTCTTGTTTTGAGCCCCCCGAAAACCGTTTTCATACGTGTTCAAATGAACGGTTACATTCACAAAGATTCTCATGTCAAACATATGAAAAATATCAAGGCAAAAATATGTATTCTCTGCAGCCCATAGTTTTGTTGCATGTCACCATGTGAGCAAGACCATGCACAAATCCGCCCAGTTATTCTGGGTGTGTTTCTGCAGATATGAAGCAGAGCCCTGACCTTATAAAGAGAGTCCATTTAAGCTTCCTTTTATTGGAATCTGTCAGGAAGACTGAGAAGTCTTAAATCTGGGAGGTTTACTGTCAATGAACCTGTGGATGTCTTTGTAGGGAGGCAGTGATTGGTGGTATTTCATCATCCCCTGTCTATTACCGACAGAAAGCTACTTCCTTATTTTAAGGGTTCGGTCTCAGATGCCGTTTATTTCGTTCAAGTTCCTGGCTGAAACTTTTCTAAAAGAATGGGGTTCAGTGTTGAGTGGCTCAGAGATATGTTTGTTTTCTCAAATGCACACCAAGTTTATTATGCATTAGTCTGTCATGAAGACTGAAGCACTTTGTTGTTTTGGTGGCTCTGTGTGTGCTGATAGCATGGCTACACAATGAGACAGCATGAGATGATATGCAGCTGTCAGTGCAGTGCTCAGGTGTTGTGTTGTGTGTGCATTGTGAGCAGACATGCACACATTTGTGTTTGACGTGAGTCAGCGCAATAAATCCACTCAAATGCTGCCATGACCTTTTTCAGAGTTCTCCATGGCTGAGTCACACAGGTTTGTATTCCTATAGAGGCAGCAGAGTTACGGACAAATGCATTATGCATTCAAAGTTTATTCCATCCAGTCCTGTTGTGTAATAAATACCTACCAAAACTAAATCGGAGTCAAATGTAAGCTTGGTAAGGGCAATTTATGTAGTGGATGTACCATAATGTATTCATTTTAAAGGGTGTTGGCTAGTTGCCACTAAGTATTTCCTCAGAAGACGGCATTTATCAACTTCAATAGTGTACACTGCCATCAAAATGCTGGACCGAAATACAACAGCATCCCCATGTGGTACAAGATGTAACTGCCTTGTGAGACTCTTACACAAAAAGCTTCATCACAATCTTGTGTTTTTCTTTTTGACAGAATCCTTACTTGTATGTTACTGTGTGCATACTAACAGTTGTTGTTTCTTATATCATTTTCAGCCGTATGAGAGTTCCTTCATCAATGGGAAGATTACCCACAAGCTCACTATTGTGCCTGATGTGAATCTCACTGTCTCTTGCACGGTGTCCAATTATTTGGGCCAAGCTACCAAGGCCATAAATGTGTCCACTTGTAAGTACAAAATGGTGGTATGGTCTTCAGTCCTCCCCTCCTGTTCTGTCCTTCTCCCGCCTGTCTGGAGGGGAACTTGCTAATGTCCTGTGTTGATCCGATATTGACACACTCCAATGCTTGTAGTGCATGACAATACAACGCTGTATAGAAAGGTTGGGCACAGGGAAGCCACTGGGAGATATAATTGTTCTACTAAACCTTGGACTTTGCGCACAATGCATTTTCTGCATGCACCAATGGATAACTATTACTTCTGCAACTTGGACTTTTGTCCATTTAACCAATACTGTGAATCCTGGTTCTCTCATCATTGTCTGTCTGGACAACAACGTCTTCCTTTTACTCATTACTTTCCCCTCACCTTTGGCTGTTTGTCGGGATGCTGGACTCCTATCCTTTCCCACTCTGCGTCCCGCACTACCTCTGCATGCAGATAACACACGATAAAAAAAGTCTCACCTGTGACTTGGCAGTATGCATTTTTGATGGGTCTCTGAGGTGAATGTTAATATCATTTTATATCTGATTTCAGTATTTGGGGAGGTGAGAGTGGATAAACAAGGTAAGTTGTGATGGCCTTCTTCATGATTTAACCGTTTCAGTGGTAGGTGAGAAGGGAAGGAAAGACAACAAAGGATTTGCAGACTTGAAGATCTTGTTTTGTTTCCTCTGGAGCTATGACACATTCTCACATTATATAAAAAAAATCCCTGAGTCACTGTTGAACATCACCATACAGTGATGGATGATAAAACGGTAAATAACTACAGTATGAGGTCCAGTGGTGCAGACGTGGAGGAGCAACCAGCATCCTGACAAAATCTCGATTTATGACAAAAGTTATTTCTTTCATTGTTTACATAAATGTATCGATCATAATTGTTCTTTCTTTTTTAACACACTTAATGCTATTCAGTGTGAATGAGATAATACAATTAATAAAGCTGACTACATAGTGCTTTACAGTATAGATGTGTAAACGGTCCATCCTATCATTCACATGCAGCACAATTTATTTGATATTCTGTACACAAGCTTTTGTTTTGGGGGGAAATATTTGTAGAAAGTTCTTCCAGTAAGTGTCCAGTGTGTATCCTTTTGCTTGGCAGATCAGTCAGATGAAAATGACCAGACCAAGCTGGTGGTGGGCATTGTTGTGGGTCTGCTCCTGGCCACGCTGATCGTTGGTTTGGCATACTGGATCTACATGAAAAAGTCCAAGTTAGTGCAACAGATCAGTTCTCAACCTTTCTGAATATCCTGTTTCCGTCGTTAATATATCTATAGTTAAAAAAATAACGTTTTCATAATTATCATAAACACCTACCCAATATCTTGTTGTCAACTTGTTATAGATTGTTGTACTGAATTTAAAAAAAAAACTTTTTAAAGGCAAGGAACTTGGAAGACTGGTGAGAATGAGGATGGATCTTCTGAAGAGAGCAAGAAGCTGGAGGAGAAGCTGGAGGATAACAGCCAAAAGGCTGAGGTTTAAGGTAATCTTAAGAGGGGTATGGTTATTTCCTTGGGACTACTTAGTTTAAATCAAATGCACTTCTTTATTTTAACCCTTGTGTTCTCTTCGGGTCATTCTGACCCATCAGTCATTGTGACCCACCGTCGTTTGCAACAACTTTAACGCATACAAAAACAAAATTAACCATTTTCTTTTAACCGTTGGGCTGTCTCAGACCCCCCACATTGCGAAGGTTAAAAGAAAAGTATTTTTATTTGCTTTTGTATTGGGTCAACTGTGCTTCATAGCTGGATGTGTAGTTATTAGTTGTGTGTGAAATACATGTTCACAAGTGTAAATACGAAAAATTGTCTCTTTCAGTGAGGAAGCAGCGACCAGAAGCTTTTGCACACTTCTGCTCAGATTTGAAGAGGGGCATTGCCTTTGGATTCAGGGAGACCCTCCTCCAAAAGCATATCCACAAACTTTTTTTCCGCTATTAAAAACAGCCTGTGTGAATGCATATGCGGTGTACATAATGTCTGCACTAACTGATAAATGTGTAAACTTCCCCATTATGAACGTTTTGTTTTGTTCAAGTACTAGTTAAAAGGAATGTGGGAAACGATGAAACGATGAAAATTACAACTCAATGTGTTGGCTTTGTTTTGGTTATCACTAGTAGAACTACTACTAGACCAGTTGCCTTTTCTGTAACAATGTGTTCATTGGCCTATTACCTCACTTATCCTCAATGCAATAGGAGGTTCTGAGGAACTTGTGTTGTCCCATCTTACCTACAAATCATCACAAATTCTTCTCCAAACTAATTGTTTGTCTCAATAGTCCATAGAGTTGCTTTCATCATGGTCATCACAGAAAAACTAACAGTTTATAAAAATTGAAAGGGCTCAGGATGTGTAATTATACTGTGCTTTGATTACAGACTGTAATATGTCATATGGAAATGTGTCCCATAGGATTGCAAAAAACGAGGACATATGCTGTACAAATGATTTCGTGAGATGGTGCATGGTCCTTATTTTTATCCTAAACATTTTAGCTATCTAATTGTCAGACAATTGAGTGAACCTGCTAGGTAGCTCACTAGACCATATGTCTGCTTGGTGTCACATTGATTTTGGACACTGCATAACAACAACAAATTCTGTGTTTTTGTCGTGCTAGGTCATTTGTGCTCTGTCTGTTTTGTGTAAAAAGATGATTATCAGCTGTACACTTCACAATTTAGGTCAAGGTTATCTTTGAGCATTTAATGAATATGTAAATATAGCAAAGCTGGATGTAATTGTTTTATTTGACCTTTTTTGCTATTTATATTGTTCAAGGTTTTATTTTCTGTTAGAAGAAATCAATTACTATCACTAAATTCACATCTTAGATTCAAAGGTATTGAACAATTACTTGCAGAAATTTGAATGTTAGATTCAACACTTGATACAGTATTTTAAACTGATGAGCCGCTGTTTGCTAACTTTCATGTAAAACCATCGAATTGGAAAAAGACCAAAGAGGCCATTGCCATGCAAGTACTGTAAATACTGACTTTTGTTTTTGTACTTTTGTTTAAAATAAAGTGTACATTTTGAAGATCTCTTGAAAGTGTATTGGGAGGAAACCCTAAACGATTATTAAGCAGAGAAACAGTAAAAGCCCAACGAAACACAAGTGGAAATGGCTTAGTGAGACAATAAGCAACATAATATAAGAAAAATGTGCACTTGCAATGCACATGCAGATTGTTGGTTTTCAAACCACTTGGAACATAAACTGAACATCGGGCCATAAAAGATAAGCTTGTTAAGGATAAGAAACATTGGATCATGCACCAGTGTCCACGGGATCTGTTCTGCATTTTTTTAATTGAGGGCCGAAAGACACGTAAGCCAGCCCAGCTGACGACCCAACATTCGCATAAACGGGAGCCGTGGCTCATGCAATGCACTGCAATCCACCAAACCGTACATATTGAAAGGCAAATGTACTGTAGCTGAAGCCTATTCAACATCTTTTCCCAACTAATTATCTTGTTCAGTTAGGCCTATCAGATTGGCTTTTGATGGATAAAAGTGAAAGCAGCCTACAACTTCACTTTCACAACAACAAATGTAGCCTACACAGTGTCAGAATTTTGACATATGAACTTTAGGCTATAGTTTACTTAAATGTTGACAATTTTTTTAACTAATGTGTTTTAAAAGTTGTTTATTCACTTTATTTTGACGTTTTAACAAACGTCAAGTAACCTAGGTTAGTCTACTTTCATTAATTTGAGTTTTTATTTCAAAATATTCAATCTGATAGTAGGCCTAGGTGGTTCGATCACGAAACAAAGGTTACGCTGCCATCTTCTGGCCCCCAAAAATGTGCAATCCATTAATTTGAAGTGTTCCTGTTTATGTTTATGTTGCAGCATATGCTGTGAGTGTTGCAGTTTATTCATGGAATTCTTTGGAATTGGACTTGAAATTGGTTGTATGGAATGCAAAGTCATGATGCGAATGTCAAAAGGTAGTTTATCATTTTGTCAAATGCGGCAAGGCAACAAACATGGACACTGCTCTTGTGGAAGAGTGACCATCATGACACCTAGTAAAATAAAATACCTGCTTTCCCCTAAACAACTCGCAAATTTTGATGAGAATGAACAAAGACGATCGGAGCAAATGTCTACTTGTTTCATTTTAGTGGGCTATCAATTGCATTTGGTATTGAGAATTTGATTGGCAACAAGTTTTAGCGACGTAAATCCATTTGTGTAGTGGACTATATAAAAAGTTAGTGATTGATGTTGGACATATGTACCAACAACACAGTTGTCCCCACAATTTTAACAATTATTTGATTTACTTGACTGAAACCCGAATGACAAGGTATGACAGACAGCAAGCGATGCTAGATTTTATTCGTCATTGGCTCATCCGGGGATTTGAGGGTTTGATTGACAGTTGCCATGGTAACAGCACTGGCATCGCCATTTTGTTAGAAGGGTTTTTTCGCTGTTCTCCTCAAATGTTCTTTCCTCTCGGAATAAGGCTGACACTGGATATACCCTTGACATTTTTTATGAAAGTGAAGCATCCAATGGATTGGGTTAAGAACACCAAGGAGCAGATTTTTTTGTGCTGTTGGATGTTTTAGGCGGCGCCGCACTTACTCAGTTGTACGTATCACTGGTCTAGCGGGCCGGTCCACTGCGCAGGTTTGGAACGCGCGCCATTTTGTGAAAATTGACATTAAAATTATTGTCTAAAATTACAGTAGCTGAAGCGGAGGATAAGATTTTTTCTGTCGTGATTTTAATTCAGTTTATTTGTCGACATGTTCGACGCGTATATGTTCCGTGCTGCTTTTGTACGGGATAGATTTGTCCAAATTCAGCAACGTTGATTTAGCGGTACAATTGCTAACGTTAGCTAGCTAGCTCGGAAGCTAATCTGGCTAGCTAGCTAGCAACTGAATTCAGCTAGCTAGTTAGCTCGCTTGCTAGATACCTACGGTCGTTTAGACATCAGCTCGTTCGCGACGCTAGTTTACTTCACTTCATTAGAGCCACTAACGTTAGCTAGCTAATCACCAACTGGCGCTTGTCTGTGTTGCCTTAGTTACCGATGCTGTTTGCTGGAACCAGCTACGTTTGACAGATAATAAGTTCGCTAGACTAGCTAGACTTCAATTGGCTGGCTATTCTGACGACTTTGCTGGCTAGTCAGGAGGAATTGAGTTTACGCTGGCTAAAAACACGCAGGGAGTGGAGAAGCTCAAACTGGATACGTTGCCTCATCATACAGGTTATTGGACTTTAAATGAAGATCGTGCCGTCAGAGGTGAGCTTATGTAGTCTTAAATTGTAGATATGTATTACTAGACAATGTATAGCTAACTAAATGACTATCTAACTAAGGTTTTTGTGGAATATGTTTGTTGTTGCTTGGTTTCACAGGTTACGGGCAAGCAAAGTTAGCTCGTTAGCTAACATGCTAGTTTGTGTGTTATCAAGAGCTGGATAGCCAGTGCTAGCTCGCTCATATTTGCCAGCAACAACCACGATAGTTTGGACGTACAGGGTTTTCAAAATAATTGGATGAACGTATTGTGTGCAGTTCCCAATAAGTTAGATGTGACAAACGTGGGAAACGTACCATTTGCAATTGTCTTCATGATAGTCAGTGATATAGTACTAACCTTGCAAGTGTAGGCTGTGTTAGCCATATTTTGCAATGTAGGTACCTAGCTAACGTTAGACTAGACTAGCTTGCACGGCTACCAAATCACGGGCCCACAACCCGTTGAACACATCGTCACAAGCAACACTCGCTTGCAAGGGGAGAGCCAAGCCTGCTTGTCCTAAGATCGCAGAACAGCAATCAAACGTTAGCTGGCTCGTCTAACAACAGTTAGCTAGTCTAGCGTTGTTGCTAGCTAGCTAGTTGGTCATTGTAAACGGATAATTCGTGAAACGGATTTACTAGGTAGATACTAGTGATGATTTGCTTTCTACATTTCAACCATGACGAGGTATACTCCATTAATTGTAAGTATATGCTGCTAGCTAGCAGACGTCACTTATTCTGTAACGATGACATTTCAGAACTCCCTTTTAATGACTGAAACAAGTGTCGTTCTTTAACGTGAAGGATGACATGGTTTTACTTAAACGTTAATGTTTTCGCTTGGAAGTGGGAGATGGAATAGGTATAGATTTTTAGTCACAGTACTCGATAACCAGACTGCCATGTTTGCTCCCGTGTAGGCCCGCTCATGTCTTGAGGAATATAAACCAGACAGGAAAGGAACTGTTCACAAGTTGGTTCTGAAAACGGAGAATGTGCCGAACGTTAGCAAACAGTCACTTGTAATGTTCATAGATTACGAATTAGTTGGGCTCTTGACGTTTATCTCATGTTCATGTTGATCTCGAAGTAACAGGCCTTTGTTGTGTAGATTGTAGTGAATTAGGATAGTTAGGGTTCACAGTGACAAATGACTGCACAGTGCTTAATCTCAACCTTTTCGTGATTAATTTCGTGAATTATTTAGGCTACTACTACTTCAAAAAACGCAACTACCATGACAATGTATTGTGTATGTATATGTCACATTATTTTGATTATATTCATAAGAGGCCTTTGACAGTGTGCATGGACATTCTGAGAGGAGATTTCCAGTCACATTATAGCCACAACAAAAGGGCCAATTTGACCTGCTTGACAAGGTGGCATCTGTATAAGTGAACCGTTGTCTTGAGCAGTTCCCTAAAAAGATAATGGCATCATGCTTCTTGTATTTTGCTTTGAAAACATTTGCTGCCCATAAGAAAAACCTGCCTTCAAAAAAAGTTTTTTAATCTGTAAATATCCCAATGCTTAGGACTAAATGCACATTAGATTGTGTAGGCTATTCTCCCACAAGTTCCATTTTTCTACCAAGAGTTCTTTTAATATATTTTTTTAATCACATAAGTAGATCCCACCATTACTGTTAAATATAATTATCTGTTTGTATTCTTTGTAGTGGGTTGTGGTTTGCTGCTGGACTCTCCTCCCAGGATGATATGACATTTTACAGGAGACGATGCATCCAGGTTAGCTGCAACATATTAAGTCTTTATTCTTTGGTGGGGAGGGGCAGCCTATTTCTTTCGTTTTCCAAATGTCTAACAGTACCTCTTGAACAGGCCCAGCCATTGCTTATCAATTAGAAGTCATATTTGATTGATTAAGGCAACATGCTGCACATACCCCAGGAATAACTAAATCTATTTAATGATTTTTGATTGTATCCCAAAATTATCCTTCATATGCCTGAATAGAAAGTATGTCTGCCTCCTTTAGCCCTAGATATCCAGCATGTTTGTGCATCTTGTAAATAAAGGCAAATTAACAAATATGAATAATTATAAACATTAATCAAAGCCTTTTAAAATAGTATAAGTAGTTTGTGACAAAGCTGTCAAAGATATAAACGGTGTAGGTTTTATTTTGTCATCTAGGGTAATCCCTATTAAAATAGGGATGCAGTTATACATAGTAATGTCAATATATTCTGTATTATAATAAAACAATATATAATCAGATTTTGTATGGCATTACACATATAAAAAAATGCTAGGCCTCTCAATAACTGGTTGTCTTGTAATGTACAGTATATCATACTGTCTCCAGGTTCTCTGTTTTTGTCACTGAATGTGCAGTTTTCTTTCTTTTTTTTTTTTTTTTTTTTTTTTCTCCCCACAGCTGGGTCAGCTCTGTTCCTAACGCTCTCAGATGAAGTGCAGAATTTGGGCTGTGCTGCTATTTTTCTGTCAGGCTCTGGTGTGTTGAAAGCAGCCTCTAAGTGTGCCAAAGTTCAATTTTATTTCTTGTTTATTTCTTGTTTTCTCATTGGAAAATGGGAGCAGCTCTGCCCTGGCAACAAAAGTAGGCTATTTGCATACTGCGTTGTGATTGGTCTGTGCATTGATGGGCTTGCCAAATCACGCTGTATCTCTGTGGTGATAGGCTATGCTAATTAGGTGCTGTTGCTGGGATTCTGAATAGTGGTTACTGTGTAGCACTGGTAAATTGTGTTGTCTGATGAGAGACGCTGATAGATGAATATGCTATTTATTAATTTTCTGACTTCTGAAACTGAAGTACAGTATAATTCACTGCACTTATATTTTTTTCATTGTTTTCTAAAAATGTACTCAGTCTTATACCTATTTTCTTCATCAAATTATTGTAGAACTAATGACCTAATTACATTTCTTATGAATATATTTGATTATCGGTTATAAAAGGAACATTTTCCTTTAAATTGTTACACACATTGATAACTATCATAATCTGTGAACTTGATGCAATATGGGGGTCTGCTTTATCTCCACCCTCATATGGTTGCACCTGCTACAGATATTGCCTAGCCCACGTAGAAATTGTAAAAGTAACGGAATTGGAGCCTTACAGAACAAAGTGAAAGTGCAGAGTCCTAAATGCCTTTTCATGCAGGCTGTGGTGAATGATACGTATATAAAATGTGTTTCTATAAATTATATTTTACAACAATTCCAGTATTGACTGTTTTAGTTCAGCAAAGGTTTGAGTTTTTTTTGTTGAGTGCCAGTACTACATGCTACTGTACATGCACCAAATGTATGTCCCATTTTGGCATGAAAGTAATGCTCTTGATTTTTCTAACAATTTCTTTTGTAAAGCTACATCTTTACCTAAAGTGCACATTTGTTCATTGTTTTCAGGAGGAGAGACTTCAGCATGCAAACCTTCGTCCGTCCGGCTTGCGCCCTCTTTTTCTTTCCACGCTGCTGGTCTTCAGATGGCTGCTCCAATGCCCCATACGCACCAGCAGTACAGTGACCGCCACCAGCCGAGTACTGACCAATCTGTTACGGTCTTACCGTACAGCGATCCGAATCAACCGCTCACTGCCAACCCGGTACAGCATTCACACACGAGCATTTGCGCACTTATTACAATTTTTTTTATTTGTATATATTTTTGGTGTTTGGAAGTCGCACTTTAAAGTTGAGCATTTGGCCGCCACCAGTATAAATGACATGTATCTCCTCAATCAAATCAAATGACTAATTCTGTTTAGTTTCCTGCTCCATTGTTTTTCCAGAGGCACATGCCCCAGTGCTTTCGTGACCCAACTTCGGCTCCCCTGAGGAAGCTTTCCATCGATCTTATTAAAACATACAAACACATCAATGAGGTGAGACTGACCCTTTTGGTTTGTACATTTGCTTTAGTATTTGAGGCTTATGAGGACTGGATTGATGTATATGTTCCGGTGTCTGGTAACTGGTGTCTCGTATACCTGTCCACTAGGTGTATTATGCAAAGAAGAAACGACGTCACCAACAGGGTCAGGGTGAAGACTCCAGTCACAAGAAAGAGAGGAAGGTCTTCAATGATGGCTATGACGATGATAACTACGACTACATTGTCAAGAATGGGGAGAAATGGATGGACCGCTATGAAATTGACTCCTTGATAGGCAAAGGGTCATTTGGACAGGTATACAATGCTTCTGGGGGAGAAAACAACCATTGTAGCCTATACCATGAAAACAAAAAACATAATTATAACGTGGCCATTTGCATCATATTCTTATTGGTCGTAATGTTATACATAGTAGTAATGTTTACATGTGCTGGTATGTGGCCTTGTTGGTTGAGAACTGGGGTCAGTTTGAAAAAGACAGTCAGTTAACGTGTGTTAATGTATTTTCTTCCTTCTTTTTGAAATGCATTATAGGTTGTTAAAGCCTATGACCGTGCAGAGCAAGAGTGGGTTGCCATCAAGATCATCAAGAACAAAAAAGCTTTTCTCAATCAAGCTCAGATTGAAGTGCGTCTCCTCGAGCTCATGAACAAGCATGACACAGAGATGAAGTACTACATCGGTAAGTAGGAGAGGGTCAGATGGCTGAGAGGTTACGGAATCGGGCTATTAATCAGAAGGTTGCCGGTTCAATTCCTGGCTGTGCAAAATGACGTTGTGGCAAGGCACTTCACCCTACTTGCCTCGGGGGGTATGTCTCTGTACTTACTTTAAGTCGCTCTGGATTAGAGCATCTGCTAAATGACTAAATGTAAAATATAAATGTATGTGACTCCCTTTACTTTCAGTGTATTGTTACTTTCAGCCATTCTCCATGAATATGTGGTTGTCAGTTGACCCCTTTTGTACCTCTTTTAATGCAGTTCACCTCAAGCGCCATTTCATGTTCCGGAACCACCTCTGCCTGGTGTTTGAGATGCTTTCCTACAACCTGTACGACTTGCTGCGGAACACTAACTTCCGTGGTGTCTCGTTGAACCTGACCCGGAAGTTTGCCCAGCAGCTGTGCACAGCGCTGCTTTTCTTGGCCACGCCCGAGCTCAGCATCATCCACTGTGACCTGAAGCCCGAGAACATCCTGCTCTGCAACCCCAAGAGAAGCGCCATCAAAATAGTCGACTTTGGCAGTTCATGCCAACTGGGACAGAGGGTATTTAATATTACTACTAAGATTTTATGTTCATTTACTTTAATATTTTTCTCTCCTCTTCCCCTTCGTCCAGCCCTCAATTCTTTCTCCTGTTCTCTGTATTATGGATTGTCATGTATTACCTTGGTGGGTGACTATTGTGGTGATGGAAGATGTCTCATATTGTCCTTCCTCTCTTAGATATACCAGTACATCCAGAGTCGCTTCTACCGGTCCCCTGAGGTGTTGCTGGGAATGCCGTATGACCTGGCCATTGACATGTGGTCCTTGGGTTGCATCCTGGTGGAGATGCATACGGGAGAGCCCCTCTTCAGTGGAGCCAACGAGGTACGTTAGCCTGGTCTGATCTTGAAATCTTCTCAAGTCTGTTGTAATGCGTCTCGCAGATTTGTATCGATGTCATGAAAGTAATCGTTTTATAAAAAATGTTTCATTCTTAGGTGGACCAGATGAACAAGATAGTTGAAGTTCTTGGTATCCCACCCAATCACATAATGGACCTAGCCCCAAAAGCCAGGAAGTTCTTTGAGAAGCTATCGGATGGCACATGGAGTGTAAAGAAGACCAAAGATGGCAAAAGGGTAAGTGCACTTCTACATACTTACCATGTGGGGGCGCTAAAGTATAGACCTTTGGTCTATTAGAGTAGCCACACAATCATTCACTGTAAGATGGTGTACAGCTGTCACCAGTCATGGTGATGACATTTCCAGCTTTTTTGCATATGAGTTTAATCTTTTGAGGCTGTGTTTACAACTCATGTTTAAGAATGAAACAGGATCTCAAACCCATGCTCTTTGTCCTCTTCCCCTGACCAGTATAAGCCTCCAGCCTCACGGAAGCTCCACTCCATCCTGGGTGTAGAGGCCGGAGGTCCAGGTGGCCGGCGGGCAGGAGAATCTGGCCACGCTGTCGCGGACTACTTGAAGTTCAAGGACCTGATCCTGCGGATGCTGGACTACGACCCTAAGAGCCGCATCCAGCCCTACTACGCCCTGCAGCACAGCTTCTTCAAGAAGACTGCAGACGAAGGGACCAACACAAGCAGCAGTGTGTCCACCAGCCCTGCATTGGAGCAGTCCCAGTCTTCAGGAACAACCTCCAGCACCTCCTCTAGTTCAGGTAACAATGGAACTAAATGACTGGGCCACCAAACCCTTCACTTCATGGTCCAATCAAATGCAGTGTTGATGTCCGTAGCTCTTCCCATGAAACAGGTTTTTTTTTACGTAGAGATATGTTTTGTGGTTCTATTCTGAATTTCTGTGTTTGTGCCACCTCTGGTCTTCTAGGGGGGTCTTCTGGGACAAGCACCAGTGGCAGAGCGAGATCAGACCCCACCCACCACCACCTGCACAGTGGAGGGCACTTTGGCACGGCCTTGCCAGCCATCGACGGTGACACCCTCTGTCCACAGGTGACACTCAGACCTAACTTCAGTCTGTCTTGTTAGCCATTGAACAAAGCAACCAAATTTGATCTTATTTGAACAATAAATTACATGTTACATGTATGTGATGTAAATGAAAGATGCATGAACTGAGCAACCGTCTCTCTTTCTTGACTAACTGACAGGCAAGACAGCCGTACCCGCCTCCCTTGGTGTGGGGAGGTGGCGTTGGACCAGAGCCAGTAACGGGAGAGACCCATCCAGTGCAAGAGACCACCTTCCACGTACCCCCACAGCACCCCAAGGCCCTCCATCCCCACTCCCACCCCCATCATCACCATGGGCAGGTGATGGCCACGCGGCCCCGCCCACGCCACTACACCTCCCCGACACACAGCTCCTCTACCCAGGACTCTATGGAGGTGGTGCATGGCCATCTGTCTATGACCTCCCTGTCTTCCTCTGCCTCCTCTTCCTCCACATCTTCCTCTTCCACTGGGAACCATGGCAACCAAGCCTACCAGCTGCGCCACCTGCCCGCCGGTGCCCTGGACTTTGGTCGCAACGGTGGGCTGAGCATGGGGCTGGGTGCCTTCTCAAACCCGCGGCAGGAGACTGGCATGGCAGCGCACCCTGCGTACCCCATGGGCACAAACACGGGGCCGGCCCACTACCTAGCGGAGGGCCACCTGGGCATGAGACAGGGCATGGACCGGGAGGAGTCTCCCATGACTGGAGTGTGTGTGCAGCAGAGTTCCATGGCCAGCTCGTGACTGCACTGACATTTGGCTGTGTGTTTCCCCCCTTGTGTGTCATTTTTAAGGTGGTGTTTTTTTTACTACAGGTGTGTTGAGAACAAAAGCTGCTCACGTCAGAAGGGAGATATCACTGAATCGCTACTACAGAGAAGAACCTTTGTTAAAAGTATATGTAATTTCCATCATATTTCTTTTACAATCATTAGGCACATAATATAACAAAAATAACCAGAGTAAGATTGAGAACTCCATTTGCCATATCACTATATTCATGTAACAAGTTATCCCTATTAGGTATTATGTGGCAAAATCTCTGAGCATTTCTGAATCAAGTTTGAAGCTGTTTCACAGGTACCTTTCAGTTATGAAATGCTAACACATCCTATTAAGTTCAATCTGTGGAATGTCTTGACATTTATGTTCCACTGGTTGTTAATTGTTTTACCCTTTTAAGTGAAATTTCACATAAGAGCTGCTTGTAAAACCTGTAGCTTGACTAGGAGGGAAGTGTTTGCAGTGATATTTCGTGTTGTCGGTCGGTATTGTGTAACTCTGTGAGAGGGGAGCACATGGCAGTGGAGTTCCTACAGCGTGTGCTGGCCAAGTGGAAGGCAAGCCCCGCAGGTAGGTACCAACACTGGTCGGGGGGTGGGGGTGGGTGGGGGGAGGCATGGGCAGTTCAAGAAGGAGGTGGAGCCGCACCCTTCAAGCCCAGAGCCCTGTGGCCTGGCCCAGTGTGCGGGGACCCCGACCGGGCACAGACAAGGACAGTGATGGGCACCGGAGACAGGAAGATCCGGCCCAGTGTGGAGGAGACAGTCAGTGGCTGGTTCTGAGATAACCCTTTGGCCTTACGACTCATGGACTTGGAATGGGATGGAGTTGGACATTACCATTTGATTTTGGATGACTTTCCTCTATTTTTATCTTTAGACAGCCCTTGATTCTTTAAGGATGTTAAAACAACAGAAAAAGGTAACTAAGAATGGTAATTTTTGAGGCCTTTCTCTACAAAGATTTCTTCAACAGGGCCCCACGTAACAGGGTCTATTGTACACACCAACCTCCTAAACGTTACTTCCTTATTCTCAGATTAAGGATTTTGCAGTGGAAAGAACAATCGATTCCAGAGTCAACCCGTTTATTTGTTTTTTTGTTAAAAAAAAATCCCTTATGCATGTAGTTCCTCATCACAACATCTGCACAAATGTCTCTCCATCTAAAACATGGAAACTGAAGAAAAAACAAACGTGTTAAGTGACTGCCTTCTTTCTCCTCAAATTATGCTGTGAATTTTACAATGAATTTATTTTCCCTTTGGATATTTTTTATACCAAAGCAGTTGTTTTATAGCATATACAGTAGGTGTCTGTAACCAATAATGTAGCAGTTCACCACTCTTGAGGCAAAGTTTATCAAGATCTTATTTTATTGTCGATATTTAACAGCTGCAATATATTTCTTTAGCAAAACTGGAGATTGATGTTTAACTTAATTGTTAGCCACCTTGTATTCTGATTTGGTTGCAACGTTTTACCAGAACTGTTTCCACATGAATTGGTAGGTTTTTATCAGGAGTCTTTTAAAATCTTGATATGTTAGAGACATTGGTAGTTACTCTGCAGGCTCCGGAGTAGCAGGATAGAAGCTGATGGTTTAAAGGAGACTACTGCATTCTATGTCTGCATTTGCCCCTCCCCCCCACATCACTGTTTCAAATGGTTTTGCTGACTTTCATACATCATTTGAACAACATGCTATCTGCTGCCATAAAACATGCAACGACTTAAGTCTCTTCTGTGTCTGCAGTAAAGTGAGACAGTTGTGGGGAAAATCTATTTGAGTTTGTTTGAAATGTTATGCTGTGATTTGGTGGAGCAGATGCCCAAACGTTTTGTCCTGTTCAAAGGGAAAGGGTGCCACCCTCAATCACATGTGCTTGGCCGAAGCAGACATGCATGTCATTACAACCTGTCAATAACCAGAAATTTGTTTTGTTTTATTTTATATCAGGGATTTTGAAGTGCGTATAATTTTTTCTTACTCTCTTTTGTCAACTTTGGAAAAGTAATTCGACCAAAATCCTGCTTGTGTAAGCAAAATGCAGACAGCAGGAACTTGTAGGACATTCTTTTGTCATAGTTCAGAGGAAAAACCATCCCATGGACAAGTCATATTTTGGTAGGCCTACAAACCTGATGTAAAGCTACCTATAATGAATTCTAGGATTTAGCTGGATGTTAAGGTCAGTCCCAATCATTTCTACTACCCCTCATGATTTGAGACATTCAGAAAATGCCAGTGATTCAACTGGCACTCATACTGGTACAAAACATTCCAAAATAAAGACAAAAAAAAAAAGAAAAGAATTGACTTCAGAGTGACTTAAGTGTGCGCCTGTTTCAGATCATGCTGATTGACCTCTTATCTAGAGCAGTTGTCATGAAATGCAGCCCCTTTTTAATAGTTGAAATAGAATTTTATGTATATATTTATATTTTTTTAATAAAGGAAGTATAGAACTCACTACCTTGCTCCTGCTGGTATGTTGGTTATGTTTGTCAATTTGGTGACCATTCAGTGGGCAGGAACTCCTCTGTTTTCTTATGTCAGTGGCGTAACCTTGCCTTGAGGCAGAGGTACTTGACTACATCAGGACAACACTTTGAGGTAGGGTTTGAATCAAGCAGGGAAAGCTAGATCTTCAAACCTTAATTTTCACAGGGTATATTGTAAGTGCATGTACATCACAAACCTTACTTTTTGGTTCTATGAGAAGCACATGTTTGAACAGTGGTTCTATTTTCCATAAGGTTATGTTTGTGGGTCTCACACAAACGTTTGTACTTGTTGACATGATATCCTCCACCTTAGAAAAGTCCAAGTCCTCTGATTTCATTTGAATTTCTTTTTCTTCATTATTGATTTCACATTTTATCACATTTTTTGTACATGCAACATGCACTAAAAACTGAACAGCATGGGGGGGAAAGGATAAGTCCATGTATCCACAGATTGTAAGATCTAGTCAAGACTTTGCTGTGTATATGACAATGCCCTTTGTATTATATTAAGACAGTCTTATGTATGATATATAAAAAGAAGTTAATTGAATTGTTCTCTGTCTCTTTATTCTTCCACTTCAACACATATATTTCCCCACCACTCTAGAATTGTTCTCCATGACATTTAGGCTACTAAGATTACATACTTGCACTTTACATAGATGTATGCTCACATACCGATTCTTGTATTTCTCTAGGAGTGAGCACAGTTAGATTACGTATTACACAAATTTAAAGTACGTTTCTGAATTACAGTAAACTAAAACTCTTTGCATAGTATTAAAACCGTTTATGCTACGATTTCGATGCGCAATGGCTCGTTGGTCTAGGGGTATGATTCTCGCTTCGGGTGCGAGAGGTCCCGGGTTCAAATCCCGGACGAGCCCAATATTTTAGTGCCCGTAATCACGGTTTAGGATTTGTAAAATATTCCACAAACAATAACTGACGGTTGATCAATATGCCTTCGTTTATGTAGCTAGTTTAGAGGCGTTTTGTTTGTCGTTTTTAGATTCCACTGTGTTCCACTACACAGTTTTGCGTTCATAATACGGGTGAAGAACAATTTTACTATTGAGTTGGGTTGTGTAGTGCAATCGATTATAAAAAAGGCGGGCTCGTCCGGGATTTGAACCCGGGACCTCTCGCACCCTAAGCGAGAATCATACCCCTAGACCAACGAGCCAGATGAAGATAATGGTGAATAGTTCAACTTTTTGCTTTTTCTTCATTGAACTGTTCACATACCTTTTGGTTTTTAATTTATATTTCGATAAATCATACGAGAATTGTTTAAGATTTGTACCGATAAAACATTGTAGGTGTAGCTTGAAACGCCCAGAGACGGATATTAACATCCATGATGACGTGCACTGGTTCAAGATTTTCGTCATCGTCATACACTCACCGTACAATTAATCCTCCAAGCCTCGCTTGGCACTGTTGCGCGCTTATTTTTGAGGTAGCTAGTGCTAGCTAGCTGATTTAAATTCTAATATTTTTGCAAAGATATATTAACTATGCCGAACTTTTGTGCTGCCCCAAACTGCACAAGGAAGAGCACACAATCCGATTTGGCATTTTTCAGGTTTCCAAGGGACCCTGAACGGTAAGTAGTTTAGCTAAATTAGCTTGCTTGCTGGTTAAGTTAGCTAGGCTAGTAGTACCTTAGTAGTGTACCACTTCTTGTTGTCCCGTTTTACGAAAGTGAACAAACCTAGCTACTGAAGTCTACAATTAACTGTTCAGTGAAAAATGGTAGCTGTCAGCAAATTATGTCACGCTCTCTGTCGCTGTCGTGCCTGTAGGCTGCTGTAGTATGGCTTTGCAAATGCTAGCTAACATGGTTAGCGTTAGATTAGCTAACTACTACTGCCTTTTCGTGTCTGAGCAACTTTCCATATCGATGTCAGGTAAACGTAACTACTTGAGCTCAGCGTAAAGTTATCTAGCAAAGTATTCACAGGAAAGTGTATAACTAGGTATCTCTAGCTAACCTACCTACTCTGTATCTAGATGTAGAATCTGGGTGGAGAACTGCCGGCGGGCAGATCTGGAGGCGAAAACATCAGATCAACTTAATAAACACTACAGATTGTGTGCTAAACACTTTGACCCAGCAATGGTCTGCAAAACGGTAAGTAATTAGAGTTGATGTCCAAATCTTGATCTTTCAAAATGTGTAGCCTAGCTAACGGACTGAGCGGTATGTTGCTGTTTTTTTCCCCAGAGCCCTTATAGGACTGTACTAAAAGATACTGCCATTCCAACTATATTTGATTTAACAAGTCATCTCAAAAACCCGCACTGCAGGCATCGTAAACGGATCAAAGAATTGGTATGTTATTATGTAATGTATGGTTGTGGTAACTTGTATGCTAGTTTAATTATAAATGTTTAATAAAATCAGTTCTAAGATCACTGTAACCTGCTTTATACCTGTATGGGTCTTCCTCTAAGACACTTTCTAATTATTCATAATTTTCCACAGACGGAAGAAGATATAAGGCGGATTAAAGAGAGAAGATGTAAGAGCTCTATTTTACAAGATTGTTTTAATAGACTTGTAGCTTGAATGATTGTGTCCATCTTTACAGATTGTCTTAACTTTACAGATATAACTGCTTTGTTTCATCTTCCAGTGGCATCTTCTATCGAACAACTGCACTCAAAGAAAGACAGTGCGGGGGCAGAGGATGGTAGTGGAACCAACGGCGATGAACCACAGTTATCTCCAGAGGAAAAGGACTTCCGAGGTTACCTGAGATCGCTGTTTGAGGTTATGGTTATGCTAGGAAAGCAGAACATCCCTCTGGAGACCAATGTCCCTGCAGAAACAGATAATTGCCCCAGTAATTTCCAAGCCCTACTGGAGTACCGCATCAATGCTGGAGACGAAGCTCTGAGAAAGCGCTTTGACACCGCCGCTGTGAACGCAGAGTACCTGACCACGGTCCAGCAGAGCCAGCTTCTGGACGTCTGTGAAAACACAGTCAGAGAGGAGATCCTCATGGAAGTGAGGGAGAGCCGTTTCTTCTCCGTGGTCACAGGGGACCTGGTGGAGTTCTCTGGCGAGAGACATCTACCCCTCTTTCTGCGTTTCGTGGATCAATCCAGTGCCCTGCGGGAGGAGTTCCTGGACTTCTTGCCATTTGAAGGAGAGGAAGCCTCCTTAGTGGACAGGCTGGAGGCCCAGATAACAGAACGGTGGGGGCTTAGCATGGAGGACTGCCGTGGACAAGCCCACGTGGCTACGGGTACTTCCGCCACCAAAATGAAAGCTGTGGCCCTCACCCTGATGGAGAAGTATCCCATGGCTCTGTACACACCCTGTTCCTCCTGTGCACTCAACATCCACCTGGCCAACAACCTTCCCTTCCCCAGTGTCCAGGTCATCATGTCAACTCTGAGGAAGATTGAAGTTTTTTT
Source organism: Hypomesus nipponensis (assembly GCF_054491055.1). Lineage (NCBI taxonomy): Eukaryota > Metazoa > Chordata > Actinopteri > Osmeriformes > Osmeridae > Hypomesus > Hypomesus nipponensis. The sequence continues at coordinate 13,923,690 of NC_140375.1, read as the reverse complement.
CAGGGCGTCACCATCCTTGCAGGCAGAGTTGGAGAAGGCCATCTCTGTGTTTTACCAAGGAGGCGACGAGAAGGGAGCAGAGTTGAAGCAGGCCAGTGGCTCAAACTGGACCGGCCAGCACAATGTCTTTGACTTGACTGTGGACATGCTGGAGTCCCTGGTATTGTGTATGGACTGCATCCGCAACAATGAGAGTGGCAAATTCACGGATGCAGTGACCAGTCAGGCCTACTGCTTCTCAGAGACCTTGGTTGACTTTGAATTCATCGTCACCTTGGTCATCCTCAAGAATGCCCTCTCCTTCACACGAGCATTTGGCAGGAATCTACAAGGGGAAACTGTTGATGTGTTCTTCGCCGCCAACAGTCTGACGGCCGTCTTGCATTCACTTAATGAAGTCATTGACAACATTGAAGTATACCATGAGTTCTGGTTCGAAGAGGCTGTGAACCTGGCCACTGCAATGGAAGTCTCAGTGGTGGTGCCCAGACTCTTCCTTCGCAAACAACGTGCTGCAGACCTGGGTGAGATGCAGGCAGAGACTTACTTCAAGGAGTATGTAACTGTACCAGTGATTCGGGGTATTATCCAGGAGGTTCAGGAGATATTTTCAGAGAGCAATCTTAAAGCACTCAAGTGCCTGTCCCTGGTGCCTGCCATCATGGGTCAGATGAAGTTCAACACCTCTGAGGAAAACTACGCAGATGTGTACCGCAATGACCTTCCTAACCCCGACACACTTCCTGCTGAGCTTCACTGTTGGAGAATCAAGTGGAAACACAGAAGTAAGGAGGTCCGTTTGCCTTCCACCATCCACGAGACCCTCCAGCTGTCTGACGTCAAATTCTTTCCCAACGTCAACTCCTTCCTGAAGGTCCTGTCTACACTGCCTGTGCTGAAGCTGGAGGAGGGCGCCACCAACACAGCCAGGAAACGCCTGCAGGTGTACCTCGACAACACACCGCTCGGACGCAAGTGCAAGAGACTGGCTGTGCTCAACATTAACTCTCAAGTTAAACACGACCTGGATGTCATGGTGGACAAATACTGCAGATTGTACACTGAGGATGAACCTGATGCAGACCCAGATCCCGAGCCAGAAGGAGAGCCAGAAAGACAAGCAGAGCCAGAGCCAGAAGGAGAGCCAGAAAGAGAAGCAGAGCCAGAGACAGAAGCGGAGCTTGAAAAAGTCACTGAAATGACATAAGCCGTTGAGACTGTGCCTGTTCAACATACAGTTCATGCTAAATCAATGACATTTAAATGGCTGTGGTTTCTCAGCTCTGTTCCACTGTTTAATATGTAGATATGGACATTGAAGTCGAAGGAAAAAGGACATTCAGTATTTTTTTGTATAATTTTGTAATGTCTTGATTATTATAATTTCAAAAAGTTCATTAATTAAAACAGATTTTTTTTTTCTCCCAATATCACCTACTTCTTGGTGTCTTCATTGAACTATCCAGAAGAGGGAGCTGTTCCATCAGGTGGCTTGAGATCTAAAGCGTCACTGTCATTGTAGGGGCCTCCTTAAGAAATAATATTTCTTATCATAAATCAAGTTTAGTGCCCCAAGGTCTCGAAACATTTGCTGCTTTTGAAGAAGACTTAATGTTTTGCATGAATCTTTATTTTTCCTTGTGGTCCCCCTGACAGCTGTGTTTTGTGACATGACGGCGCTCCAAAGGCAGGGAATATAAGTGTTGTAGTGTGCTCCTCAGTCATTGCTCCTGACATGGTGAGGCTCCTGGGGAGATTCTGCTTGACTTTTGGTAAGTTTTAGTTGTCCCAGAATTAGTCAACTGGATGTCATGTTTGCAAATGGATATGAACTGTTAAGGTAACTATTATTGACTTGCAGTTCACTGAATGAGAATCAGGCTGTAGTGCGATGTGATGTAATCAGCACTTTGCTATGGCTCAAGGTTTTGTTTTTCTTTTTATGTCTGCTAAAAGAAGTGAGGCTGAGGGACCCATACGAACATGGCGTGGAATTGTCACACTGTGATGCTGAGTGGAACTGGAAGAAACATGAGGGCCTTAGAACTTGAGCTGTCTGCTTCTCCTTATTCCATTAATCAGACAGTGTTCAGGAATCAAATGGATGTAAGCACATTGTTACTATTATGTCGTTTTTATTCTTATACAGTACACTACTTTATCCTTGATAATTATAGCCTGGTACCAAGTGGACCATGTGGTGGGTTTAGGAAATAACTGCCACATATTTATGAAGTCTTACTAAAGTAAAAGGATCGATATGTATTTTTACTACCGTAGCTAGGGAATTCAGTTGTCTAATGGATCTGGTCTAAATGGACCTTAACCGATCATATAATTCATGGGCTACGGTCACCCTTAAGTTTCAGCCTAGGCCCCTGCATATTTGTGGTCGGTCACTGCCACCGGAAACCAAATGGTTAACCTCCCCCATCTCCTCCCCAGTCAGTTTGTGACGGATGCAGGTGACAGTTCACGGTGTAAACCCGGGCATCTTTTCGTACGGTTCTAAAACGAGGGGTGGGGTCGCTCTGATGCGCAACCAGCAAGTCGACAGCGAGCTATTTGCTCAACATAGGGCTACTTAAATTTGCTTGAACCTCATTTGATAAAAATAACCAATACAGACGACGGAACGTGTTTATTCAAACATTCTTTATTTTAAAGAATTGTGACGTTTCTTTAAATAAAATAAAATATGAAGATTTAGGTGTTTTTCCCTGACTGGACAGAATTTGAGTGGGCGCAAGAAGCATCATTTCCCCCGTCTTTGATATTCGTGAGTAGTCGTGAGTACGTTCATTCATCAATAGCCTAGCCACTGTAGCCTATAGGCCTACCTTATACATTTTTGTTTAACGGTAGTTATTTTATCTAAATCCCTAACCATGGCGTGGCCGTGCATCACGCGGGCTTGCTGCATTAATCGTTTCTGGAGTGAGTTAGACAAAGGCGACATCGCTGTGCCCTTGGTTTTCACAAAATACTCAGATGTGGCTGAGGTGCACCACCTCCATCCTCAACCCCAACCCAGACAGAAGAGGACAGGTCCTGTCGCCGTAGAAACCCAACCTCCGCTGGGCGAGGAGGCCACCGCAAGCAAGGCACCGCCCGCTGGTGCCGCATTGAGTAAAGATGGCTCTAGTGCGTCCGTGATGCGCCAAGACTTCAAGGCTTGGAAAGTTCGGCCTGAGCCCAGTTGCAAGCCCAGGAATGAATATCACCCCTCGGCGACCCCTTTCAACAACGTAACACAGTATCAGAAGGATTATAAACCCTGGCCGATACCGAAAAAGGGGGATCACCCCTGGATACCCAAACCCAGCCCCACCTCCACCGTGCAGGAAGCGGGTTATGGGGGTGCCCCGCCAAAGGTAGCACCAGAGGAAGACAGCGGGGTAGAGAAGAGCGAAATCGAGGAGAAAGTACAGGAGAAAGAATCTAAAGATACGCTAAAGAAATCCATTAAAAGGGAGAAGACCATAGAGGAAAAATTAAATGCTAAAACAGGAGAGCAACCACCGGCAGATGTCACTGCGGAGAGAAAGGGAAGAGCGGCAGCAGATGCACTGAACAGGCAGATAAAGGAGGTCGTTTCAACGGGAAGCTCCTACAGGTGAGTATAGGCCCACCTACCACCCTGCTATGGGACATGGCTTTTTGGTTTATTTCCTGAGCATTTTGTTGAAGAAAAGGCTTAATACATTTGGAACTATCTGTTCATCAATTCTGCCTCATAAAAAAATCCCTAGTTACTACTTATCCCTTAACTCTGAGTTACCAGGACACTTAATATATAGTGACTAGTCAGAGGTTAGTTTATGGAATATTCCATTTAAAATATGACTTAATCTGGCCTCTTTTCACTACTTCTTCTTGTGCTAACCCTGAACTACTTTAGCTTTTCCATGAAATATATACTCTTAAATTATATGGCCCATTTAGTGCATTTACTGTAATATTGGACGTTTTTATTGCTTGTGTGTTTTATGGTGAGATATTTGACACCGTAAGCCATACAAAATCAATATCTTATGATCTTGCCCATGATCAGACCAATATTGTCATAGAGCTCCTGCAGGATTGGTTCTTCTTCCTCAGCTACACAGTTATACAGTGACATGGCATGAAGCAGACAGTAAATGATCTAGATTAATCTATTTTTCAGCCTATCCCACTGCCCACTCCACACAGGCCTTATGTCTTACTTCATGCTGAAATGTGAATGGAATTTGGGTATACAAGAGAGCTGGGTTAGCAGCCTTCCTTAGATGACAGCTGCACAGAAATGTACTGTACTTGCGTGGATTTCTGTGAAATCGTCAGTGTCTTCATGGTATGTAGCGTCCGGAAATGAATGAACTATTTGTATTGTAACAAAAAGAAAATGACCTCTGGAAGGGCTTGTTTGTGTCCTTGTTTTCAGGAATGAGTTCAAGGCGTACACAGATGTGAAGCCAGTAAAGTCCTTCAAGGCCCAGTCTCAGTACAAAGCCCCCACTGAGGAGAAGGCCAGTCTGGAGACCAGCTACAGTGCCACCTACAAGGGGGAGCAGGTCAAGGCTCAGCCTACTGACAACAAGGTCCAGGAACGCAGGAGGATACGCAGCCTGTATAATGAACCTGGCAAGGAACCCACCAAGGTGAGCTTACATGGACAAACTCCAATGTCACTTTTGTGTTTTCCCAGGTTGTTACTGTGTCTAAATTTTATTTTCATTTTCCCGGTTTCCAAGTGCTAGTTGCTATGAGAGGCCAACTCATTTAAGACAGAAAGAGTGTATATATATTTATATGACCACACAAGAGTTGCTTCATAGTTGTTTTTTTTTTTTTTGTCTTTGATAGCTACAGTAGCTTTGTCTGAAGCTACAGAAAAAGCCGTTGATAACAATTAGTATTTATACATTAAATTAGTGTTCGGTCACTACTCAGTAGTGTGCCAACATTTACCAACCACACAAGCCATGAGGTTTAATCTCTCTCCACGTGCATGTGTCTTAGTGATGGGATATTCTTGTGTCTGCATGTTGTATGTTTATATGGCCCCTCCCTCTCTCACTCTTGTAGGACTGTTCTGAGACTGAAAGCAGCTCTGTTCTAGATCTGCTGTAGTCAGGTGTGTTGTCTATTTATTCTAGAAGGCATGGAGGTTGACCTTAGATTGACTCACATTGTATGCACCATGAACAAGAGGACCAGGGTCACATAGCCACTGAGCTGCCAGATTCAATCCTTCTGCAAGCTGCCATGTTAGCCACAGCCTCAGGGGTTTGCCTATACCTCTTACCTTTCTTCTGTCATTTTGATCATCTCAGTGGTTTCATGAACGGTTCTGTTATATGTAATTAAGGAATGGATAGTGAATGGATGGCATGATTGATGGATGGATGGACTGAATAGCAATGTTCAGTTGATTGACAAATGGATTTTAGTCAAGTTAAGCAAGGTGGAAGGATTGATAGCATGAGTGAGATCAAAACCGTAGTTTTCTAAACTTGTTTGCATGGCATTTTATTACTTTAATGATTCCTAAAAAAAAAACTACAAAATCAATGGGATCACTGTAAATAACTGTTAGGACAATAGTATTTTATATTTCTAGTAAAAGTCTAACCTGCTAGTTGTTATGTACTAACCCGCAATATGCATTATGCTTTTACTTCTGTACGGTAACGGTTTTCTTTAAAGAACAGCTACACCAGTCCATATAGTAAACTGAATTTCACAGTTTCTTGAGTGAAGGGATATACATTTTTAAGGTTTTCTTGGCCAGAATTATTTTAAGAATCCACACAACCAACATCTTACATCTGTACAGATGTACCCTTGGCTCAAGAATCGGTGATTTGTGTATTTAAATTCCACTAACCACTTGATGCAAATGCTACCATCAAAATGGTCATTTGCCGATTTATGTTTATTGTTCCTAGTCGTAGGGCTTTGATTTGCATGCTGATAATAATGCCATTATCACCTGTTTCAAATTATGGTTGAACAAATCAAATCAACCTAGGCTGATGGTGTTGGGGAAGCACAGTTCACCCACTTTTGTTGCATCTTCTTTCTGCTTTTGTAGACGGAGAAGCCAGCGTCCCGCTCCAAACCTAAGAAGACACCTACCACGACAACAAGCAAAATGGTGAAGAAAGCTAAAGAGAAGCAGATTGCTGGAACTCAGTCAGCCAAGAAAAAATCATCCACGAGCACCCCAGAGTCAAAGCCAGAGGGAGTGGTCACAAAGAAAAGCAAAGAGATAAGCAATAGACTTGCTGAGTCAAAACAGTGAGGAGAACCTCTCTGCACTTATTTCTTTTGAAATTAAAAGCTGCTTAAATGAATTAGAGAAGGATTCTCATCCCTTTCTTTCAATCTGTATTTTTATTCTTTTTTCTTTGTGGTACGAAGGCTGCTAGTAAGGTGTGTTTGTGTGTGCACACGACTGCAAGCATTAAATACATACATCTCTTTTGGTAAACGCATTATTTGCATAACAGTTGTTAAATTTCTATCTTAATCAAAACTATACCGAAGACATTTTATAGTTGTTGTTTTTTTTCAGGATAGAACTTGAAGCTGAAGACCACTTTGCGGAATATTACTTATTAATATTACTTAGTTCCTCTTTTCAATCTATTAAACTGCATTGAATTTGTCGGTTCTTGTAGATATGAATCGCAAAGACTCGCATTTCCTGAATACAGTGCCTCTAAGGACCTGGGTATCATTTCAATGTTCTGGAGGATATCTGGTTTCACCAGTGTGGTTGCTTAGAAACCAATCGGAAAGGAATATAATTGCTACAGCTTGCATGCAAGGCCCAGTTATTGGTCGAGTGGTAGCATTTTAGTTTACATCTCTCCAGTGAAATCCCATAAGATATTACTCAATAGAATATCCAGGAGGGGATAATTGTTCAAATAGTAGTGCATGTGTAGTGATGTAGTCTGATCTCACACCAAACGTTTTAACACAGTCAAATAAGGAAACTCGCAAACGTACAGACAATATCAACTAGCAATAGCTGTAAATCAACTGTTGTTCTGGCCATACAAATATGATTTTACAGCTACATGCAATGTGTAAAGCACTATGTTCAATATCCAGTTCTTTGGTGCAGTATAAACTGCAATTTTTATTATGGTACACCCCTCGTTGACAATACTAAGCCATTATCCATCACTAACACGTGATGCTGTTTGTGTGCAAAATATGTAGAATGTATTTAAAAAAAAATGCATATGTACGCCTATGCTATAGACAATAGGATAACATTGTATTTACACAATCACCCTCACCTTCTATGGGCTCAAACATTACCAAACGGTATTCAAGATAAGGAATGGGGAAAGACTTGAAGATCTGTTTTCAGCTTTTTACCCTCCTGTTATCTGAAACACTGCTTAGTTCACTCTGTGTGAGCGTTGCTTCCAGTGCAGGTTCCTGTGCTCCACCATGGCAGAGTACAGTACGCATACACCGCAGCAGCCTTTTTTCTGCTGTCTGTCCACGATTGTTGTATCCAACTACGCCATCTGTCAGCTATTCATGCTGATTGCAAATGCGTGTGTGTTTGTGTGTGTGTGAGGGGTGAGAGCCCTCTAGTGTTACTGTAGCTCTCAGCAGCCTCCCAGCACTGAATGTGTCTTTTGTCTGATCCAGTGTTGTATGTATAGAGCACACCACGCCCTGGTGCTATACCTCCCATCTATATGCTGTAAGTTTGAGGCCTCTGAACTCAAACCGAGTGAAATGACGGCAATATGACGTCATACTGCTGCAGATGTGTTGTGATTGTGTGCTTGTATTTTTAGCTTGCTCTGAATGAACTGATTAAAATATGACCAAACAGGTTCTCTGGTGTGATTGTGTGTATTTAATTAAGGCATAGAAAGTCTGCATGACAGATGCAGACACATAAACTGAGCTAATAAAAGTGCACCTGATTGGAAGAGGGATTCGATTTGGAAAATGTGTCCAAACTTTTGACTGGTACTGTACCTCTATTTGAGACAAAGGAACACATTTCCCTTCTGCTTTCTTGTTTACAAGAAACTTCCCTTGCTTTAAGTATATGTACTAAAGTCAGTCTGTTTGGTATAAGAGAGCATAGCTATGCACATGGAACTATTAAGAACACGATAAATCGTAACTCAATGGTGTATTGTAGAAGGGAAGATATTTGTGATTCCCTTGTCTTACTGTACATTTTGCCAAAACTATTTGGCAAAATGTATTTTGGAATCATCAATTTTTTATTTCAGCAGGCATCAAATATTCAGAGGGATTATGTAAGGTCTAGCGAAGACTGCTACAGTAGCCTACCTAGCACAATAATGTTTCTAATATATTTTGTCTACAAAAAATCCAGTGAGTATAATTCATTTTATAATGTTTTTATCATATGCCATCAGTTTATCCTATACTCAACCAAAGAAAGGCTGCTGTTCTATTACATAACGAAATAGAGCAACACAAAGAATAGGTCCTGAATGTGAAACTGGTGCAAAATGGATTCCAACCCAAAATACTTGCCCTTAATAAATGCTTCTTTGGCTTCATGTAAAATGAAAAAAATGTTTTAAATCTAATTTACTTAAGGCTTGTGCATTGTGCTGGCCGATTACCTGTGTTTCAGTAAGTCTGGCATAAAAGGGCTTGAATTATTCAGTTGTGATAGGGGCCTATGTTAGGATGGCTGTATGAAATATTCAATGTTGAATCAGAGATTACATCCAACCAGCCTGATGCAATGACGCCATTCAGACTAGCTACACCCTTGAGAAACCAGGTTCTTCATTCTGTTGATCTTTATTGAGTGTTAAGAACAAGGAATATGTCTCGAGTCTGTCTGAACTAAGACAATTATAATTAAAGGCAAGTGCAGCCCACTGGTCAGATAAAGGTCTAAACAATTGAAACATGGTCTCTTTAGGATTGGCGCTGGTTTGAAAAGTCAGAAGACAAGGATTTTACGGGCAACAGGGACCTCTAGTGGTTAAATCAATGCTCAAAAAGTTTGACGCCCATTTTTATCTAACTTCCGCTATGTGGTCTGGCAGGAAGTGAAGTCAAACACATTGGAGGGAGAGAAAGCGGAGGTGTTTTGTTGTCACGTACAAGTATGTCCAGTGTTTATACCCATAAGTAAGTTGATATTTAAAGAATCCTGGAGCGTAATGCATTTATTACAGCCGTAGCCATTTTGAATAGCTGGGGATACTTTGAAAAGGTAATGGATAAAACAAAGCTATGTTGTATTTACTTTATTAAACTGGCTAACTAGCTTGTCATTTTAATAGCCAGATTGGCAGCACGCGAGCGTAGCTAGCCAACCTGCTAATCTTATCTAGCGTTGCTAGAATACCTTTCTAACTTTCGTTTTTGATTATCAGGTAGCTAGCTAGCTAGCTAGCTAGCTAACTAACGATGTCATCATCCGATTTTAAGTAATTAGTAGAATGTAAAGTAGAAGTAAGTACCTGAGGCAGTCAGTAGCCAGGTAGTCAACCTTGTCTTCCTGGGCAGCAATAACGTTAATGCAAGCTATAAACAGTTGGATCACACAAGATGTAAACATTAACAATAAATTAGAAAAGCGTAATTTGAATTTAATCTATTGCGACACCATTATAATATTGTTCATTGTGTTTCCCTAGGTGGTGGTAGTGTGACAACAGAGTAGTTAAACCCACCCGCAATGGCCAAAAGGAAAAAAAAACTGTCTAACTTGGTGGTGTCTTGCGAGTGGTCATCCTGCACCTTCAAGGGACACTCCATGGAGGAGTTGAGTGATCACATGTCCGTGCACCTGAAGGACCATCTCGGAGAGGGGGATGCTATGGAGGAACTAGGTCAGAAAGATACACAGGTTTACCACCTGTTACTTCTTTAGAAATTAAAGCTAATTAGGAAAGATTGTCTTAAGCCTATCTGGTTCATAACACCGATAACTTAAATAACAGCTTAAAAACAGTTTGTTCATCTGCTTACTGTTTCTGTTCTACTCCAGATGACTATGCTTGTCTATGGGAGGGTTGTGAGTTTCTAGCCATGGGAAGCCCCAAGGAGCTAGAAATCCATGCCCATTTCCACACCTTCCATAGCAAGCTCAAGTTCATCGGGGCACAACTGCTGAAATCCCACCCTGAGTTCCCCAGTTGTAACCAGGACTTACACAGCAACAACCTGGTCCCTGAAGTGTCAGAGGGACTGGTGTGCCAATGGGAGCATTGCGATGTAAGTCCACTCTGAACTAAGAGAAGGCAGTACATTTATCGAGGAGTCTGTTTTCATCAGTGCTTGTAATGTATTTTCATGTATCATGAACATTTGTATGCCTTTTCCCAGAGCACATTTAACAACCCAGAGTGGTTCTACCGGCACTTGGACATGCATGCCCATTGCACAGAGCTCCAGCCTCTCCCTGACCAGCAGCAAGCAATCTTCTGCAACTGGAAAGGTACATCCTAGAAGCCAGGCCAGGGCTAGGTCTGAGGGAGTTTGATAGGACGGGTCCCAATGCCCAGACCTTGTTCCAGTGTGTTGCTGCATGGAATATGGGGTTAAATGGTTGAGGGGTTAGGGAATTGGGCTATTAATCCGAAGGTTGCTGGTTCGATTCCCGGCTGTGAAAAATTATGTTGTGTCCTTGGGCAAGGCACTTCATTTCTCTTGTCTCAGGGGGAATGTCCCTGTACTTACTGTAAGTCGCTCTGGATAAGAGCGTCTGCTAAATCACAAAATCTAAATATGGGTCACATGGAGTTCGGTTGTATGACTTGTCTTGTTCTCTCATTCCCTCCATCTCCCTAGGATGTGACGCCTTTTTCAAGATCAAGTACCGTCTGAGGGAACACCTGCGGAGCCACACCCAGGAGCGCCTGGTGGCCTGTCCCACCTGCGGCTGCATGTTCTCCAGCAACACCAAGTTATTCGACCACATCCACAGACAAGCTGAGCCGGAAGGTGAGTGATGCTAAACTGGTGGCTAAACTACCACGCCATCAGATAGAGATGGGCTCGTGGTTTATAATTATTTACAATATTGAATATTCACACAAATGTGTGTTTTGTAGATGTTCATAATGTTTTGGGGTTTTCTACAGAGTCCCTGGTGTGTGAGCATTGTGACAAAGGCTTTGCTAACGAGAGATTGTTGAGAGACCATGTTCGACAACATGGTCAGTAGATACTCTATCATTCCCATCAAAATTCCTGTTGACAGATATATAGTTTAGAGTCAGTATACAGATGTCAGTGATGTCTCTTCTGCCTCCTCCTAGTGAACCATATAAAGTGTCCTCTGTGTGACATGACATGCACTACTCTTGCCACTCTGAAGATCCACATCAAGTTCCGTCATTGTGACGAGCGCCCGTTCCCCTGTGACTTCTGTGAGAGCAGGTGCTTCAGCTTTCCACTTCCCCACAAAACAGTACAAGAAACGTATCTAAACCTGGACGACCGGTTGCCGGTCACTTGTATCAGTGGTTCCCAACCCTGGTCTTCAGGGAACACCTGTCCTGCATGTTTTAGATGTTTCCCTGCTCCAACACACCTGATTCAAATGAATGGTCATAAGCAGGCCTCTGCAGAGCTGGATAGCGACCCATTCATTTGGAGCAGGGAAACATCAAAAACATGCAGGACAGGTGTTCCCTGAGGATCAGGGTTGGACACCACTGACATGGTGTTCTGTTTTATGTCCTTCCTCTCCCAGCTTTAAGAACCAGCATGACCTGCGCAAGCACATGGAGACTCATAACGAGGGAGCAGCCTATCACTGCACTGTAGAAGGATGCGACTACTCCTCCCGCATGGCCCACACAATGAACCAGCACTACAAGAGAGTACACGAGGCCAGTCACCAGGGGGCGACAAATACCCAATGCTGAATACAACCACAGCGTTTAGAGGAGATTGTTTTGCTTACACCTGTGTTATTCTACAGGGTGGCATGATCTCCAAATACAAGTGTCATCTGTGTGACAAGACCTTCTCCTGGTGCTATACTCTAACTCTGCACCTGCGCAAGAAACACCAACTGAAATGGCCTTCAGGACACTCCCGATTCAGGTTCGTATTAGAGGCCCTAGCCGCTCACCAGACCTCAGTAAAATAACATAACACAACCCTATATGTAGTTCTAGAAATAAAATGTTTCTGATTTTCACAGATACAAAGAGGATGAGGATGGCTACCTTAAGCTGAACATGGTGCGCTACGAGACGGTGGAGGTGACTCAGGAGATCATGAAGAACATGGCCAGAAAGTGTAACCCTAGGAGGAGACCTTCCTCCGGCCGACTGGCCAAGAGAGCCACCGGGGCGGAACAACACTACAGCTCCCCTCTGAGCTCCTCCCCGCCCTCCTCTTCCTCCTACTCCTCGTCCTCAGAGCTGTCTGCAGATGAGGACACGGGCATGTCAGCCCGGCCCAGCCCCAGAGCCACCGACTCCCCCGTCTACTGTGTCCTGGATAACGTGTCTGACTTGAGGGAGGAGGCTCACGATACCATGGACGAGTCGGACTTCTGTGAGCCTTCTGGGGCGGTGAAGGCCTTAACGGAAGTGGCCCGGGGCCTGGGGATGGATGTGGTGTAAGGGACTAGGGCCTGGGGATGGATGTGGTGTAAGAGACTGGGGCCTGGGGATGGATGTGGTGTAAGAGACTGGGGCCTGGGGATGTGGTGTAAACCCTGTTGGGGAAGGAGGACACCATACCATATGTCTCCAACCCTGGTATTGGGATGACGACCTCTAGTTTTTACCTATGAAATTTACTAATTACAAATAATGTGTGTAGAGAGCCACTTCTGGAAAAAGCACTTAACCTTGTTTAATTGAATTGCAAAGAGTCTGATCAGTAGCTTTCGGTCTCTTATTGTTGCAGCTGTGCTGTATGTTAGCTGGGGAACATGTCAGACTGTGTCTGGGTAGATTTCAGAGCCTAGCCCTTAACCATAAATGTCAGGATGGAAATAATTATGTTTTTGTCTTGAAATAAAGTAATAGTTACTTTTTATGTTAGTGTTTGGTTTCGTGTCGATACCCTACAGAAGGTATTAAGCAGCTTTTGTTAAATGCAACCTTGTAATCAGATGTATAGTATGTAACAGTGTAGAAATCTACTCAGGTTTTAAGATTTTTTTGTGTGTGACGTTACCATGCATTCATATGTCTAGGTTGGTTGCCAGTTGTACACAATTAGATCCATGGTAACAGATGTCTGACATTACTGGTAATGTTGAGTTTCAGGTTGTATGCTTGTATACTTTATCTTTACCAATTTATCTGTTATGTTTTTTTACATTCCGTTTCTGTACACTGTTCAACAAGCCTAAGAACAAACAACTATCATTCAGGGGTATACACACTCATTTTTAACCTGTTACATTAAATGGTCATGATTGTACAGTTGAAAATAAAGTTGTTTTTTTTCTTTCCTGCACACAAGTCATTCACTATAATTGTTGTAGCCTTCACAGTATTGCTCATTGGGTCCATTGCTTATCGGGGTCTATTAGCATGATGGAGTGGGATCTTCCAACATCTACAACAACAGATGTGGTCCTGTGGGGGGCGCCAGAGAAGGAGGCAAGGGGGTAATGTGTACCCAATGGCACAGGGGGGTGAAGAGTGTGAATGTGGCTGCCTTGGTAAGTCTGTGGCAGTCCCATCTGGCACATCTGAGAAGCGGAATAAGGAGAGGTCAAGAGACTGGGGGAGGGCAGGTGAGAGTTCACAGCAGCAGGGTGGAGGGGTTGAAGAGGACCGTATCGGTGATAGTCGTTTTCTCTGAGCATGTGAAGGTTCTCCTGCTCTTTGAGGAAGGTCCTCTCCTGCTGCATTAGGGCCAGTGAGGGGTGAATAGAGGTCTGTGCGAAGCCCTGGTAAGTCTCATTGTTTCTCTGCGCCCAGACTACTGCCAGCTGCTGGGACCCCATCCCGGAGTGCAGATGTTCCCCTCTCATCACAATGTCAGGATGAGGGGGGAGATCCATTCCTTGGTACATGTCCCAAACTGGCGTCCTCAGGGGTGCCCCTGGAGCATCTCTGTAGGGCTTCTCTGCTCCTTGGTAGGGAGCGAGTTCGTTAGGCGGAGTGTTGTGAGTCCTACTCGAATTGTATCCAACACTGACAGTGTGGGAGCCTGGTCTGATACTCCTAATGGCAATTGGATGAATGGACTGGGCGTGGAAGGATGGCGTTTGTTGAACCGGAGTAGAGAACGATGTGTCTCTTGGTCTCTGTGGTTGAGTGCCCTCATTGGAATCCTCCTCTTGCACGTTCTCTCTGTCTCCATCTACCCTCTTCATCTTCTTGACTTTGATTTGGCTCTCCCACTCAAGCTCCCTTTTCCTTGTGCTCGCGTCCCAGCCACGACCACATTCAGGGACCCAAGATCTGTCCATGGTGTTAGGGTCTTTGTTTGGGTCTGCGTTTGTGAGGCAAGGTGAGGGGACTGCTACACCAGGGGGCTGGCCATTGCGGGGACCCCTGACGTTTTGGGATGCGTTTGTTGGTGCTCCAAAAGGGATTACGCTCTTACTCCCAAAATCGCTCAGGGATGACTGTTCATTGGAAGACCCTAGAGCAGAGGAAGCAAAACAAAAGATGAACACGAATTTAGCTGGGGCTAAATACTTGCTGTGTGTGATTCCTTTTAAAGGATTTAAGTTCAGAACTTGACCTCACCTGGGCTGGAGATGAACGGTTGAACGAGATGTTTAAGTTTCCCAGAAAGCTCTCTGGAAGGTTTCTCATTCGAGTCAATTTTTTTAGCTTCTACTTGCATCTTCTATAAATAAAATATTAAGGAAATTCAAACATAATTTTTCAGTTGAAAATGAAGATGTAACACTTTATACAAAATAATTTACATTAAGTCATAAAATGTGTGTTTATGCATTTGTTGGGGCTATGGTTGCTTTTATCTTTTGTTAGAGCTATAGATTTGATTTCTAACCTTAGTTGACTCTTTGTGGTGATGGACTTTCCATGCAATGCGGGCATGCATTGCACACCATCTACCTGGTTTCTGAAGAACAATGGAACTGTTAAGCTTAATATATCTGATTATGGGAAGATGGATCAGAAATGTCTAACAACATCTGTCACACAGAATTATAAATCTTACCTTCCATTGAGACTGTGGTAGATTTGAAGACAGAGGCTGATGGAAGAAAAGACAGCATGGTCATACTCTGATATAAGGAACATCAAAATGAGACAACTGTGACTATGTAAATTTTCGATAAGTGGAATGTTCTGTGTTTAATCTGTTTTTACATTAGGTAGCACTGGCTCTGATCAGCTAACAATATGACTTGTCTACAGTGTCCCCGGGCCTGAAGGGCTTGGACATACCTTTGGCTGGAAAGCCCCCTCAAGGGAGCTAAAGGGGCCTGTGTGGGGGCCACATAGGGGGGCCAGCCTAGGCATCACCTCTCCATAGGGCTGAAACACCTGTAGGAAAGCAAAACATGACGAACCAAGTTTTGTCAGATGTGTCAAGGAGATCAATTCAGATTGAATGGAGACAGGGATGGGAGAGGTTACATACACTGTGTCTGAAGAATGGATCAACCTTGGCTGGGGATTCGTTGAACTGTAAAATGGGCAAGTATTTGATTAATTAAAAATTAAAAAAAAATATATATATATTGCCACATACAGAATATCTGATTGAAATAACATTAATCATAACATAAGACTGTTGTTCTGCCAGTTCTCACATTTCTGGCCATGGTTCCCAGCATTGGCGGAGGAGGAGTAGGCAGGATGACAGATGGATGGTGAAACAGAGGAGCTAAGGTGGACTGGTGTGTGTGCTGATGTGTGTGTTGGTGTTGGTGAACCTCTGCGCAAGGCTGGGCGTTGGATCCCTGAGAGGCTTTCTGTAGTACACGGTGATCCAAGGGAACAGATCCTAACACACATACAGTATGCACATGACTTTATAAATACAAAGTTAAAATGTGGTCATCAATTGTAATTGTTAGTAATACATTTATACAAAGCAGTTTGATGTGTACCTGAATACGATGGAATGACAGAAGTGCTTCCTGGGGCCAGAGGGGCAGGCGCGGGGACTGTCTAGGTGGTGAACATTCTGGGGAGCAGAAGAGCATATTAGATTTGGGTCAATTTGAATGGAACATTTTGTAGCATGCATGTGTCAGTACTCACATATTTCATCACTGAGAAGATATTATATTATTTGGGTCCTTTTCTTGGGGGTTCTTGTGCTCTGATTTTTGTTTTACCAGTTAAGCATTGATTTTTGAAGAGCTTACAGAGTAATTTTAACTAACCTTTCTAGGGATTTTACACAATGGTGTGAGGTGTGGTGACGTTCACGCTGCCTCTCACTCCAGCTGAAAAGCCCTTGTCATTTGGTTAATCCAATCAGCACCGCAGCATGCCAATTGACCCGACAATGGCCAGACCATGGTGGAATGGGAAGGTCAGCTGTGTTCAGAAGAAAATTTACCTTCATGAAAACGCATTCTCTCCCCAACACAAACAGTACTTATTGAGATGAAGTTGCCTCGAACATCCCAAATAAAAGCAGCTATATTTATGTATATGTTATATCATCGAGAATAATCCAATAGAGGACTTTGACAAATCCATTTAATTAATTTAGGAAGAAACCGTTCCAAGGACACATTATAAGTGTAATGCTGTTAGTGAATGCTGATACAATGAATAGGCTCATCACGGCTCAGCAGGAGTTCACCTGAGTGTCTGCAATTCAGTTTAGACAGGCAGAATATGTATGACCTGTTAGGTTCAACGTGAGCTTGATGATGCCAAAGTGGGGTTTGCCAGTCAGATTCTCACCCCTGAATACCAGGTGCATAGGTCCATCACAAGTGTCAGTATCTTCCTGACCCCTACTCTGAGCCCCTTGACCTAAGGCAGCCAATAACCGCAACCCTCCATTTTCATAAAGATAAGATTAGCATGAGGTTGAACACTCCTGTTCTCTAAATGTCAACCTTGTCAGCGTGCGATTGAAAGCTCTTAATCTCATAAAGGAACTGTTCATTCGGAGCTTTGTCTGCACACAAAAATAACACACTAAAGGACACAATAAGAGAGAACTGGGGTGTCTGCGTTTCAGTTTCCTCGTGTATAAACACAGGCCTCCTATACCCAAACTCAAAGCTATGCTCTCACTCTGCTCACTGCTTCATTCATTGTCTTATAAAATTGATTGATACACATATTGACAAGTTAAGCAAGTTTTGCAATTGAAGATATCTGTCGACAGACTTACGTTTTTGATGATTCTCCTTGTACACTCTCAGTGAAGAATTTCCAATGTTTTCAGCCTGAAGCTCTGAGCTCCAAAACGACAAGCTCCTTCTATCTATTGTTGTCTGTCTGTCTGTGGGGTTGGTGTGCCACAGAGCCAAAGCAAATGATTCATTTACTCTAATCCTGCCCTCTTCGCCTCTCTCCCAACCTCCCCCCATGTCTCTCTCTCCCTCTCTCTTAACATCACCTGTGCCATGCCAGACTCTCTCTCTCTCTCTCTCTCTCTCTCTCTCTCTCTCTCTCTCTCTCTCTCTCTCTCTCTCTCTCTCTCTCTCTCTCTCTCTCTCTCTCTCTCTCTCTCTCTCTCTCTCTCTCTCTCTCTCTCTCTCTCTCTCTCTCTCTCTCTCTCTCTCTCTCTCTCTCTCTCTCTCTCTCTCTCTCTCTCTCTCTCTCTCTCTCTCTCTCTCTCTCTCTCTCTCTCTCTCTCTCTCTCTCTCTCTCTCTCTCTCTCTCTCTCTCTCTCTCTCTCTCTCTCTCTCTCTCTCTCTCTCTCTCTCTCTCTCTCTCTCTCTCTCTCTCTACATAAAATCACCTACTTCAAACAACATGACTCTTCACCTATTTCTGAATGGGAGGAGCCAGACCCAAGAAATGATTACAGAAAAGAAGGATAGAATCCAAAGAATTAGTGATTAAGAAGTCTAATCCAGGACTACTAAATGGGATTTTAACTATTAGAAACTATTTGTGGATAGTTTCTAATGGTATTTATTGCACTCCTTGTACATCGTCTACCACACCACCACCCTGGCACACAATTTGGTTCTCAGGAGCAAGACATCGTACAAAGTATGTTTGTTTTAGTACGGAAAGATTTCCTCTATCCTTGAAAAGGTATCGACTTGGGTTTGGGTCAGTGATAACATATCCCCCCTCAGGGCATTAATTTGACCACCAGCCCTAAACCCATTACTGTTCCCTTGCCTCCGTAGTCACAGTTACTTACCAACAAAGAGAAACCACTAATGACTCAGTAATGGTAATCCTATTAGGCTCTTAAGATCTTCTGGTTTGGTTTGGTGCACCAGATAACAAAAGGTACTTGAAAAATGAATAACTGCAGTTACCTAGAGTACTAAAAGTTTATTTTTAATACTTAGCGGTAAATGTGGACCCTTGAAGAATAGTATATGTCAAGGGTCTGAGCTCTGTGTGAAATAAATGTAAGGACTTAATTGGTGCAACTAATTAAATAATTAAATCACACACATTCCTTGTAATGTTACAGTAAATTACCCTAAACCTTCCTAATGAATGTCTGACGCAAAGCTGTAATCTGTAGGGGCTTCATGACTACACACCTGTTCAGTCCTGTCTGTTCTGTCAGAACTCTGATAGGAGAATACCAGAGATTGCGTCTTACTCGTTTTCTATGCTCAAATATTTAAACCCAGCAAACAAAATTATGTTCCACGACGTGACATCAACGTTATTTTGTCTCCTCTAAGTCATGGTTAGGCTACTTACCTGTATCAGCTGATAAAAGTTACGTCCAAAGTCTACGCAGGAGGGGCCTCTGAATGTCCTTATGAAGTTACTTATTAACGTTATAAAAGTTGCCTGAATGTACACACGATTTCATCCCCTACTGGTATAAGGATAGGCTACCTAAACTAACGTGTTCAACGTGTTATCTTTACAGAGGTAGCTGCTGCAACGTCATGTGTTAGCTGGGCTACTGAATGGCATCGCCTGTTTGGGACGTTCCCCATTCACACGTTATGATAATAATGTAGGCCTACCTATAATTCAGTAGCCTACCTCTAAACCTAGATAACGAACAGGCTGTGACAATTCCACCAAATGGAACGTCACAATTGTTTAAGTTTCTTGTTAGCTAGTAAATTAATACCACGTAGCCTTTCTACCACAAAGTACTTGTTAATAAATGATTTGCAACACAGCAATATATTGTAGCCTCCTATACCGTGTTCTAATCAATGAATACCTAAATAGATTACAACAACAATCCTCCCGATCGTCTCCCTTGGACTAAGGCCCAAACGCCCCAAACAAACTACTAGGGCTACACTTCAATTAAATCCCCTGTAGGAAGAACATAAGGTGGTGATTGGATGAGGCTTTGAGGTTAAACGGATAAGCCAAAACGGCACATAACAGTCTAAACTTTCTCAGCTCTGTATTATCCCGTATCAGTGGTTTCAGCTTGTCACTGTGTATGTTTATTTTATTTTACAATAGGCTTTGTACTCCTTCTTAGCCAAGAGAATGGACGTGATATCAACAGTGGGCGGAGTAAAAAAAATATTTTGGTGGTGGAATAATATTTCTGGGAGGGAAGGTGAACGCGACATGTTGCCATGTTGCAATGACAAGTTAAAGTTCCCTTCCCCCCCTTAAGGAAGAGGCCAGCTGTAGGAAGTGTGCTGTGTTTGTGGGGGGAAAAAGAGGGCCAGCAAATGGGCGTGCCGTGGAGCAAGACTCGTATGATGTAGCAACAAGTGAAGGGACTTGCTGTTTCAGTTAACTAAAATGAATTGTAAAATGTGACTACAGTTTTGTGAGAAAATTGTATACTATTCATTGAGTATACTCTGTCAATCCACGACTGATATGCAAGGAAGGTAAATGTCTATCCGGTTTCAAAATCCAAATACATCACAAATATGGGAGCTTTTTATGAAGTAATGTCCTTAGTTGTGTTTTTGACATAGAGGCATACATTTTATAAAGTTTAGATTTTTAAGTTTAGATGTTTTACCTTCTGTGCAATAAGCTAGATTTTGTAGTGTAAAATGAAACTGCATGCTGCTCCTTTATTCTGTGGTTTTCTCAAAGCAGGCCACCACCCACAACACACCCTCTTTACCACTCCCCCTGTTCCCCAGTC
Organism: Hypomesus nipponensis; assembly: GCF_054491055.1. Classification (NCBI taxonomy): domain Eukaryota; kingdom Metazoa; phylum Chordata; class Actinopteri; order Osmeriformes; family Osmeridae; genus Hypomesus; species Hypomesus nipponensis. The sequence goes on along the minus strand of NC_140375.1, from coordinate 13,903,509 downwards.
ACAAACTCGCAGAGGCTGTTTCAGCGGCAACTCACTCCAAGAGAGGGAAGAAAGAAAAAAGTCAGTGGAATTGGAACATCATGTTTTTGAGAGTTCTGAGCGCATGCTTTTGTATTTTTCTGCACAGGAAGTGGGAAATTTGAAGAAAAGCCTAGTCTGGAACATTCTGAACATTATCAACAGGCGCAAAAGAAGGGCGGAGACTATCTCTGGAACAACTCTCTTCGCAGCCCCACTGTTACTGCCCAGAGAGATACTGCTTCACAAGTACCTGTCAACCTTCCCTGGAGCAGTCAGAAAAGCCGTGGAGAGAACTGACAAGTATAGCGGACAGAACAACAAGGAAAAGGGAGTCACAGAGAAAGAAACAAGAGAAAGAGTGAGAAGAGTGGGGGGTGGAGAAGATGGAGGCCTTGCTTCCTGTTCTGCAGAGATACCCAGGCTTGTCTGTGGTCATGTGCTCTCTCATGTTCAGGGTGGTCCACAAGCTGTTGCAGAACCTGCCTGTACCCAAAGTGGTGACACAAGATGATTTCCGCTCATGGAAATGGAAGAATCTCTCAATATCGCTGGTTCACTCTTCTCTCACAGGGACGTGGGCTGTGACCTGGTGAGTCTCCACACTGGGTTCCTATTGTTCATTCATAGTGAATCCACATTATGTGTTGTGTTATTTAGGGGGGGGGGGGGGGGTGGAGCAGGGCAGTAACAGTCAGCGTCAGGACAGAAGTGGAGAAGAAGAGCATGTTCAGACAGGGCCAGGGGTGGGGAGGCATGGCTTAGGGAGAAGCATAGTTTCTGAGGGGGGTAAACACTGTTAAATCTACACAATATCCTTTACTGCAGGGGTGTTCAATCCTGTTCCTTGAGGTCTGCTGTAGGCTGCTGTGTGTTATAGACGTGTCCCTGCTCCAACACACCTGATTGAGTGCGTTGTCATCAAGCTCTGTGGAAGCCAGAGAACAACCTTTCATTTGAATTAGGAGATGAAAGGCTGTTAGCAGTCAACTGTGGGGACAAGATGAGTTGGGAAAGACAGAAAGAGTTCTAATTCATAATGTTTGAGTTAATTTATTGAACACCATGACACAGGAAATGCATTCTGTAGAATTCCTTCATAATGTATCACACCATAGACTTACACAAGCCAAACCGCCCAGCAAACCACAGGGTTGGTTAAAGTATTTCACAGGGGCCTACCTACCAGGGAAACTGGAAAAACCAGCTGGTTAGAAAATGGTTCTGAAAGTATTAAGAAAGTTTGTGAGTCAAGTTTTACACTAACAGTGAATCCTGGGAAACAAACATACATAAGAGTCTTAACTATATAACTATTCCAGCATCTGTTGTCATTTGTCTTGTCAGCAAATGTCAGTATATAAATAAACAACTATGCTGTTGTGCTTGTTTTGATTTGACCATTAAGCCTTGTCACAGATGAACACTGTACTTATTAACATGGTTAACAACGTGGTGGTGAGTTATTGTCGAATATATTTTGTTAAGTCACAGGGCGTGCGACAGTGGGAGTTGGCGGGGGGATCACTGTCTTTATGTCTATTTTGTCAGTCCTACAGGATAACCTCATGTTTGTCTGAATGAAAATAATACTGAATCATCTATCCATGACCATGTGTCTCTTTTCAGTGTGCTCCTTTGGCCAGAGATGCTGCACAACATCCACTCCTTCTACACCCCAATTTCTTACCTGCTCATCTGTGTTTCATCAGGTCAGTGAGTAACTGCATGAAAAGCATACTGTTACTAAAGTTATGTTTTTACACCCCTTGCTTGTACGGCATTCGTTAAGGGGGAGAACTGTCTTAAATTGTAAATGTTTAACATTGGGCCTACATTTTGATGAAGTTCTCAACTTTGTTCAACTTTGCTATCTTGAACTTTGCTCATGTTGATCAAATTAGGTAATTCAAACAGCAACATACTTAACCTTGTTGGTAAATTCAGAGCGTGCTTGCATGTCCCATGCTGTCCAAGACTAAAACAGAGATTTAGAGTTTGATATAAACAAAGTATTCTGGAAATACTGAATATCCTCTTGGTATATTGAATGTCATTTTCAGTCAAATAACCTGATAACCGGTGATATTCTCCGGTTTTCCAGTGGCAGATTAGTTAAGAGCACAAACAAAACGGACCCGCCCATTTTACCTGGATTATAGAAGTGATGGACCACACCCCCACATTGTTATGGACACCAACCTAATCCTCAATAGACTGCGTTGTCTGGTGCCAAAGCTGGTGGGAACTAGCTGCTGGGGGCTGTTGTTGTCGTCTTGCATCTATCATCTTGCATGCGTAACCATGACAATGTGTGTCCATGGAGAGGCATGCAAACAACCTCTAGCTCTTCTGAGACAAACTATTTAAACAAGGGTAGAACACAATATACCTATATAATTCCATCTATGGCTGGTTACCTGTCACGCTTACCCTCACAGTGTGGTGGCTGGCTTATGAACACAGATGTGTTTGTCATTTTATCTTAATTGCCTCTTGGAGGGGCACCCAGGAGACCATCCAGGGCATATTATTACCTCCAGATTGTGCTAAGGACTGGAAGTCCTAAGGCAAACACAATCTTAGCTTCCTGTTTGAGGGGCTGAGGTTCAGGTTATTGATTGATTAGTCATGCCATGCAATGTTGGAAGTAGGTCAGAAGGCAGAGGGATATGTACTGCATGCACAGTAGTTCATTAGTGCTGTGACCCACAGTAGACGTCTGGTAAACCGCACATTTGATTAATATCTTGGTATCACAACATGGTGTTCTAAGTACGCCTTGATAACCAATGCCATACAGTATATGATCAAACCCTATGCATAATCATTGTTGAACCCACTCATCTGACTGAGCTGTAACCCGTATTTTGTTTTGTTGATAGGATACTTTGTGCAAGATGCATGTGACATTATCCTAACTGGACATGCAAGAGGATCATGGGAATTCCTAATTCACCATGTGCTGGTAAGATAAATTGACAGTTTCTAAATTGCACCTGAATGTTGTACACTTATCATTTATTAATGTATTTATTGGGTCTTGTGTATATTTTGTTGTTGTTTTGTTTTCCTCAGGTGCTATGGTGTTTCCTGTATGCCCTGTACACACAGCTGTATGTGGCTGGTGCTGTGGTAGCTCTCTTTGTGGAGGTCAACAGCGTCACCCTGCATCTAAGGCTCATGCTGAAGTTAGCCGAAGCCCAGTTCTCTGCTTTCTACTACATTAACAAGATCTTAAACCTCTTCACCTACGTATTCTTCCGCCTAAGCGCCCAGTTTTACCTCACATGGTACATTGTGAAAAATTACTCCTGGCTGGACCACGGTGGCTACTTTCTTACCACCATGATCCTGATGAACCTCATGATTCTGATCTACTTCTACCGTCTGATCCGAGCAGACTTCTTCCCACGCAAGAAGGCTTACTCGGCACAAAATGGCACCCATTTAAACAACTCTAAAAAGTTTCTCAATGACTGACCAAGCTGGCAATGTGACTGATTCACACAAAACCAGTGTGTCGCTGTTGTTGTGTGTTTGGTGGTGTTTTGTGTGTGTGTGTGTGTGTGTATGTGTATTCTGTAACTACCATTGTTTATCAAATGAAACCTCACACACTGTTGTTTTTGTCACTGTGGGTCTGTATAAGGGTCTAGTGGCGCTGCCAAAGGCAGCCTTGAAATGGAGTAGGGGACTGCGGTACATCCCTTGGCGTGTGACACTTCTCTGTTTAATGCCTTTTGTGGCTAAAGAAAAGCTAGGCAGCAACCACATTGCTGGTCACATGGCAACATCAGAGACTGAAGCACGTACATACATTGTCTGGGAATGTCCAAATGATACCTAGGACTCTTATCACATTACAGTACTATATGACTATACATCTTATGTGGGATGCTCATTAACGTGATAAACCTGTCATTAACAATGTGATGCCATAAAAAGGGGAATACGTAGCTCAGAAGAGAACATCAAAGTGAACAACTTTCCTCAGTACAGTACAATCAATTAGCTCTGGTTGGTGTGAATTTGAACGTTTAAGGGAAATGTGTAGTTTGTTTTGGTCAATACATAGATGATCAGTAATCTGATTAATCAAAGTACATACTTGAATACCTAGAACATTTCCGGGAATCACACTTCATCACACCAAATTATTCAAAATACAGACTAGATCCAAGCAACGTATACTATATTAGTGTCATTATCATAGTGCCTTTCCAATATACTTTAAATGTGACTGGGATGAACCCAAAATCTCCTGAGGAACTGAATCAAAAAGAGTCCTGTGAGATGCAGGGCAGGCCCATTGCCAAATTAGATTTTCTTTTTTTTACCAAATATTAGTGGGCCTATATGGAAAATGTAGTTGACTGGCAGAATTGTCTTTCAGACTAGCTTTTTTGACATGTCTTAGTGCCTTGGTGTGCCTTAATTGAGCTTTTGGTTTATTGAATGCATATTGATAATATGTTTGACCAAATAAATTTATTATGTGTCGAGGAATAGCGTTAGTCATTATGGATCACAACAAGGAACTAGCGAAAGTAGAGAGCATACTGATCTGACTTAAATGATTCCCCCCTCCTCCAGTCTTTGTCGTGAGGCTGAAAGTCTGTCAGTATTATCAGCAGTATTATTCAAGATAAACACACATAAGATAGTATGGAAGCAAATCAGTGACATCATGTTTGGAATTTTTAAAGGCATTGAATACTTGATATCAAAATTTAAACACACCGAATTTGTTAGTTTTGAATTCACCTTTTTAAATTGAAATATGAATTCATTTATTTAAACATAAATTGTTGGGTCTGAGGGGAGAAGTCCGGTCTTAGGCAAGCAATGATATCCCGGATGTTGCAATCAGAATTTTTTCTGGTCGAATTTTTTTGGATCTGAATTTCACCATTCGAATTTGAGCAGCCTGAATTTAGTTTTATTTGAATTTCTGAAGCTTGAATTTTATTTCATAGAATTTTTGGTATCTGAATTTTACTTTTCAAATTTGGGCACCCTGAATTTTTGAACCTTTATCTTTGGATCAGAGTTGTATTTTTACATTGATATAAATTCATATTTCAAAGTGGTGAATTTAAAACCAACAATTGTTTATATTTAAATATTAAGCACTCGACGCATTTTAAAATAAAAAACATCATGCCATTGATTTGTTCCATACAGTATCTCCACAACAGAGAAACAGCAATGTACTGTCTGTTGTTTCGAGTAACGTGCGCAAATAAATCTTGGTATTTGCCAGCAGAGGGCTCAGACCGGCTCCGACACGGAAAAAGTAGGCTGTGGCCTGTTCTATGCTGTCCCACATTCCACAGGGAAAACCTCAACGTGAGTCATAGTGGTCCGCTTTGAATACATTGAAGTACATATCATGCTGACCTTTGTTGATTAACTTTCGTGGAATGGATTTGAGTCATGTTTAGTTTGAGCAAATAGCGCTCAATTGAAGTATTTACATGAAAGGGCGTCACTCGCATCAGTAGACTTATATGAAACAGTTAACAAATTGTGGACTTTCTTTTTGTTTGCTGAAGACGTCTGGGTTACCACGCGTTGTAAAATATATTGTCCCGTTAAGGTAGGCTAAATGGCAAAGTTATGCATCCTCCATTGAACCAATGCTGCTTTCATGGTCACGTTTTCGTTATTTGTGCCATAACTTACAATTGTGTTTTGTTTCTTGAAAATGTGTATTTTTAAGTATATTTGGGCCACATTCAAATACTTGTACTACACAGCCCATTATCTTTAGGCTGTGTAAAAGTCGTGTAATTAGCTACATTTAGTGGAAGTCAATATAGTCTTCTTTGTTCACAACATTTCTGGACAATAGGATTAAAATAGAGATTAGTGAATCCTCTTCCAGACCATGACAGATGCTAAATTGCTCTTGTTGTTCTGTGACTTGCCCACTCTAGTTTGTGTAGGCAACAGCACTAAATCACATCCTAACCCTTCTCTATGCAGAATTTAGGGTGGTAGTGTGGGGTACATGGCCCTCTGAGGAGCATTTAGTTTGAAGTAATGTCGGTCAGAATCCCGACCATGAGTGTACTTCCTCCTGTACGAAGGGACCGCATCATTGCCCAGCTCCCTCAGGTAGGTTGACAGTAATGCTGAACAATGGTTTGTGACTCAAACTTAACTTTAACTTGTAGCTGTCTTGTACTTTTCCACTCCAATTGTTTGGTAAAGGCCTCACAAAGCTGACCTTCTTCTTCTAGTGTTTCTGTGAAGAAGCTGCTCTTCACACTAAAGACGGCTTCCACACAAAAGTGAAGACTGCTTGCCAGGAGCAACGCACTGGCACTGTAGGGTGGGTATGGTTAAAGGCACTGGCACTGTAGGGTGGGTATGGTTAGAGGCACTGGCACTATAGGGTGGGTAACAGTTAGCGGCACTGGCACTGTAGGGTGGGTATGGTTAGAGGCACTGGCACTGTAGGGTGGGTATGGTTAGAGGCCCTGCTGACACATACGCTTTCCTAATGAAGCTTTTAAGACACTATACATTCCTATGGCAATGGGAAGTGGTGATTTGGTTCGATTGTTCAGTGTTGTCATGGACTGTTTTTTATATTGCTTTGGATAAAAGTTTAAGCTAAATGAATAAAAAGTTAATGAATGTTTTTCTCTTCGTTGTTTTCATAGTCTCTGTGTAAAATGTTCATCCAGTAGGTTTAAGATCTCCAAGGTGATTGTAGTTGGTGACCTTGCTGTGGGGAAAACCTGTCTGATTAATAGGTAAGCAGATGCCCAATGTGAATACCATAGATACAGTAAGATTAAATCCAAAGGCAGTTTGGGCAAATAAATAACTGAACTACTGTTTGTGCTTTGGTTTAATAATTAATGCAATCTCTATCAACAGGTTTTGCAAGGATGCTTTTGACAAGAACTACAAGGCAACAATCGGTGTTGACTTTGAGATGGAGCGTTTTGAGGTTTTGGGTGTGCCATTCAGTTTACAGCTGTGAGTCCTTATTTATCTGCACTTAGGCTGCACTGCACTGTTCTGACTTTATTAGATGTATACTGTTGAAACATTTCTCTACATATTTGTATATTGTAAATATGCCTATACCTACAGGTGGGACACTGCAGGCCAGGAAAGATTCAAGTGCATCGCCTCTACATACTATAGAGGAGCTCAAAGTACTGGAAAATAGTACTCATGAATGAAATAAACCAGTGTCAGATCTTTGGGAAAATATTTGTTGTCCTTGTAAAGTACCTACCTAACTTCATATCTCTAAACTTCCAGTTGTCATCATTGTGTTTGATGTGAATGACGTCGCCTCCTTCGGCCATACCAGGTAAACACAATTCAATTACTACTTTTAGTCATTTAGCAGACACTCTTATCCAGAGTGACTTACAGTAAGGACAGGGACATTCCCCCGAGGCAAGTAGGGTGAAGTGACTTGCCCAAGGACACAACTTCTTCTGATTACTAGCCCGATTCCCTAACCGCTCAGCCACCCATTTACTACTGTACAAAGTTCTTAGGTATAAAGGTCACACTGTGGATTTGAATTTGATGGCGTATAATAAGAAAACATTAAATAGGTGTTTGGTTAAATGTTTAATCCAAATGTCATTTAAACTAATGTCACTCCACAGGCAGTGGCTGGAGGACGCTCTGAAAGAGAACGACCCTACAAGTGTTCAGCTCTTTCTCGTCGGCACAAAGAAAGACTTGAGCGTACATGTGTTTTCTGCTTTTGTAGATTACATTACTAGATTGTTTATTAGATTTCAGTTAGTTAAAAAGAAAATGTGTTTTATGTTATCAGTCTCCTGCACGGTACTCTCAGATTGAGGAGGAGGCCATCAAACTGTCGCAGGAAATAAGGGCAGAATACTGGGCAGTGTCGTCACTGACAGGTAAACAGATTCTCTCAGCCTGTTTTTTACCGTCTCTGAGCTATTCTTTCAATCAAAACATGAATACAGCAATCATTATCTGGTGTAGTTGCAAAGCTAATGTGATGTGAACTGATGTAGGGGAGAATGTGAAGGAGTTCTTCTTCCGGGTTGCGTCACTGGCATTTGAAGCCAATGTTCTGGCAGAGTTAGAGAAAAGTGGATTGAGGAAGATTGGCGATATAGTTGGTGAGTATCCAGATCTACAATTGTTTTGTTAGCTAATTGGTATACATCACCAATTCAGTCAAAGCCGGAATGAATTAATTCAGCTGTCTGAAATAGTCACAATGCAAGTATGCTCTCATTCTGTTCTAGAAATTAACAGTAAATCCAACAACCCAAATTCAGCATCGAAGAAGAAACAGCCCAACTGTTGTCAATAGAGAGAAGCACCGGTGAGATGATGGTACTGTACAAAAGCCAAAGGGAACATTTTCTCAAGTCCAAACGTGAACCTGAGATCCCTCTACCACTCCCAAACACATGGAATGTTGCAGTGAGAGCTGACAGACAGAACATTGGGGTTTGCTTTCACAGACATTCAAACTGAATTTGTGCTGGCTTGGGAAAGAATTATCCTCAGTTGGATGTGGTTTCCTGTGGTGCTGCTTTTTCATCTTGCCCAGTTATGATCCATTCATTCCCTGGTGTTATCACTCTCTCTAGGATTTCAGTGGTCATTTCCTTGTGTTACAGCCTTAAAATGCATATGGACAATTATGTTTCTTTGAAACTAAAATGTATAACAGCATTGCTTTGTATTAGAAAAGCATCTGCACAATTGTAATATTTTGCTTAGAAACACAATATTTTAATAGCGGCTCTAGGAGAGATCAGCATAATTTATAGTCTTTCAAATGTTCTTCAAGGTACCTTTTATAGTTCAGTTGATTTTAGGATCAAACACATTGTTTTAATCAATTTTATACCAACGCATTTTTACAGGTCAAATACATCAATAAATAACTTTTTATACATTTCCAGCACAACTTATTTAATTGTTCCAAAATAACATTTTTATAAAAGGTACAATATAACATAGCTAAATTAGATGTGTGATGGTACTGGTTACTTCTGTACTACATCAATAAATGTATTAAACATTTCAGATCAAATTCAATTTGATTGCCCTTTTCACATGCAATGTCATAGATGGCTTCATAGATCGCCACCTATAACCATCCTAAACCATAGATGAAGACAAGATACTCCAGAGAAATAAAAGAAACTTTGGGAGGAGTCATTCCCCTCCTCCAGAGATGGTTGTTGGATATCTGTCCTAGTATATGAAAACTGGATATTGAAAAGTATAGATTAGCGTTAAATCAATTTCCTTGGAAATGAAGTGTGGAAGGGTTTAACTCTTGAAGCTTTTGAAATAATCTAGATATTGTTCATCAATTTGACTCTGAAGTTCCTCTGGGATGCAGTGAGAGTATTTGTAATGGTCTTTGATCCACTTCCCTCCCTCGCTGTTCTCAATAGCCACAGCAGTTACACCTACAGTTACAAAACACATATAAAGGAACTAACATTAATTTACAAAACTCTACTTAAGAAGAGCAGACTCAAAAGTTTATCGTTTATATTTTCAGTTAGGATTTACTACAGAGAACAGGACTTTTCCTACCCACATTGAGCATACTTAAGTACTGATAGGGATGATGCACACTGACTGACCAACAACAGTGGCTCCTTGCTTCTCCACCAGTTGAATGGCAGCCTTCATGGTGCCTCCAGTTTCTATCCACTGGTCTACAATCAGGACCCGAAGGCCTGTTGTCACAGGAAGACCACTGTTAGTGCAGTTGTCACTTGTGTCAGTTCAGCCTTAAAGTCACATGGTGCAGCAGGCAATCAAACTGAGTGGGACAAACTGACAACCAGTGAATACAAAGTCCCCTGGAGAGGACAACGTGGTGTTCCAGGCGCAAATATTCTCCTTATGTTTGTCGGTTCCTTCTTGCCAACACTGGGGGGCATTGTGCCACAGGAAATTAGGATTGCTGTGCCATGACAGAATTACTAATTGGGCCCATATAGTTTTGGCACCACCTGATGTGTGTTGCAGGGTTCATTAAGCTTGTCTATCCACAGTATACCATCTGTTACCACACTGATGGTCAAGCAGAGGTAACAAACTGTGTCTTCTGCCTTTTTTTCTCATCTGAAACATTGGACCTAACAGGCTCCACTGCCGTTTGAACAGTCACCAAAAAGGAACAATATATTCACCAAAAAAATTATGTGTAACTAAATGGGGGAATTTTAAGAAAATTAAATTGCTCACCTGGTTTTAGCACATCCAGTCTTACTTCCATTACTTTTTCCCTGCCAGAGTAGTCGCTGTACTTCTGACTCTGCGTTTCTATACACAGGTGTCCTGACTTACGGATAGCCAGGAAGCCTTTTCCCAGTGTGGTGGCCACTGCCGACCCTGGAAACAGCCAATAAACCACTTTAAGATCCATTAACATTGTTGTTGAACATTCAAATATGTATGTTTTCTGCTTCTCCTTTAGACACAGCTGCATGGCCTAAATCTGTAACTCTAAATTTAGTCTCTCAACGTGTTGGGTTCCCTGCTCAATTTAGCAAGCCTGTGCTTGGGAAAAACATGTTCATGACTGCACTGAACCAGCAAACCAAGTATAGATAATATATTGTCTTTTTAATATATTTGTCTTTACCTAAAATAAATCCCATTGCATCTATACCCGCAACTAGGTCGATACTTTCATTCTGGAATGGACAGAGAAGGTCCTGCACACAATCTGACAGAGCCTGGATGAAATATAGAGAATACATTAAGAGGACTTTTATGGTTTTGTATCAAGATTAAGTTATATTAATGCAGTTTAGCGTTTCTGCAGACAACCAACTACAACCCAGTCTCAACCACGGTTTGTGTGGACAGTTATTGCCTCCAATAGCATCTGTGCTCATTCACGTTACTGTGACAGACCAGAACGCACAGGGTCACATTTACCTACCTGGGGGTTACAGTAAAGCCTTGATGGGTCAAGCCAGGCAAAGTTTGGTCCTTTGGTGTTTGGTGCCATTAATGAGAGGTACCAGCCTCTATTTCTGTCTTTTGGAACCGCCAGAGGGTCCATCTTCATGGAGAAGTCTGGGTGGGGAGAATGGGCTGCCTGGGAATCTGCAGACGAACACGATCAGATTCCACGGGGGCGTGCATGACACAACTATACTATTCATGACTGCGGAGATAAGTTTACTTATTATGAAAAAAGTACTTGCCCATGTGGAGAAGCATAGTTCCATGTGATTGAACAGCTAGGAATTATTTACTGAATCAATATTTCCAGTGTTTTCTCTGATGGCTCAGTTTACAGTATCTCCAGGGGGCATCTTTTCCACATGAGAAGTAGGCTATTGCAGCTTATGTAACTTTGTGAAATGCCTTCAAGGCTACCGGATGTAATTCGTTTATTTATGTTTCATATTTTACAAAACAGTAGGCTACAACTTAATTCGACAGCATTGCAACAAAAAAAAATCATTTAAACTGGTTGTCCTTTAAATAGGTATTTCCAAGAGGCAAACATTGTCACTATCACACCACACCTAAAAGCACATCACAACATGGTCAAAAAAGTTTACACGACTCTTAATACAATTACAAAAGAGTCTTTCTGCCTCACAGTTGTCCGCCAGTCCACTAAGTTTATAATGTAGGCTATGTCCGTGTGAACAATTGTGACACCACTGTGCCATTAGGCTTTTTAGTAGTATGAGTTGGTTATCTTTTCTGTTTAGAGAGCATATGTAGCCTATCACTGATGGCAAGCCAAACTGCTCTCCACAGAGCCGTCAATAATGACCGACAAAAATGTAGCACAAGTTGATTTAAATCCCACATTATTTGGAGCACCCCGGGATTACAAAGGTTACAAGAGTTTGCCGGTAAATCCTCACTGAGCATTTGTAACCCGCGTTTTGCTGCGCAGGTTTGGTCGAATGTTCCCTCTGGTGACTTTGCATCACTTCACTCCGCCCTCAAACATTCGCCTCTCGAGAGTGCTTTGCAAAGCTAACCAAGCCAACGATGTGACAACATTAGGGTGATTTATAGTTTGCCGACTCGTTGCACATGATCCCTACAAGCCTAATGGAGTGTGAACACTTGCATTTGATGCGGGTCATATTGGGGATGCAAATTGAAAATCATAGCATCAATTTCTAACCTTAAATTGAGCTCTAAAGATTGTTTTTCTTATAAGGTTAATTACTGGAATTTCTTGTTAAGACTAATGGGAAAAGGCTATTCAGATTTGGCTTATGAGCTGCTTAGCTACTTTTGTGCACAAAACTTGTCAGCTACAACCTTGCATCTTCAACCACGTTCTTACTTGATTCCGATGGCAGGTACCAATTATTATTACGTGCACACTTGTGAGCTTTTCCTTTCCCTTTTTACTACTTTCTTATTCACTCACTCATCAGCAATGCAAAACCCTTTGTGGAATTTGCAAGATGTCCAATCTCTTGGGTTAGAGAGGAATCACCCCATCCTCGTTACCATGGAAAGCACCACAAGAACCTCCTCCAGTGGAATAAATCTCGACTTCTTGGGGAAAAGGGGTGGGGGGTGGGGAGGTAACTTGCGGTCAATTTAGCAAAGAAGTCGTTGCTAGTTCACACCATTCATCTTGAATTTTATTCTAAATAAATATTTAAATCGTGCTAATTTGTTTGCTACTGTTTTCGAAAATAAATGCACAGCTTTGCATTTTTTCCCAACACATTCTCTACACACCCCTAAGAATCCATCATCTTGATGTGCCGGTAGCCTATAGCCTATTATTTGTAATGAACTGATTTTAATCGGTATTAAACTTTTCGGCTATTCATGTGTTTTATGATGTGCCCATTATCCTATGTTTAATGCCAATATGGCTCCAGATCCTACTGCCAAACAAAAAGCGTCAAACGATTTTACACGTCCACTGAAGGGGTTAAAGTGGATGACAAACCCCTCCCAGCAATGTCAGTCATCGTATTTATAATCACACCACTTCAAGTGTCGCTTTAAAAGCCGGTGGACACAGGGCGTGGGAGAATAGTAACAGGCTACTGTCTTTGGGCGCATGGTGCAAAAAAAGGGCCACCTGCCATAATGTGGTCTGTGTTTTTTGTATTTCTGTCTTACCTGGACAGAAACTTTGTCAAAGGAGAATTCCTAAGCTACTCTCTAGATGGAGAAAAAGAAGCAAAGGCAATGTTTCTCATGCTCAACAGCACATTCTGTGCTAAAATGTCTATAATAGGAGAGAATTACCTTTACCAAGTATCAGACGGAGTTGAAGAGGTGCGTTCCGTGCGTAACCCAGCCGGAAAACTCGTGGACTGCTCGGTGACAGGGAACCAAATGCAGGTGAAGTCTTTCATGCATATTTGCAGATTGGGACTGAAGGATAAAACGACCAAATTTGAAAATTTCGAAACGAGTTTTTCTCACTTGGCGGATGCCAAATCCAACTGTCAAGAGTTTCAGAGGAAAACGGAGCGCAAGAGAGTCATCAAAAATATTAACGCACAACCGATACAGGAACAAAAAGATGAGAGAGGGACTTCTGCCTCCAATAAAGACAAGGTGTTAAGCAGATCCAAGCGAGGATTTACTTATCCAGGAACACTGTGGTGCGGTGCAGGCAACATCGCCGATGATGTTAATCAACTGGGTAGGGAGAACATTTTATATTAAAAGTATATATTATGTTGCTGAGTAAAAAAAGGAGACTTTATTAATTTACCTACCCATGTTGTACACTCATAGATGCTTTGCTCTTGTACTTCCTCAGGGGTATTCGCTGAGACCGACAGTTGTTGCCGTGTTCATGACCATTGCCCCCATGTCATCCATGCGTTCTCATCAAAATATGGCTACACAAATTTCAAGTGGCTTTCCATTTCTCACTGTGACTGCGATAATGCGTGAGTGTGTGTGTGTGTGTGAGAGAGAGAGAGAGAGAGAGAGAGAGAGAGAGAGAGAGAGAGAGAGGGAGAGAGAGGGGTGGGTGGTTCTCCCAACAGATATTGAAATAAAATACAATTTGATTTACTAGTGTGCCTGGACAAACCAGAAACATTAAGTGAGTCGTTGTCTCTGTGTGCTGCAGGATGAAGGACTGTCTGAGGAAAGTGAATGACTCCTCATCCAGGGTGGTGGGACAGGCTTTTTTCAATGTCATGGAGGTACCCTGCTTTGAGTTCATGTATGAGGAGCAATGTGTTGAGAGGCACTGGTATGGCATGTAAGTATTTATGGAGATTCCACAATAAGTTAAAACAGTTTTAAGTGAATTTCTTTACGTTCTAATGGTAACGTATGGATGCCTAATCAACTATCTTTTATGTCTTACTCTTCTTTCAAATTCAAAAGGTGTAAAAAGTATGAGAAGATGCCTGTTGCAGTGGCAAAAGAGTCCATTCCATACGACTTTGGAGGCATTGACGTTATTGACGTATTGACCTTGGCTCCTCCTAAACAGAAAGAGTCCAATAAATCAGGACAAGAGCGGGACGGACCGGAGGGTCCAACAGAGCCCCCGGTGTCAGGATCCCAGACCACGGGTCCTGAGGAACCATCTCTTAGTAACGTGGTCACAGCCGCAGAGGACTTCATCAAAGTGCTCGCTACTGTGTCCACGTCTCAAAGTTCGACCACTGAAGCTGCCAAAGGAGAGGCACAGTCCTCAGAGAAGAAGAAGAAGAAGAATTCTGAGAAAAAGAAAAACAAAAAAAAGAAGGCTAAGGGTCGAGGGAGAAAGAGAAAGCAGAGGGTTGAATCAATCTCCAAAGCCGAGGAGGCAGCCCCAGGTACACCTACTAGCAGCAAGGCAGAGGAGGTCAATAATAAGAGTAACTTTGTTGATGAGCCAAGTAAAGTTGTTCAGTTTAACGGGAACGTGAATTATTTGATAGATCTAGGGGGTAAAGAGGAGCCGTCCAATGATGTTATGAAAGATCAACCAATGACAGATGAGGAAAATGTCTCAATCACTACCTCCATCTACGCAAACAGTCCTGTGAAGGAGCTGAAGCTGGATACCCAAGCCCACACAGAGAACAAGCAAACAGAACTCCTCTCTGTGACAATCAGCATCCCCACAACTATGCAACAGAAGAGGTTGAGGCCAAGGAAAGGGAGGAAAAAACCCAACCACATATCTCCAACTTTTCCTCCAGAACAAGCTACAACTCACAATGCCGTTGACCAGGAACTCCTGGTCAAGACCACAGACACTTCAGTTGTCCAGAGCAGCACTACAACGGTCCCCTCAGAGCAGCCGGAGCAACAAAGGTTGGGACCTACCACAATCCCTGCCCGCACTCCCATTGTGGCTCCCCTCAAAAGAAAAAGACACAGGTCAAAAGAGAGGAAAAACAGAAATAAAAGAAGGAGAATCACCTCCTCTTCTCCTATTGAGGAGGCTGCGGCTCAGCATTCCACTAAAGATGAGTTTAGAGAGATTACAGGCAGCCCAACTACCACTACTGTTAAAACGGCAACGGACCTTGAGTCTCACAGACCAGAAAATGACAGTGATATGTCACACTTAACTACCTCAACTAGTGTTACTACTACTGCTAGTACTTCTACTGCTGCAACTATTGCTACAACTCGTGCTACTACAACTAGTGCTGCTTCCTCTACCACAACAGCTGCAACCTCTACTTTGAATGCCCACCAAAACAAAAGGCAACGATCAAAAGAGCGAGAGGGGAGAAAAAGAAGGAAAAAACTTGTACTTCCCCTTTTGGCTGACGCCACATCTCCCCAGAGCGCTTCTGAAGAAACCATGTCAGTGCTGTCTTCTACTGACAGCCCTACTGTGTTGACCGCTGCTCCCACCTCCACCATGGGGCTGGTCGCCATGGAGAAGGATGGTAAACGCACGCGTCCTACCGCCACGGCTGGAACTCTCGTTCTCACTGCAGGAGGACACGGGTCAAGAGAGGGAGAGCGCAAAAAAAGAAGGAAAAAAAACAGTCCAGCTGTTTTTAACGAAGGCGTTACACCTCATAATGACAATGAAAACGATCCTAGAACAAAGACAACTGCAAGGCTGAGACTCCAAACGATGCCCTCTGAAGTTGCTGAGATTGAAGAGTTGAAAGATGGTATTGAGCAGGTACTCTACACTGCACAGCCCAGCACACCGGCCATGAGCCTCATCCAATCCATTTTACAGAAGGCTGAAGAGCAACTAGGTTGGAAGAGAAGAAGAAAAACAAGGCTTTCTGACAAACAGCCCTGAAACTATACTTAACATGCTGCTAGCATAGAATGATAGACTGCATTGCCATCTTATATGACCAGTTGATCTATTGACTAGGAAAAGTTGCAATGCTGACTAGTTGTTTTATCTGTGATATTTGACAAATCAACATTATAACCATTTTTCACAGTAATCATATCAATGTGATTGGGGGATCAGTATTATGTATAGAAATATGTATGCCTACAAAATAGATTAATAAAATATTACAATGCTGCAAATGTTGGTATATTGATTGAAATTGGTGATTGTGTGAATGTAACACATTTTGTCATGGGCTTGACAGCAAATCACAGCAAGGAATGTTAAATCTTTAAGGGGAAGTATTGTGTTTTATCTGCTTAACAGTAAACCTTCTTAGGTATACTTTTCTGCAAACAATGCTAGCCATACTATACACACCAACAGACCTGCACATTCCAAGATTATTTACTATGGCCTTTGTTCTGTGGGAGACTGGCCCTGCTGGTCCCCTTCAATGCGATTTAAGGTTTTGACTGAAAAAGGGGTTACATTCTTATCTCTGGGATTATAGGCCCTCTTGGCACACTATCCCCCCAGGCGGCCAATCAGGGCTGTAACACCCACAGCAGAGCATCAAATCCCTTATCAGCTGATTCCCACATGCTTGCAACTCAGAGGAATTTAACTAGATGTGACTGGGCACCTTGAGATATTCAGAGAACTAATAGCAAGGATCTCTCTCATAATGTATAATATGACCTTGTTATAACTACGTTGCGTTCAAGAGGAGAGTACTATGATACAGATCCAGGTTTCAGATTCTCACAGCAGACATAAGCATTCAGAAAAGCTTGGCCAGGTAAGTAACACATTTATGACAAAGCTTTTTTATTACCCACCAAATTGAACTAATATTGAGTAAGCAGCAATACTTCGTCAGGGGTATGTGAGAGGTAGACCACACTAGCCTGACACAACAGCGTTGCAGAACACATATCCCGTTGTCTGGTTATCCATTGACTGTTTTATTGGTGGGCTCCATCAGCACATGATGAGTAATGAAAATAGATGAGATATACACAGATATTTAGAGTACAAACAATACAGTGCATCTTTCAATTAAATAGGCGCCAAACAAAATGTATTATCTTTTCTAATTGATACTGGATCACAGTGAAATACTTATAATTGCAAAGTAACTATTGTAAATACTGTATGTTTATAAATCACAGTGGATATAGATTATTGACCAAAACATGCTTATGCAATGCTTTTAAACATACAAAAAAGGTTAAAAACACCTAATGGTGAAAGTGCTCGAGATTTGATCCATTCTTTGACATTTCTTTCTAATACTTTTCTAATACATTTTCTTTCATTTTCAATCTACTATGCAATAAAGTGTATTTGTGTGAACATCACAGCCCACACAACTAAGCAGCACCAGAACAGTTAAAATATATAAAAGGCTAGTCATTCAGACTAACAACAGCATACTGTAGCAATGAGGCATAGAACCCAATGTGAGATTGCTATCATGAGGTTATAGTAACCTCTGAGTGCTATTCACATACAGTGCTTTTATTGTTGTATTTGCATGCATTTGAAGTTAGTAAGCTTACAGCCTGATTCCAACAAAGCATGCACTTTCTTTGTTTCCTGTGAAATTCCACCATGGGAACAGAATGACAAGTTATGGAACACAGAGGATGGTACTTGCCTATTTTAAAATTGCTGACGCATTCTCTATTCCTGGAAGGACTGTGCAGTTTTTAATTCCATTTCCTGTGAGAGTTATCTCATATGAATTCACATGTCCATGTTGGTCAACATCAGCTTATCCTGCTCTTTAATCTTTCGGGGTTGCTTAGTAGCAGTGGAATGGATTTAATACGAGGTCAACCAGTTCATGTACAGTAGAAACAGGTGGAAGCGAGACTGGAAGAAAATCACCTCATGGTCTAGCGGTCCATCTCATCCAGGAGGGGCGTGGCGTCTCCGGCTATGGACATGGGTGTGCTCTCGATCATGGGGCTGGGGGAGGGCCGTGGGGTCACTCTGGGCCTCTGCTTCTTACGCTCTGCCTCTTTCTCCTGCAGCCACTGCTCTGCCATTTTGCCCCAGTCAACGGCTGTGTGTGAGGTTGCCCTGCACCAGAGAAAACAAGAGAATCAAGTTCATTTCTATGAGACGAGAGAATCAAACTTTATACAGAGTTCGCTCTTATTTTTTATTTTATTTTTTTGCTCTGTTGGAATCTGTAACTTACTTAGCCTGTGGTGTCCGGTGTCGGGAGGAGGATGAGGAAGGTGTGGAGGAGGACGGGCGGTGTCCATGGGAGGAGTGAGGGGTGCTGCTGGGGTACTGGGGGGTGGTGACGCTGGCCTGCTGACTGGGTGTGGTGTAGGAGTAGTTGGGTGTCATAAGCGGGGTAGCTATGGGCTGCTGGGCTGGGGTGGCAAATACCTGTCAATGGGCCAAGGGAATGTTAGGGTTAAGTGCTCGTCTCTCTGCAGGCAGACCTCAGGGTTTTGACTAAAGGTATATGTTAAGGCCATTGCACACTGAGTCCGAAATTTGTATCCGAAATGTTCGCACGTAAAAAAATGAATACGACCTCACGTTACGTCAATCGCGCTTACACACTGCCTCCGAAACTTTCATCCGGATCGGGTTGAATTGTCTGCATTTTTGCATCCATAGCCAGCATTTTTATATGTTTTTTGGGGAAATTCAGAGCCACCGAATGTTGAGGCAGACGATTGCGAAAAAACTCATACAAAAATTTCGCACTCAATGTGCAATGGCCTTTACTCCGAAACATACGTGGTAGGCACTGCTGCTTCCCCCTCCGCCGGTGCTGCTTCCACTGTAGCCGTACTGGCTGGAAGCCCACTGAGCCGGGGTGGTGTTGGAATTCTGCCCACCCTGGCCGGTTACCGCAGCGATGGCATTGAACATCTGAGAGGTCATGTTGGGTGGGAGGGCACTGACTGCTCGAGTCAGGTCTGGTAGACAAAAGACATGGAAGCAATGCACGGTGACTTATTCGCAGTAGATCACAATAGCTGCCTTGTAATCTGAAATGATCTCCCGTTTTCTGCAAACAGACGGAAACAGGAAGAGACCTGCAATATTGATATTGGCTGGCGTGGCATTAATGGAGGCCGGGGTTCTTGTTCTGGTGCTACTGCCTGGTGTAACTCCTGAAGAAAAAAAAATACAAAACTTACTACTAACAATGGTGGACACAAACTCCTACTGACATATCTTTCATTGTGAGGTGGAACAAGGACACAGGGTTTCTCTGTGTTCTGACCTGGCACAGGCTCTTGGTAATGATCCTTGAACCAGCGGAAGAGCCCGTTAACTGTGGGAAAAATCTGGCCTCTGTATCGGAAACCCTCGGGCGTGATGGTGACAAACTCAACCCTGAAAGACAGGGTTATGACACTCATCCATTACACAACAATGACCTCTTTTTCAACAGGAGATGTTCCTCAGACAGAGAGTTAGCCTGGGAACCAGATGAATATGCAAGCTCGTGTTTGATTTGCCCTAGTCTGGCCACCCTTCCTGCAGTGGTGTTCTGTTAACTCAAATCACAATTTTTTTGTCCATAAAAGGCCAATGGTAAAGCAGCATCAAGACAGGTTGTACTCAGACAAAAGGTCTGAGGCATCTTCGCAAATGAACAATATGTTGCTCTGATTATTTGTCAAATTTGCCAATTGTTGATGCCTGTGACAAGGCCCCCAATCAACACTGACTTGATATGACTGAATGTTGACAGTCCCACAACTTTTCCAGTCCCTAAACAAGTCCCAGAATCACACTTACTCCTGGCAAACGGCAGAAGCAAAGACAAAGGGCAATTCATGCTTCCCTACTGTCCTGACACACATTAGTATCTGGGTGCACGGTGGACATTCAGTCTAACACAAGAGTTTTTTCTTCTTCTTCAGGGTGTCAATTAAACACGGAACTAAAATGAAGCCAAGTGCATCTCCTGTGTTTCTATATCTATGCAAATGTGTGCATCTGATGAATGGGTCCTCATTAGCACAACAAAGGTTTGGAGGTGGTTGGCAGTCTTTAGATAACCTTGGCTTTCCGCGAGGCTGGTAGCCGAGCAGGAACTTTCCTGGAAGCTCTTTACAGGCCGACACATAGTAGGGGATGAATGTAGGCTTCTCTTTCTTGCTTTTCACGAGGACCTCCTCCATTTTCTGTAATTCAATGAGAAGGAGGTCCCGCAATAAATGATTACTGAACAAGGCGTGAAAATGATTGTGTTTAATTTGTATTTTGTCACACTCACATTCTAGCAGACGCATGGGCTGAAGCCACCGACAGAATCATTTACACACACACACACACACACACACACATACCCTAAATATTGAATTACATACCTTTCTGTCTCCACCACTGCATTCTTGAAAATACTTGTGACCAAGCAAATCACGAGCAAACGCAGCCATTGGTTGAACAAATCGGGCTGTGATTTCATCGAGATCTTCAAACTCCTGAGAAATAAGAAGTCAAGCCATACCCAAAATTAAATGTGCATATTTATACAGACATGTACCATTCGATTAAACTGTTTTCCAGGGGTCACCTCACCTCATTGTTGATCCAAAGGGTGTGCCCGAGACTGAAGGCGTTCTCCTTCCCCTCCTCACGCACGTCGATGTGCTGGTAGATACAATCAGCCACCTTCCAGGTGACGGTCAGGTGGTTCTCTCCCTTGCTGCTGGGACGAATGATGACATCCCCCTGGTCCATCGACTCCATCATCTTCTCTGCCTGCTTGAAGTTGATGTTGTGGAAGGAAGGGTGAGCGATGACCCTTTTGATGTAGGCTAAAGGGAGGGAGAGAGTACAGTTCAAGCAGTAGAAAAGTCTGGAAAACTATGCATGAAAACTTTGATGAAATACGATCGCAAATATCAATGAACCACACAACAACCTAGACAAACAAAAACTTAAACATTGAGAGACCTATGCTTGACACTTGTTTTTCAATCTTAAGGAACACACTTGTTCTTTGCTGTTTCTTCTTGGCCTCCTCCTCCTGCTTCACATCATCCGTCTCCAGGTCAAAGTCATAGTAGGTGTCTTTGGGAAGCTTCCACTCATTGTTCTTGTCTGACAGGTCTGACGTGCGGCAGGTCAGGTCTACACTCAGCTTCTCTATGTCTATCTTCATGATCCTGCAGTGCACTGTCATGCCCACCTAGAAACCAGCACACATCAATAACTACGCACATCGAAAGCACATCTGCACAACTCAGTACCTAGGTAGCGGTCTTAAAATGTGAAACTGCGTTCAGTCGATTTTTAGGGGAAGAATACAGACACCTTGACTCTGTCTTCAGGGTGCTTCACCACTTTGTCACTGAGGAACTTGGTGGGGATGAAGCCAGTGACCCCATTGTCCGTGCGTGTGCGCACCCCAATAGCCTGGCCGGGGCAGGAGCCACTGTCAAAATGATTCCACACCTGGATGGGACAACATGAGTTGTTGTAGGCTGCTGAAAGATTGGCAGCATTTACAGGAGACTATATTGCAGTGCAGCCCACAGAATCCGGTCTCCCAGCAAAAGTCTGGGAAATACACAGCACAGGCAGTATTTACAGAGAGATCGTGCTCTTAGGTCCAGGGGAGGGAGTCCACCTCACCTCGCTTAGCTCAGGGAAGTTGTCCTGGTGACAGAAGGGACACTGCCACAGACCAGTCTCGTCATTCCTGATCGCCTGGTCATAGCTCTCACCCTGGGGACGTCTGTGGGCGATGCCCGTCACCACACTGGTGATCAGTTTACCTGGAGATGGAGAAGGACAGCCAGAGCATAAACAAACGGCTGGGAGACGCGATGAAACACAGACCATCAAACAGCGGTGAGTCTCAAATAGAGTCAGAGGGGGAGCAGTTCACCTATGTAGAAGGTCTCGGGGGTCTCTTTGGTCAGCAGGTTGAAGATCTCCTCGGTGTTGGGGCCCCTGTAAGTGGACCTCAGGTCCTTGTACCTGCAGCTCAGCTCGGCACGGATGTCGTACAGCGTTATTCCCTTGTTGCCATAGCCCTGTGGACAAAAGGCAGCCTCAGACAGGAAGCCACCAGGATGTGTCTACATTTACATTTAGTCATTTAGCAGACGCTCTTATCCAGAGCGACTTACAGTAGGTATAGGGACATTCCCCCCGAGGCAAGTAGGGTGAAGTGCCTTGCCCAAGGACACAACGTCATTTAGCACGGCCGGGAATCGATCTGGCAACCTTCAGATCACTAGCCTGATTCCCTCACCGTTCAGCCACCTGACTCCCTTGTTGTGTTGTCTTGGCCGCCCGATGTGAATGTGGCCGCCCGTCGACCGCCACACTGACCTGTCTCTCCAGCTCCTCTGCGAAGGCGTCCAGGTCCAGGTCTTTGAGGCGCTCCGGGTTCTCCAGGATCTCTTCCAGGGCTCCTGCAGGGTTGGCGTCCTCCGCTGACTCGTCGTACTCCAAGGCGTCCACTGCCATTTTGCGCGCCCACTCGTATGTTTCCGGATGCACCCGGGACCCATCCAGAACCTCGATGTAGGAGTCAGTGCTGCGGAGAGACAAAGTGGGATGATTTGATTTAGTTTAACTTAAATAGTTCTACTTAGTTCTTCAATGTTCTTTCATACATTGAACTTAACTCTAGTTCTATGGATGATGTGATATTTCCCGTGCTATGATGCGTATCCTCTCCCCATATTTGTCTTTAGAAAGACCCTGTGCTGAATCTGACCTGTCTCCCAGGGACGCAGTGTCAATCTTGATGAAGCCGGCACAGTTAATGAAGACCTTGGGCCCCATGTGACACATGGTAACTAGCTGAGTGCGGTTCTCCAGACGGGTGTTGTTCTGTTTCAGGATCTGCAACCACAGATTAGCATGGAAGCTGCGGTAGCTAGTCAGAAGACCTGAACGAGTCAAACTACATAAAAATAACTAGAACTTAAAAGGCCTACGTAAGATGAGAGAGCAGCCATAAGCCACAACCTTTAGCCTTACAAACAATGACTTGTACAATACAGTGTTGGTTTACCTTGAGCAGGTGGGCACCTTTCCTGGGCCCTAGGCCACAGACGTACTGGACCAAGCTCTGGGTATACGGGTGGGCAATGGCCCTGTTCACGTCCACGCCCACCTCGTTGACCCGGTTAATAAACTCACAGTACAGTGCGTTCAGCAGGTCCTCCTTCACTACATGGTCCTGGAGGAAGGGGAGGGGTGGGGGGTGGGGGGGGAGGGGAGGCAAGGGCAGAGGACAGTCAGACTCGTACAATAAACATGCTCATAGAGGGTTAGGGTTAGAGGTAGGGGTCATTGAGGCGTGACCAGTTTGTTTTGATGTTTGTCTAATCGGAATGTGGTTATTGAGAGTGTCATGATTACCTGTAGAGGATGGAGTTTGAGACAGAGGATGTCCTCGTCACTACTGCACACCTGGGCGTACTCCACCAGGGGATCCTGGATCTTCCTGGCCACAGACACGGCTTGTCTCAGGAGAGGGGGGTAGTCCCGAAAATCTGCCTACAAACAAGCACATTTCCAGCATTTTTTTTACAAAGTAAGAAGGCTGATTTTGTGTGGCGAGAGAAAGTTCATCTGGGTTGGGTCTGTCTGTCACCTCAGATTTCTTGCTATTCATGTAGAGCACGGCCAGCTCGTTGTCCACCAGCTCCACTCCTATAGCAGGGAAGGAGGACTCCTGTTCCAGTTCACTGGCTGCACGCTTGATATCCTCAATAACCATCTGGGCATCTCTACAGTGACGGTAGACGGGACAAAGAAAAGAAGGAAGTGATCAAGAAGAGTTATTTAAGTTAGCATCACATACTGTTCAGAAACGAGGAGGATATGAGAAGAAGGGAACCTGTTTTCTCCAGTCACGGCGATGACGTGAGGCTTCTTGGTGCTCAGGAACTTCTTCAGGTTGTCAATATCTTGTATCTAAAGATCATGCTACTTGTATTAGTGTTACGACACAAGTGTCAGAGAACAGATTGCTTCACATCATTGGATAGTGATCTGACACAAGACTTTCGAAATCTACCTTTTTTTCCCTCTCATCCTCTCTCCATGCATTCCTCCTCTTCAGGAAGTAGGGGAGCCTCAGGAAATCCCCCACCTCCCCATCTCCATTCACCAGGGCACAGAACACCGGGGCGTCTCTGAGAACAGTCATTTTCAGGTTATTAGTCTCTACATAGGTGATAAATTGCTCCATGGGTCTAAGTTTAGGTAGAGACATGGGGCTGTACCTGCTGGAAGAAAAGGCCACTCCCAGTACCCGGATCCCCTTGCCCTGGGCCTCTGTCACAAGTTCCTCCTCATCCTCCTCCACTTGCTGGTCGGGCCGGTAGGGCGCCACCTTCAGCCAGTTATACAGCTTTCTGCTGCAGGCCTGAGGGGCGGACAACCACTATCATAATATTGTCGGCTCATACACAATCAATTCTCTGAAAAACCTGCTTTGTGTCAGAATAAGAAAAGAAGTCATAAATTCCATCTTTATATCAGTATTACATCAAAATAAAGGGTAAAAAACGACTTTGAGCTTCCACCACCTCATCGTGATAGATCTTGCAGTATAAACTTCCATGTTTTCAGTAGAAGGCTCCCACCTTTGTGATGCTCTCCTTGGCCTCAGCGATCAGCTTGTTCTTCAGCTCCTTTCCCATCTGAGGGTACAGGAACTGCTTGAGGGAGCGTTCAATGGCAAGCGTGCGTTGCCTGTTCCACTCCTGGACCTGGTGGCTGAACTCGTCTCTGTAGTAAAACTGCTTGATTTCCTCGAAGTATGTCTGATCTCCGTATCTGCCCGGCGTACATAAGACAGACACTAAAGCCCAGGACTATACTGACACTCAATCAGTTGTACATCAGTACAAGATGTTAGAATTACCCCTTCACTCCTAATAGGTCAATGCAGATGTTGATGGTCAGCAGCCCCTCCTCCTCTGCCTGGCACATTCTGAGGAACTGGTCTCCATTCAACTCTTTCACAGGTTTGTTCTTCAGGTACTTGAACGAGTAGCCATAATGGGCCTCGTCCACATCCTTCAAAACAAAAACAATCTGATATTTAAAACAATCTCAAAAAAGGCAATCTAATAGGATAAATATTATACTGAGTATTTTTTTTAATGAAAATATATGTCCACTCCATATCTGCTTGCTGTGACATGTGAGTCGTTATGACACCTACTATACAATGTGTAACTGCAGACATGTTTTTACCTTCTTGCCCTTCTTGGTGGGTTTGATGTTGATCTTGGCCCTCTCTTGGAATGTCTGTCGGAGCACATGTCTGACCAGAGGCTCACGAGCGATCTGCATGGCAACCATGTAACGGGTGCCTTCCAGCACTGCCTCGGCTGTGCTGAACTGGCTGCAGACACACAGCGATCCGGATATGAGTAGATGGTTGCAACAGGTTATCAAGCAAAGGCATGTCTGTGTATGTGGTTGTCTGTGTGTGTATGCAGTGACTGCAGTGCCAGGGGCTGACCTGCAGATGTAATCGTTGGCCAGTTCCAGGGGCTCCGCGGGAAACTGCTCAGTCTCGTGACGCTGGTAACTGTCACGGAGATTCTCACCAAACTGCTCTGGAGTCAAACCAAACTTCTTTGCCAGACCATCTAATTGGAGAGATCGTCAAAAATGTATCTGTCAAGTTGTGTCCCGGTATGTGGTATATTTTTCCAGGTCTGTATTAAGTGTTGCTACTGACACCTAGTGGACATGATAGAATTAGTCACTCACCAAGTCCTGCACTCTGACAGATACTGTTCATGTCCCTGCGAGATGCTAGTTTCAGGTCTGGCCCCTTTGACTGTGGCACCACCTCCTCCTCTTCCTCCTCCGGCTCCTGCTCCAGCCCTAAAGGGGGACATGACATTTGGGCTTCACCGAGGGCCCGAATTCTACAGAGCCTTGCTTGACAATTTGACTTAGTATCATTTGCACAACTTTACCATCTTCATCCACTTCTTTGATTTTCTTCAGCTTCTTCTTGCTGGACTTAGCCGCATTCTGCATCTTTGGGATATCCCGGCCGTAGTACAGGAGAAAGTGGTTGTACACGTCACTCAGTTCATCAGAGGACTGAACATCCTTGAGTCTGGCAAGACAAAAAGGGTTACATTTGTAATGTAACCCGTAACTGATCCAGGATATCGTGTTTGCAAGTCTTACTGACACTGTGACTGTTTGAGGTTAATTAGTAAGATTGACTCACACCTATTCGATCCTAGCGGAACCTTGATACAAAAAGTAATCCCATTGATCTTGAATGGGCAACAACAACAACAACAACATTCTGACAGCACCTCTCTATATCTGCTGTGTCTAATGGACGTATGCCATCAGACAGAGGCTTGTCTGGGTCTGCGGAGATCTGCTCAAACTGATAGGCCTGCATCTTCCGGAACAGACGTGTCAGGTTCTGCTTGCGAGTCTTCAGTTGTGTCCACTGAGAAGACAAGAGAGTCCTCACTGAAGTTCTACAACGAGTAGTTATGAAGTGAAGAAATTATGAATCTAGTTCCCATTCTTTACCTTCTCGTCCCACAACCAGACCTTCCACAGATCGTTAATGTTGAGCTCTGGCTCCACATATTCTTTTCTGTAGAACGCTATGAATGGAACCTACAATAGGACAAATGTTTTAATGTATTTGATTCTTCCCAGACGTACACCTGTACGTTTTTTGGGGGGTTGTAAAAAAACTTGCTTTATCTCACTCACTGAACACAAATACAATATGTAAGCTGAAAAAAAACAAATAAAATAAGATGTGGTCATTGTGTGAACGGTACCTCAAAGTGTTGGTTTCTCATGAAGTTCAGTGCCTCTTTAATCTTCTGAATGGTGCTGGGACCTTTTCTACTGAAATTGGTGGTTGGACCCCGATCCAAATAGTCTGTATTCTCCTATAAGAGGGATACAAGTGTAAGTCAGTCATTAGAAACAACATTTCCACATACACTGGATACGTTTCTACACACATAGGAGATATGTATAGCTCAGTAGTTAGTGCATTTGACTGCAGATCAACAGGCCAAAGGTTCCAACCACTCTGTATGGCACTTTGGATAAAAGCAACCGCTAAATTAACATATGCCGTTATTAGTCACTGCCAGCATGCCTATCTGTTGAGTTATCCACCTGCATGGAGATGGTGGGCGTGGAGAAGGCATTCCTGTAGATCCACTCCGCCTCCATCTCCAGCTCCACATCTTCCGCAGGCTTCACACGAGTGGAACGCAGCTGCCGGCAACATCATTAACACAATGATATTGTACGTTGAAACAAATGACCGAATAGCTCCCCACTTTCCTCAAACTCCTCATTGACCAAACTCCACCTTTTGAAGTGTACAAACTTTAGAAACCGATGATTTTCACACACCTGGAATCTCTCCGGCATGTCAGTGGAGCGGATCTCATTGTCCTGGTCAGTCATGTGACTGCTCTCCAGCTCGCTGGGCTCATAGATCTCGAAGATGCTGCGTCGGCCCACCCTCTTCTTGGTCTGCTTCTTGGGCCTGTCCCAGCTCTCGTCCTCCGCGTCTTCCTCCTCCTCCTCTGCATCATCGTATGCCTCTGTGTCAAACTCTGCAAAGTCAAAGTCCCCTCCGAAGATCTCTTGGGCTTCCTGAAGAGCTCTGTGGAAAGAGATGCAAGAAACTGAAGGCAAATATACCAGTTTATGTTGCACCTAGGACTAGCACACACATGTATTGTGAGTAGAGAAAGCATTGTAATAAAAACGGTACTTAGGAATGGTTTGCTTGACCCGATGTTAGTTTCCTCACAATGACTCTTGCTTAGAGACTTGTTGCTCTTGTGGTTAGTGGTAACTGATTTAAATTGTTGTACTCGCTGTGATATATATTGCTTTTATTGTTGCTTGTTTTTCTACAGGTACACTTGCACTTATAGCGGTTCATGTTGTTTAATTGTAACTTGTTTAACTACATGCTCTTATGGTTCTTCCCTTTGGCACTTATTTTTGGTTGTTTACAATATGCTTCATGTTTTGGCTACTCGCAATGTTTTGGGGCTATCTTGTTATCAGTGACCTATGCACTTTGTAAAGCTCTCTCTTGGAAGTCGCTTTGGATTAAAGTGTCTGTTAAATGAATAAATGTAAATGTAATAAGGGACCTAAATTACCGATTAATAAACTGTATATATATATATATATATATATAACAAATTATAGTAAGTTTTTACTTACGCATCCGTGTATCCTGGCAACTTCTTCCTCCATTTTGGTTTCTTCAAAGGTTGTCCATCATCATCCACGATAAAGTCATCAATATCTTAAAAGTTAAAGTTTTGAATTGTATTACTGTGAATGACACCATTTTAAGACACATTATATTATGTAATAACAGTTTTTTTAGACTTCACAGTTCCATACCTGACTCTTCATCATCCTCTTCGTCATCTTCGCCTGGATGAAGAGGCAAATCTACAGCTTCACTCTCATCCAGGCCTCCCACTCCCATGAAGATCTCATCCGCTATCATATCCTTTTCATGAGCTTCCCTGACATCATCATCACCCTCCTCATCCTCATCGTCAGACATGTCTCGCAAGCGCCGAAACTTTTGCTGAAATATACAAACCAAGAGCTCATGTTTTACAAAACAACAAAAGTTCCCTTCTACACATTAGAGGTGGATAAGACAGCACCCTTAAAATTGTTGATTACACTGCGATTCCCTGTTACATTTACCCTCTTCACTTTGACTCCCAAATTCTCCTCAATGAGATCAATATCATCATCATCCAACCGGTCATCATAGTCTGTAAACAAATCAAAGAAGACATGAGATCTTAAACAGGACGCAGATGCCACAGTGTTACAATGCTAAATTGCATTACGTTTTGTAGAAAGAGGGATCAAGATGCCCACTTACTTCTTTTTCTCTTACGGTGGCCAATCTCTTCCCCTGAGTCACTATCTCTTTCTCTCTTCCCTTCATCCTCCTCCTCTTCCTCCTGGTCAACGCCATCGTCAATCAGACCCCGAAGGTTCCCGTGTTCATCCTGGTCCTCAGTATTCTCTTCTTCCTCTTCCTCATCTAAAGTGGTAAATCAAGTTCATCATGTCCAAGAAACTACATGGCTGGCCTGCTGTATCTACTCATAACCTGTATGTTTTTATGATCTGCAAGGAAAAACCTAATGGATTGATTCATGCATCTTACATACCATCATTTGCTTTACAAAGCTTTTGTTCCTTTATCTGGGTATCCTCTGACCCCTCAAACAACTCCTCGTCAGATTCTTCTGCTTCACTTTCAATGAAGTCAGACATTTTACTGTGGCTGTTGAAGAGAAAATATACTTCACGAATCTTGTGTTTTAAAAACTATGTCTACCCACGGAAACATTGGCTAATGTTAGAGAAACTTCATTTGCATTAATGACTTGATGGCATTTAGAATATCAATTTAGATCAATCTACTCAGACTTGAACTATGTTATATTTGGTTAATGTTAGCAATACTAATAAGAAAAAATCCATTATCTATCGCCTACTTTCCCTGTTAAAGGATGCTATGCATGTCTTATGACATTAGAAACTCGGTGAGTGTCGCCAAGACACTCCATCCATGGATCCAGGTGATGCAGTAGATGACGGGAAGGGGTGGTAGTATTTGGTTAGCTATGTCTTAAAATTAAAAATATTTTTATTGCACACGAATGCATCACACAATCTTGCAAGTACGTACACAATAGGCTACTGATTGCTAGCTGTAGCTTTTGGACCCACGGTTTATTGCGGAGCTCGGGTTTAATAACAGTGCTAGCTTGCCGCTTTGGCTTTAGCTAGCTTGTTTGCATAACAGGCGATGTCCACAGCTCCGCACAGCTGGGTGACATTGGAGCATTAGGATGATGGAACGTACCTTCGTCAGACCCATCTGATGAGCGCTGTCTGGGAAATTATACACGAACAGCCATATCGACCTCAAGAAATGTATTCTGCTAGATAAGATTTTTTGGTTGGCTTGGAATATATATTGTTTCCAGCCCGAAAAATCCAGAACTCCGAATGGAGGCGATGGCGACGGCGTATGAACGTCACAAAAAAACTCAGCACAGCACTGCATTACATTGTAGCTTCACCTATTTTAAACATGATCTAAAGTTTATTTGCAATCCGTTTGTTTACAAAACAACTGTTAACGTTTACCAACTCAAGAACATTAAGTCACATCACAAGTGACTTTAATCAGAATCAATATAAAATGTATCTGGACAACATTTATTGAAAGACAATATTACGTTTCATTAAATTCATCATTGATGTATTTCCGTTCCAAAGTTTGGACCAAACACAATTCAGAAGGACGTCATATTCCTCCCACAAAACCACTATGACACCTGCTCAGTCGGTCGCAGTTGGACGTCTCCAATCTGGATAAGAAAACAAATTTTGATTGTTCAAAAATTACCAACTGAGGCAACAACACAACACTAGTAGCCTATTAACTTGTCTGATTCTAGTAGGCCTAATCTTATAAACACATTTAAAAAGCTAATTAGAATACACGTAAACGACAACTTACCTGCACATGTGAAGGTGCACTTAAGACATAGATAAGGGCATTTGCAATGTCAACTGCTTCCAAACACTATGCACATGGAAAAATAGAGAAAAGCTAAACAACCCAAATCATCAAAGACATACCTCTCACCTCAATGGCCACATCAATGTCCTGAGAATGCCTTCTTACCTTTAAGCTTCCATAAGTGGCAGCAGCTTTCTCTGGGCTGAGACTGTGGAGCCGAAAAGCAAACTCTGTTTCAACTAATCCAGGAGATATACTCTGCAAAAAGAAAGAAACTTAGATGAACATATAAGTTAATCTCCCGTAATATTTTTTTTTAGGCCAATAATGAAATATATTGATTCATGAATGTATTTTTTTATTAACATGAATAGTTATATCAGACTTTAAATGAGTAAAATGTAGTTTGCACAGCAAAACTGAAGAGTAGTTGTGTTTACTGTAACCCGGATGTGAGAGCCAGCCTCTCTGAGTTCCTGACGCAGGCCCTCAGTCAGAGCAGTCACAGCATACTTAGTGGCACTGTAGAAGTGCACATCTGGATTGGTCACCACACGATGACCGCTCATGCTGCAAAGCAGAGTCTGGATTAAGTTTGATATTTATGGGGGTCAGATGGCTGAGCAGTTAGGGAATCAGTCTATTAATCAGAAGGTTGCCGGTTCGATTCCCGGCCTTGCAAAATGACGTTGTGTCCTTGGGCAAGGCACTTCACTCTACTTGCCTCAGGTGGAATGTCCCTGTACTTACTGTAAGTCGCTCTGGATAAGAGCGTCTACTAATGTAAATGTAATCAAATCAAAATGTATTTGTATAGCTATTTTTTACAGGCAATGTCACAGAGGGCTCTAATGTTATCAATCATAACTCATATTTAACTAAAAACAAATAACTTGCAGTGAATTTAACTAAGTGTATCAGTGAGTAACGATGAATATTCGAAAAAACATGGAGGTCATAATGTGTACCTGTTAATGTTTATGATGTGTCCATCATCCACCTGTCTCTCCTTCATAGACTGATAGGCCTCGCGAGTGCAGACAGACAACGCAATGATATTCACCTGGAAGTCATAGTGAATCTCCTTTCAGTACATTCATCAATGTAATTCACCCAGGTGTGACAGTACCACTTACATCTATCATATCCCTCCAACCATCTGTTTTGCCATTCAGTAAGGACTCTGGATGAGCCAAGCCAGCATTGTTGATGCATACATCCACCCCCTGATGAAGGGTTTTGATGGCAGAGAACATCGACAGGATTTCCCCCTCTTTGGACAAGTCACACCTATAGGGGATCATGGTGCCATTGTGCCCGGCGCTCCGACACTCAGCAGCTAGTTTCTGAAAT
Source organism: Hypomesus nipponensis (assembly GCF_054491055.1). Lineage (NCBI taxonomy): Eukaryota > Metazoa > Chordata > Actinopteri > Osmeriformes > Osmeridae > Hypomesus > Hypomesus nipponensis. Next base: position 13,871,284 of record NC_140375.1, on the reverse strand, counting down.
TAAAAACATCAGATGTTGAAAAAATAAAACATAGTAAAATGTGTCTGTGTTTGTTACATAGATACCCACTATTCTGATGTGTAGGCAACTAGGCTACATCTAACTAAATTGGAGCCAAATCTTTTTGGGGGTTAGTTTTAAATCAGGGGTGTGGGACAGTTTGACTGCAAAGGAGATTTCAGGTCAGGGCCAATGTACAATTTGTTTGAGTAAACAGCAATAAAACCTTGGGCGAGGCATAGCCTGTTTACCAGAACAATCGCCGTCTATATTGCGGCGCTTGATTAGAACTCGTCTTGTTATCCATTTAAATTATATTGACAAGATAGGCTAATGAAGAACCTTTAAAGTAGGTAGGTAGCCTAATACAAGTTACATAAGTTTCTGCTTATCAGTTGAACTTCCCCCACACATTGCCTACCTCTAATTTGTCGACGTTCCTTGCACAACCGATAACTTTCATGCCATGTTGGACGAGAACCTTTGCAATAGCCGCCCCGATTCCAACTGATGCCCCGGTAACAAGTGCCACTCTTCCTCTCCAGCGATCCATTGCCAAAAGTATGACAATATGCCTCAGTTTTAACGTTTTCAGTAGTAATCATAAGTAAATGGCTTTAAATTACGCCCATTCTTTCCTTGCCACGTGACTTTCTACCCAACCGGCTTTTTACGACAGTTTACAATCAACGTTACGTTATTATACAGCTGTAGTATAAAAACAAACGCGAGTGGAGGATGGCTACTGTACAACTTACAGTGCTAATACTAATACTAATTATTAGTAAAGGTTACCGTCCTGCTCTTTACTGTAAAAAACTCAACAGTGCATCCAGGCACACGCAATCTATCTATGAGCATCACGAACAGTCTAAATTAATAGAACGCCGAGTGCTCATTCAAATACACTAGAATGGTTTCAAGTAAGAAAGAAAAGGTGAGATGCGTAAGCGTAGGTTTAATTATACATGGGGAACATTATACTTTGCGTTAAGGAGAGGAAGATAGGGATAATAAAAGCTGGTGTTACTGTCAAAAAATGAAATATTATAGCATACTGTCATACTGAAAATGTTCCAAGCATGGTAATATATCATAGGTATGAGAAAGAGAATGCATCAGTACAAAAAATATTTCTCAGAGCTTTCAGGCAATATTGAACAGTTATAAATCATTTTAAAACAAGCATTATCTTCTTATCTATATAATGGTTCATACATTACGTCCAGGTGGGAGTGGTTGCAGCCTATATTATAGCCACCTAGCAGATAAATACAGACATCTTCTGCACCAAGATAACCCTGTGGAATTAAACTATTTAAAATGGATACATTTAGACCACATTTACCAAGCAGTTGTGTACATATTATTTTAATGTCTACAGTTGTGGGGGTAATTTCAGGTGCAGGTGAGCTTTCTAGATTGTATTTGTTTTACTGGGTTTATCAATAGATTACGGAAGAACCCAGAAATATATTGACTGCAAAGTGAGATTAAGAAAAACTAATCTGTAGAGCTATAATAGATACATTTTTATTTACAACACATATTTGTTTACGGACTTACTTTCATGGGGATTATTTTGTCATGGTTGTTATTTGACTACTCTGAAAATAGGATTTCACTCTGTGACCATATTCAATGCGTCACTGGTCATTTCCCCTTAATTGTCTTTGTTTCAGATTGGTGCTACTATTCACAAGTTAGTTGTGACAATAACTGCACAGGTAAAGAAACATTCAGAGGGTTGGTCATGGCAACCCAGATTATTCTACTACAAAAAATTATTAGATTAAATACATGTTTACTTTATCGGCAGTTTTGCTTCTGATTTAAAGGACCCAATGGTTGGGTTAAGGTGGCTGAGATGTGTGGCTCTAGGTTCCAGTCTCCCATTAACATTGTCACTAAGAAAGCTGAACTAGTTCAGCAACGCACAGGATTCAAGTTCACAGGCTACCAAGACTCCTTTAACAGCCTCATCACAAATAACGGTCACACAGGTGAGTCCTACAGAAGATGTATATAATTAGTTTATTTACTTCTTTTGGAAAGAACTTTCCTAACTGGATGCAACTTAATCTGTAGTTCAAGTGGACTTGACGACAACAGCCACAGTTTTGGGTGCTCATCTACAGGCAACATATAAGGCAGTTCAACTCCACCTACACTGGGGTGAGGATGGAGGTCCTGGATCAGAACACACAATTGATGGAGAGAGATACCCAATGGAGGTACTGTATGGTTTCATAGATATGCTTCTGTCTCTAGATATGACTTTGATTACTTTTGTTTGGTCTGTTATCTAATTATCTGTAATGTCATTCTCAGCTGCATATTGTTCACATAAAAGAGACTCACAACTCTTTGGCTGAAGCCTTAAAAGATCCAACAGGCATTGCAGTTCTTGGATTCTTTTATGAGGTATTTTAGGATCTAAGTGATTTAACAATGCCTTAATGACGGTTATTTCTCCGGCAAGGAGAACATCAATCTGATGTTGGTTTGATATTTATCCAAGGATATCCTTTCCCATTTTAGGAGTCGACAGTGTCGAACCGGAAATATGACTCCATTATAAATGCTCTGAATTCTATCAAACAACCCAGTAAGTCAATCAGCCTGTAAAAAGGGATTGCTCATTCATATATCACCATTCATTCCATGGCCTCCAAATAGATAAGAGAGGCCTCTAAATCAAATGCCGATTACAAAGACTAAAGTACAATGCACATATGAGTTATAGCCTATAATAAAACACAGACATTGGTCCCACCACATTATAAGGTTTGAGCAATGGTGTTTTATGAGTTGCTCGCTTTATGAAAACTTAAGCTTCTGGTTTCTATTGTGTTGACCTCTGTAGACACCAACACTAGCCTGAATGGAATGGCCCTGGACATGTTAATCCCCTCCAGGAGTAACATGACAAGCTATTACTACTACAATGGCTCCCTTACCACACCCAACTGTGCAGAGTCTGTTGTGTGGACTGTGTTTGAAAACACAATTCCACTCAGCAAGCAACAGGTAGTGTTCAATGCTACTTTACAATAAACACTATAAAAATCCATGCATACCAATACCTTAAAGAGCCACTTTGTAAAGTTGTTCTCAATGTGATATTAAACCATTGTATTTTATGTTTTTTTTAATTGGTTGTCTTTTCCCCAGCTTGCTGCTTTTTCAAAGCTTTGGTTTGCTGATGCACTGCCAATGGCAGGGACGTATCGACCTGTACAGCCTCTAAATGGTCGCAGGGTATATTACTCTGGCGGCCATGTTGTCCTGCTCAGCACTTTGCTACTCGTCTGCTCTTTACTGTCAGCCATTGAAGCTTCCCTGCCAGACTTCTGAGAGGACAACCTAAGGCATCCTCTCAGTCACTTTGTTCTCTAAGTCACTTTGTTTGTGTATTTTTGTATAGCAAATTATAGGTCGGACCATATCAAAGTTGTATTATTATGTAATTAATATTTATAACAGTTATGTCCGTAAGAATGTATTACCTGTCCAATTTGCATGGCTACATTTTTCTCAGGGAGTAATACTGGAGTCTGAACCTTTGAATAAAACCTGTATCTGACCTGACCTGTATCCATGTTTAAGGAATAGTTCCATATTGTATGAAATGTTGTCAATCTTTGAATGTTTGTTTACTACGACTGGTCAATCTACACTCTTCATGTTTCTGATCTAATTCCTCATTCATCCACCGGGAGGCAATGATGAACACTAGTTTAGTTGGACTTAGAATTTTGAAGCCCTTCTAAACCTTGATTGCAATAGCCCAGTGTTGTATATTTTCTCATTACACTATCAATTTGCTTGATATGATCAGTGCTCAATAGGGTGCAAATATGTTTCACTGTGCAAACAATTCTGAGAAAAAGTTGCAAGACAATTATTATATAAGAATCATGCATCATGTAAATTTCAGCCCCAAAGGTACTGGTTGTTGACACATGGTCCAGGGTGAATAAGTGAATCAGTAAAACTTAATTCTTAAATACACTTTTTTTTAAATTGTAAGACACAGTGGTAACTGTGTTATGGCAATGTAGAACCACCCTTGTTGTTAGTGACTGAATGATGAATAATGCCATCATCTCTAGTCAGAGAAGTGTGGATAATGGCTGCTGATTTAATTTGAGGTATTATACAGGCTATCTATACATCCCTACGTAAGTGGCTACAATCCCATTAAACACAGGAATAGATACCAGCTCCAAGCCTTTTAAGTGCCTTTAGCACTGCCGTGGTGAGGAAAGGCATACTTTTCTGGCTGCGCAGTCATGTTGCTGTAGAGATGTGAGATGCAGAGAGCTGTGAACAGTGTCACGCTTTATATCAGTTATGCAATATTAAAACCATGGATTATTATGGTATTCATCTGTATGATTAGGAAGATCCCTAGACCAGGCCACAGACAAATCCTGTACAGGCCAATCACTATTATATAATATACTGTAGCAAAGCTGTCTACACTGTTGTCATGGGAAACTAAGCATTACTCTCCCTCATGATTTAATTATGTTATATCCATTTGGAAATTATACAGTCTACTGCAAAATATCAGGATTATCTCCGAATGTATACTAATACTGACTGAAGCCATGAGTTTTCACACTGAAAAACATCATCCCTCCATTTTGCACAAACCACCCTTCCCCCACTTCCTCATGGCTCACTTGGTGTGACTCTGAGGTTTGGGTTGTCTTGACAACAGAGGACATATCTCAGTTTCTTTTGTGGCCAGCACATTACACATTTCATGTTTTTCTTAGGGTTAGGCAAGAGCCTTGTGCAGAAGAACTTCCTCTGCCAGAGGACCGCATGAGGAGTCACTAAATGTTTCACGAAATAAGTGATTCACAAGTGCTCACGTTCTTCATGACAACATTTCAAGACTACTGTTCATCACTAATACATAGCACTGAGAATATCCTTAATTGAGACAAAACTGTCTCATCAAACAACTATCAATTATTAGCAGTATCTGTGAAAACAACATTGTAGCTGTATTTGAACAGTTATGCATGGTTTTATGGTTTAGCGAGAGAGACAGAGAGAGAGAGAGAGAGAGAGAGAGAGAGAGAGAGAGAGAGAGAGAGAGAGAGAGAGAAAGAGAGCGTGAGTGAGTGAGTGAATTTGCACTCTTTAGGTTGACGTTGAACCTCTTCCTGTGGTTGGGACCACGTGGTGGAGACAGGGTTAAAAAGTAGATCACATTCATTTCACAGTTCTGTTTCTGCTGGGATGAAGAAGAGGAAGCTGGTAAGATACAGTGAAAATGTCATAACTGATTCATTGTCTGTGTAAATGGTTACAGTTGGAACATAGTAAAGGTGTGCAGTGAGAGATCATCAATTTTGTAAGACAGAATGAGGATATGTGAAATGTGAGAAGTCACACTGTTTTCTACTACAGTTTTATCAAGCGTAGTTGTTACTTTTTCATTGAAAAGAGTTCAGAAGTCAACAAGGACCCGCTACAACAACCGAGAACACCTGACATACAGTGCAGTCACCCATAAAGTAGAAAGCACTACTAAACTCCTCTGCACAGTGTAGTGTTTCCTACTTTATGGATGAGTGTACTGAGGGCTACGGAGGACAATGCAAGGAAGTCTAAATTCACATATGTTTAATGTCTCAACTACTTTGAAATAGATGTGACATGCTGCCAATTGTGTGCTGAATGTTTTTGTGCTCGCTATTGTCGTATCAAAATTATTATAGTTTCAAATTGTAATCTATAATCATCATTGTATGAATGAACTCTGACTGAAAATACAAGTTTGCTCATCTGAAATGATTCCCACCATTTCTCACATGCATCATTTTACAGTTAATTGAAATGAATAGTTGAATTTATATCATAATAGACAGTCACTGTAATCCATAAAAGAACTGTATAAATTTGACAAAAGTCTGAACAGTTTATTGTGCTTGTACTTTACAAAAATGACTCCACAGTATTCTTTCTTTATCTATACAATATTTTCGACCTGATCTTTGACACCTCTGCTTAGTGCTTACTCAAAAAAAGAAACATTTTAAAATAAGTCAAAGAAAATATGTAAATGGCACCATAAGGCAAATATTTGAACTATTGTACAACATTCAGGTTCAGCTTAGCAAGTAATCAGAGACATAGTCCCTTAAGGCTACAATATCCTAGCTGATGCCAAGTATATTCAGGATATGATCATTATCTATTCAAATGAATCAACAGATAATGATAGTTATATACTATATGAAATCCGTAATATTTGTTTTATGGCCTCTCTTTGCCTGTGAAAGACTAATAACTGTCTGGTGGATGCATAGCAACATTGGCTAAGTTCCAAAAATGAAAACCTGGGAAGAACACAGTACCACACAGACTGAATTGGTCGCATCATCGATTTTAGAATGTAATTGAAATCACAAAAGTAAATCAACTTCCGTCCTCTGTCTGGCCCTCTTGATTAATCTTTGAAACCACGTCAGCAAGATCCGTGACACAATCGGATGACTACCGTGTGTCTCTTCCTATTCCCAAGGTAATGGCTGCAGATAGTTTGATGGCACCAGACCTCGACGCCCATGAAGGTCACCCTGAGTTGGGATGGAATAGTCATTAGCCAGGGAGAAGCCTTACATTCATTGATTATTCCTTTTGCGTGAACTATGTAAAAACCCACATAGAAGAATCCATCTTGATCCATGTCACCGATCACATAAATGATGTCCCCAGCACGGAAGGGTAGCTCATTCTATGGGGGAAAAAAAGATATGGAAAATGATCATGACAGGTTGTAGTATTACAAGTGGGATGAAGTAAGTCAGCTGAACAAAATAAGACATCTTTATCAAGGGGACGACAGTTTGAGTTGTGGACATTACTTCACTGTCCATGTTGGGGGAGCTTTCCCAGGGGTCGTACTCAAAGAGGGCCACCATTCTGTGGACAGTCACATTGTCTGGGATACTGGGAACCGTGTTCACATCTGACGGGAAAGATATCCCTGCTGTTCAGGACAAAAACAGCTGTCAATTCAACATTTGACAACAAACTTTGAAGGATCAGAATCAGAATAAGAAAGGGTTTTAAACGCCATGAAAGTTTGCACAAACAAGGAATTTACTTTGGCAAGAAGGTGGATGATCCATTGCTAGCAATCCCTAAATGACTGATGGTGAACTACTGTATAATGACTCATTATAGAATTGACATGATGAAATCTATAATGTCTAAGTGATACAAATGACAATGTCTCCCCAAGTCTGGGTGTGAGAAAGGGAGATACCTGTATGGTCCACAGGCAGGAAACCCTGCTGCATGAGCAGGTACTTGATGTAGTCATCTTCCACTGGGATCTTAGCTACCATGTTACCAGGCACATAACCAGAGAGGCCGCCAGACTCCCCATGATAGAACCCATCCATATCTTTATCTCCAAACACCTATCAAACACACATAAACAGCGGTCATCTATTTCTTAACCTGTTATTATTGGCAGAGACTATATTTTGTAGTCAGGGTTTGAATTACGGGGATTTGGCGGGGTTAGACCTCCCTAATTAAGACTTGGACCCCCCCCCCCCCCCCCAATAGAGGTAAAAACACCAGGTTGGGGGGGTAGATACATTTATATATCATTCTTACCTGTAATCGTAAATATTACTTTACACCATGGAGAATAAGTTGACCCCCTCAATTGTCATTGTATAATTCGCACTGTTTTTTAGTAATGCTAAACCTTGTGTCCCAATGAACAAGTACAAGCATGGAAAGTTAATCGTTTAGCATCAAGCAAGTACAAATGAGGACAGGAAATGAGAAAACCCACATAACTCTCACATCAAGCAGGCCTGACATTGAATCTAAAACAACAGGAAACAGTATTATCTGTCTTCTTTGATCTATTCCTGCCTGTTATTTTCTGCCATTCGAACATGTACATCATTTTTCCCTCAACCTGTTATGGAGTTAGATGCCTCTATCTGTCAGAGTAAGGTCCATAGTACCTTTAGAAGTTGCTTTGCAGCAACAATAACACAAAGTACTCCACAGGGCTTTACCTTGATTATTTGTCCAGGCACGAAGGGCAGTTCCTCTCCTGCCGTTTCATGGTTTGGAGACATGGCAGCAGGGTTGTATGGGAAAAGAGCCACAAAGAGTTGGGCAGTGGGCACAGACAGCTGACTCGCGGTCTCAAGATCCCACTCCCCGATATCATCAGGCGTAGAGATCCTCAGTCCATCTGGATACAGAAGCACGTCCAGTTCCAACATATCCTCCATTTACAGCAGTTTGAGTGAGCCCTATGCTCTGCCAGATGGCAACTGCACACAGGCTTGCCTTTCTCTCGTCCTTATGTGAGGTAAAACAGGTAAGCTGCAAGCACAGAATCTAATCCTCTTTGAGGAAAGTAGATAACTATATAGCCCTAACCCTTCCTGCTGGACAAGTCTACTCTATTGTGAAAGCAACAACCTTGGACTATTTATTACTGGTTGTTTTCTTATTAAAGGGGAAATTATCATCAGGACTCTTTCCCAACACAAGTAATAGAGAATAATTAGTCTGAACATGATGTGAATGTAGGATAATAGTATAGCCTTTGAGCCTAGTAAAACATAAATGTCTATACTGTGTGCAATACTTGATAACAGGGGTAACATACCACACATGCTGTCTCTAGATAAAGTTTTCATGTTACTTGAATGTTGTATCATTGATTCAATCTTCCTCCTTCTCACAATTTGACCCACTTATTATGGGATTCCCCTCCTGACCCTCGGTTACCTAGCAATAATCTCCTACCGGGTACAAAAGAGTGTGTGTAAAACAGGAATAGTGTGAAAGAGAGATGAGGAGGGAAAGAGAGGGGGAGACAGACATGAGTGAATGAGTAAGTAAGTGAGTGGGAGTGTGGTGAGTGAGTTTGTGTATCTTTATCTATATTTTTAAGGGTCGGTAGACAGAAATAAGGATATGGCATGCATTTGCAATTCTATAATCAATTTTGCCTAATTATGTGTCTGTGCTAGAGCAAACCCTTGCCTTTACTGTTCTTTAACAGCAGAGTGCGCTCTAGGTCTATAGATCTGCACAGATGGACTAACTAATATAAGATTAGAGTGAGACACAAACAGCAGGGAGTTAAATCTACTTTCCTCATCTCCATGGGAACCAGATTTCATAGAACCTAAGATAGGATATTATTACATGTAGGATAACTGGTCTCTTAGATGGAATACAATTATAAAAGTTGTATCCAGGTGGCAGGGAGATGATTCAACACAGGCAAATGATGTGGTGGTTACTGTGGTATTGACAGTCACACCAAAAGTAGTCGTTTGGTTTAATTAACTCAGAGAAAGTTGAACAGAGCACAACTTGTCAGCAGAGGACAGACTTTACATGTGCCACCTATAAAAAAGTAGGCTATGTAGCAAAACCAAGGTAAGGTTAGGTGAGCATAGGGCTGTTCAGGGGTTCACTTAGTTTAAAAACATTATGAAACATTATTACTCCATAACAATCTACAAGGGGTTAAAGTTTGGTTAGGGTTCTGTGTGTCTTCCCATTCAAGTTCAGCTCTCGCGAATATTTTGTTTTATTTTTTTATTACATTACATTGATTTTGACACTATTTTAATGTCACAGGCATTCCACATGATACCAATTGTCGATTGATTTATCATCTGTTCTGCCAAAATCATGTGAAGGGCCTCTGTATTCCCATGTAAGAGTTGTTACATCATTAGCGAGACACCCACCTTTCTGAGATGACGAAGCCACGAGAAAGTGTCAGGAGGGTGTCCCGTCTGCACGAGCGCAGACAGCAGGGAACAGCTGCAGTTTTAGGTTAGCGCGATACATTCACTGCATTGCGAGTAAAATATCAGCATATTATTCTTTAAGACATAGAATAACGTAAACACAAACCTTATAATAAAATGGTTGATCGCGAGCAGCTGGTGCAGAAAGCCAGGCTGGCTGAACAGGCGGAGAGATATGATGATATGGCAGCAGCCATGAAATCGGTAAGTCTCTCCACCCAAACCATTGCCTTGGAATGAGATTATTTGACATTAAGCATTTTCCCAAGTATTTTAATGATCAATGATAGCTGAATGAATCAGTTTGTACATAACATTTACTCTGGGCTACTTGGATGTCTACGGCAGTGAAACATTTTGATAGTGGTCTATTGTCAATTCTGCAGTTACGCGCTCATTCAGCGAGGCCTATCACTGCAATGCACATCCAAATAAATCAAAACTGTACGGGTTTCAACTCCGGCCATTCCCGTGGCGGGTTTTAGAGGCTAATATGAGAGATCGGTGTTTTAATTAGAGGCTGATATGCAAGAACGAGTCTGTTCAGCTCCTTGGGCGGTGCCTTTCTCATGCCTTTCACTGCGATTCACTACACTACAATGCAATGTTTAGGATTCACCAACATTAAACCGTGTTAAACTATTTTACAGACTTGGCTGTTTATATTTGTACACTGTTGATATTTGTCTGAATTGTCATTAAAAATCAGCTTGTCAGCGTGAAGTTACCCATCTGCAATTCATTGAATTAAATTGTGTTGGCAACGATACGAACATTTGGTAGATGCTTCTATGATAAAACTAATGAAAATAGTTGTGCAATCAAATAGTAAATGTGTGAAAAATGCCTTCATCTTAGACTGGTTTCTAAATTTGCAGCTCTTTACACAAAACAAACGTAGGAGGCAGCAGAAGTCTCTAGAACATTATTTGTCGTATTGCAGTGAGTCAATATGTTGAGACTGGTATTGGGCTGTAGTGTTTTCAGTTAGCCTATTGTTTGCATATTTTTTTATTGTTCAGCATATAGTTTTTAATTGTACCTAATTGTGTGAATTTGTTGACGTGAGGTTGCAGTAGGCTGTCTTATTTGCCCAGTGTTCGAATTTAGCCAATAAACTACTGGCTGTAGGCTGCCTGTCTCATTAACCTACTGCTAGGCGTCTGAAACATTATCGATAGCCTTGGTTACATTAAAGTCAGATTGGGTTTTGATTCTGTTGGAAAATGCTTTGTCACCAGAACATTTTTTTCTTTCTTAAGTGGTACCACTTGATATGCACTACGATGCCCTCTCTGGAGAATATCGCTTTATGCTACTGTGCCTTAAAGATGATTTCTCGTTGGATAGTCCAAATACGTTGATTTCGCAGTGTACCAGTAGGGGTGTGCTGTCTCGAAGGGAAATCCCTTGGTATTTCTGTCAGGACTTTCTTTATGGCAGGGAAAAGAAACGAGGAATCAAATTACCACGAATTAGGCCTGCTCCATAACCATATCACTTGGGTATCTTGCTAACATTAAAAGTTCAGTTGTTTAAGTCATTTGAACTGCTGCTTTAATATTTCTCACAAATTTGTTGCAAGTTTCTTTTAATACTTACTGTACTGTTGGCCGAAGAATAGGAGATAAACAGGTATTCACTTACCTTCATAAGCTTTACATGTTGGCCTATATTGTAATATGCTGTTGGCCATTGAAATGATGGCTCTGACGTCGTCTCTTAACCGCCATCTTTGTTCATCCCGGGAGGGAATGTCACATTAGCCCACGAGGAAGGAGCAGTGTTGGCTCATTGATAAGAGCCGTTGGGGCCACTCACAAGCTAGCCTCTGTTTTATTTTAATACTGTGATCTCACTGCAAGACAAGACCAAGGGGGATGGGACATGGAAGTTTCAATTCAGTGATAGTTAGATTATCAGTTGGAAGTTTTCTTCAGTTTAATTTCAGAGGCACATAATTAGTCACCTAGGCAATATAAAAACAAAACATTATTTGATTTAGGTAATTTCACAGGCCTTGAATACAGCATATAAGTTAAAATATAATCAAGTACACCCGATGGTTGTAAATAGACCATGCTTTTACATGTATCTCAATACCAGTCTGTATACAATATACAGAATCCTACCCCACATTGGCATATAAATAGTTAAATCTGTGGTCAGAGTATACTCTTGCCTGGTGTTTCACTCAGGTGAAAGGTCAGTTTGAACCAGAGAGAAGGTCACTGAAACACGTGAACTAACTGCCTGGTGCAGCGATCGTCTTCACTTACAGTGCAGCTGCCCCCCAGTGCTCATGGGAACATCATCCAGAACACCCCACCCCCACTCTCAGTATATGGAATATGGCTGCTTGCTTGCTAGCATTAGCTGGCCATGAGGCAGCTGGAGATATTGGTACAGTAAATTAAGTGATTGCCATGGAAACTGGGAATTGCAAATGGCAAATTGAATTGAACATCCCTAATGCTGTGCCATGTATTGATATTGAATGTTATCATAATGTAGTGATAATAGCCAGCCTACTGTACATAAAACCTGCAGGATTTTACATTTACACTTTAAGCATTTAGCACATACTTTTACATACAAATAATACATAGTAAATGCAATTGATAATCAAGCATCAGAAGTGCAAAGTTCCATCAATATTTTGTTGGTTAATGCGGTGTTTATTTTTGCCAGCCACATAGCAACAATAACATCATCTCAACTACAATATTAAGTTGAAGTATGACTTGAAGTAGGTTATGGTTGCATTATGGGTGGGATAACAAATGTGTCATTATCCATGTCATAACATTCCGATATTCACCACTAATCTCTCAACCTCGCTGTACCCTCTCTAAGGTAACAGAACTGAACGAGGCCCTGTCCAATGAGGAGAGGAACCTCCTGTCTGTAGCCTATAAGAACGTGGTTGGTGCTCGCCGCTCGTCCTGGAGGGTTATTTCCTCCATTGAGCAGAAAACTTCAGCCGATGGCAACGAGAAGAAGATAGAGATGGTGAGGGCCTACAGGGAGAAGATCGAGAAGGAGCTGGAGGCCGTGTGCCAGGACGTGCTCAACCTGCTAGACAACTTTTTGATCAAGAACTGCAACGAGACGCAGCACGAGAGCAAGGTGTTCTACCTGAAGATGAAGGGAGACTACTACCGCTACCTGGCCGAGGTGGCCACCGGCGAGAAGAGGGCTACCGTGGTGGAGTCCTCCGAGAAGGCCTACAGCGAGGCTCACGAGATCAGCAAGGAGCACATGCAGCCCACCCACCCCATCCGCCTGGGCCTGGCTCTCAACTACTCCGTGTTCTACTACGAGATCCAGAACGCCCCCGAGCAGGCCTGTCACCTGGCCAAGACCGCCTTCGACGACGCCATTGCCGAGCTGGACACCCTCAACGAGGACTCCTACAAAGACTCCACTCTCATCATGCAGCTGCTTCGAGACAACTTAACACTGTGGACAAGTGACCAGCAGGATGACGAGGGAGGGGAGGGCAACAATTAAAGAGAAACCATGCTTAGAAAAAAAACGAAAAGGCCGGTGGACTTTGGCAGCCGCTATTGCCGAAGATACTACCACAGCAGCTGTTGTTTATTTTTCCATGTGTTCAATGAAAAGATTCAAACAGAGATGTGAGAGGGGAGGTGAAATCTTAGTTTAATATATATAGAAATATATATATAAAGAGTTGAAAGGGCCTCCGTCTTCTTGGTTTTCTCTTTGACATTTGCCAAACCACTGATGTGTCAATCAATCAGCTGGACGAGGTCGTTGTTTGATTGGAATGGCAGCCTCACACTGGCAAAGGGACAGGTCTTGTTCCACAGGAAGCTGCTTAGGTTAGGTTTTTGTGCGATAGAGATGTGTTCAAGACACTTCGGAGATTAAGAAATACTTGAAGGAAAATGCCTCATAAAGATAGTTTGCATTGGTGCCAGTACGAGAACAAAGCTACACTAAACGTTTGTCAGGGAGTGTAGAAAGGCCACGACAACTAATTTAATTAACAATATAGTAGATTTCCCCTTAATATCGAATTGAAGTATTATGCTTTTGAAAACAATAAAAAGGTGAAAAACTGTTATGAATACGTTTTTTCTGTCTACAATATATTTGGCATTTACTGTAAGACACTGGAACTCGTTTGGAATTAAGACAGTTTAAAACAGAAAAAAACTAAAGCAGCTTCAGAGTTTGTGGTTTACTTCAGTGTTTGTTTTATTAAATGCACTTGCCTACTATACTGTTTCCTCAATGTAAGATGACTACAGTTACAGTATAACAATAATATCGATTATTCAATATTGTGCATGCTGGTGATGTATTTATATACAGTAGCTTGACTTTATTAACTTATAGTGTGGGTGTTAAGTATTCATATGATTGAAAAAAAAAGATAGGCTTTGTCTAATGTTTACCTATAATTTTTCATTTTATTCTTGGTTTTGTCTTGATTTGCTATACCAAAATGGTGATTGTTGAAATTGACTTGTAATGATAGTGTCGCTATAGTGACATGCAATATGTGTATTTGATTTGTTATGGAAGTAAAAAAAGAAAAAAAAAAGGAGAAAACCCCAGTGATCACTTAATATTACCAGCTGGTGTTTGTCACTACAAAACTATGAATATGGAATTATAAAACAAGACAATGTTTTAGAACGATATTTGAGTACTTTTTCTGTCATGTTATTATTAACAATGGTGAAGTCATCAGAATCTGAGTTTCTGTTAAGAAAGAAACATGGACCACAGCTTATTTCTGACAGTATACTTTTTCTGTTGTTTGTTGGATTGTTTTTATACCTTTTTGCTGTTTCTGAGTGACAAATATCTTGAATGTGAGTCATTATGTAGCAGTTGCACAAGAACCGAAATAATAGCTATGACAATAAAAAAGAACATGACAAAATTATAAACAAACCATTTCCATGGTGGTCCAGTGTATTGTTGTAATGTTAGGAAGTACATTTGATCGTAAACAGATGGAGGAGTATGAATCCTTAGTATGTGCCATTAGTACGATGTGTGCCTAAGATAAAACAAAGATCAACATAGAGTATGACTGTCATGATGACTTGAAGCGGTTGTTGAGGAGTAGGTATCTTTTTAAATGTCCATGAAAATATGTATGCAACAAGGGATTTACACTCTCCACGACTAAGACTGTGTGGGTACTTAAAACGTATAACTTAAAAATCCACCTTAACTAGATAAACACCAATGCACATATCTGATCATGTGGTGATGCAAAATGTCTAAACTGGTCCACAAACAAATGGAGGGGCTCACTGGCTTTGCCACTGTCAATACAGTTTCTGCTCATTCATTTCCTTTGAGAGTTAAAAAATCAAAATTTATTTTTGAAAGGAGGACGTATAGTTAAAGTAGGGTACGGTTTATTTCTAGGTGGATTGTTTTCTCCAATGCTGCTTTCTATGGTCCATTGTGGATCTATTGTGCAACGTGTTGTTTTAAAATGGCGCTGCTAATTAATTTGTTATTAGTTTTGTGTACATTACATTTGTATTCATTTAGCAGACGCTTTAATCCAAAGCGAGAATTGTGTTATCTGTGTCATCAGGAACTCCCTGCATTTACTTTAACATTTACCATCAACAAATAAAACAACTTTTAAATACAGAAATCCATCACATTTTAGGGGACATTTTACTGTGGTGTAATTTACGGAAAATGTTTGCCATTTGATTGCTTTTTGTTGTCCCATTAAAGTGATTTGTTTATCTGTATTTTCATATTTATTTTTTACAGTTTCCATAATTCATTTTCTGCTTCATTCTTTTACGTTCAAATATAAGATTAATGATGGTGAGATGTGTTGAGCAGCTGACACCAGCATCCAGAGGCATGCTAAGTAAATGCTAAACCATACTGTACACACTATATTCTCTTCAGTACAATTCATAACCTGTTTTTGGGTCATACACTTAGATCAAATATCTTCTTTGTGTGTGTAAGTATGCGTGTTAGTGTGTGTGTGTGTGTGTGTTTTTGTGTGCGCGCCCGCGTGTGTGTGTGTGAGAGAGAGAGAGAGACATTGAAACAGAGAGAGTATGTCTAAATGGCTGCATTGCAGAGCAGAGGCTGCCAGATCTTTAGAATTATTGAAAAGACAAACCAGATTTGATAGGAACCTTTGCTCATCAATAAACATTCATAATATGGAATAGGAATTCTGAAATATACAGGTTCTGCAATCTCATTTAATCTCAGAGTAGTTTGTTGAGGCCTAATGTTTGTTGGACATTGAATCTCTATTACTCATTTGAGTCATTATTATTTGCATTCCACTACAGTGGATTTGTAAATCAGTTAGTCTCAAAATTATTGATGCACAACTATTTTCAACGGCACCACTCTGATCATCTGAAGAGGCAGTTTCTGGCTCTCTGTTGACTGCAGACTGCTGCTGAAGCTTGCTGCACTGAAGCTTTCATGAGATGATTTTCTGGGCTTGGAACGGTCCTCCTCGCCAGCCAATAGCTGATAGGCTTTCCGTCCGCAGTCACCAATCCAATTCTTGTTGCTAGGGCTATAATAAGCATCCAACTCTTAGCTCAACTTCTTGCTGCACCGCTTAGACGCCTATTGCATCTCACGAAAAAAAGATGAAAGCTTGAGCAACACAGAAAATATTAGAATTCAGCACCAACCTGTAAATCAGCTCCAACCTGTCTACCATTCAGCGCTGCGCTTGACAACTCAATCCTATTTAGAGATTGTATCGTTGAGGTATTGTGCCAATTAGGACCCGCATCAGCGACAAGACAAGCAGACACACAGTAACAAATAAGATACGGCGCAATCGCTGCTTGCAAAATAATCATTGGTAGAGAAATTGGATACACAGCAGACAGACAGACGGCTTTCGTATCCGAAGATCGAAAAAACACATGTCGTTGTAAAGATAAGGCTTTTAAAACGGGACGATTTAGAAGTGTGCTCAATCACAATTCTGAATGTCAATTAAAATTGCATGTTGTACAGATTATTCCTACTGGGAGGCTCACCTCGCTGACAAAAATAATGGGAGCATGCATCTCTCGGAGGATTGTGTAGTTTGGGCAACCAGTGTGATGCAGGGTCAATGTTTTTTTTTTTTTCATGTAACCTCTGTAAGGTGAACAAGGTAGACTACCAGGTGGCAAGAATGGCAGGTCTGTAGGTGGACACTGGAGGGCAGCATCCGATTGGGTTGGAACTCCAAGTAGACATGAGGGTCTGTAGTAAAAAAAAACTGATTGTGTAACACCAGTGGGTTGCAGCAGCTGAATACTATCCATGTAATGCATAGTAAGTCAAATATATTGCAGATGGGTAATGTTCCAGATAACCAGTAGAAGTATTGATTTACTGGACAATGGACACACTGAAAATGCAAAGACTGAGACTTTAGAGGGAGTGTTCAGCCACATCCTGGACCAGTGCTGGAACTTGAGGTGTGATCTTTATATTCTGGCACACCATGCACTTTCTGCATGTTGAAAGGTATAGGCTTCATAAAACAAGTCTATTCTATGGCATTTCAACTTGATGTTCACTTTTATAATGTTAAAAGATGATGACCATGCTCCAGAAATATTCTGTAATTTAAAAACAAAAGAGAAGCACAGTAGATGCTCAGTGCCCAGACAGCCAGTTCTATATATAGTTCTCTGTATTGCCTGGGAGAAGAGTTTGAAGAGGAAAGGCACATTACTGTGACAGGCCCACCACTGAGTCTAGGCTAATAGTATATTCAGTGACTGATCAAAAAATTATTGCATAAGAGAACCTCTGCCAAATTTAGCACACTACCTCAATCTGTCCCAGATGTATTACAATGTTGTGCCATTTACTCAAATGTATGCTTTGTATCAGACATGCCACCATCCCCATTACCTAGAAGCGGATTAAGCTTTATTAAGAAGAAATATTACAATGCATACTAATGTAGTTAAGTATTTCATCATCTTGGCTTAGCTTCTCTCCTTCTTCTAAAACACATTCGGTGTTAATGAAGTCTATGCATGGTTGAAATGAATGCAATTCATTAATATGGCAAAGTCTAAATACAGTAGGAGACAAAGAAAAGCAAACACTGTAACCTGATTGCATCTTTATTATCTCACATCTTA
Source organism: Hypomesus nipponensis (assembly GCF_054491055.1). Lineage (NCBI taxonomy): Eukaryota > Metazoa > Chordata > Actinopteri > Osmeriformes > Osmeridae > Hypomesus > Hypomesus nipponensis. The sequence goes on along the minus strand of NC_140375.1, from coordinate 13,853,301 downwards.
TTATCATGCAGCATCAAGAACAAACACAATCAGTTATACAACAGTGCTCTCTCTCCTATCTTTACTGCTGGCTAACATCTACTGTTTTGTAGATGTATTGTATCCTTGACTCTGACCCTGATTGGTTGCTGAGAATTCCTGCTAGATTAACTTTTCTTTAACCCTTCTTGTTGCATTTCCTTCAAAGCAACCAACCAACCAGAGAAAAAGGTTGGAACTACCTATGATATACCAGTGGTTTAAACAAGTGAAATTGTTTTTGCAGAAACAGCCACATGAAGCACATTTACTGATATTTGACTACCAGAATATAGTACTAACAATGCAATTCAAGGTAAAAAAAAAAAAAAGAGGCACTAAAGTAACAGTATTGATCATTTCAAACAGCACTCGACAACTGCTGTCTGCAAAATCAACCGATGCTGGGGAGGCACTTTCAGGAGTTACTTTCTCTTGACCGTCATGCTGAGGTCTCCCTGGAGAGCTGGCAGGGGTAGAGAAGCCTCGACAGTCAGCACACCCTCTGGAGACAGAGAGGAGGTCACCTTCTCAGAGTCCACACCAGGGGGGAGTCTACAGACGGAAGAAACAGGTTAGACCACAGAGACTCCAGAATATCCACTGGGCTGATTAATGCATGCAAAGTTCCCAATGTCATGAAAGGAATGTGTCTTATCTGTTGTCATCCATTTTTTTCCATCAGTAGCTGATTCGGTGTTTACTTTCATTATAAAGGAATTATTTTGTTCTGCTTTGTGTGTGGTTTGGTTGTCTGTGTACTCACGTGTACTTCCTGGTGAAGTTCCTGGACACATATCCGTGCTCGTCGCGTCTCTCTTCGTGATTTCCTGAAAAGCAGAGACAAATATTATTTGAGTGGAAGTTTGACATTTTTGTTTTGTGTTAAGATATATCAGTGCCTGTAGAATCTGATGGAGCATCAACACCAGACATGTACCAGAGATCTCAACGATTCCATCCTTGGCCTTGACTGTCAGCTCCTCGGGAGCAAACTGGTTGACGTCCAGGCTGATCCTCCACTGGTCATGGGTCTGTCTCATCTCAGACAGACCACTGCTCAACTGCCGGCTCATCATGCGGGCGTAGGGGTTGCCCATTAGGGAGGGGAAGACGAAGCCACCATCCACAGAGGAGCCAGGAGGACGTAGGTAGCCGGGCCAGTGGGTGCCGGGCCAGTGGGCCCACTCATCTGGGATGGTGGGCATGCCGAAGGACTGGTCGAAGAGCCTGCTACCGTGGTGCCAGTTGCGGAAGGGGTCAAAGGTGGGCTCCCGCAGCATGGTGAAAGGAATACGTCGCTCGGTCATCGTGTCAGTGGGTTGCGGAAGGGTAGGTCTCAGTCTCGCACTAAAGTCAAGGTGAGAGTGGAGTGAGGGTCCTCGGGTATGGGCTTTATACACCTCTCCGTCTGCCCCCCTCCTGCCCCCCTCCTGCCCCCCTCCTGCCCTCCCAAACCAGTTATTTTTAGAGTTGTTGGACTCTGGGTTGACTATTCATGGGAAGCCTCCTCACCATTGCAAAGGAATTCAAACGAAAACCCCCCCCTGTTAGAGTTGCTGGACAATTGTAATCTTCTCCTATACATAACAGGCTTGTGAAGGTATCTGTCCCCCCCGCTCTGCTCTTCATCCGTATCAGCGCCTGTTGAGATATGACTCCAGCAGTCCAGCAGCACTCAGCAGTTTTGGAAGAGGGGACAGCCTGCATCAACGTACAGATGCACAGCTCCCATCACAGAGCAGCTGGTTTCTCCATGAGACCTGAGGTCTGCCTGGAAGTTACTTTCTGTAACTATTCAGTTTGAAGGAATTCCACTGATGAAGTGGGGGAAATTGTAGAGTGACAGTCTACCCTGGGATCAGACAACATGCGTGGATGCTTTTCCAAAAATATAAATAAGGGTGGTGAGCTGGTCTGAGGATCATTTGACATAGCTCAAACACAGAGAACTGGTCATGGAGTGTGGAAGATGACCATAGTTAATCTTAGAGCATTGGGCAAGGAAATCATTAATGAATCAGTCTTCATCCTAGGGCTGACACTGAATGTATATGAACAACCAATCTAAACAGTTCTTACCATCATTAATAAATTGCAAAAGCAAAATTATCTCATGCATTGCGGTAGGAGGAACCTGTGATACCCAAAGGACTCAAACAGTCAACCAGAGTAGTACCAGCAGAACTTTGTGAACAAAGAGACTGTTTGTAAACAAAGTAATCACTTCAAAGTCTATTTAGAATAAAGAGACTATCAATATTCTTTAAAAAAAAAAAAGAATTGTGATACAGTTGAATAGTCATTCCTAAAAAGAAACATATAAGCTCCTGGCAAACATGAAGGATTTTCCAAACATATGTGTCAAATGGCAGAGCCAGCAGTTGCTATCTCACACTGAGTAAATAAGTAAATATATAGGGGCATGTTTGTTCTGACATGAAAGCCCATGGATGCTATTGTGGTCTGTTTAAGGGCACCTTGCCAACCCAACTGTCCACACTCAGCACATGTCATAGTACAGAATGTACAGAACTAGGCACTTAATACACGGCCATCCATTACATAGGGACTTGGGAAATAATAAAATAAAGGCTTAAGTGTCCTATGTCTAAAGTTGGATATCCAATCCAGTGACATGTGGCAGATAGACTGTACCCACCCTGGAAAAAATGACAAGTTGCAGGACTAGGAACATTAGCAGTAATCTCCCTGTCTTGACATGCTGAGTGCCCACATAGCTGCAACTTAAATAACATGGCACAGCACATGCGACACATACATCCAGCCCATGGTGAAAGAGTAGCACAAACATGCACACAGAAGCTCACAGTAAAAGCCTGCCAACATAAGAGGAAACCTTTGGCTCTCAGATGACAAATTGTGATTCTGTTTGAAAATAATGATGGTTTTAATTCCAGCTTTTTTTTCTTTGCTCGGCTTTGTTCTGTTTTTGTTGTGTGTTTTTTTTTTGGTGCACCATCACAAGAGAGGAAGCGTGAAATTGTATAGGATTTAAAATACCCAAGATAGATATAGCATACAGGTGTGGCATGTACAGTATGGATTGCCAGGAACTTGCAAATGAAGATTCTGCCTAACAATGTTTCATCTAAAGCCTACATGTTTTATGCATTCAACAATGCATCTTGCCATTTCTGTATTATGACTGACTGTGTGCAGACTGCGTTGGATTTGAGAAATGCTGTGTCAGAAACCTAAGCCCTATTGGTGTGCCAAGATCCACCGCTGGTGAAGGTTTAACTGTGACTGAAGCCTAGACTGGCTCTGAATGGGTGCTACAGCTAAGTGTGGGTCTGCAAGTTGGGGCTACACATCAAGGTACCGTATGTGAGAAAAAACAACAAGGACACCTGATCGTAAGGTAAAAAAATGGTATATATGAAGTGAAATACAGCCTGTAGTCCATTTTTACACCATATCAGAGACTGGTAAACAATTGTCCTGTTGCATGGCAACTGTTTCCACAGTTACCTCTGCTTGGAAACATTCCTCTGTGGTTTTTAGGATTGCCTCCTCTGAGTAGAAAACGAAGCAATGGAACTGACTGCAAAAATGCCAACTAATTAAATGATTAACGTAACAAGATTGATAAATGTCCTGTTTTCCATATGTGGCCTACTGTACTTGTCATCCTAAGTTCTAAATATGTGTCTAAAAGGGGATAAGCTGTCGTCAATGGTAACGTTCCTTGTGTTCCGTGCGTGTTACCAGCTGTGGTGTAGAATGTTTAGACAGAGGGGGATGATAGATAGTGTCTGTGATTGTGTTTAGAAAGGCATTCTTTTCAGACCCGATTTTCTCCTCCTCTTACCATGCATATATAGATGGCATATGCCAATACATGTCAGAAACGGCAGGTTTCCTTGTTGTACTGCACATAAACTCAGCCTACTCTGTATTCTTAACATTAAACATTTGCGAAGATCATTTCATGGACACCCTCTACCACACATAACTTACTGTACTGTACAACTTAACCCCTGTGGTGTTTCTATAGGATAAGGGAACTGCATGGCTGTACAAATCACTGCACATATGTCTAACATGACAGGCCCTTCAGATAGTGGGTCCGCTGTGCTCAGACAGGACTATATAGTACAAACCTATATGTCCTCTGGAGAGGAAAGTATGATGGAAAGACACATACTTCATGTGAGCACGACACTCATCTCAAGATGGTGTGTATGGATTGTGTATGACTGTATGGATAGTTACACCATCTACAAAAGGAAGAGACTGGAACGGTTTACTGTTGTGAGAACGGACAAGAAACCTTAAGGTTAGCACAGTATACAGTGTGTGTAGGTTAAAGTTTGAACTGAAGAGTGTTGTTTTCTGTAGGTCTAACAAACACAAATACACAAAGAGGAAATGGGCAAAGGAACTTAAGAGGCATACGCCCAATTTTGTTGCAGAAATACAGGGCTTCAGACTCGAATATAGAGATGCAAAACGGACAAATAGATTTATGTGAAGATTTCATCATTAACTGGCACAGTGCTGCCATCTAGTGTTCTATACATCCACAACAGAGAGTGTCTCAACTATATTGTTTTGAAATGTGTACAGATAAAAAACTAAATATTTGACAACAAGAATTATAGCTTTGGTTTATTATTTTCAGTAGTTACGTTATGAAAGCATGCAAAAATATGTTCTTGACAATGGTACATATTTACAGATACATTTGAACACACAAATATAATTCACAGAGATATTCACGACCAAATGTGCAGTAAAATCACAAACAGGAAAAGTACATCTCATTGAAAAAGCTAAAAAACATTTTGTGACTGTAAAACTCCTTCATTTGGTCAATTAGAACATCACAAAAATCACATAGGAATTTGGATTACAGCATCCACACTGTTATTGACTGAGCAAGTATTTTACACAAATAGGTCTGAAAATCTTAACATGCTTGTTTTTACTTGTTTGTGTAACAGGTCAACTACAGAGTTTCAGTGAACGCATCGTCTTCATACAAGTCCTCCAGCTCTCCATCTCTGCTTCCCTCTCTGCTTGTGTTTCTGTAGGTTAAAAAGCTCCATTAGGTTATGTAAGGATATGTAGGTTATATAAGTTATGTGAGGGTGTGGACAAGCGGGGGGGGGGGGGGTGTTAATAGTTAATGTTGGGCTAAATGTCGTCGTTCTTTCGAAACCACTGCATATTATTTCACATCAGAACAAAGACTAAAGAGACAGGAAAAGGGAGCGTTGACAAAATATTTTTCCCCAAATCCACCCCAGGATGACTCCCATAACAGTTGAAGGTAACAAGGGAGAGTTTGATTGCTTCCTCACGACTGTTGATGCACCTACCTCAGTGAGGGATGAACATTGGAGGATCTCAACATCCAAGTGTCCCTAAACAATGAGAAAGAAGTTCAACAAACCAGTAATGAATTCATGTCAAATGGACAGGATGACTAATGAAGACTATGTGAAGACGTGAAAAGGTTGTTGATTGCCATGGTGTTACTGACTGCCCTGCAGTTAAGCGTGTGACTCAGCCAGCTGTGTTGAGGAGGATAAGAGGAGACCTGCACCACATTGTGATGGTGTCAATTATAATTAGGCTTGTCTCTACATCCTATTTACCCAGACCACCGCAAACTGTGCTAAAGAAGTTGGTTTGTGTATCTTCTATAAGTGTGACTTTTCATCACAGTTCTCTAGCCGCAGGGCTACCCCTTGGCTGATCATGGTTAATATCCAGTCAATAGTATTTGTACATTACTAAGAGAGATGGCTATTGAAGGGGCAATCTCTATGCATGCCATTGGGATCAAGGATAGCAGGCTAATGGTTAAGCAGAATCCACAACAGGATGCTAACAGATCAACTATAGACCTTTGGGGGGATTGGAACAAAACAGGCCTCATATGCTGTAATTAGCTGTATCAGAGACCTCCCACAGATCCACAAGGGTGAAATGCCACTTTCAGCAGCTCTGATTATGTAATGGAGAGCTTCAAGGCCCCACATTAGCCATGCCCCAAAAGCTTCTGCTGGGCCATTATCCAGCAGAGCTAAACACTTCCGCTGAAGTTAAAGATCTTTCTGGGTATCTTAAGGGCACTTACTGTCTGTTTGTGCCAAACAAACATTAACTAAAAAATTTGGTGTACTTTACCAGTAATGGAAAAAAAAAATGGTGAATGAAATGAGTGTATCCTCCCTCATACTCAAAAACGAATATCATATACACTCAAACACTTGTTTATGAATGACTCTAAGTAAGAACAAATGTCTCCAGATTAGTGTGAATTGATGAAATAACTACCCCAAACGATCTATCGAAGTTTTACTACCTTAGGGAAGCAGTTACGGTGGGAAAACACATTCTTAAATTTATTTTTTTGGTGGGTCACACATTCTGACGCCGTCAGAAATGGCGACCTCTGTGATAATGGCTCTATGATGACTCTAAATCGGAAAACATGGTTCCAGATTAGTGTGAATTAATGAACTAACTACCCCAAGCCATCTTTCGAAGTTTTAATACTTTTGGGAAGCAGTTACAGAGGGAAAACACATTCTTAAATTTATTTTTTTGGTGGGTCACACATTCTGACGGCCGTCAGAAATGGCGACCTCTGTGATAATGGCTCTATGATGACTCTAAATCTGAAAACATGGTTCCAGATGAGTATTAAATTGTTGAAATAACCACCCTTAACCCTTTTTCGAAGTTAATACATTTGGGAAGCAGTTAGGGTGGGAAAACTCATTCTTAAAAAAAATGTATATAATAATTTTTTTGTGGGTCACACATTCTGACGGCCGTCAAAAATGGTGACCTGTGTGGTAATGGCTCTATGATGACTCTAAATCAGAAACAACGGCTCCAGATTAGTGTGAATCGATGAAATAACTACCCTGAGCGATCTTTCGAAATTTTATTACCTTTGGGAAGCAGTTTGGGTGGGATTACTCATTCTTTAAAAAAATGTATATAATTGTTTTTTTGTGGGTCACACATTCTGACGGCCGTCAGAAATGGTGACCTATGTGGTAATGGCTCTATGATGACTCTAAATCGGAAAACATGGTTCCAGATGAGTATTAAATTGTTGAAATAACAACCCTAAACCCTCTTTCGAAATTAATACATTTGGGAAGCAGTTACGGAGGGAACAAACATTCTTAAATACTCGTTTTATTTTTTTTGTGGGTCACACATTCGGACGGCCGTCAGAAATGGTGACCTCTGTGGTAATGGCTCTATGATGACTCTAAGTAAGAACAAATGGCTCCAAATTAGTGTGAATCGATGAAATAACTACCCCAGACGATCTATCGAAGTTTTACTACCTTTGGGAAGCAGTTAGGGTGGGAACACTCATTCTTTAAAAAAATGTATATAATTATTTTTTTCTGGGTCACACATTCTGACGGCCGTCAGAAATGGTGACCTGTGTGGTAAAGACTCTATGATGACTCTAAATCGGAAAACATGGTTTCAGATGAGTATTAAATTGTTGAAATAACAACCCTAAACCCTCTTTCGAAGTTAATACATTTGGGAAGCAGTTACGGAGGGAACAAACATTCTTACAAAATCGTTTTATTTTTTTGGTGGGTCACACATTCTGACAGCCGTCAGAAATGGTGACCTATGTGGTAATGGCTCTATGATGACTCTAAATTGGAAACATGGCTCCAGAATAGTATTAAATTGATAAAATAACAACCCTTAACCCTCTTTCAAAGTTAATACATTTGGGAAACAGTTACGGAGGGAACAAACATTCTTAAATAATCGTTAAATTTTTTTGGTTGGTCACACATTCTGACGGCCGTCAGAAATGGTGACCTATATGTGGTAATGGCACTATGATGACTCTAAATCGGAAAAATGGCTCCAGATTAGTGTTAAATTGATAAAATAACAACCCCAAACCATCTTTCGAAGTATTAATACATTTGGGAATTAGCTACTGAGGGAACACACATTCTTACAAAATCGTTTTATTTTTTGGGTGGGTCACACATTCTGACGGCCGTCAGAAATGGTGACCTATGTGGTAATGGCTCTATGATGACTCTAAATCGGAAACAATTTCTCCAGATTAGTGTGAATTAATGACTTAACTACCCCAAGCCATCTTTCGAAATTTTTATACTTTTGGGAAACAGTTACGGAGGGAACACACATTCTTACAAAATCGTTTTATTTTTTTGGTGGGTCACACATTCTGACAGCCGTCAGAAATGGTGACCTATGTGGTAATGGCTCTATGATGACTCTAAATTTGAAACATGGTTCCAGAATAGTGTTAAATTGATAAAATAACAACCCCAAACCATCTTTCGAAGTATTAATACATTTGGGAATTAGTTACGGAGGGAACACACATTCTTACAAAATCGTTTTATTTTTTTGGTGGGTCACACATTCTGACAGCCGTCAGAAATGGTGACCTATGTGGTAATGGCTCTATGATGACTCTAAATTGGAAACATGGCTCCAGAATAGTATTAAATTGATAAAATAACAACCCCAAACCATATTTCGAAGTATTAATACATTTGGGAATTAGTTACGGAGGGAACACACATTCTTACAAAATCGTTTTATTTTTTTGGTGGGTCACACCTTCTGACAGCCGTCAGAAATGGTGACCTATGTGGTAATGGCTTTATGATGACTCTAAATCGGAAAACATGGTTCCAGATGAGTATTAAATTGTTGAAATAACAACCCTTAACCCTCTTTCAAAGTTAATACATTTGGGAAGCAGTTACGGAGGGAACAAACATTCTTAAATAATCGTAAATTTTTTTGGGTGGGTCACACATTCTGACGGCCGTCAGAAATGGTGACCTATATGTGGTAAAGGCACTATGATGACTCTAAATCGGAAAAATGGCTCCAGATTAGTGTTAAATTGATAAAATAACTACCCCAAACCATCTTTCGAAGTATTAATACATTTGGGAATTAGCTACTGAGTGAACACACATTCTTACAAAATCGTTTTATTTTTTGGGTGGGTCACACATTCTGACGGCCGTCAGAAATGCTGACCTATGTGGTAATGGCTCTATGATGACTCTAAATCGGAAACAATTTCTCCAGATTAGTGTGAATTAATGACTTAACTACCCCAAGCCATCTTTCGAAATTTTTATACTTTTGGGAAACAGTTACGGAGGGAACACACATTCTTACAAAATCGTTTTATTTTTTTGGTGGGTCACACATTCTGACAGCCGTCAGAAATGGTGACCTATGTGGTAATGGCTCTATGATGACTCTAAATGTGAAACATGGTTCCAGAATAGTGTTAAATTGATAAAATAACAACCCCAAACCATCTTTCGAAGTATTAATACATTTGGGAATTAGTTACTGAGGGAACACACATTCTTACAAAATCGTTTTATTTTTTTGGTGGGTCACACATTCTGACGGCCGTCAGAAATGGTGACCTATGTGGTAATAGCTCTATGATGACTCTAAATTGGAAAAATGGCTCCAGATTAGTGTTAAATTGATAAAATAACAACCCCAAACCATCTTTCGAAGTATTAATACATTTGGGAATCAGTTACGGAGGGAACACACATTCTTACAAAATCGTTTTATTTTTTGGGTGGGTCACACATTCTGACAGCCGTCAGAAATGTTGACCTATGTGGTAATGGCTCTATGATGACTCTAAATCGGAAAACATGGTTCCGGATGAGTATTAAATTGTTGAAATAACAACCCTTAACCCTCTTTCAAAGTTAATACATTTGGGAAGCAGTTACGGAGGGAACAAACATTTCTTAAATAATCGTTTAATTTTTTTGGTGGGTCACACATTCTGACGGCCGTCAGAAATGGTGACCTATGTGGTAATGGCTCTATGATGACTCTAAATCGGAAAACATGGCTCCAGATGAGTGTTAAATTGATAAAATAACAACCCCAAACCATCTTTCGAAGTATTAATACGTTTGGGAATTAGCTACTGAGGGAACACAGATTCTTACAAAATCGTTTTATTTTTTTGGTGGGTCACACATTCTGACGGCCGTCAGAAATGGTGACCTATGTGGTAATGGCTCTATGATGACTCTAAATCGGAAAACATGGTTCCAGATGAGTATTAAATTGTTGAAATAACAACCCTAAACCCTCTTTCGAAATTAATACATTTGGGAAGCAGTTACGGAGGGAACAAACATTCTTAAATACTCGTTTTATTTTTTTTGTGGGTCACACATTCGGACGGCCGTCAGAAATGGTGACCTCTGTGGTAATGGCTCTATGATGACTCTAAGTAAGAACAAATGGCTCCAAATTAGTGTGAATCGATGAAATAACTACCCCAGACGATCTATCGAAGTTTTACTACCTTTGGGAAGCAGTTAGGGTGGGAACACTCATTCTTTAAAAAAATGTATATAATTATTTTTTTCTGGGTCACACATTCTGACGGCCGTCAGAAATGGTGACCTGTGTGGTAAAGACTCTATGATGACTCTAAATCGGAAAACATGGTTTCAGATGAGTATTAAATTGTTGAAATAACAACCCTAAACCCTCTTTCGAAGTTAATACATTTGGGAAGCAGTTACGGAGGGAACAAACATTCTTACAAAATCGTTTTATTTTTTTGGTGGGTCACACATTCTGACAGCCGTCAGAAATGGTGACCTATGTGGTAATGGCTCTATGATGACTCTAAATTGGAAACATGGCTCCAGAATAGTATTAAATTGATAAAATAACAACCCTTAACCCTCTTTCAAAGTTAATACATTTGGGAAACAGTTACGGAGGGAACAAACATTCTTAAATAATCGTTAAATTTTTTTGGTTGGTCACACATTCTGACGGCCGTCAGAAATGGTGACCTATATGTGGTAATGGCACTATGATGACTCTAAATCGGAAAAATGGCTCCAGATTAGTGTTAAATTGATAAAATAACAACCCCAAACCATCTTTCGAAGTATTAATACATTTGGGAATTAGCTACTGAGGGAACACACATTCTTACAAAATCGTTTTATTTTTTGGGTGGGTCACACATTCTGACGGCCGTCAGAAATGGTGACCTATGTTGTAATGGCTCTATGATGACTCTAAATCGGAAAACATGGCTCCAGATGAGTGTTAAATTGTTGAAATAACAACCCCAAACCATCTTTCGAAGTATTAATACATTTGGGAATTAGCTACTGAGGGAACACACATTCTTACATAATCGTTTTATTTTTTGGGTGGGTCACACATTCTGACGGCCGTCAGAAATGGTGACCTATGTTGTAATGGCTCTATGATGACTCTAAATCGGAAAACATGGTTCCAGATGAGTATTAAATTGTTGAAATAACAACCCTAAACCCTCTTTCGAAGTTAATACATTTGGGAAGCAGCTACTGAGGGAACACACATTCTTACATAATCGTTTTATTTTTTGGGTGGGTCACACATTCTGACGGCCGTCAGAAATGGTGACCTATGTGGTAATAGCTCTATGATGACTCTAAATTGGAAACATTGCTCCAGAATAGTATTAAATTGATAAAATAACAACCCCAAACCATCTTTCGAAGTATTAATACATTTGGGAATTAGTTACGGAGGGAACACACATTCTTACAAAATCGTTTTATTTTTTTGGTGGGTCACACATTCTGACAGCCGTCAGAAATGGTGACCTATGTGGTAATGGCTCTATGATGACTCTAAATTGGAAACATGGCTCCAGAATAGTATTAAATTGATAAAATAACAACCCCAAACCATATTTCGAAGTATTAATACATTTGGGAATTAGTTACGGAGGGAACACACATTCTTACAAAATCGTTTTATTTTTTTGGTGGGTCACACCTTCTGACAGCCGTCAGAAATGGTGACCTATGTGGTAATGGCTTTATGATGACTCTAAATCGGAAAACATGGTTCCAGATGAGTATTAAATTGTTGAAATAACAACCCTTAACCCTCTTTCAAAGTTAATACATTTGGGAAGCAGTTACGGAGGGAACAAACATTCTTAAATAATCGTAAATTTTTTTGGGTGGGTCACACATTCTGACGGCCGTCAGAAATGGTGACCTATATGTGGTAATGGCACTATGATGACTCTAAAGCGGAAAAATGGCTCCAGATTAGTGTTAAATTGATAAAATAACTACCCCAAACCATCTTTCGAAGTATTAATACATTTGGGAATTAGCTACTGAGGGAACACACATTCTTACAAAATCGTTTTATTTTTTGGGTGGGTCACACATTCTGACGGCCGTCAGAAATGGTGACCTATGTGGTAATGGCTCTATGATGACTCTAAATCGGAAACAATTTCTCCAGATTAGTGTGAATTAATGACTTAACTACCCCAAGCCATCTTTCGAAATTTTTATACTTTTGGGAAACAGTTACGGAGGGAACACACATTCTTACGAAATCGTTTTATTTTTTTGGTGGGTCACACATTCTGACAGCCGTCAGAAATGGTGACCTATGTGGTAATGGCTCTATGATGACTCTAAATTTGAAACATGGTTCCAGAATAGTGTTAAATTGATAAAATAACAACCCCAAACCATCTTTCGAAGTATTAATACATTTGGGAATTAGTTACGGAGGGAACACACATTCTTACAAAATCGTTTAATTTTTTTGGTGGGTCACACATTCTGACAGCCGTCAGAAATGGTGACCTATGTGGTAATGGCTCTATGATGACTCTAAATTGGAAACATGGCTTCAGAATAGTATTAAATTGATAAAATAACAACCCCAAACCATATTTCGAAGTATTAATACATTTGGGAATTAGTTACGGAGGGAACACACATTCTTACAAAATCGTTTTATTTTTTTGGTGGGTCACACCTTCTGACAGCCGTCAGAAATGGTGACCTATGTGGTAATGGCTTTATGATGACTCTAAATCGGAAAACATGGTTCCAGATGAGTATTAAATTGTTGAAATAACAACCCTTAACCCTCTTTCAAAGTTAATACATTTGGGAAGCAGTTACGGAGGGAACAAACATTCTTAAATAATCGTAAATTTTTTTGGGTGGGTCACACATTCTGACGGCCGTCAGAAATGGTGACCTATATGTGGTAATGGCACTATGATGACTCTAAATCGGAAAAATGGCTCCAGATTAGTGTTAAATTGATAAAATAACTACCCCAAACCATCTTTCGAAGTATTAATACATTTGGGAATTAGCTACTGAGTGAACACACATTCTTACAAAATCGTTTTATTTTTTGGGTGGGTCACACATTCTGACGGCCGTCAGAAATGCTGACCTATGTGGTAATGGCTCTATGATGACTCTAAATCGGAAACAATTTCTCCAGATTAGTGTGAATTTATGACTTAACTACCCCAAGCCATCTTTCGAAATTTTTATACTTTTGGGAAACAGTTACGGAGGGAACACACATTCTTACAAAATCGTTTTATTTTTTTGGTGGGTCACACATTCTGACAGCCGTCAGAAATGGTGACCTATGTGGTAATGGCTCTATGATGACTCTAAATTTGAAACATGGTTCCAGAATAGTGTTAAATTGATAAAATAACAACCCCAAACCATCTTTTGAAGTATTAATACATTTGGGAATTAGTTACGGAGGGAACACACATTCTTACAAAATCGTTTTATTTTTTTGGTGGGTCACACATTCTGACAGCCGTCAGAAATGGTGACCTATGTGGTAATGGCTCTATGATGACTCTAAATTGGAAACATGGCTCCAGAATAGTATTAAATTGATAAAATAACAACCCCAAACCATATTTCGAAGTATTAATACATTTGGGAATTAGTTACGGAGGGAACACACATTCTTACAAAATCGTTTTATTTTTTTGGTGGGTCACACCTTCTGACAGCCGTCAGAAATGGTGACCTATGTGGTAATGGCTTTATGATGACTCTAAATCGGAAAACATGGTTCCAGATGAGTATTAAATTGTTGAAATAACAACCCTTAACCCTCTTTCAAAGTTAATACATTTGGGAAGCAGTTACGGAGGGAACAAACATTCTTAAATAATCGTAAATTTTTTTGGGTGGGTCACACATTCTGACGGCCGTCAGAAATGGTGACCTATATGTGGTAAAGGCACTATGATGACTCTAAATCGGAAAAATGGCTCCAGATTAGTGTTAAATTGATAAAATAACTACCCCAAACCATCTTTCGAAGTATTAATACATTTGGGAATTAGCTACTGAGTGAACACACATTCTTACAAAATCGTTTTATTTTTTGGGTGGGTCACACATTCTGACGGCCGTCAGAAATGCTGACCTATGTGGTAATGGCTCTATGATGACTCTAAATCGGAAACAATTTCTCCAGATTAGTGTGAATTAATGACTTAACTACCCCAAGCCATCTTTCGAAATTTTTATACTTTTGGGAAACAGTTACGGAGGGAACACACATTCTTACAAAATCGTTTTATTTTTTTGGTGGGTCACACATTCTGACAGCCGTCAGAAATGGTGACCTATGTGGTAATGGCTCTATGATGACTCTAAATGTGAAACATGGTTCCAGAATAGTGTTAAATTGATAAAATAACAACCCCAAACCATCTTTCGAAGTATTAATACATTTGGGAATTAGTTACTGAGGGAACACACATTCTTACAAAATCGTTTTATTTTTTTGGTGGGTCACACATTCTGACGGCCGTCAGAAATGGTGACCTATGTGGTAATAGCTCTATGATGACTCTAAATTGGAAAAATGGCTCCAGATTAGTGTTAAATTGATAAAATAACAACCCCAAACCATCTTTCGAAGTATTAATACATTTGGGAATCAGTTACGGAGGGAACACACATTCTTACAAAATCGTTTTATTTTTTGGGTGGGTCACACATTCTGACAGCCGTCAGAAATGTTGACCTATGTGGTAATGGCTCTATGATGACTCTAAATCGGAAAACATGGTTCCGGATGAGTATTAAATTGTTGAAATAACAACCCTTAACCCTCTTTCAAAGTTAATACATTTGGGAAGCAGTTACGGAGGGAACAAACATTTCTTAAATAATCGTTTAATTTTTTTGGTGGGTCACACATTCTGACGGCCGTCAGAAATGGTGACCTATGTGGTAATGGCTCTATGATGACTCTAAATCGGAAAACATGGCTCCAAATGAGTGTTAAATTGATAAAATAACAACACCAAACCATCTTTCGAAGTATTAATACGTTTGGGAATTAGCTACTGAGGGAACACAGATTCTTACAAAATCGTTTGATTTTTTTGGGTGGGTCACACATTCTGACGGCCGTCAGAAATGGTGACCTATTTGGTAATGGCTCTATGATGACTCTAAATTGGAAAAATGGCTCCATATGAGTGTTAAATTGATAAAATAACAACCCCAAACCATCTTTCGAAGTATTAATACATTTGGGAATCAGTTATGGAGGGAACAAACATTCTTACAAAATCGTTTTATTTTTTTGGTGGGTCACACATTCTGACAGCCGTCAGAATTTGTGACCTATGTGGTAATGGCTCTATGATGACTCTAAATAAGAAAACATGGCTCCAGATGAGTGTTAAATTGATAAAATAACAACCCCAAGCCATCTTTCGAAGTATTAATACATTTGGGAATTAGCTACTGAGGGAACACACATTCTTACAAAATCGTTTTATTTTTTTGGTGGGTCACACATTCTGACAGCATTCAGAAATGGTGACCTATGTGGTAATGGCTCTATGATGACTCTAAATCGGAAAACATGGCTCCAGATGAGTGTTAAATTGTTGAAATAACAACCCCAAACCATCTTTCGAAGTATTAATACATTTGGGAATTAGCTACTGAGGGAACACACATTCTTACATAATCGTTTTATTTTTTGGGTGGGTCACACATTCTGACGGCCGTCAGAAATGGTGACCTATGTTGTAATGGCTCTATGATGACTCTAAATCGGAAAACATGGTTCCAGATGAGTATTAAATTGTTGAAATAACAACCCTAAACCCTCTTTCGAAGTTAATACATTTGGGAAGCAGTTACGGAAGGAACAAACATTCTTACAAAATCGTTTTATTTTTTTGGTGGGTCACACATTCTGACGGCCGTCAGAAATGGTGACCTATGTGGTAATGGCTCTATGATGACTCTAAATTGGAAACATGGCTCCAGAATAGTATTAAATTGATAAAATAACAACCCCAAACCATCTTTCGAAGTATAAATACATTTGGGAATTAGTTACGGAGGGAACAAACATTCTTAAATAATCGTTTTATTTTTTTGGTGGGTCACACATTCTGACGGCCGTCAGAAATGGTGACCTATGTGGTAATGGCTCTATGATGACTCTAAATTGGAAACATGGCTCCAGAATAGTATTAAATTGATGAAATAACAACCCCAAACCATCTTTCGAAGTATTAATACATTTGGGAATTAGCTACTGAGGGAACACACATTCTTACAAAATCGTTTTATTTTTTCGGTGGGTCACACATTCTGACGGCCGTCAGAAATGGTGACCTATGTGGTAATGGCTCTATGATGACTCTAAATCGGAAAACATGGCTCCATATGAGTGTTAAATTGATAAAATAGCAACCCTTAACCCTCTTTCGAAAGTAATACATTTGGGAAACAGTTACGGAGGGAACAAACATTCTTACAAAATCGTTTTTTATTTTTTTGGTGGGTCACACATTCTGACAGCCGTCAGAAAGGGTGACCTATGTGGTAATGGCTCTATGATGACTCTAAATTGGAAACATGGCTCCAGAATAGTATTAAATTGATAAAATAACAACCCCAAACCATATTTCGAAGTATTAATACATTTGGGAAGTAGTTACGGAGGGAACACACATTCTTACAAAATCGTTTTATTTTTTTGGTGGGTCACACATTCTGACAGCCGTCAGAAATGGTGACCTATGTGGTAATGGCTCTATGATGACTCTAAATTTGAAACATGGTTCCAGAATAGTGTTAAATTGATAAAATAACAACCCCAAACCATCTTTCGAAGTATTAATACATTTGGGAATCAGTTACGGAGGGAACACACATTCTTACAAAATCGTTTTATTTTTTTGGTGGGTCACACATTCTGACGGCCGTCAGAAATGGTGACCTATATGTGGTAATGGCTCTATGATGATTCTAAATCAGAAAAAAGGCTCCAGATTAGTGTTAAATTGATAAAATAACAACCCCAAACCATCTTTCGAAGTATTAATACATTTGGGAATTAGCTACTGAGGGAACACACATTCTTACAAAATCGTTTAATTTTTTTGGTGGGTCACACATTCTGACGGCCGTCAGAAATGGTGACCTATGTGGTAATGGCTCTATGATGACTCTAAATCGGAAAACATGGCTTCATATGAGTGTTAAATTGATAAAATAACAACCCCAAACCATCTTTCGAAGTATTAATACATTTGGGAACTAGCTACTGAGAGAACACACATTCTTACAAAATCGTTTTATTTTTTTGGTGGGTCACACATTCTGACGGCCGTCAGAAATGGTGACCTATGTGGTAATGGCTCTATGATGACTCTAAATCGGAAAACATGGCTCCATATGAGTGTTAAATTGATAAAATAACAACCCTTAACCCTCTTTCGAAAGTAATACATTTGGGAAGCAGTTACGGAGGGAACAAACATTCTTAAATAATCTTTTTATTTTTTTGGTGAGTCACACATTCTGACAGCCGTCAGAAATGGTGACCTATGTGGTAATGGCTCTATGATGACTCTAAATTGGAAACATGGCTCCAGAATAGTGTTAAATTGATAAAATAACAACCCCAAACCATCTTTCGAAGTATTAATACATTTGGGAATTAGCTACTGAGGGAACACACATTCTTACAAAATCGTTTCATTTTTTTGGTGGGTCACACATTCTGACGGCCGTCAGAAATGGTGACCTATGTGGTAATGGCTCTATGATGACTCTAAATCGGAAAACATGGCTCCATATGAGTGTTAAATTGATAAAATAGCAACCCTTAACCCTCTTTCGAAAGTAATACATTTGGGAAGCAGTTACGGAGGGAACACACATTCTTACAAAATCGTTTTATTTTTTGGGTGGGTCACACATTCTGACAGCCGTCAGAAATGGTGACCTATGTGGTAATGGCTCTATGATGACTCTAAATCGGAAACAATTTCTCCAGATTAGTGTTAATTAATGAATTAACTACCCCAAGCCATCTTTCGAAATTTTAATACTTTTGGGAAACAGTTACGGAGGGAACAAACATTCTTACAAAATCGTTTTATTTTTTTGGTGGGTCACACATTCTGACAGCCGTCAGAAAGGGTGACCTATGTGGTAATGGCTCTATGATGACTCTAAATTGGAAACATGGCTCCAGAATAGTATTAAATTGATAAAATAACAACCCCAAACCATATTTCGAAGTATTAATACATTTGGGAAGTAGTTACGGAGGGAACACACATTCTTACAAAATCGTTTTATTTTTTTGGTGGGTCACACATTCTGACAGCCGTCAGAAATGGTGACCTATGTGGTAATGGCTCTATGATGACTCTAAATTTGAAACATGGTTCCAGAATAGTGTTAAATTGATAAAATAACAACCCCAAACCATCTTTCGAAGTATTAATACATTTGGGAATTAGTTACTGAGGGAACACACATTCTTACAAAATCGTTTTATTTTTTTGGTGGGTCACACATTCTGACGGCCGTCAGAAATGGTGACCTATGTGGTAATAGCTCTATGATGACTCGAAATTGGAAAAATGGCTCCAGATTAGTGTTAAATTGATAAAATAACAACCCCAAACCATCTTTCGAAGTATTAATACATTTGGGAATCAGTTACGGAGGGAACACACATTCTTACAAAATCGTTTTATTTTTTGGGTGGGTCACACATTCTGACAGCCGTCAGAAATGTTGACCTATGTGGTAATGGCTCTATGATGACTCTAAATCGGAAAACATGGTTCCAGATGAGTGTTAAATTGTTGAAATAACAACCCTTAACCCTCTTTCAAAGTTAATACATTTGGGAAGCAGTTACGGAGGGAACAAACATTCTTAAATAATCTTTTTATTTTTTTGGTGGGTCACACATTCTGACAGCCGTCAGAAATGGTGACCTATGTGGTAATGGCTCTATGATGACTCTAAATTGGAAACATGGCTCCAGAATAGTGTTAAATTGATAAAATAACAACCCCAAACCATTTTTCGAAGTATTAATACATTTGGGAATTAGCTACTGAGGGAACACACATTCTTACACAATCGTTTTATTTTTTTGGTGGGTCACACATTCTGACGGCCGTCAGAAATGGTGACCTATGTGGTAATGGCTCTATGATGACTCTAAATCGGAAAACATGGCTCCATATGAGTGTTAAATTGATAAAATAACAACCCTTAACCCTCTTTCGAAAGTAATACATTTGGGAAGCAGTTACGGAGGGAACAAACATTCTTAAATAATCGTTTAATTTTTTTGGTGGGTCACACATTCTGACGGCCGTCAGAAATGGTGACCTATGCGGTAATGGCTCTATGATGACTCTAAATCGGGAAAAAAGGCTCCAGAATAGTGTTAAATTGATAAAATAACAACCCCAAACCATGTTTCGAAGTATTAATACATTTGGGAATCAGTTACGGAGGGAACACACATTCTTACAAAATCGTTTAATTTTTTTGGTGGGTCACACATTCTGACAGCCGTCAGAAATGGTGACCTATGTGGTAATGGCTCTATGATGACTCTAAATCGGAAACAATTTCTCCAGATTAGTGTTAATTAATGAATTAACTACCCCAAGCCATCTTTCGAAATTTTAATACTTTTGGGAAACAGTTACGGAGGGAACAAACATTCTTACAAAATCGTTTTATTTTTTTGGTGGGTCACACATTCTGACAGCCGTCAGAAATGGTGACCTATGTGGTAATGGCTCTATGATGACTCTAAATGTGAAACATGGTTCCAGAATAGTGTTAAATTGATAAAATAACAACCCCAAACCATCTTTCGAAGTATTAATACATTTGGGAATTAGTTACTGAGGGAACACACATTCTTACAAAATCGTTTTATTTTTTTGGTGGGTCACACATTCTGACGGCCGTCAGAAATGGTGACCTATGTGGTAATAGCTCTATGATGACTCTAAATTGGAAAAATGGCTCCAGATTAGTGTTAAATTGATAAAATAACAACCCCAAACCATCTTTCGAAGTATTAATACATTTGGGAATCAGTTACGGAGGGAACACACATTCTTACAAAATCGTTTTATTTTTTGGGTGGGTCACACATTCTGACAGCCGTCAGAAATGTTGACCTATGTGGTAATGGCTCTATGATGACTCTAAATCGGAAAACATGGTTCCGGATGAGTATTAAATTGTTGAAATAACAACCCTTAACCCTCTTTCAAAGTTAATACATTTGGGAAGCAGTTACGGAGGGAACAAACATTTCTTAAATAATCGTTTAATTTTTTTGGTGGGTCACACATTCTGACGGCCGTCAGAAATGGTGACCTATGTGGTAATGGCTCTATGATGACTCTAAATCGGAAAACATGGCTCCAAATGAGTGTTAAATTGATAAAATAACAACACCAAACCATCTTTCGAAGTATTAATACGTTTGGGAATTAGCTACTGAGGGAACACAGATTCTTACAAAATCGTTTGATTTTTTTGGGTGGGTCACACATTCTGACGGCCGTCAGAAATGGTGACCTATTTGGTAATGGCTCTATGATGACTCTAAATTGGAAAAATGGCTCCATATGAGTGTTAAATTGATAAAATAACAACCCCAAACCATCTTTCGAAGTATTAATACATTTGGGAATCAGTTATGGAGGGAACAAACATTCTTACAAAATCGTTTTATTTTTTTGGTGGGTCACACATTCTGACAGCCGTCAGAATTTGTGACCTATGTGGTAATGGCTCTATGATGACTCTAAATAAGAAAACATGGCTCCAGATGAGTGTTAAATTGATAAAATAACAACCCCAAGCCATCTTTCGAAGTATTAATACATTTGGGAATTAGCTACTGAGGGAACACACATTCTTACAAAATCGTTTTATTTTTTTGGTGGGTCACACATTCTGACAGCATTCAGAAATGGTGACCTATGTGGTAATGGCTCTATGATGACTCTAAATCGGAAAACATGGCTCCAGATGAGTGTTAAATTGTTGAAATAACAACCCCAAACCATCTTTCGAAGTATTAATACATTTGGGAATTAGCTACTGAGGGAACACACATTCTTACATAATCGTTTTATTTTTTGGGTGGGTCACACATTCTGACGGCCGTCAGAAATGGTGACCTATGTTGTAATGGCTCTATGATGACTCTAAATCGGAAAACATGGTTCCAGATGAGTATTAAATTGTTGAAATAACAACCCTAAACCCTCTTTCGAAGTTAATACATTTGGGAAGCAGTTACGGAAGGAACAAACATTCTTACAAAATCGTTTTATTTTTTTGGTGGGTCACACATTCTGACGGCCGTCAGAAATGGTGACCTATGTGGTAATGGCTCTATGATGACTCTAAATTGGAAACATGGCTCCAGAATAGTATTAAATTGATAAAATAACAACCCCAAACCATCTTTCGAAGTATTAATACATTTGGGAATTAGTTACGGAGGGAACAAACATTCTTAAATAATCGTTTTATTTTTTTGGTGGGTCACACATTCTGACGGCCGTCAGAAATGGTGACCTATGTGGTAATGGCTCTATGATGACTCTAAATTGGAAACATGGCTCCAGAATAGTATTAAATTGATGAAATAACAACCCCAAACCATCTTTCGAAGTATTAATACATTTGGGAATTAGCTACTGAGGGAACACACATTCTTACAAAATCGTTTTATTTTTTCGGTGGGTCACACATTCTGACGGCCGTCAGAAATGGTGACCTATGTGGTAATGGCTCTATGATGACTCTAAATCGGAAAACATGGCTCCATATGAGTGTTAAATTGATAAAATAGCAACCCTTAACCCTCTTTCGAAAGTAATACATTTGGGAAACAGTTACGGAGGGAACAAACATTCTTACAAAATCGTTTTTTATTTTTTTGGTGGGTCACACATTCTGACAGCCGTCAGAAAGGGTGACCTATGTGGTAATGGCTCTATGATGACTCTAAATTGGAAACATGGCTCCAGAATAGTATTAAATTGATAAAATAACAACCCCAAACCATATTTCGAAGTATTAATACATTTGGGAAGTAGTTACGGAGGGAACACACATTCTTACAAAATCGTTTTATTTTTTTGGTGGGTCACACATTCTGACAGCCGTCAGAAATGGTGACCTATGTGGTAATGGCTCTATGATGACTCTAAATTTGAAACATGGTTCCAGAATAGTGTTAAATTGATAAAATAACAACCCCAAACCATCTTTCGAAGTATTAATACATTTGGGAATCAGTTACGGAGGGAACACACATTCTTACAAAATCGTTTTATTTTTTTGGTGGGTCACACATTCTGACGGCCGTCAGAAATGGTGACCTATATGTGGTAATGGCTCTATGATGATTCTAAATCAGAAAAAAGGCTCCAGATTAGTGTTAAATTGATAAAATAACAACCCCAAACCATCTTTCGAAGTATTAATACATTTGGGAATTAGCTACTGAGGGAACACACATTCTTACAAAATCGTTTAATTTTTTTGGTGGGTCACACATTCTGACGGCCGTCAGAAATGGTGACCTATGTGGTAATGGCTCTATGATGACTCTAAATCGGAAAACATGGCTTCATATGAGTGTTAAATTGATAAAATAACAACCCCAAACCATCTTTCGAAGTATTAATACATTTGGGAACTAGCTACTGAGAGAACACACATTCTTACAAAATCGTTTTATTTTTTTGGTGGGTCACACATTCTGACGGCCGTCAGAAATGGTGACCTATGTGGTAATGGCTCTATGATGACTCTAAATCGGAAAACATGGCTCCATATGAGTGTTAAATTGATAAAATAACAACCCTTAACCCTCTTTCGAAAGTAATACATTTGGGAAGCAGTTACGGAGGGAACAAACATTCTTAAATAATCTTTTTATTTTTTTGGTGAGTCACACATTCTGACAGCCGTCAGAAATGGTGACCTATGTGGTAATGGCTCTATGATGACTCTAAATTGGAAACATGGCTCCAGAATAGTGTTAAATTGATAAAATAACAACCCCAAACCATCTTTCGAAGTATTAATACATTTGGGAATTAGCTACTGAGGGAACACACATTCTTACAAAATCGTTTCATTTTTTTGGTGGGTCACACATTCTGACGGCCGTCAGAAATGGTGACCTATGTGGTAATGGCTCTATGATGACTCTAAATCGGA
Source organism: Hypomesus nipponensis (assembly GCF_054491055.1). Taxonomy (NCBI): domain Eukaryota; kingdom Metazoa; phylum Chordata; class Actinopteri; order Osmeriformes; family Osmeridae; genus Hypomesus; species Hypomesus nipponensis. The sequence goes on along the minus strand of NC_140375.1, from coordinate 13,829,827 downwards.
AAACATGGCTCCATATGAGTGTTAAATTGATAAAATAGCAACCCTTAACCCTCTTTCGAAAGTAATACATTTGGGAAGCAGTTACGGAGGGAACACACATTCTTACAAAATCGTTTTATTTTTTGGGTGGGTCACACATTCTGACAGCCGTCAGAAATGGTGACCTATGTGGTAATGGCTCTATGATGACTCTAAATCGGAAACAATTTCTCCAGATTAGTGTTAATTAATGAATTAACTACCCCAAGCCATCTTTCGAAATTTTAATACTTTTGGGAAACAGTTACGGAGGGAACAAACATTCTTACAAAATCGTTTTATTTTTTTGGTGGGTCACACATTCTGACAGCCGTCAGAAAGGGTGACCTATGTGGTAATGGCTCTATGATGACTCTAAATTGGAAACATGGCTCCAGAATAGTATTAAATTGATAAAATAACAACCCCAAACCATATTTCGAAGTATTAATACATTTGGGAAGTAGTTACGGAGGGAACACACATTCTTACAAAATCGTTTTATTTTTTTGGTGGGTCACACATTCTGACAGCCGTCAGAAATGGTGACCTATGTGGTAATGGCTCTATGATGACTCTAAATTTGAAACATGGTTCCAGAATAGTGTTAAATTGATAAAATAACAACCCCAAACCATCTTTCGAAGTATTAATACATTTGGGAATTAGTTACTGAGGGAACACACATTCTTACAAAATCGTTTTATTTTTTTGGTGGGTCACACATTCTGACGGCCGTCAGAAATGGTGACCTATGTGGTAATAGCTCTATGATGACTCGAAATTGGAAAAATGGCTCCAGATTAGTGTTAAATTGATAAAATAACAACCCCAAACCATCTTTCGAAGTATTAATACATTTGGGAATCAGTTACGGAGGGAACACACATTCTTACAAAATCGTTTTATTTTTTGGGTGGGTCACACATTCTGACAGCCGTCAGAAATGTTGACCTATGTGGTAATGGCTCTATGATGACTCTAAATCGGAAAACATGGTTCCAGATGAGTGTTAAATTGTTGAAATAACAACCCTTAACCCTCTTTCAAAGTTAATACATTTGGGAAGCAGTTACGGAGGGAACAAACATTCTTAAATAATCTTTTTATTTTTTTGGTGGGTCACACATTCTGACAGCCGTCAGAAATGGTGACCTATGTGGTAATGGCTCTATGATGACTCTAAATTGGAAACATGGCTCCAGAATAGTGTTAAATTGATAAAATAACAACCCCAAACCATTTTTCGAAGTATTAATACATTTGGGAATTAGCTACTGAGGGAACACACATTCTTACACAATCGTTTTATTTTTTTGGTGGGTCACACATTCTGACGGCCGTCAGAAATGGTGACCTATGTGGTAATGGCTCTATGATGACTCTAAATCGGAAAACATGGCTCCATATGAGTGTTAAATTGATAAAATAACAACCCTTAACCCTCTTTCGAAAGTAATACATTTGGGAAGCAGTTACGGAGGGAACAAACATTCTTAAATAATCGTTTAATTTTTTTGGTGGGTCACACATTCTGACGGCCGTCAGAAATGGTGACCTATGCGGTAATGGCTCTATGATGACTCTAAATCGGGAAAAAAGGCTCCAGAATAGTGTTAAATTGATAAAATAACAACCCCAAACCATGTTTCGAAGTATTAATACATTTGGGAATCAGTTACGGAGGGAACACACATTCTTACAAAATCGTTTAATTTTTTTGGTGGGTCACACATTCTGACAGCCGTCAGAAATGGTGACCTATGTGGTAATGGCTCTATGATGACTCTAAATCGGAAACAATTTCTCCAGATTAGTGTTAATTAATGAATTAACTACCCCAAGCCATCTTTCGAAATTTTAATACTTTTGGGAAACAGTTACGGAGGGAACAAACATTCTTACAAAATCGTTTTATTTTTTTGGTGGGTCACACATTCTGACAGCCGTCAGAAATGGTGACCTATGTGGTAATGGCTCTATGATGACTCTAAATCGGAAAACATGGCTTCATATGAGTGTTAAATTGATAAAATAAATACCCCAAACCATCTTTCGAAGTATTAATACATTTGGGAACTAGCTACTGAGGGAACACACATTCTTACAAAATCGTTTTATTTTTTTGGTGGGTCACACATTCTGACGGCCGTCAGAAATGGTGACCTATGTGGTAATGGCTCTATGATGACTCTAAATCGGAAACAATTTCTCCAGATTAGTGTTAATTAATGAATTAACTACCCCAAGCCATCTTTCGAAATTTTAATACTTTTGGGAAACAGTTACGGAGGGAACAAACATTCTTACAAAATCGTTTTATTTTTTTGGTGGGTCACACATTCTGACAGCCGTCAGAAATGGTGACCTATGTGGTAATGGCTCTATGATGACTCTAAATCGGAAAACATGGCTTCATATGAGTGTTAAATTGATAAAATAAATACCCCAAACCATCTTTCGAAGTATTAATACATTTGGGAACTAGCTACTGAGGGAACACACATTCTTACAAAATCGTTTTATTTTTTTGGTGGGTCACACATTCTGACGGCCGTCAGAAATGGTGACCTATGTGGTAATGGCTCTATGATGACTCTAAATCGGAAAACATGGCTCCATATGAGTGTTAAATTGATAAAATAACAACCCTTAACCCTCTTTCGAAAGTAATACATTTGGGAAGCAGTTACGGAGGGAACAAACATTCTTAAATAATCGTTTAATTTTTTTGGTGGGTCACACATTCTGACGGCCGTCAGAAATGGTGACCTATGCGGTAATGGCTCTATGATGACTCTAAATCGGGAAAAAAGGCTCCAGAATAGTGTTAAATTGATAAAATAACAACCCCAAACCATCTTTCGAAGTATTAATACATTTGGGAATCAGTTACGGAGGGAACACACATTCTTACAAAATCGTTTTATTTTTTGGGTGGGTCACACATTCTGACAGCCGTCAGAAATGTTGACCTATGTGGTAATGGCTCTATGATGACTCTAAATCGGAAAACATGGTTCCAGATGAGTGTTAAATTGATAAAATAACAACCCCAAACCATCTTTCGAAGTATTAATACATTTGGGAATCAGTTACGGAGGGAACACACATTCTTACAAAATCGTTTAATTTTTTTGGTGGGTCACACATTCTGACAGCCGTCAGAAATGGTGACCTATGTGGTAATGGCTCTATGATGACTCTAAATCGGAAACAATTTCTCCAGATTAGTGTTAATTAATGAATTAACTACCCCAAGCCATCTTTCGAAATTTTAATACTTTTGGGAAACAGTTACGGAGGGAACAAACATTCTTACAAAATCGTTTTATTTTTTTGGTGGGTCACACATTCTGACGGCCGTCAGAAATGGTGACCTATATGTGGTAATGGCTCTATGATGATTCTAAATCAGAAAAAAGGCTCCAGATTAGTGTTAAATTGATAAAATAACAACCCCAAACCATCTTTCGAAGTATTAATACATTTGGGAATTAGCTACTGAGGGAACACACATTCTTACAAAATCGTTTAATTTTTTTGGTGGGTCACACATTCTGACGGCCGTCAGAAATGGTGACCTATGTGGTAATGGCTCTATGATGACTCTAAATCGGAAAACATGGCTTCATATGAGTGTTAAATTGATAAAATAACAACCCCAAACCATCTTTCGAAGTATTAATACATTTGGGAACTAGCTACTGAGAGAACACACATTCTTACAAAATCGTTTTATTTTTTTGGTGGGTCACACATTCTGACGGCCGTCAGAAATGGTGACCTATGTGGTAATGGCTCTATGATGACTCTAAATCGGAAAACATGGCTCCATATGAGTGTTAAATTAATAAAATAACAACCCTTAACCCTCTTTCGAAAGTAATACATTTGGGAAGCAGTTACGGAGGGAACAAACATTCTTAAATAATCTTTTTATTTTTTTGGTGGGTCACACATTCTGACAGCCGTCAGAAATGGTGACCTATGTGGTAATGGCTCTATGATGACTCTAAATTGGAAACATGGCTCCAGAATAGTGTTAAATTGATAAAATAACAACCCCAAACCATCTTTCGAAGTATTAATACATTTGGGAATTAGCTACTGAGGGAACACACATTCTTACAAAATCGTTTCATTTTTTTGGTGGGTCACACATTCTGACGGCCGTCAGAAATGGTGACCTATGTGGTAATGGCTCTATGATGACTCTAAATCGGAAAACATGGCTCCATATGAGTGTTAAATTGATAAAATAGCAACCCATAACCCTCTTTCGAAAGTAATACATTTGGGAAGCAGTTACGGAGGGAACACACATTCTTACAAAATCGTTTTATTTTTTGGGTGGGTCACACATTCTGACAGCCGTCAGAAATGGTGACCTATGTGGTAATGGCTCTATGAAGACTCTAAATCGGAAACAATTTCTCCAGATTAGTGTTAATTAATGAATTAACTACCCCAAGCCATCTTTCGAAATTTTAATACTTTTGGGAAACAGTTACGGAGGGAACAAACATTCTTACAAAATCGTTTTATTTTTTTGGTGGGTCACACATTCTGACAGCCGTCAGAAAGGGTGACCTATGTGGTAATGGCTCTATGATGACTCTAAATTGGAAACATGGCTCCAGAATAGTATTAAATTGATAAAATAACAACCCCAAACCATATTTCGAAGTATTAATACATTTGGGAAGTAGTTACGGAGGGAACACACATTCTTACAAAATCGTTTTATTTTTTTGGTGGGTCACACATTCTGACAGCCGTCAGAAATGGTGACCTATGTGGTAATGGCTCTATGATGACTCTAAATTTGAAACATGGTTCCAGAATAGTGTTAAATTGATAAAATAACAACCCCAAACCATCTTTCGAAGTATTAATACATTTGGGAATTAGTTACTGAGGGAACACACATTCTTACAAAATCGTTTTATTTTTTTGGTGGGTCACACATTCTGACGGCCGTCAGAAATGGTGACCTATGTGGTAATAGCTCTATGATGACTCGAAATTGGAAAAATGGCTCCAGATTAGTGTTAAATTGATAAAATAACAACCCCAAACCATCTTTCGAAGTATTAATACATTTGGGAATCAGTTACGGAGGGAACACACATTCTTACAAAATCGTTTTATTTTTTGGGTGGGTCACACATTCTGACAGCCGTCAGAAATGTTGACCTATGTGGTAATGGCTCTATGATGACTCTAAATCGGAAAACATGGTTCCAGATGAGTGTTAAATTGTTGAAATAACAACCCTTAACCCTCTTTCAAAGTTAATACATTTGGGAAGCAGTTACGGAGGGAACAAACATTCTTAAATAATCTTTTTATTTTTTTGGTGGGTCACACATTCTGACAGCCGTCAGAAATGGTGACCTATGTGGTAATGGCTCTATGATGACTCTAAATTGGAAACATGGCTCCAGAATAGTGTTAAATTGATAAAATAACAACCCCAAACCATTTTTCGAAGTATTAATACATTTGGGAATTAGCTACTGAGGGAACACACATTCTTACAAAATCGTTTTATTTTTTTGGTGGGTCACACATTCTGACGGCCGTCAGAAATGGTGACCTATGTGGTAATGGCTCTATGATGACTCTAAATCGGAAAACATGGCTCCATATGAGTGTTAAATTGATAAAATAACAACCCTTAACCCTCTTTCGAAAGTAATACATTTGGGAAGCAGTTACGGAGGGAACACACATTCTTACAAAATCGTTTTATTTTTTGGGTGGGTCACATATTCTGACAGCCGTCAGAAATGGTGACCTATGTGGTAATGGCTCTATGATGACTCTAAATCGGAAACAATTTCTCCAGATTAGTGTTAATTAATGAATTAACCACCCCAAGCCATCTTTCGAAATTTTAATACTTTTGGGAAACAGTTACGGAGGGAACAAACATTCTTACAAAATCGTTTTATTTTTTTGGTGGGTCACACATTCTGACAGCCGTCAGAAATGGTGACCTATGTGGTAATGGCTCTATGATGACTCTAAATTGGAAACATGGCTCCAGAATAGTATTAAATTGATAAAATAACAACCCCAAACCATATTTCGAAGTATTAATACATTTGGGAAGTAGTTACGGAGGGAACACACATTCTTACAAAATCGTTTTATTTTTTTGGTGGGTCACACATTCTGACAGCCGTCAGAAATGGTGACCTATGTGGTAATGGCTCTATGATGACTCTAAATTTGAAACATGGTTCCAGAATAGTGTTAAATTGATAAAATAACAACCCCAAACCATCTTTCGAAGTATTAATACATTTGGGAATTAGTTACTGAGGGAACACACATTCTTACAAAATCGTTTTATTTTTTTGGTGGGTCACACATTCTGACGGCCGTCAGATATGGTGACCTATGTGGTAATAGCTCTATGATGACTCGAAATTGGAAAAATGGCTCCAGATTAGTGTTAAATTGATAAAATAACAACCCCAAACCATCTTTCGAAGTATTAATACATTTGGGAATCAGTTACGGAGGGAACACACATTCTTACAAAATCGTTTTATTTTTTGGGTGGGTCACACATTCTGACAGCCGTCAGAAATGTTGACCTATGTGGTAATGGCTCTATGATGACTCTAAATCGGAAAACATGGTTCCAGATGAGTATTAAATTGTTGAAATAACAACCCTTAACCCTCTTTCAAAGTTAATACATTTGGGAAGCAGTTACGGAGAGAACAAACATTTCTTAAATAATCGTTTAATTTTTTTGGTGGGTCACACATTCTGACGGCCGTCAGAAATGGTGACCTATGTGCTAATGGCTCTATGATGACTCTAAATCGGAAAACATGGCTCCAGATGAGTGTCAAATTGATAAAATAACAACCCCAAACCATCTTTCGAAGTATTAATACATTTGGGAATTAGTTACTGAGGGAACACACATTGTTACAAAATCGTTTTATTTTTTTGGTGGGTCACACATTCTGACGGCCGTCAGAAATGGTGACCTATATGTGGTAATGGCTCTATGATGATTCTAAATCAGAAAAAAGGCTCCAGATTAGTGTTAAATTGATAAAATAACAACCCCAAACCATCTTTCGAAGTATTAATACATTTGGGAATTAGCTACTGAGGGAACACACATTCTTACAAAATCGTTTAATTTTTTTGGTGGGTCACACATTCTGACGGCCGTCAGAAATGGTGACCTATGTGGTAATGGCTCTATGATGACTCTTAATCGGAAAACATGGCTTCATATGAGTGTTAAATTGATAAAATAAATACCCCAAACCATCTTTCGAAGTATTAATACATTTGGGAACTAGCTACTGAGGGAACACACATTCTTACAAAATCGTTTTATTTTTTTGGTGGGTCACACATTCTGACGGCCGTCAGAAATGGTGACCTATGTGGTAATGGCTCTATGATGACTCTAAATCGGAAAACATGGCTCCATATGAGTGTTAAATTGATAAAATAACAACCCTTAACCCTCTTTCGAAAGTAATACATTTGGGAAGCAGTTACGGAGGGAACAAACATTCTTAAATAATCGTTTAATTTTTTTGGTGGGTCACACATTCTGACGGCCGTCAGAAATGGTGACCTATGCGGTAATGGCTCTATGATGACTCTAAATCGGGAAAAAAGGCTCCAGAATAGTGTTAAATTGATAAAATAACAACCCCAAACCATCTTTCGAAGTATTAATACATTTGGGAATCAGTTACGGAGGGAACACACATTCTTACAAAATCGTTTTATTTTTTTGGTGGGTCACACATTCTGACAGCCGTCAGAAATGGTGACCTATGTGGTAATGGCTCTATGATGACTCTAAATCGGAAACAATTTCTCCAGATTAGTGTTAATTAATGAATTAACTACCCCAAGCCATCTTTCGAAATTTTAATACTTTTGGGAAACAGTTACGGAGGGAACAAACATTCTTACAAAATCGTTTTATTTTTTTGGTGGGTCACACATTCTGACAGCCGTCAGAAATGGTGACCTATGTGGTAATGGCTCTATGATGACTCTAAATCGGAAAACATGGCTTCATATGAGTGTTAAATTGATAAAATAAATACCCCAAACCATCTTTCGAAGTATTAATACATTTGGGAACTAGCTACTGAGGGAACACACATTCTTACAAAATCGTTTTATTTTTTTGGTGGGTCACACATTCTGACGGCCGTCAGAAATGGTGACCTATGTGGTAATGGCTCTATGATGACTCTAAATCGGAAAACATGGCTCCATATGAGTGTTAAATTGATAAAATAACAACCCTTAACCCTCTTTCGAAAGTAATACATTTGGGAAGCAGTTACGGAGGGAACAAACATTCTTAAATAATCGTTTAATTTTTTTGGTGGGTCACACATTCTGACGGCCGTCAGAAATGGTGACCTATGCGGTAATGGCTCTATGATGACTCTAAATCGGGAAAAAAGGCTCCAGAATAGTGTTAAATTGATAAAATAACAACCCCAAACCATCTTTCGAAGTATTAATACATTTGGGAAGCAGTTACGGAGGGAACAAACATTCTTAAATAATCGTTTAATTTTTTTGGTGGGTCACACATTCTGACGGCCGTCAGAAATGGTGACCTATGCGGTAATGGCTCTATGATGACTCTAAATCGGGAAAAAAGGCTCCAGAATAGTGTTAAATTGATAAAATAACAACCCCAAACCATCTTTCGAAGTATTAATACATTTGGGAATCAGTTACGGAGGGAACACACATTCTTACAAAATCGTTTAATTTTTTGGGTGGGTCACACATTCTGACGGCCGTCAGAAATGGTGACCTATGTGGTAATGGCTCTATGATGACTCTAAATCGGAAACAATTTCTCCAGATTAGTGTTAATTAATGAATTAACTACCCCAAGCCATCTTTCGAAATTTTAATACTTTTGGGAAACAGTTACGGAGGGAACAAACATTCTTACAAAATCGTTTTATTTTTTTGGTGGGTCACACATTCTGACAGCCGTCAGAAATGGTGACCTATGTGGTAATGGCTCTATGATGACTCTAAATCGGAAAACATGGCTTCATATGAGTGTTAAATTGATAAAATAAATACCCCAAACCATCTTTCGAAGTATTAATACATTTGGGAACTAGCTACTGAGGGAACACACATTCTTACAAAATCGTTTTATTTTTTTGGTGGGTCACACATTCTGACGGCCGTCAGAAATGGTGACCTATGTGGTAATGGCTCTATGATGACTCTAAATCGGAAAACATGGCTCCATATGAGTGTTAAATTGATAAAATAACAACCCTTAACCCTCTTTCGAAAGTAATACATTTGGGAAGCAGTTACGGAGGGAACAAACATTCTTAAATAATCGTTTAATTTTTTTGGTGGGTCACACATTCTGACGGCCGTCAGAAATGGTGACCTATGCGGTAATGGCTCTATGATGACTCTAAATCGGGAAAAAAGGCTCCAGAATAGTGTTAAATTGATAAAATAACAACCCCAAACCATCTTTCGAAGTATTAATACATTTGGGAAGCAGTTACGGAGGGAACAAACATTCTTACAAAATCGTTTTATTTTTTTGGTGGGTCACACATTCTGACGGCCGTCAGAAATGGTGACCTATGTGGTAATGGCTCTATGATGAATCTAAATCGGAAAACATGGCTCCAGAAGAGTGTTAAATTGATAAAATAACAACCCCAAACCATCTTTCGAAGTATTAATACATTTGGGAATTAGCTACTGAGGGAACACACATTCTTACAAAATCGTTTTATTTTTTTGGTGGGTCACACATTCTGACGGCCGTCAGAAATGGTGACCTATGTGGTAATGGCTCTATGATGACTCTAAATCAGAAAAAAGGCTCCAGATTAGTGTTAAATTGATAAAATAACAACCCCAAATCATCTTTCGAAGTATTAATACATTTGGGAATTAGTTACGGAGGGAACACACATTCTTACAAAATCGTTTTATTTTTTGGGTGGGTCACACATTCTGACAGCCGTCAGAAATGGTGACCTATGTGGTAATGGCTCTATGATGACTCAAAATCGGTAAACATGGCTCCAGATGAGTGTTAAATTGTTGAAATAACAACCCTTAACCCTCTTTCGAAGTTAATACATTTGGGAAGCAGTTACGGAGGGAACAAACATTCTTAAATAATCGTTTTATTTTTTTGGTGGGTCACATATTCTGACGGCCGTCAGAAATGGTGACCTATATGTGGTAATGGCTCTATGATGATTCTAAATCAGAAAAAAGGCTCCAGATTAGTGTTAAATTGATGAAATAACAACCCCAAACCATCTTTCGAAGTATTAATACATTTGGGAATTAGTTACGGAGGGAACACACATTCTTACAAAATCGTTTTATTTTTTTGGTGGGTCACACATTCTGACGGCCGTCAGAAATGGTGACCTATGTGGTAATGGCTCTATGATGACTCTAAATAAGAAAACATGGCTCCAGATGAGTGTTAAATTGATAAAATAACAACCCCAAACCATCTTTCGAAGTATTAATACATTTGGGAATTAGCTACTGAGGGAACACACATTCTTACGAAATCGTTTTATTTTTTTGGTGGGTCACACATTCTGACGGCCGTCAGAAATGGTGACCTATGTGGTAATGGCTCTATGATGACTCTAAATCGGAAAACATGGCTCCAGATGAGTGTTAAATTGATAAAATAACAACCCTTAACCCTCTTTCAAAGTTAATAAATTTGGGAAGCAGTTACGGAGGGAACAAACATTCTTAAATAATCGTTTAATTTTTTTGGTGGGTCACACATTCTGACGGCCGTCAGAAATGGTGACCTATGTGGTAATGGCTCATGATGACTCTAAATCGGAAAACATGGCTCCATATGAGTGTTAAATTGATAAAATAACAACCCCAAACCATCTTTCGAAGTATTAATACATTTGGGAATTAGTTACGGAGGGAACACACATTCTTACAAAATCGTTTTATTTTTTTGGTGGGTCACACATTCTGACGGCCGTCAGAAATGGTGACCTATGTGGTAATGGCTCTATGATGACTCAAAATCGGTAAACATGGCTCCAGATGAGTGTTAAATTGTTGAAATAACAACCCTTAACCCTCTTTCGAAGTTAATACATTTGGGAAGCAGTTACGGAGGGAACAAACATTCTTAAATAATCGTTTTATTTTTTTGGTGGGTCACATATTCTGACGGCCGTCAGAAATGGTGACCTATATGTGGTAATGGCTCTATGATGATTTTAAATCAGAAAAAAGGCTCCAGATTAGTGTTAAATTGATGAAATAACAACCCCAAACCATCTTTCGAAGTATTAATACATTTGGGAATTAGTTACGGAGGGAACACACATTCTTACAAAATCGTTTTATTTTTTTGGTGGGTCACACATTCTGACGGCCGTCAGAAATGGTGACCTATGTGGTAATGGCTCTATGATGACTCTAAATAAGAAAACATGGCTCCAGATGAGTGTTAAATTGATAAAATAACAACCCCAAACCATCTTTCCAAGTATTAATACATTTGGGAATTAGCTACTGAGGGAACACACATTCTTACAAAATCGTTTTATTTTTTTGGTGGGTCACACATTCTGACGGCCGTCAGAAATGGTGACCTATGTGGTAATGGCTCTATGATGACTCTAAATCGGAAAACATGGCTCCAGATGAGTGTTAAATTGTTGAAATAACAACCCTTAACCCTCTTTCAAAGTTAATAAATTTGGGAAGCAGTTACGGAGGGAACAAACATTCTTAAATAATCGTTTTATTTTTTTGGTGGGTCACACATTCTGACGGCCGTCAGAAATGGTGACCTATGTGGTAATGGCTCTATGATGACTCTAAATCGGAAAACATGGCTCCATATGAGTGTTAAATTGATAAAATAACAACCCCAAACCATATTTCGAAGGATTAATACATTTGGGAATCAGTTACGGAGGGAATACACATTCTTACAAAATCGTTTAATTTTTTGGGTGGGTCACACATTCTGACGGCCGTCAGAAATGGTGACCTATGTGGTAATGGCTCTATGATGACTCTAAATCGGAAAACATGGCTCCATATGAGTGTTAAATTGATAAAATAACAACCCTTAACCCTCTTTCGAAAGTAATACATTTGGGAAACAGTTACGGAGGGAACAAACATTCTTAAATAATCGTTTTATTTTTTTGGTGGGTCACACATTCTGACGGCCGTCAGAAATGGTGACCTATGTGGTAATGGCTCTATGATGACTCTAAATCGGAAAACATGGTTCCAGATGAGTATTAAATTGTTGAAATAACAACCCTTAACCCTCTTTCACAGTTAATACATTTGGGAAGCAGTTACGGAGGGAACAAACGTTCTTAAATAATCGTTTAATTTTTTGGGTGGGTAACACATTCTGACGGCCGTCAGAAATGGTGACCTATGCGGTAATGGCTCTATGATGACTCTAAATCGGAAAAAAAGGCTCCAGAATAGTGTTAAATTGATAAAATAACAACCCCAAACAATCTTTCGAAGTATTAATACATTTGGGAATCAGTTACGGAGGGAACAAACATTCTTACAAAATCGTTTAATTTTTTTGGTGGGTCACACATTCTGACAGCCGTCAGAAATGGTGACCTATGTGGTAATGGCTCTATGATTACTCTAAATGGGGAAAATGGCTCCAGAATAGTGTTAAATTGATAAAATAACAACCCCAAACCATCTTTCGAAGTATTAATACATTTGGGAATTAGTTACTGAGGGAACACACATTCTTACAAAATCGTTTTATTTTTTGGGTGGGTCACACATTCTGACGGCCGTCAGAAATGGTGACCTATGTGGTAATGGCTCTATGATGACTCTTAATTGGAAAAATGGCTCCATATGAGTGTTAAATTGATAAAATAACAACCCCAAACCATCTTTCGAAGTATTAATACATTTGGGAATCAGTTACGGAGGGAACAAACATTCTTACAAAATCGTTTTATTTTTTTGGTGGGTCACATATTCTGACGGCCGTCAGAAATGGTGACCTATATGTGGTAATGGCTCTATGATGATTCTAAATCAGAAAAAAGGCTCCAGATTAGTGTTAAATTGATGAAATAACAACCCCAAACCATCTTTCGAAGTATTAATACATTTGGGAATTAGTTACGGAGGGAACACACATTCTTACAAAATCGTTTTATTTTTTTGGTGGGTCACACATTCTGACGGCCGTCAGAAATGGTGACCTATGTGGTAATGGCTCTATGATGACTCTAAATAAGAAAACATGGCTCCAGATGAGTGTTAAATTGATAAAATAACAACCCCAAACCATCTTTCGAAGTATTAATACATTTGGGAATTAGCTACTGAGGGAACACACATTCTTACAAAATCGTTTTATTTTTTTGGTGGGTCACACATTCTGACGGCCGTCAGAAATGGTGACCTATGTGGTAATGGCTCTATGATGACTCTAAATCGGAAAACATGGCTCCAGATGAGTGTTAAATTGTTGAAATAACAACCCTTAACCCTCTTTCAAAGTTAATAAATTTGGGAAGCAGTTACGGAGGGAACAAACATTCTTAAATAATCGTTTTATTTTTTTGGTGGGTCACACATTCTGACGGCCGTCAGAAATGGTGACCTATGTGGTAATGGCTCTATGATGACTCTAAATCGGAAAACATGGCTCCATATGAGTGTTAAATTGATAAAATAACAACCCCAAACCATCTTTCGAAGGATTAATACATTTGGGAATCAGTTACGGAGGGAATACACATTCTTACAAAATCGTTTAATTTTTTGGGTGGGTCACACATTCTGACGGCCGTCAGAAATGGTGACCTATGTGGTAATGGCTCTATGATGACTCTAAATCGGAAAACATGGCTCCATATGAGTGTTAAATTGATAAAATAACAACCCATAACCCTCTTTCGAAAGTAATACATTTGGGAAACAGTTACGGAGGGAACAAACATTCTTAAATAATCGTTTAATTTTTTTGGTGGGTCACACATTCTGACGGCCGTCAGAAATGGTGACCTATGTGGTAATGGCTCTATGATGACTCTAAATCGGAAAACATGGTTCCAGATGAGTATTAAATTGTTGAAATAACAACCCTTAACCCTCTTTCACAGTTAATACATTTGGGAAGCAGTTACGGAGGGAACAAACGTTCTTAAATAATCGTTTAATTTTTTGGGTGGGTAACACATTCTGACGGCCGTCAGAAATGGTGACCTATGCGGTAATGGCTCTATGATGACTCTAAATCGGAAAAAAAGGCTCCAGAATAGTGTTAAATTGATAAAATAACAACCCCAAACAATCTTTCGAAGTATTAATACATTTGGGAATCAGTTACGGAGGGAACAAACATTCTTACAAAATCGTTTAATTTTTTTGGTGGGTCACACATTCTGACAGCCGTCAGAAATGGTGACCTATGTGGTAATGGCTCTATGATGACTCTAAATGGGGAAAATGGCTCCAGAATAGTGTTAAATTGATAAAATAACAACCCCAAACCATCTTTCGAAGTATTAATACATTTGGGAATTAGTTACTGAGGGAACACACATTCTTACAAAATCGTTTTATTTTTTGGGTGGGTCACACATTCTGACGGCCGTCAGAAATGGTGACCTATGTGGTAATGGCTCTATGATGACTCTAAATTGGAAAAATGGCTCCATATGAGTGTTAAATTGATAAAATAACAACCCCAAACCATCTTTCGAAGTATTAATACATTTGGGAATCAGTTACGGAGGGAACAAACATTCTTACAAAATCGTTTTATTTTTTTGGTGGGTCACACATTCTGACGGCCGTCAGAAATGGTGACCTATGTGGTAATGGCTCTATGATGACTCTAAATCGGAAAACATGGCTCCATATGAGTGTTAAATTGATAAAATAACAACCCTTAACCCTCTTTCGAAAGTAATACATTTGGGAAGCAGTTACGGAGGGAACAAACATTCTTAAATAATCGTTTTATTTTTTGGGTGGGTCACACATTCTGACGGCCGTCAGAAATGGTGACCTATGTGGTAATGGCTCTATGATGACTCTAAATCGGAAAACATGGCTCCATATGAGTGTTAAATTGATAAAATAACAACCCCAAACCATCTTTTGAAGTATTAATACATTTGGGAATTAGCTACTGAGGGAACACACATTCTTACAAAATCGTTTTATTTTTTGGGTGGGTCACACATTCTGACGGCCGTCAGAAATGGTGACCTATGTGGTAATGGCTCTATGATGACTCTAAATCGGAAAACATGGCTCCAGATGAGTGTTAAATTGTTGAAATAACAACCCTTAACCCTCTTTCGAAGTTAATACATTTGGGAAGCAGTTACGGAGGGAACAAACATTCTTAAATAATCGTTTTATTTTTTTGGTGGGTCACACATTCTGACGGCCGTCAGAAATGGTGACCTATATGTGGTAATGGCTCTATGATGATTCTAAATCAGAAAAAAGGCTCCAGATTAGTGTTAAATTGATAAAATAACAACCCCAAACCATCTTTCGAAGTATTAATACATTTGGGAATAAGTTACTGAGGGAACACACATTCTTACAAAATCGTTTTATTTTTTTGGTGGGTCACACATTCTGACGGCCGTCAGAAATGGTGACCTATGTGGTAATGGCTCTATGATGACTCTAAATGGGGAAAATGGCTCCAGAATAGTGTTAAATTGATAAAATAACAACCCCAAACCATCTTTCGAAGTATTAATACATTTGGGAATTAGTTACTGAGGGAACACACATTCTTACAAAATCGTTTTATTTTTTGGGTGGGTCACACATTCTGACGGCCGTCAGAAATGGTGACCTATGTGGTAATGGCTCTATGATGACTCTAAATCGGAAAACATGGCTCCATATGAGTGTTAAATTGATAAAATAACAACCCCAAACCATCTTTCGAAGTATTAATACATTTGGGAATTAGCTACTGAGGGAACACACATTCTTACAAAATCGTTTTATTTTTTTGGTGGGTCACACATTCTGACGGCCGTCAGAAATGGTGACCTATGTGGTAATGGCTCTATGATGACTCTAAATTTGAAACATGGCTCCAGATGAGTGTTAAAATGATAAAATAACAACCCCAAACCATCTTTCGAAGTATTAATACATTTGGGAATTAGTTACGGAGGGAACACACATTCTTACAAAATCGTTTTATTTTTTTGGTGGGTCACACATTCTGACGGCCGTCAGAAATGGTGACCTATGTGGTAATGGCTCTATGATGACTCAAAATCGGTAAACATGGCTCCAGATGAGTGTTAAATTGTTGAAATAACAACCCTTAACCCTCTTTCGAAGTTAATACATTTGGGAAGCAGTTACGGAGGGAACAAACATTCTTAAATAATCGTTTTATTTTTTTGGTGGGTCACATATTCTGACGGCCGTCAGAAATGGTGACCTATATGTGGTAATGGCTCTATGATGATTCTAAATCAGAAAAAAGGCTCCAGATTAGTGTTAAATTGATGAAATAACAACCCCAAACCATCTTTCGAAGTATTAATACATTTGGGAATTAGTTACGGAGGGAACACACATTCTTACAAAATCGTTTTATTTTTTTGGTGGGTCACACATTCTGACGGCCGTCAGAAATGGTGACCTATGTGGTAATGGCTCTATGATGACTCTAAATAAGAAAACATGGCTCCAGATGAGTGTTAAATTGATAAAATAACAACCCCAAACCATCTTTCGAAGTATTAATACATTTGGGAATTAGCTACTGAGGGAACACACATTCTTACAAAATCGTTTTATTTTTTTGGTGGGTCACACATTCTGACGGCCGTCAGAAATGGTGACCTATGTGGTAATGGCTCTATGATGACTCTAAATCGGAAAACATGGCTCCAGATGAGTGTTAAATTGTTGAAATAACAACCCTTAACCCTCTTTCAAAGTTAATAAATTTGGGAAGCAGTTACGGAGGGAACAAACATTCTTAAATAATCGTTTTATTTTTTGGGTGGGTCACACATTCTGACGGCCGTCAGAAATGGTGACCTATGTGGTAATGGCTCTATGATGACTCTAAATCGGAAAACATGGCTCCATATGAGTGTTAAATTGATAAAATAACAACCCCAAACCATCTTTCGAAGGATTAATACATTTGGGAATCAGTTACGGAGGGAATACACATTCTTACAAAATCGTTTAATTTTTTGGGTGGGTCACACATTCTGACGGCCGTCAGAAATGGTGACCTATGTGGTAATGGCTCTATGATGACTCTAAATCGGAAAACATGGCTCCATATGAGTGTTAAATTGATAAAATAACAACCCTTAACCCTCTTTCGAAAGTAATACATTTGGGAAGCAGTTACGGAGGGAACAAACATTCTTACAAAATCGTTTTATTTTTTTGGTGGGTCACACATTCTGACGGCCGTCAGAAATGGTGACCTATGTGGTAATGGCTCTATGATGACTCTAAATCGGAAAACATGGCTCCATATGAGTGTTAAATTGATAAAATAACAACCCTTAACCCTCTTTCGAAAGTAATACATTTGGGAAGCAGTTACGGAGGGAACAAACATTCTTAAATAATCGTTTTATTTTTTGGGTGGGTCACACATTCTGACGGCCGTCAGAAATGGTGACCTATGTGGTAATGGCTCTATGATGACTCTAAATCGGAAAACATGGCTCCATATGAGTGTTAAATTGATAAAATAACAACCCTTAACCCTCTTTTGAAGTATTAATACATTTGGGAATTAGCTACTGAGGGAACACACATTCTTACAAAATCGTTTTATTTTTTGGGTGGGTCACACATTCTGACGGCCGTCAGAAATGGTGACCTATGTGGTAATGGCTCTATGATGACTCTAAATCGGAAAACATGGCTCCAGATGAGTGTTAAATTGTTGAAATAACAACCCTTAACCCTCTTTCGAAGTTAATACATTTGGGAAGCAGTTACGGAGGGAACAAACATTCTTAAATAATCGTTTTATTTTTTTGGTGGGTCACACATTCTGACGGCCGTCAGAAATGGTGACCTATATGTGGTAATGGCTCTATGATGATTCTAAATCAGAAAAAAGGCTCCAGATTAGTGTTAAATTGATAAAATAACAACCCCAAACCATCTTTCGAAGTATTAATACATTTGGGAATAAGTTACTGAGGGAACACACATTCTTACAAAATCGTTTTATTTTTTTGGTGGGTCACACATTCTGACGGCCGTCAGAAATGGTGACCTATGTGGTAATGGCTCTATGATGACTCTAAATGGGGAAAATGGCTCCAGAATAGTGTTAAATTGATAAAATAACAACCCCAAACCATCTTTCGAAGTATTAATACATTTGGGAATTAGTTACTGAGGGAACACACATTCTTACAAAATCGTTTTATTTTTTGGGTGGGTCACACATTCTGACGGCCGTCAGAAATGGTGACCTATGTGGTAATGGCTCTATGATGACTCTAAATCGGAAAACATGGCTCCATATGAGTGTTAAATTGATAAAATAACAACCCCAAACCATCTTTCGAAGTATTAATACATTTGGGAATTAGCTACTGAGGGAACACACATTCTTACAAAATCGTTTTATTTTTTTGGTGGGTCACACATTCTGACGGCCGTCAGAAATGGTGACCTATGTGGTAATGGCTCTATGATGACTCTAAATTTGAAACATGGCTCCAGATGAGTGTTAAAATGATAAAATAACAACCCCAAACCATCTTTCGAAGTATTAATACATTTGGGAATTAGTTACGGAGGGAACACACATTCTTACAAAATCGTTTTATTTTTTTGGTGGGTCACACATTCTGACGGCCGTCAGAAATGGTGACCTATGTGGTAATGGCTCTATGATGACTCAAAATCGGTAAACATGGCTCCAGATGAGTGTTAAATTGTTGAAATAACAACCCTTAACCCTCTTTCGAAGTTAATACATTTGGGAAGCAGTTACGGAGGGAACAAACATTCTTAAATAATCGTTTTATTTTTTTGGTGGGTCACATATTCTGACGGCCGTCAGAAATGGTGACCTATATGTGGTAATGGCTCTATGATGATTCTAAATCAGAAAAAAGGCTCCAGATTAGTGTTAAATTGATGAAATAACAACCCCAAACCATCTTTCGAAGTATTAATACATTTGGGAATTAGTTACGGAGGGAACACACATTCTTACAAAATCGTTTTATTTTTTTGGTGGGTCACACATTCTGACGGCCGTCAGAAATGGTGACCTATGTGGTAATGGCTCTATGATGACTCTAAATAAGAAAACATGGCTCCAGATGAGTGTTAAATTGATAAAATAACAACCCCAAACCATCTTTCGAAGTATTAATACATTTGGGAATTAGCTACTGAGGGAACACACATTCTTACAAAATCGTTTTATTTTTTTGGTGGGTCACACATTCTGACGGCCGTCAGAAATGGTGACCTATGTGGTAATGGCTCTATGATGACTCTAAATCGGAAAACATGGCTCCAGATGAGTGTTAAATTGTTGAAATAACAACCCTTAACCCTCTTTCAAAGTTAATAAATTTGGGAAGCAGTTACGGAGGGAACAAACATTCTTAAATAATCGTTTTATTTTTTGGGTGGGTCACACATTCTGACGGCCGTCAGAAATGGTGACCTATGTGGTAATGGCTCTATGATGACTCTAAATCGGAAAACATGGCTCCATATGAGTGTTAAATTGATAAAATAACAACCCCAAACCATCTTTCGAAGGATTAATACATTTGGGAATCAGTTACGGAGGGAATACACATTCTTACAAAATCGTTTAATTTTTTGGGTGGGTCACACATTCTGACGGCCGTCAGAAATGGTGACCTATGTGGTAATGGCTCTATGATGACTCTAAATCGGAAAACATGGCTCCAGATGAGTGTTAAATTGATAAAATAACAACCCCAAACCATCTTTCGAAGTATTAATACATTTGGGAATTAGCTACTGAGGGAACACACATTCTTACAAAATCGTTTTATTTTTTGGGTGGGTCACACATTCTGACGGCCGTCAGAAATGGTGACCTATGTGGTAATGGCTCTATGATGACTCTAAATCGGAAAACATGGCTCCATATGAGTGTTAAATTGATAAAATAACAACCCTTAACCCTCTTTCGAAAGTAATACATTTGGGAAACAGTTACGGAGGGAACAAACATTCTTAAATAATCGTTTTATTTTTTTGGTGGGTCACACATTCTGACGGCCGTCAGAAATGGTGACCTATGTGGTAATGGCTCTATGATGACTCTAAATCGGAAAACATGGTTCCAGATGAGTATTAAATTGTTGAAATAACAACCCTTAACCCTCTTTCACAGTTAATACATTTGGGAAGCAGTTACGGAGGGAACAAACGTTCTTAAATAATCGTTTAATTTTTTGGGTGGGTAACACATTCTGACGGCCGTCAGAAATGGTGACCTATGCGGTAATGGCTCTATGATGACTCTAAATCGGAAAAAAAGGCTCCAGAATAGTGTTAAATTGATAAAATAACAACCCCAAACAATCTTTCGAAGTATTAATACATTTGGGAATCAGTTACGGAGGGAACAAACATTCTTACAAAATCGTTTAATTTTTTTGGTGGGTCACACATTCTGACAGCCGTCAGAAATGGTGACCTATGTGGTAATGGCTCTATGATGACTCTAAATGGGGAAAATGGCTCCAGAATAGTGTTAAATTGATAAAATAACAACCCCAAACCATCTTTCGAAGTATTAATACATTTGGGAATTAGTTACTGAGGGAACACACATTCTTACAAAATCGTTTTATTTTTTGGGTGGGTCACACATTCTGACGGCCGTCAGAAATGGTGACCTATGTGGTAATGGCTCTATGATGACTCTAAATTGGAAAAATGGCTCCATATGAGTGTTAAATTGATAAAATAACAACCCCAAACCATCTTTCGAAGTATTAATACATTTGGGAATCAGTTACGGAGGGAACAAACATTCTTACAAAATCGTTTTATTTTTTTGGTGGGTCACACATTCTGACGGCCGTCAGAAATGGTGACCTATGTGGTAATGGCTCTATGATGACTCTAAATCGGAAAACATGGCTCCATATGAGTGTTAAATTGATAAAATAACAACCCTTAACCCTCTTTCGAAAGTAATACATTTGGGAAGCAGTTACGGAGGGAACAAACATTCTTAAATAATCGTTTTATTTTTTGGGTGGGTCACACATTCTGACGGCCGTCAGAAATGGTGACCTATGTGGTAATGGCTCTATGATGACTCTAAATCGGAAAACATGGCTCCATATGAGTGTTTAATTGATAAAATAACAACCCCAAACCATCTTTCGAAGTATTAATACATTTGGGAATTAGCTACTGAGGGAACACACATTCTTACAAAATCGTTTTATTTTTTGGGTGGGTCACACATTCTGACGGCCGTCAGAAATGGTGACCTATGTGGTAATGGCTCTATGATGACTCTAAATCGGAAAACATGGCTCCAGATGAGTGTTAAATTGATAAAATAACAACCCCAAACCATCTTTCGAAGTATTAATACATTTGGGAATCAGTTACGGAGGGAACAAACATTCTTACAAAATCGTTTTATTTTTTTGGTGGGTCACACATTCTGACGGCCGTCAGAAATGGTGACCTATGTGGTAATGGCTCTATGATGACTCTAAATCGGAAAACATGGCTCCAGATGAGTGTTAAATTGTTGAAATAACAACCCTTAACCCTCTTTCGAAGTTAATACATTTGGGAAGCAGTTACGGAGGGAACAAACATTCTTAAATAATCGTTTTATTTTTTTGGTGGGTCACACATTCTGACGGCCGTCAGAAATGGTGACCTATATGTGGTAATGGCTCTATGATGATTCTAAATCAGAAAAAAGGCTCCAGATTAGTGTTAAATTGATAAAATAACAACCCCAAACCATCTTTCGAAGTATTAATACATTTGGGAATAAGTTACTGAGGGAACACACATTCTTACAAAATCGTTTTATTTTTTTGGTGGGTCACACATTCTGACGGCCGTCAGAAATGGTGACCTATGTGGTAATGGCTCTATGATGACTCTAAATGGGGAAAATGGCTCCAGAATAGTGTTGAATTGATAAAATAACAACCCCAAACCATCTTTCGAAGTATTAATACATTTGGGAATTAGTTACTGAGGGAACACACATTCTTACAAAATCGTTTTATTTTTTGGGTGGGTCACACATTCTGACGGCCGTCAGAAATGGTGACCTATGTGGTAATGGCTCTATGATGACTCTAAATCGGAAAACATGGCTCCATATGAGTGTTAAATTGATAAAATAACAACCCCAAACCATCTTTCGAAGTATTAATACATTTGGGAATTAGCTACTGAGGGAACACACATTCTTACAAAATCGTTTTATTTTTTGGGTGGGTCACACATTCTGACGGCCGTCAGAAATGGTGACCTATGTGGTAATGGCTCTATGATGACTCTAAATTGGAAAAATGGCTCCATATGAGTGTTAAATTGATAAAATAACAACCCCAAACCATCTTTCGAAGTATTAATACATTTGGGAATCAGTTACGGAGGGAACAAACATTCTTACAAAATCGTTTTATTTTTTTGGTGGGTCACACATTCTGACGGCCGTCAGAAATGGTGACCTATGTGGTAATGGCTCTATGATGACTCTAAATCGGAAAACATGGCTCCATATGAGTGTTAAATTGATAAAATAACAACCCTTAACCCTCTTTCGAAAGTAATACATTTGGGAAGCAGTTACGGAGGGAACAAACATTCTTAAATAATCGTTTTATTTTTTGGGTGGGTCACACATTCTGACGGCCGTCAGAAATGGTGACCTATGTGGTAATGGCTCTATGATGACTCTAAATCGGAAAACATGGCTCCATATGAGTGTTAAATTGATAAAATAACAACCCCAAACCATCTTTCGAAGTATTAATACATTTGGGAATTAGCTACTGAGGGAACACACATTCTTACAAAATCGTTTTATTTTTTGGGTGGGTCACACATTCTGACGGCCGTCAGAAATGGTGACCTATGTGGTAATGGCTCTATGATGACTCTAAATCGGAAAACATGGCTCCATATGAGTGTTAAATTGATAAAATAACAACCCCAAACCATCTTTCGAAGTATTAATACATTTGGGAATTAGCTACTGAGGGAACACACGTTCTTAAAAATCGTTTTATTTTTTGGGTGGGTCACACATTCTGACGGCCGTCAGAAATGGTGACCTATGTGGTAATGGCTCTATGATGACTCTAAATCGGAAAACATGGCTCCAGATGAGTGTTAAATTGTTGAAATAACAACCCTTAACCCTCTTTCGAAAGTAATACATTTGGGAATCAGTTACGGAGGGAACAAACATTCTTACAAAATCGTTTTATTTTTTTGGTGGGTCACACATTCTGACGGCCGTCAGAAATGGTGACCTATGTGGTAATGGCTCTATGATGACTCTAAATCGGAAAACATGGCTCCAGATGAGTGTTAAATTGTTGAAATAACAACCCTTAACCCTCTTTCGAAGTTAATACATTTGGGAAGCAGTTACGGAGGGAACAAACATTCTTAAATAATCGTTTTATTTTTTTGGTGGGTCACACATTCTGACGGCCGTCAGAAATGGTGACCTATATGTGGTAATGGCTCTATGATGATTCTAAATCAGAAAAAAGGCTCCAGATTAGTGTTAAATTGATAAAATAACAACCCCAAACCATCTTTCGAAGTATTAATACATTTGGGAATAAGTTACTGAGGGAACACACATTCTTACAAAATCGTTTTATTTTTTGGGTGGGTCACACATTCTGACGGCCGTCAGAAATGGTGACCTATGTGGTAATGGCTCTATGATGACTCTAAATCGGAAAACATGGCTCCAGATTAGTGTTAAATTGATAAAATAACAACCCCAAACCATCTTTCGAAGTATTAATACATTTGGGAACTAGCTACTGAGGGAACACACATTCTTACAAAATCGTTTTATTTTTTTGGTGGGTCACACATTCTGACGGCCGTCAGAAATGGTGACCTATGTGGTAATGGCTCTATGATGACTCTAAATCGGAAAACATGGCTCCATATGAGTGTTAAATTGATAAAATAACAACCCTTAACCCTCTTTCGAAAGTAATACATTTGGGAAGCAGTTACGGAGGGAACAAACATTCTTAAATAATCGTTTTATTTTTTTGGTGGGTCACACATTCTGACAGCCGTCAGAAATGGTGACCTATGTGGTAATGGCTCTATGATGACTCTAAATTGGAAACATGGCTCCAGAATAGTGTTAAATTGATAAAATAACAACCCCAAACCATCTTTCGAAGTATTAATACATTTGGGAATTAGTTACTGAGGGAACACACATTCTTACAAAATCGTTTTATTTTTTTGGTGGGTCACACATTCTGACGGCCGTCAGAAATGGTGACCTATGTGGTAATGGCTCTATGATGACTCTAAATCGGAAAACATGGTTCCAGATGAGTATTAAATTGTTGAAATAACAACCCTTAACCCTCTTTCAAAGTTAATACATTTGGGAAGCAGTTACGGAGGGAACAAACATTCTTAAATAATCGTTTAAGTTTTTTGGTGGGTCACACATTCTGACGGCTGTCAGAAATGGTGACCTATATGTGGTAATGGCTCTATGATGACTCTAAATCGGAAAAAAGGCTCCAGATGAGTGTTAAATTGATGAAATAACAAACCCAAACCATCTTTCGAAGGATTAATACATTTGGGAATCAGTTACGGAGGGAATACACATTCTTACAAAATCGTTTTATTTTTTTGGTGGGTCACACATTCTGACAGCCGTCAGAAATGGTGACCTATGTGGTAATGGCTCTATGATGACTCTAAATTGGAAACATAGCTCCTGAATAGTGTTAAATTGATAAAATAACAACCCCAAACCATCTTTCGAAGTATTAATACATTTGGGAATAAGTTAGTGAGGGAACACACATTCTTACAAAATCGTTTTATTTTTTGGGTGGGTCACACATTCTGACGGCCGTCAGAAATGGTGACCTATGTGGTAATGGCTCTATGATGACTCTAAATTGGAAACATAGCTCCTGAATAGTGTTAAATTGATAAAATAACAACCCCAAACCATCTTTCGAAGTATTAATACATTTGGGAATAAGTTACTGAGGGAACACACATTCTTACAAAATCGTTTTATTTTTTGGGTGGGTCACACATTCTGACGGCCGTCAGAAATGGTGACCTATTTGGTAATGGCTTTATGATGACTCTAAATCGGAAAACATGGTTCCAGATGAGTATTAAATTGTTGAAATAACAACCCTTAACCCTCTTTCACAGTTAATACATTTGGGAAGATGTTACGGAGGGAACAAACGTTCTTAAATAATCGTTAAATTTTTTTGGTGGGTCACACATTCTGACGGCCGTCAGAAATGGTGACCTATGCGGTAATGGCTCTATGATGACTCTAAATCGGAAAAAAAGGCTCCAGAATAGTGTTAAATTGATAAAATAACAACCCCAAACAATCTTTCGAAGTATTAATACATTTGGGAATCAGTTACTGAGGGAACACACATTCTCACAAAATCGTTTTATTTTTTGGGTGGGTCACACATTCTGACGGCCGTCAGAAATGGTGACCTATGTGGTAATGGCTCTATGATGACTCTAAATTGGAAAAATGGCTCCATATGAGTGTTAAATTGATAAAATAACAACCCCAAACCATCTTTCGAAGTATTAATACATTTGGGAATCAGTTACGGAGGGAACAAACATTCTTACAAAATCGTTTTATTTTTTTGGTGGGTCACACATTCTGACGGCCGTCAGAAATGGTGACCTATGTGGTAATGGCTCTATGATGACTCTAAATCGGAAAACATGGTTCCAGATGAGTATTAAATTGTTGAAATAACAACCCTTAACCCTCTTTCACAGTTAATACATTTGGGAAGATGTTACGGAGGGAACAAACGTTCTTAAATAATCGTAAAATTTTTTTGGTGGGTCACACATTCTGACGGCCGTCAGAAATGGTGACCTATGCGGTAATGGCTCTATGATGACTCTAAATCGGAAAAAAAGGCTCCAGAATAGTGTTAAAATGATAAAATAACAACCCCAAACAATCTTTCGAAGTATTAATACATTTGGGAATCAGTTACTGAGGGAACACACATTCTCACAAAATCGTTTTATTTTTTGGGTGGGTCACACATTCTGACGGCCGTCAGAAATGGTGACCTATGTGGTAATGGCTCTATGATGACTCTAAATTGGAAAAATGGCTCCATATGAGTGTTAAATTGATAAAATAACAACCCCAAACCATCTTTCGAAGTATTAATACATTTGGGAATCAGTTACGGAGGGAACAAACATTCTTACAAAATCGTTTTATTTTTTTGGTGGGTCACACATTCTGACGGCCGTCAGAAATGGTGACCTATGTGGTAATGGCTCTATGATGACTCTAAATCGGAAAACATGGCTCCAGATGAGTGTTAAATTGTTGAAATAACAACCCTTAACCCTCTTTCGAAGTTAATACATTTGGGAAGCAGTTACGGAGGGAACAAACATTCTTAAATAATCGTTTTATTTTTTTGGTGGGTCACACATTCTGACGGCCGTCAGAAATGGTGACCTATATGTGGTAATGGCTCTATGATGATTCTAAATCAGAAAAAAGGCTCCAGATTAGTGTTAAATTGATAAAATAACAACCCCAAACCATCTTTCGAAGTACTAATACATTTGGGAAGCAGTTACGGAGGGAACACACATTCTTACAAAATCGTTTTATTTTTTGGGTGGGTCACACATTCTGACAGTATTAATACATTTGGGAATTAGCTACTGAGGGAACACACATTCTTACAAAATCGTTTTATTTTTTGGGTGGGTCACACATTCTGACGGCCGTCAGAAATGGTGACCTATGTGGTAATGGCTCTATGATGACTCTAAATTGGAAAAATGGCTCCATATGAGTGTTAAATTGATAAAATAACAACCCCAAACCATCTTTCGAAGTATTAATACATTTGGGAATCAGTTACGGAGGGAACAAACATTCTTACAAAATCGTTTTATTTTTTTGGTGGGTCACACATTCTGACGGCCGTCAGAAATGGTGACCTATGTGGTAATGGCTCTATGATGACTCTAAATCGGAAAACATGGCTCCATATGAGTGTTAAATTGATAAAATAACAACCCTTAACCCTCTTTCGAAAGTAATACATTTGGGAAGCAGTTACGGAGGGAACAAACATTCTTAAATAATCGTTTTATTTTTTGGGTGGGTCACACATTCTGACGGCCGTCAGAAATGGTGACCTATGTGGTAATGGCTCTATGATGACTCTAAATCGGAAAACATGGCTCCATATGAGTGTTAAATTGATAAAATAACAACCCCAAACCATCTTTCGAAGTATTAATACATTTGGGAATTAGCTACTGAGGGAACACACATTCTTACAAAATCGTTTTATTTTTTGGGTGGGTCACACATTCTGACGGCCGTCAGAAATGGTGACCTATGTGGTAATGGCTCTATGATGACTCTAAATCGGAAAACATGGCTCCATATGAGTGTTAAATTGATAAAATAACAACCCCAAACCATCTTTCGAAGTATTAATACATTTGGGAATTAGCTACTGAGGGAACACACGTTCTTAAAAATCGTTTTATTTTTTGGGTGGGTCACACATTCTGACGGCCGTCAGAAATGGTGACCTATGTGGTAATGGCTCTATGATGACTCTAAATCGGAAAACATGGCTCCAGATGAGTGTTAAATTGTTGAAATAACAACCCTTAACCCTCTTTCGAAAGTAATACATTTGGGAATCAGTTACGGAGGGAACAAACATTCTTACAAAATCGTTTTATTTTTTTGGTGGGTCACACATTCTGACGGCCGTCAGAAATGGTGACCTATGTGGTAATGGCTCTATGATGACTCTAAATCGGAAAACATGGCTCCAGATGAGTGTTAAATTGTTGAAATAACAACCCTTAACCCTCTTTCGAAGTTAATACATTTGGGAAGCAGTTACGGAGGGAACAAACATTCTTAAATAATCGTTTTATTTTTTTGGTGGGTCACACATTCTGACGGCCGTCAGAAATGGTGACCTATATGTGGTAATGGCTCTATGATGATTCTAAATCAGAAAAAAGGCTCCAGATTAGTGTTAAATTGATAAAATAACAACCCCAAACCATCTTTCGAAGTATTAATACATTTGGGAATAAGTTACTGAGGGAACACACATTCTTACAAAATCGTTTTATTTTTTTGGTGGGTCACACATTCTGACGGCCGTCAGAAATGGTGACCTATGTGGTAATGGCTCTATGATGACTCTAAATCGGAAAACATGGCTCCAGATTAGTGTTAAATTGATAAAATAACAACCCCAAACCATCTTTCGAAGTATTAATACATTTGGGAACTAGCTACTGAGGGAACACACATTCTTACAAAATCGTTTTATTTTTTTGGTGGGTCACACATTCTGACGGCCGTCAGAAATGGTGACCTATGTGGTAATGGCTCTATGATGACTCTAAATCGGAAAACATGGCTCCATATGAGTGTTAAATTGATAAAATAACAACCCTTAACCCTCTTTCGAAAGTAATACATTTGGGAAGCAGTTACGGAGGGAACAAACATTCTTAAATAATCGTTTTATTTTTTTGGTGGGTCACACATTCTGACAGCCGTCAGAAATGGTGACCTATGTGGTAATGGCTCTATGATGACTCTAAATTGGAAACATGGCTCCAGAATAGTGTTAAATTGATAAAATAACAACCCCAAACCATCTTTCGAAGTATTAATACATTTGGGAATTAGCTACTGAGGGAACACACATTCTTACAAAATCATTTTATTTTTTTGGTGGGTCACACATTCTGACGGCCGTCAGAAATGGTGACCTATGTGGTAATGGCTCTATGATGACTCTAAATCGGAAAACATGGCTCCATATGAGTGTTAAATTGATAAAATAACAACCCTTAACCCTCTTTCGAAAGTAATACATTTGGGAAGCAGTTACGGAGGGAACACACATTCTTACAAAATCGTTTTATTTTTTGGGTGGGTCACACATTCTGACAGCCGTCAGAAATGGTGACCTATGTGGTAATGGCTTTATGATCACTCTAAATCGGAAAACATGGTTCCAGATGAGTATTAAATTGTTGAAATAACAACCCTTAACCCTCTTTCAAAGTTAATACATTTGGGAAGCAGTTACGGAGGGAACAAACATTCTTAAATAATCGTTTAAGTTTTTTGGTGGGTCACACATTCTGACGGCTGTCAGAAATGGTGACCTATATGTGGTAATGGCTCTATGATGACTCTAAATCGGAAAAAAGGCTCCAGATGAGTGTTAAATTGATGAAATAACAAACCCAAACCATCTTTCGAAGGATTAATACATTTGGGAATCAGTTACGGAGGGAATACACATTCTTACAAAATCGTTTTATTTTTTTGGTGGGTCACACATTCTGACAGCCGTCAGAAATGGTGACCTATGTGGTAATGGCTCTATGATGACTCTAAATTGGAAACATAGCTCCTGAATAGTGTTAAATTGATAAAATAACAACCCCAAACCATCTTTCGAAGTATTAATACATTTGGGAATAAGTTAGTGAGGGAACACACATTCTTACAAAATCGTTTTATTTTTTGGGTGGGTCACACATTCTGACGGCCGTCAGAAATGGTGACCTATGTGGTAATGGCTCTATGATGACTCTAAATTGGAAACATAGCTCCTGAATAGTGTTAAATTGATAAAATAACAACCCCAAACCATCTTTCGAAGTATTAATACATTTGGGAATAAGTTACTGAGGGAACACACATTCTTACAAAATCGTTTTATTTTTTGGGTGGGTCACACATTCTGACGGCCGTCAGAAATGGTGACCTATTTGGTAATGGCTTTATGATGACTCTAAATCGGAAAACATGGTTCCAGATGAGTATTAAATTGTTGAAATAACAACCCTTAACCCTCTTTCACAGTTAATACATTTGGGAAGATGTTACGGAGGGAACAAACGTTCTTAAATAATCGTTAAATTTTTTTGGTGGGTCACACATTCTGACGGCCGTCAGAAATGGTGACCTATGCGGTAATGGCTCTATGATGACTCTAAATCGGAAAAAAAGGCTCCAGAATAGTGTTAAATTGATAAAATAACAACCCCAAACAATCTTTCGAAGTATTAATACATTTGGGAATCAGTTACTGAGGGAACACACATTCTCACAAAATCGTTTTATTTTTTGGGTGGGTCACACATTCTGACGGCCGTCAGAAATGGTGACCTATGTGGTAATGGCTCTATGATGACTCTAAATTGGAAAAATGGCTCCATATGAGTGTTAAATTG
The DNA here is from genome assembly GCF_054491055.1 of Hypomesus nipponensis. Lineage (NCBI taxonomy): Eukaryota > Metazoa > Chordata > Actinopteri > Osmeriformes > Osmeridae > Hypomesus > Hypomesus nipponensis. The sequence goes on along the minus strand of NC_140375.1, from coordinate 13,799,185 downwards.
ATAAAATAACAACCCCAAACCATCTTTCGAAGTATTAATACATTTGGGAATCAGTTACGGAGGGAACAAACATTCTTACAAAATCGTTTTATTTTTTTGGTGGGTCACACATTCTGACGGCCGTCAGAAATGGTGACCTATGTGGTAATGGCTCTATGATGACTCTAAATCGGAAAACATGGTTCCAGATGAGTATTAAATTGTTGAAATAACAACCCTTAACCCTCTTTCACAGTTAATACATTTGGGAAGATGTTACGGAGGGAACAAACGTTCTTAAATAATCGTTAAATTTTTTTGGTGGGTCACACATTCTGACGGCCGTCAGAAATGGTGACCTATGCGGTAATGGCTCTATGATGACTCTAAATCGGAAAAAAAGGCTCCAGAATAGTGTTAAATTGATAAAATAACAACCCCAAACAATCTTTCGAAGTATTAATACATTTGGGAATCAGTTACTGAGGGAACACACATTCTCACAAAATCGTTTTATTTTTTGGGTGGGTCACACATTCTGACGGCCGTCAGAAATGGTGACCTATGTGGTAATGGCTCTATGATGACTCTAAATTGGAAAAATGGCTCCATATGAGTGTTAAATTGATAAAATAACAACCCCAAACCATCTTTCGAAGTATTAATACATTTGGGAATCAGTTACGGAGGGAACAAACATTCTTACAAAATCGTTTTATTTTTTTGGTGGGTCACACATTCTGACGGCCGTCAGAAATGGTGACCTATGTGGTAATGGCTCTATGATGACTCTAAATCGGAAAACATGGCTCCAGATGAGTGTTAAATTGTTGAAATAACAACCCTTAACCCTCTTTCGAAGTTAATACATTTGGGAAGCAGTTACGGAGGGAACAAACATTCTTAAATAATCGTTTTATTTTTTTGGTGGGTCACACATTCTGACGGCCGTCAGAAATGGTGACCTATATGTGGTAATGGCTCTATGATGATTCTAAATCAGAAAAAAGGCTCCAGATTAGTGTTAAATTGATAAAATAACAACCCCAAACCATCTTTCGAAGTACTAATACATTTGGGAAGCAGTTACGGAGGGAACACACATTCTTACAAAATCGTTTTATTTTTTGGGTGGGTCACACATTCTGACAGCCGTCAGAAATGGTGACCTATGTGGTAATGGCTTTATGATCACTCTAAATCGGAAAACATGGTTCCAGATGAGTATTAAATTGTTGAAATAACAACCCTTAACCCTCTTTCAAAGTTAATACATTTGGGAAGCAGTTACGGAGGGAACAAACATTCTTAAATAATCGTTTAAGTTTTTTGGTGGGTCACACATTCTGACGGCTGTCAGAAATGGTGACCTATATGTGGTAATGGCTCTATGATGACTCTAAATCGGAAAAAAGGCTCCAGATGAGTGTTAAATTGATAAAATAACAAACCCAAACCATCTTTCGAAGGATTAATACATTTGGGAATCAGTTACGGAGGGAATACACATTCTTACAAAATCGTTTTATTTTTTTGGTGGGTCACACATTCTGACAGCCGTCAGAAATGGTGACCTATGTGGTAATGGCTCTATGATGACTCTAAATTGGAAACATAGCTCCTGAATAGTGTTAAATTGATAAAATAACAACCCCAAACCATCTTTCGAAGTATTAATACATTTGGGAATAAGTTAGTGAGGGAACACACATTCTTACAAAATCGTTTTATTTTTTGGGTGGGTCACACATTCTGACGGCCGTCAGAAATGGTGACCTATGTGGTAATGGCTCTATGATGACTCTAAATTGGAAACATAGCTCCTGAATAGTGTTAAATTGATAAAATAACAACCCCAAACCATCTTTCGAAGTATTAATACATTTGGGAATAAGTTACTGAGGGAACACACATTCTTACAAAATCGTTTTATTTTTTGGGTGGGTCACACATTCTGACGGCCGTCAGAAATGGTGACCTATTTGGTAATGGCTTTATGATGACTCTAAATCGGAAAACATGGTTCCAGATGAGTATTAAATTGTTGAAATAACAACCCTTAACCCTCTTTCACAGTTAATACATTTGGGAAGATGTTACGGAGGGAACAAACGTTCTTAAATAATCGTTAAATTTTTTTGGTGGGTCACACATTCTGACGGCCGTCAGAAATGGTGACCTATGCGGTAATGGCTCTATGATGACTCTAAATTGGAAAAATGGCTCCATATGAGTGTTAAATTGATAAAATAACAACCCCAAACCATCTTTCGAAGTATTAATACATTTGGGAATCAGTTACGGAGGGAACAAACATTCTTACAAAATCGTTTTATTTTTTGGGTGGGTCACACATTCTGACGGCCGTCAGAAATGGTGACCTATGTGGTAATGGCTCTATGATGACTCTAAATCGGAAAACATGGTTCCAGATGAGTATTAAATTGTTGAAATAACAACCCTTAACCCTCTTTCACAGTTAATACATTTGGGAAGATGTTACGGAGGGAACAAACGTTCTTAAATAATCGTTAAATTTTTTTGGTGGGTCACACATTCTGACGGCCGTCAGAAATGGTGACCTATGCGGTAATGGCTCTATGATGACTCTAAATCGGAAAAAAAGGCTCCAGAATAGTGTTAAATTGATAAAATAACAACCCCAAACAATCTTTCGAAGTATTAATACATTTGGGAATCAGTTACTGAGGGAACACACATTCTCACAAAATCGTTTTATTTTTTGGGTGGGTCACACATTCTGACGGCCGTCAGAAATGGTGACCTATGTGGTAATGGCTCTATGATGACTCTAAATTGGAAAAATGGCTCCATATGATTGTTAAATTGATAAAATAACAACCCCAAACCATCTTTCGAAGTATTAATACATTTGGGAATCAGTTACGGAGGGAACAAACATTCTTACAAAATCGTTTTATTTTTTTGGTGGGTCACACATTCTGACGGCCGTCAGAAATGGTGACCTATGTGGTAATGGCTCTATGATGACTCTAAATCGGAAAACATGGCTCCAGATGAGTGTTAAATTGTTGAAATAACAACCCTTAACCCTCTTTCGAAGTTAATACATTTGGGAAGCAGTTACGGAGGGAACAAACATTCTTAAATAATCGTTTTATTTTTTTGGTGGGTCACACATTCTGACGGCCGTCAGAAATGGTGACCTATATGTGGTAATGGCTCTATGATGATTCTAAATCAGAAAAAAGGCTCCAGATTAGTGTTAAATTGATAAAATAACAACCCCAAACCATCTTTCGAAGTACTAATACATTTGGGAATTAGCTACTGAGGGAACACACATTCTTACAAAATCGTTTTATTTTTTGGGTGGGTCACACATTCTGACGGCCGTCAGAAATGGTGACCTATGTGGTAAAGGTTCTATGATGACTCTAAATCGGAAAACATGGCTCCAGATGAGTGTTAAATTGATAAAATAACAACCCTTAACCCTCTTTCGAAAGTAATACATTTGGGAAGCAGTTACGGAGGGAACAAACATTCTTAAATAATCGTTTTATTTTTTTGGTGGGTCACACATTCTGACGGCCGTCAGAAATGGTGACCTATGTGGTAATGGCTCTATGATGACTCTAAATCGGAAAACATGGCTCCAGATGAGTGTTAAATTGATAAAATAACAACCCCAAACCATCTTTCGAAGTATTAATACATTTGGGAATTAGCTACTGAGGGAACACACATTCTTACAAAATCGTGTTATTTTTTTGGTGGGTCACACATTCTGACGGCCGTCAGAAATGGTGACCTATGTGGTAATGGCTCTATGATGACTCTAAATCGGAAAACATGGCTCCAGATGAGTGTTAAATTGTTGAAATAACAACCCTTAACCCTCTTTCGAAGTTAATACATTTGGGAAGCAGTTACGGAGGGAACAAACATTCTTAAATAATCGTTTTATTTTTTTGGTGGGTCACACATTCTGACGGCCGTCAGAAATGGTGACCTATATGTGGTAATGGCTCTATGATGATTCTAAATCAGAAAAAAGGCTCCAGATTAGTGTTAAATTGATAAAATAACAACCCCAAACCATCTTTCGAAGTATTAATACATTTGGGAATTAGCTACTGAGGGAACACACATTCTTACAAAATCGTTTTATTTTTTGGGTGGGTCACACATTCTGACGGCCGTCAGAAATGGTGACCTATGTGGTAATGGCTCTATGATGACTCTAAATTGGAAAAATGGCTCCATATGAGTGTTAAATTGATAAAATAACAACCCCAAACCATCTTTCGAAGTATTAATACATTTGGGAATCAGTTACGGAGGGAACAAACATTCTTAAATAATCGTTTAATTTTTTTGGTGGGTCACACATTCTGACGGCCGTCAGAAATGGTGACCTATGCGGTAATGGCTCTATGATGACTCTAAATGGGGAAAATGGCTCCAGAATAGTGTTAAATTGATAAAATAACAACCCCAAACCATCTTTCGAAGTATTAATACATTTGGGAATAAGTTAGTGAGGGAACACACATTCTTACAAAATCGTTTTATTTTTTGGGTGGGTCACACATTCTGACGGCCGTCAGAAATGGTGACCTATGTGGTAATGGCTCTATGATGACTCTAAATTGGAAACATAGCTCCTGAATAGTGTTAAATTGATAAAATAACAACCCCAAACCATCTTTCGAAGTATTAATACATTTGGGAATTAGCTACTGAGGGAACACACATTCTTACAAAATCGTGTTATTTTTTTGGTGGGTCACACATTCTGACGGCCGTCAGAAATGGTGACCTATGTGGTAATGGCTCTATGATGACTCTAAATCGGAAAACATGGCTCCAGATGAGTGTTAAATTGTTGAAATAACAACCCTTAACCCTCTTTCGAAGTTAATACATTTGGGAAGCAGTTACGGAGGGAACAAACATTCTTAAATAATCGTTTTATTTTTTTGGTGGGTCACACATTCTGACGGCCGTCAGAAATGGTGACCTATATGTGGTAATGGCTCTATGATGATTCTAAATCAGAAAAAAGGCTCCAGATTAGTGTTAAATTGATAAAATAACAACCCCAAACCATCTTTCGAAGTATTAATACATTTGGGAATTAGCTACTGAGGGAACACACATTCTTACAAAATCGTTTTATTTTTTGGGTGGGTCACACATTCTGACGGCCGTCAGAAATGGTGACCTATGTGGTAATGGCTCTATGATGACTCTAAATTGGAAAAATGGCTCCATATGAGTGTTAAATTGATAAAATAACAACCCCAAACCATCTTTCGAAGTATTAATACATTTGGGAATCAGTTACGGAGGGAACAAACATTCTTAAATAATCGTTTAATTTTTTTGGTGGGTCACACATTCTGACGGCCGTCAGAAATGGTGACCTATGCGGTAATGGCTCTATGATGACTCTAAATGGGGAAAATGGCTCCAGAATAGTGTTAAATTGATAAAATAACAACCCCAAACCATCTTTCGAAGTATTAATACATTTGGGAATAAGTTAGTGAGGGAACACACATTCTTACAAAATCGTTTTATTTTTTGGGTGGGTCACACATTCTGACGGCCGTCAGAAATGGTGACCTATGTGGTAATGGCTCTATGATGACTCTAAATTGGAAACATAGCTCCTGAATAGTGTTAAATTGATAAAATAACAACCCCAAACCATCTTTCGAAGTATTAATACATTTGGGAATAAGTTACTGAGGGAACACACATTCTTACAAAATCGTTTTATTTTTTGGGTGGGTCACACATTCTGACGGCCGTCAGAAATGGTAACCTATGTGGTAATCGCTCTATGATGACTCTAAATCGGAAAACATGGCTCCAGATGAGTGTTAAATTGATAAAATAACAACCCCAAACCATCTTTCGAAGTATTAATACATTTGGGAATTAGCTACTGAGGGAACACACATTCTTAAATAATTGTTTTATTTTTTGGGTGGGTCACACATTCTGACGGCCGTCAGAAATGGTGACCTATGTGGTAATGGCTCTATGATGACTCTAAATCGGAAACAATTTCTCCAGATTAGTGTGAATTAATGAATTATCTACCCCAAGCCATCTTTCGAAATTTTAATACTTTTGGGAAACAGTTACGGAGGGAACACACATTCTTACAAAATCGTTTTATTTTTTGGGTGGGTCACACAGTCTGACAGCCGTCAGAAATGGTGACCTATGTGGTAATGGCTCTATGATGACTCTAAATTGGAAACATAGCTCCTGAATAGTGTTAAATTGATAAAATAACAACCCCAAACCATCTTTCGAAGTATTAATACATTTGAGAATAAGTTACTGAGGGAACACACATTCTCACAAAATCGTTTTATTTTTTGGGTGGGTCATACATTCTGACGGCCGTCAGAAATGGTAACCTATGTGGTAATCGCTCTATGATGACTCTAAATCGGAAAACATGGCTCCAGATGAGTGTTAAATTGATAAAATAACAACCCCAAACCATCTTTCGAAGTATTAATACATTTGGGAATTAGCTACTGAGGGAACACACATTCTTAAATAATTGTTTTATTTTTTGGGTGGGTCACACATTCTGACGGCCGTCAGAAATGGTGACCTATGTGGTAATGGCTCTATGATGACTCTAAATTGGAAACATAGCTCCTGAATAGTGTTAAATTGATAAAATAACAACCCCAAACCATCTTTCGAAGTATTAATACATTTGGGAATAAGTTACTGAGGGAACACACATTCTTACAAAATCGTTTTATTTTTTGGGTGGGTCACACATTCTGACGGCCGTCAGAAATGGTGACCTATTTGGTAATGGCTTTATGATCACTCTAAATCGGAAAACATGGTTCCAGATGAGTATTAAATTGTTGAAATAACAACCCTTAACCCTCTTTCACAGTTAATACATTTGGGAAGCAGTTACGGAGGGAACAAACGTTCTTAAATAATCGTTTAATTTTTTTGGTGGGTCACACATTCTGACGGCCGTCAGAAATGGTGACCTATGCGGTAATGGCTCTATGATGACTCTAAATCGGAAAAAAAGGCTCCAGAATAGTGTTAAATTGATAAAATAACAACCCCAAACAATCTGTCGAAGTATTAATACATTTGGGAATCAGTTACGGAGGGAACACACATTCTTACAAAATCGTTAAATTTTTTGGGTGGGTCACACATTCTGACAGCCGTCAGAAATGGTGACCTATGTGGTAATGGCTCTATGATGACTCTAAATGGGGAAAACGGCTCCAGAATAGTGTTAAATTGATAAAATAAAAAACCCCAAACCATCTTTCGAAGTATTAATACATTTGGGAATTAGTTACTGAGGGAACACACATTCTTACAAAATCGTTTTATTTTTTGGGTGGGTCACACATTCTGACGGCCGTCAGAAATGGTGACCTATGTGGTAATGGCTCTATGATGACTCTAAATTGGAAAAATGGCTCCATATGAGTGTTAAATTGATAAAATAACAACCCCAAACCATCTTTCGAAGTATTAATACATTTGGGAATCAGTTACGGAGGGAACAAACATTCTTAAATAATCGTTTAATTTTTTTGGTGGGTCACACATTCTGACGGCCGTCAGAAATGGTGACCTATGCGGTAATGGCTCTATGATGACTCTAAATCGGAAAAAAAGGCTCCAGAATAGTGTTAAATTGATAAAATAACAACCCCAAACAATCTTTCGAAGTATTAATACATTTGGGAATCAGTTACGGAGGGAACACACATTCTTACAAAATCGTTTAATTTTTTGGGTGGGTCACACATTCTGACAGCCGTCAGAAATGGTGACCTATGTGGTAATGGCTCTATGATGACTCTAAATGGGGAAACGGCTCCAGAATAGTGTTAAATTGATAAAATAAAAAACCCCAAACCATCTTTCGAAGTATTAATACATTTGGGAATTAGTTACTGAGGGAACACACATTCTTACAAAATCGTTTTATTTTTTGGGTGGGTCACACATTCTGACGGCCGTCAGAAATGGTGACCTATGTGGTAATGGCTCTATGATGACTCTAAATTGGAAAAATGGCTCCATATGAGTGTTAAATTGATGAAATAACAACCCCAAACAATCTTTCGAAGTATTAATACATTTGGGAATCAGTTACGGAGGGAACACACATTCTTACAAAATCGTTTAATTTTTTGGGTGGGTCACACATTCTGACAGCCGTCAGAAATGGTGACCTATGTGGTAATGGCTCTATGATGACTCTAAATGGGGAAAACGGCTCCAGAATAGTGTTAAATTGATAAAATAAAAAACCCCAAACCATCTTTCGAAGTATTAATACATTTGGGAATTAGTTACTGAGGGAACACACATTCTTACAAAATCGTTTTATTTTTTGGGTGGGTCACACATTCTGACGGCCGTCAGAAATGGTGACCTATGTGGTAATGGCTCTATGATGACTCTAAATTGGAAACATAGCTCCTGAATAGTGTTAAATTGATAAAATAACAACCCCAAACCATCTTTCGAAGTATTAATACATTTGGGAATAAGTTACTGAGGGAACACACATTCTTACAAAATCGTTTTATTTTTTGGGTGGGTCACACATTCTGACGGCCGTCAGAAATGGTAACCTATGTGGTAATCGCTCTATGATGACTCTAAATCGGAAAACATGGCTCCAGATGAGTGTTAAATTGATAAAATAACAACCCCAAACCATCTTTCGAAGTATTAATACATTTGGGAATTAGCTACTGAGGGAACACACATTCTTAAATAATTGTTTTATTTTTTGGGTGGGTCACACATTCTGACGGCCGTCAGAAATGGTGACCTATGTGGTAATGGCTCTATGATGACTCTAAATCGGAAACAATTTCTCCAGATTAGTGTGAATTAATGAATTATCTACCCCAAGCCATCTTTCGAAATTTTAATACTTTTGGGAAACAGTTACGGAGGGAACACACATTCTTACAAAATCGTTTTATTTTTTGGGTGGGTCACACAGTCTGACAGCCGTCAGAAATGGTGACCTATGTGGTAATAGCTCTATGATGACTCTAAATTGGAAACATAGCTCCTGAATAGTGTTAAATTGATAAAATAACAACCCCAAACCATCTTTCGAAGTATTAATACATTTGAGAATAAGTTACTGAGGGAACACACATTCTTACAAAATCGTTTTATTTTTTGGGTGGGTCACACATTCTGACGGCCGTCAGAAATGGTGACCTATTTGGTAATGGCTTTATGATGACTCTAAATCGGAAAACATGGTTCCAGATGAGTATTAAATTGTTGAAATAACAACCCTTAACCCTCTTTCACAGTTAATACATTTGGGAAGCAGTTACGGAGGGAACAAACTTTCTTAAATAATCGTTTAATTTTTTTGGTGGGTCACACATTCTGACGGCCGTCAGAAATGGTGACCTATGCGGTAATGGCTCTATGATGACTCTAAATCGGAAAAAAAGGCTCCAGAATACTGTTAAATTGATAAAATAACAACCCCAAACAATCTGTCGAAGTATTAATACATTTGGGAATCAGTTACGGAGGGAACACACATTCTTACAAAATCGTTTAATTTTTGGGGTGGGTCACACATTCTGACAGCCGTCAGAAATGGTGACCTATGTGGTAATGGCTCTATGATGACTCTAAATGGGGAAAACGGCTCCAGAATAGTGTTAAATTGATAAAATAAAAAACCCCAAACCATCTTTCGAAGTATTAATACATTTGGGAATTAGTTACTGAGGGAACACACATTCTTACAAAATCGTTTTATTTTTTGGGTGGGTCACACATTCTGACGGCCGTCAGAAATGGTGACCTATGTGGTAATGGCTCTATGATGACTCTAAACCGGAAAACATGGCTCCATATGAGTGTTAAATTGATAAAATAACAACCCCAAACCATCTTTCGAAGTATTAATACATTTGGGAATTAGCTACTGAGGGAACACACATTCTTACAAAATCGTTTTATTTTTTGGGTGGGTCACACATTCTGACGGCCGTCAGAAATGGTGACCTATGTGGTAATGGCTCTATGATGACTCTAAATTGGAAAAATGGCTCCATATGAGTGTTAAATTGATAAAATAACAACCCCAAACCATCTTTCGAAGTATTAATACATTTGGGAATCAGTTACGGAGGGAACAAACATTCTTACAAAATCGTTTTATTTTTTTGGTGGGTCACACATTCTGACGGCCGTCAGAAATGGTGACCTATGTGGTAATGGCTCTATGATGACTCTAAATCGGAAAACATGGCTCCATATGAGTGTTAAATTGATAAAATAACAACCCTTAACCCTCTTTCGAAAGTAATACATTTGGGAAGCAGTTACGGAGGGAACAAACATTCTTAAATAATCGTTTTATTTTTTGGGTGGGTCACACATTCTGACGGCCGTCAGAAATGGTGACCTATGTGGTAATGGCTCTATGATGACTCTAAATCGGAAAACATGGCTCCATATGAGTGTTAAATTGATAAAATAACAACCCCAAACCATCTTTCGAAGTATTAATACATTTGGGAATTAGCTACTGAGGGAACACACATTCTTACAAAATCGTTTTATTTTTTGGGTGGGTCACACATTCTGACGGCCGTCAGAAATGGTGACCTATGTGGTAATGGCTCTATGATGACTCTAAATCGGAAAACATGGCTCCATATGAGTGTTAAATTGATAAAATAACAACCCCAAACCATCTTTCGAAGTATTAATACATTTGGGAATTAGCTACTGAGGGAACACACATTCTTACAAAATCGTTTTATTTTTTGGGTGGGTCACACATTCTGACGGCCGTCAGAAATGGTGACCTATGTGGTAATGGCTCTATGATGACTCTAAATCGGAAAACATGGCTCCAGATGAGTGTTAAATTGTTGAAATAACAACCCTTAACCCTCTTTCGAAAGTAATACATTTGGGAATCAGTTACGGAGGGAACAAACATTCTTACAAAATCGTTTTATTTTTTGGGTGGGTCACACATTCTGACGGCCGTCAGAAATGGTGAGCTATGTGGTAATGGCTCTATGATGACTCTAAATCGGAAAACATGGCTCCAGATGAGTGTTAAATTGTTGAAATAACAACCCTTAACCCTCTTTCGAAGTTAATACATTTGGGAAGCAGTTACGGAGGGAACAAACATTCTTAAATAATCGTTTTATTTTTTTGGTGGGTCACACATTCTGACGGCCGTCAGAAATTCTAAATCAGAAAAAAGGCTCCAGATTAGTGTTAAATTGATAAAATAACAACCCCAAACCATCTTTCGAAGTATTAATACATTTGGGAATTAGCTACTGAGGGAACACACATTCTTACAAAATCGTTTTATTTTTTGGGTGGGTCACACATTCTGACGGCCGTCAGAAATGGTAACCTATGTGGTAATCGCTCTATGATGACTCTAAATCGGAAAACATGGCTCCAGATGAGTGTTAAATTGATAAAATAACAACCCCAAACCATCTTTCGAAGTATTAATACATTTGGGAATTAGCTACTGAGGGAACACACATTCTTAAATAATTGTTTTATTTTTTGGGTGGGTCACACATTCTGACGGCCGTCAGAAATGGTGACCTATGTGGTAATGGCTCTATGATGACTCTAAATTGGAAACATAGCTCCTGAATAGTGTTAAATTGATAAAATAACAACCCCAAACCATCTTTCGAAGTATTAATACATTTGGGAATAAGTTACTGAGGGAACACACATTCTTACAAAATCGTTTTATTTTTTGGGTGGGTCACACATTCTGACGGCCGTCAGAAATGGTGACCTATTTGGTAATGGCTTTATGATGACTCTAAATCGGAAAACATGGTTCCAGATGAGTATTAAATTGTTGAAATAACAACCCTTAACCCTCTTTCACAGTTAATACATTTGGGAAGCAGTTACGGAGGGAACAAACGTTCTTAAATAATCGTTTAATTTTTTTGGTGGGTCACACATTCTGACGGCCGTCAGAAATGGTGACCTATGCGGTAATGGCTCTATGATGACTCTAAATCGGAAAAAAAGGCTCCAGAATAGTGTTAAATTGATAAAATAACAACCCCAAACAATCTGTCGAAGTATTAATACATTTGGGAATCAGTTACGGAGGGAACACACATTCTTACAAAATCGTTAAATTTTTTGGGTGGGTCACACATTCTGACAGCCGTCAGAAATGGTGACCTATGTGGTAATGGCTCTATGATGACTCTAAATGGGGAAAACGGCTCCAGAATAGTGTTAAATTGATAAAATAAAAAACCCCAAACCATCTTTCGAAGTATTAATACATTTGGGAATTAGTTACTGAGGGAACACACATTCTTACAAAATCGTTTTATTTTTTGGGTGGGTCACACATTCTGACGGCCGTCAGAAATGGTGACCTATGTGGTAATGGCTCTATGATGACTCTAAATTGGAAAAATGGCTCCATATGAGTGTTAAATTGATAAAATAACAACCCCAAACCATCTTTCGAAGTATTAATACATTTGGGAATCAGTTACGGAGGGAACAAACATTCTTAAATAATCGTTTAATTTTTTTGGTGGGTCACACATTCTGACGGCCGTCAGAAATGGTGACCTATGCGGTAATGGCTCTATGATGACTCTAAATCGGGAAAAAAGGCTCCAGAATAGTGTTAAATTGATAAAATAACAACCCCAAACAATCTTTCGAAGTATTAATACATTTGGGAATCAGTTACGGAGGGAACACACATTCTTACAAAATCGTTTAATTTTTTGGGTGGGTCACACATTCTGACAGCCGTCAGAAATGGTGACCTATGTGGTAATGGCTCTATGATGACTCTAAATGGGGAAAACGGCTCCAGAATAGTGTTAAATTGATAAAATAAAAAACCCCAAACCATCTTTCGAAGTATTAATACATTTGGGAATTAGTTACTGAGGGAACACACATTCTTACAAAATCGTTTTATTTTTTGGGTGGGTCACACATTCTGACGGCCGTCAGAAATGGTGACCTATGTGGTAATGGCTCTATGATGACTCTAAATTGGAAAAATGGCTCCATATGAGTGTTAAATTGATAAAATAAAAACCCCAAACAATCTTTCGAAGTATTAATACATTTGGGAATCAGTTACGGAGGGAACACACATTCTTACAAAATCGTTTAATTTTTTGGTGGGTCACACATTCTGACAGCCGTCAGAAATGGTGACCTATGTGGTAATGGCTCTATGATGACTCTAAATGGGGAAAACGGCTCCAGAATAGTGTTAAATTGATAAAATAAAAAACCCCAAACCATCTTTCGAAGTATTAATACATTTGGGAATTAGTTACTGAGGGAACACACATTCTTACAAAATCGTTTCATTTTTTGGGTGGGTCACACATTCTGACGGCCGTCAGAAATGGTGACCTATGTGGTAATGGCTCTATGATGACTCTAAATTGGAAAAATGGCTCCATATGAGTGTTAAATTGATAAAATAACAACCCCAAACCATCTTTCGAAGTATTAATACATTTGGGAATCAGTTACGGAGGGAACAAACATTCTTAAATAATCGTTTAATTTTTTTGGTGGGTCACACATTCTGACGGCCGTCAGAAATGGTGACCTATGCGGTAATGGCTCTATGATGACTCTAAATGGGGAAAATGGCTCCAGAATAGTGTTAAATTGATAAAATAACAACCCCAAACCATCTTTCGAAGTATTAATACATTTGGGAATAAGTTAGTGAGGGAACACACATTCTTACAAAATCGTTTTATTTTTTGGGTGGGTCACACATTCTGACGGCCGTCAGAAATGGTGACCTATGTGGTAATGGCTCTATGATGACTCTAAATTGGAAACATAGCTCCTGAATAGTGTTAAATTGATAAAATAACAACCCCAAACCATCTTTCGAAGTATTAATACATTTGGGAATCAGTTACGGAGGGAACACACATTCTTACAAAATCGTTTTATTTTTTTGGTGGGTCACACATTCTGACGGCCGTCAGAAATGGTGACCTATGTGGTAATGGCTCTATGATGACTCTAAATCGGAAAACATGGCTCCATATGAGTGTTAAATTGATAAAATAACAACCCTTAACCCTCTTTCGAAAGTAATACATTTGGGAAGCAGTTACGGAGGGAACAAACATTCTTAAATAATCGTTTTATTTTTTGGGTGGGTCACACATTCTGACGGCCGTCAGAAATGGTGACCTATGTGGTAATGGCTCTATGATGACTCTAAATCGGAAAACATGGCTCCATATGAGTGTTAAATTGATAAAATAACAACCCCAAACCATCTTTCGAAGTATTAATACATTTGGGAATTAGCTACTGAGGGAACACACATTCTTACAAAATCGTTTTATTTTTTGGGTGGGTCACACATTCTGACGGCCGTCAGAAATGGTGACCTATGTGGTAATGGCTCTATGATGACTCTAAATCGGAAAACATGGCTCCATGTGAGTGTTAGATTGATAAAATAACAACCCCAAACCATCTTTCGAAGTATTAATACATTTGGGAATTAGCTACTGAGGGAACACACATTCTTACAAAATCGTTTTATTTTTTGGGTGGGTCACACATTCTGACGGCCGTCAGAAATGGTGACCTATGTGGTAATGGCTCTATGATGACTCTAAATCGGAAAACATGGCTCCAGATGAGTGTTAAATTGTTGAAATAACAACCCTTAACCCTCTTTCGAAAGTAATACATTTGGGAATCAGTTACGGAGGGAACAAACATTCTTACAAAATCGTTTTATTTTTTGGGTGGGTCACACATTCTGACGGCCGTCAGAAATGGTGAGCTATGTGGTAATGGCTCTATGATGACTCTAAATCGGAAAACATGGCTCCAGATGAGTGTTAAATTGTTGAAATAACAACCCTTAACCCTCTTTCGAAGTTAATACATTTGGGAAGCAGTTACGGAGGGAACAAACATTCTTAAATAATCGTTTTATTTTTTTGGTGGGTCACACATTCTGACGGCCGTCAGAAATGGTGACCTATATGTGGTAATGGCTCTATGATGACTCTAAATTGGAAACATAGCTCCTGAATAGTGTTAAATTGATAAAATAACAACCCCAAACCATCTTTCGAAGTATTAATACATTTGGGAATAAGTTACTGAGGGAACACACATTCTTACAAAATCGTTTTATTTTTTGGGTGGGTCACACATTCTGACGGCCGTCAGAAATGGTGACCTATTTGGTAATGGCTTTATGATGACTCTAAATCGGAAAACATGGTTCCAGATGAGTATTAAATTGTTGAAATAACAACCCTTAACCCTCTTTCACAGTTAATACATTTGGGAAGCAGTTACGGAGGGAACAAACGTTCTTAAATAATCGTTTAATTTTTTTGGTGGGTCACACATTCTGACGGCCGTCAGAAATGGTGACCTATGCGGTAATGGCTCTATGATGACTCTAAATCGGAAAAAAAGGCTCCAGAATAGTGTTAAATTGATAAAATAACAACCCCAAACAATCTGTCGAAGTATTAATACATTTGGGAATCAGTTACGGAGGGAACACACATTCTTACAAAATCGTTAAATTTTTTGGGTGGGTCACACATTCTGACAGCCGTCAGAAATGGTGACCTATGTGGTAATGGCTCTATGATGACTCTAAATGGGGAAAACGGCTCCAGAATAGTGTTAAATTGATAAAATAAAAAACCCCAAACCATCTTTCGAAGTATTAATACATTTGGGAATTAGTTACTGAGGGAACACACATTCTTACAAAATCGTTTTATTTTTTGGGTGGGTCACACATTCTGACGGCCGTCAGAAATGGTGACCTATGTGGTAATGGCTCTATGATGACTCTAAATTGGAAAAATGGCTCCATATGAGTGTTAAATTGATAAAATAACAACCCCAAACCATCTTTCGAAGTATTAATACATTTGGGAATCAGTTACGGAGGGAACAAACATTCTTAAATAATCGTTTAATTTTTTTGGTGGGTCACACATTCTGACGGCCGTCAGAAATGGTGACCTATGCGGTAATGGCTCTATGATGACTCTAAATCGGGAAAAAAGGCTCCAGAATAGTGTTAAATTGATAAAATAACAACCCCAAACAATCTTTCGAAGTATTAATACATTTGGGAATCAGTTACGGAGGGAACACACATTCTTACAAAATCGTTTAATTTTTTGGGTGGGTCACACATTCTGACAACCGTCAGAAATGGTGACCTATGTGGTAATGGCTCTATGATGACTCTAAATGGGGAAAACGGCTCCAGAATAGTGTTAAATTGATAAAATAAAAAACCCCAAACCATCTTTCGAAGTATTAATACATTTGGGAATTAGTTACTGAGGGAACACACATTCTTACAAAATCGTTTTATTTTTTGGGTGGGTCACACATTCTGACGGCCGTCAGAAATGGTGACCTATGTGGTAATGGCTCTATGATGACTCTAAATTGGAAAAATGGCTCCATATGAGTGTTAAATTGATAAAATAAAAACCCCAAACAATCTTTCGAAGTATTAATACATTTGGGAATCAGTTACGGAGGGAACACACATTCTTACAAAATCGTTTAATTTTTTGGGTGGGTCACACATTCTGACAGCCGTCAGAAATGGTGACCTATGTGGTAATGGCTCTATGATGACTCTAAATGGGGAAAACGGCTCCAGAATAGTGTTAAATTGATAAAATAAAAAACCCCAAACCATCTTTCGAAGTATTAATACATTTGGGAATTAGTTACTGAGGGAACACACATTCTTACAAAATCGTTTTATTTTTTGGGTGGGTCACACATTCTGACGGCCGTCAGAAATGGTGACCTATGTGGTAATGGCTCTATGATGACTCTAAATTGGAAAAATGGCTCCATATGAGTGTTAAATTGATAAAATAACAACCCCAAACCATCTTTCGAAGTATTAATACATTTGGGAATCAGTTACGGAGGGAACAAACATTCTTAAATAATCGTTTAATTTTTTTGGTGGGTCACACATTCTGACGGCCGTCAGAAATGGTGACCTATGCGGTAATGGCTCTATGATGACTCTAAATGGGGAAAATGGCTCCAGAATAGTGTTAAATTGATAAAATAACAACCCCAAACCATCTTTCGAAGTATTAATACATTTGGGAATAAGTTAGTGAGGGAACACACATTCTTACAAAATCGTTTTATTTTTTGGGTGGGTCACACATTCTGACGGCCGTCAGAAATGGTGACCTATGTGGTAATGGCTCTATGATGACTCTAAATTGGAAACATAGCTCCTGAATAGTGTTAAATTGATAAAATAACAACCCCAAACCATCTTTCGAAGTATTAATACATTTGGGAATAAGTTACTGAGGGAACACACATTCTTACAAAATCGTTTTATTTTTTGGGTGGGTCACACATTCTGACGGCCGTCAGAAATGGTAACCTATGTGGTAATCGCTCTATGATGACTCTAAATCGGAAAACATGGCTCCAGATGAGTGTTAAATTGATAAAATAACAACCCCAAACCATCTTTCGAAGTATTAATACATTTGGGAATTAGCTACTGAGGGAACACACATTCTTAAATAATTGTTTTATTTTTTGGGTGGGTCACACATTCTGACGGCCGTCAGAAATGGTGACCTATGTGGTAATGGCTCTATGATGACTCTAAATCGGAAACAATTTCTCCAGATTAGTGTGAATTAATGAATTATCTACCCCAAGCCATCTTTCGAAATTTTAATACTTTTGGGAAACAGTTACGGAGGGAACACACATTCTTACAAAATCGTTTTATTTTTTGGGTGGGTCACACAGTCTGACAGCCGTCAGAAATGGTGACCTATGTGGTAATGGCTCTATGATGACTCTAAATTGGAAACATAGCTCCTGAATAGTGTTAAATTGATAAAATAACAACCCCAAACCATCTTTCGAAGTATTAATACATTTGAGAATAAGTTACTGAGGGAACACACATTCTTACAAAATCGTTTTATTTTTTGGGTGGGTCACACATTCTGACGGCCGTCAGAAATGGTGACCTATTTGGTAATGGCTTTATGATGACTCTAAATCGGAAAACATGGTTCCAGATGAGTATTAAATTGTTGAAATAACAACCCTTAACCCTCTTTCACAGTTAATACATTTGGGAAGCAGTTACGGAGGGAACAAACTTTCTTAAATAATCGTTTAATTTTTTTGGTGGGTCACACATTCTGACGGCCGTCAGAAATGGTGACCTATGCGGTAATGGCTCTATGATGACTCTAAATCGGAAAAAAAGGCTCCAGAATAGTGTTAAATTGATAAAATAACAACCCCAAACAATCTGTCGAAGTATTAATACATTTGGGAATCAGTTACGGAGGGAACACACATTCTTACAAAATCGTTTAATTTTTTGGGTGGGTCAAACATTCTGACAGCCGTCAGAAATGGTGACCTATGCGGTAATGGCTCTATGATGACTCTAAATCGGAAAAAAAGGCTCCAGAATAGTGTTAAATTGATAAAATAACAACCCCAAACAATCTTTCGAAGTATTAATACATTTGGGAATCAGTTACGGAGGGAACACACATTCTTACAAAATCGTTTAATTTTTTGGGTGGGTCACACATTCTGACAGCCGTCAGAAATGGTGACCTATTTGGTAATGGCTTTATGATGACTCTAAATCGGAAAACATGGTTCCAGATGAGTATTAAATTGTTGAAATAACAACCCTTAACCCTCTTTCACAGTTAATACATTTGGGAAGCAGTTACGGAGGGAACAAACTTTCTTAAATAATCGTTTAATTTTTTTGGTGGGTCACACATTCTGACGGCCGTCAGAAATGGTGACCTATGCGGTAATTGCTCTATGATGACTCTAAATCGGAAAAAAAGGCTCCAGAATAGTGTTAAATTGATAAAATAACAACCCCAAACAATCTGTCGAAGTATTAATACATTTGGGAATCAGTTACGGAGGGAACACACATTCTTACAAAATCGTTTAATTTTTTGGGTGGGTCAAACATTCTGACAGCCGTCAGAAATGGTGACCTATGCGGTAATGGCTCTATGATGACTCTAAATCGGAAAAAAAGGCTCCAGAATAGTGTTAAATTGATAAAATAACAACCCCAAACAATCTTTCGAAGTATTAATACATTTGGGAATCAGTTACGGAGGGAACACACATTCTTACAAAATCGTTTAATTTTTTGGGTGGGTCACACATTCTGACAGCCGTCAGAAATGGTGACCTATGTGGTAATGGCTCTATGATGACTCTAAATGGGGAAAACGGCTCCAGAATAGTGTTAAATTGATAAAATAAAAAACCCCAAACCATCTTTCGAAGTATTAATACATTTGGGAATTAGTTACTGAGGGAACACACATTCTTACAAAATCGTTTTATTTTTTGGGTGGGTCACACATTCTGACGGCCGTCAGAAATGGTGACCTATGTGGTAATGGCTCTATGATGACTCTAAACCGGAAAACATGGCTCCATATGAGTGTTAAATTGATAAAATAACAACCCCAAACCATCTTTCGAAGTATTAATACATTTGGGAATTAGCTACTGAGGGAACACACATTCTTACAAAATCGTTTTATTTTTTGGGTGGGTCACACATTCTGACGGCCGTCAGAAATGGTGACCTATGTGGTAATGGCTCTATGATGACTCTAAATTGGAAAAATGGCTCCATATGAGTGTTAAATTGATAAAATAACAACCCCAAACCATCTTTCGAAGTATTAATACATTTGGGAATCAGTTACGGAGGGAACAAACATTCTTACAAAATCGTTTTATTTTTTTGGTGGGTCACACATTCTGACGGCCGTCAGAAATGGTGACCTATGTGGTAATGGCTCTATGATGACTCTAAATCGGAAAACATGGCTCCATATGAGTGTTAAATTGATAAAATAACAACCCTTAACCCTCTTTCGAAAGTAATACATTTGGGAAGCAGTTACGGAGGGAACAAACATTCTTAAATAATCGTTTTATTTTTTGGGTGGGTCACACATTCTGACGGCCGTCAGAAATGGTGACCTATGTGGTAATGGCTCTATGATGACTCTAAATCGGAAAACATGGCTCCATATGAGTGTTAAATTGATAAAATAACAACCCCAAACCATCTTTCGAAGTATTAATACATTTGGGAATTAGCTACTGAGGGAACACACATACTTACAAAATCGTTTTATTTTTTGGGTGGGTCACACATTCTGACGGCCGTCAGAAATGGTGACCTATGTGGTAATGGCTCTATGATGACTCTAAATCGGAAAACATGGCTCCAGATGAGTGTTAAATTGTTGAAATAACAACCCTTAACCCTCTTTCGAAAGTAATACATTTGGGAATCAGTTACGGAGGGAACAAACATTCTTACAAAATCGTTTTATTTTTTTGGTGGGTCACACATTCTGACGGCCGTCAGAAATGGTGACCTATGTGGTAATGGCTCTATGATGACTCTAAATCGGAAAACATGGCTCCAAATGAGTGTTAAATTGATAAAATAACAACCCCAAACCATCTTTCGAAGTATTAATACATTTGGGAATTAGCTACTGAGGGAACACACATTCTTACAAAATCGTTTAATTTTTTTGGTGGGTCACACATTCTGACGGCCGTCAGAAATGGTGACCTATGTGGTAATGGCTCTATGATGACTCTAAATCGGAAAACATGGCTCCAGATGAGTGTTAAATTGTTGAAATAACAACCCTTAACCCTCTTTCGAAGTTAATACATTTGGGAAGCAGTTACGGAGGGAACAAACATTCTTAAATAATCGTTTTATTTTTTTGGTGGGTCACACATTCTGACGGCCGTCAGAAATGGTGACCTATATGTGGTAATGGCTCTATGATGATTCTAAATCAGAAAAAAGGCTCCAGATTAGTGTTAAATTGATAAAATAACAACCCCAAACCATCTTTCGAAGTATTAATACATTTGGGAATAAGTTACTGAGGGAACACACATTCTTACAAAATCGTTTTATTTTTTTGGTGGGTCACACATTCTGACGGCCGTCAGAAATGGTGACCTATGTGGTAATGGCTCTATGATGACTCTAAATCGGAAAACATGGCTCCAGATTGGTGTTAAATTGATAAAATAACAACCCCAAACCATCTTTCGAAGTATTAATACATTTGGGAACTAGCTACTGAGGGAACACACATTCTTACAAAATCGTTTTATTTTTTTGGTGGGTCACACATTCTGACGGCCGTCAGAAATGGTGACCTATGTGGTAATGGCTCTATGATGACTCTAAATCGGAAAACATGGCTCCATATGAGTGTTAAATTGATAAAATAACAACCCTTAACCCTCTTTCGAAAGTAATACATTTGGGAAGCAGTTACGGAGGGAACAAACATTCTTAAATAATCGTTTTATTTTTTTGGTGGGTCACACATTCTGACAGCCGTCAGAAATGGTGACCTATGTGGTAATGGCTCTATGATGACTCTAAATTGGAAACATGGCTCCAGAATAGTGTTAAATTGATAAAATAACAACCCCAAACCATCTTTCGAAGTATTAATACATTTGGGAATTAGCTACTGAGGGAACACACATTCTTACAAAATCATTTTATTTTTTTGGTGGGTCACACATTCTGACGGCCGTCAGAAATGGTGACCTATGTGGTAATGGCTCTATGATGACTCTAAATCGGAAAACATGGCTCCATATGAGTGTTAAATTGATAAAATAACAACCCTTAACCCTCTTTCGAAAGTAATACATTTGGGAAGCAGTTACGGAGGGAACACACATTCTTACAAAATCGTTTTATTTTTTGGGTGGGTCACACATTCTGACAGCCGTCAGAAATGGTGACCTATGTGGTAATGGCTTTATGATCACTCTAAATCGGAAAACATGGTTCCAGATGAGTATTAAATTGTTGAAATAACAACCCTTAACCCTCTTTCAAAGTTAATACATTTGGGAAGCAGTTACGGAGGGAACAAACATTCTTAAATAATCGTTTAATTTTTTGGGTGGGTCACACATTCTGACGGCTGTCAGAAATGGTGACCTATATGTGGTAATGGCTCTATGATGACTCTAAATCGGAAAAAAGGCACCAGATGAGTGTTAAATTGATAAAATAACAACCCCAAACCATCTTTCGAAGGATTAATACATTTGGGAATCAGTTACGGAGGGAATACACATTCTTACAAAATCGTTTTATTTTTTTGGTGGGTCACACATTCTGACAGCCGTCAGAAATGGTGACCTATGTGGTAACGGCTCTATGATGACTCTAAATTGGAAACATAGCTCCTGAATAGTGTTAAATTGATAAAATAACAACCCCAAACCATCTTTCGAAGTATTAATACATTTGGGAATAAGTTAGTGAGGGAACACACATTCTTACAAAATCGTTTTATTTTTTGGGTGGGTCACACATTCTGACGGGCGTCATAAATGGTGACCTATATGGTAATGGCTCTATGATGACTCTAAATTGGAAACATAGCTCCTGAATAGTGTTAAATTGATAAAATAACAACCCCAAACCATCTTTCGAAGTATTAATACATTTGGGAATAAGTTACTGAGGGAACACACATTCTTACAAAATCGTTTTATTTTTTGGGTGGGTCACACATTCTGACGGCCGTCAGAAATGGTGACCTATTTGGTAATGGCTTTATGATGACTCTAAATCGGAAAACATGGTTCCAGATGAGTATTAAATTGTTGAAATAACAACCCTTAACCCTCTTTCACAGTTAATACATTTGGGAAGATGTTACGGAGGGAACAAACGTTCTTAAATAATCGTTTAATTTTTTTGGTGGGTCACACATTCTGACGGCCGTCAGAAATGGTGACCTATGCGGTACTGGCTCTATGATGACTCTAAATCGGAAAAAAAGGCTCCAGAATAGTGTTAAATTGATAAAATAACAACCCCAAACAATCTTTCGAAGTATTAATACATTTGGGAATCAGTTACTGAGGGAACACACATTCTCACAAAATCGTTTTATTTTTTGGGTGGGTCACACATTCTGACGGCCGTCAGAAATGGTGACCTATGTGGTAATGGCTCTATGATGACTCTAAATTGGAAAAATGGCTCCATATGAGTGTTAAATTGATAAAATAACAACCCCAAACCATCTTTCGAAGTATTAATACATTTGGGAATCAGTTACGGAGGGAACAAACATTCTTACAAAATCGTTTTATTTTTTTGGTGGGTCACACATTCTGACGGCCGTCAGAAATGGTGACCTATGTGGTAATGGCTCTATGATGACTCTAAATCGGAAAACATGGCTCCAGATGAGTGTTAAATTGTTGAAATAACAACCCTTAACCCTCTTTCGAAGTTAATACATTTGGGAAGCAGTTACGGAGGGAACAAACATTCTTAAATAATCGTTTTATTTTTTTGGTGGGTCACACATTCTGACGGCCGTCAGAAATGGTGACCTATATGTGGTAATGGCTCTATGATGATTCTAAATCAGAAAAAAGGCTCCAGATTAGTGTTAAATTGATAAAATAACAACCCCAAACCATCTTTCGAAGTATTAATACATTTGGGAATTAGCTACTGAGGGAACACACATTCTTACAAAATCGTTTTATTTTTTGGGTGGGTCACACATTCTGACGGCCGTCAGAAATGGTAACCTATGTGGTAATCGCTCTATGATGACTCTAAATCGGAAAACATGGCTCCAGATGAGTGTTAAATTGATAAAATAACAACCCCAAACCATCTTTCGAAGTATTAATACATTTGGGAATTAGCTACTGAGGGAACACACATTCTTAAATAATTGTTTTATTTTTTGGGTGGGTCACACATTCTGACGGCCGTCAGAAATGGTGACCTATGTGGTAATGGCTCTATGATGACTCTAAATTGGAAACATAGCTCCTGAATAGTGTTAAATTGATAAAATAACAACCCCAAACCATCTTTCGAAGTATTAATACATTTGGGAATAAGTTACTGAGGGAACACACATTCTTACAAAATCGTTTTATTTTTTGGGTGGGTCACACATTCTGACGGCCGTCAGAAATGGTGACCTATTTGGTAATGGCTTTATGATGACTCTAAATCGGAAAACATGGTTCCAGATGAGTATTAAATTGTTGAAATAACAACCCTTAACCCTCTTTCACAGTTAATACATTTGGGAAGCAGTTACGGAGGGAACAAACGTTCTTAAATAATCGTTTAATTTTTTTGGTGGGTCACACATTCTGACGGCCGTCAGAAATGGTGACCTATGCGGTAATGGCTCTATGATGACTCTAAATCGGAAAAAAAGGCTCCAGAATAGTGTTAAATTGATAAAATAACAACCCCAAACAATCTGTCGAAGTATTAATACATTTGGGAATCAGTTACGGAGGGAACACACATTCTTACAAAATCGTTAAATTTTTTGGGTGGGTCACACATTCTGACAGCCGTCAGAAATGGTGACCTATGTGGTAATGGCTCTATGATGACTCTAAATGGGGAAAACGGCTCCAGAATAGTGTTAAATTGATAAAATAAAAAACCCCAAACCATCTTTAGAAGTATTAATACATTTGGGAATTAGTTACTGAGGGAACACACATTCTTACAAAATCGTTTTATTTTTTGGGTGGGTCACACATTCTGACGGCCGTCAGAAATGGTGACCTATGTGGTAATGGCTCTATGATGACTCTAAATTGGAAAAATGGCTCCATATGAGTGTTAAATTGATAAAATAACAACCCCAAACCATCTTTCGAAGTATTAATACATTTGGGAATCAGTTACGGAGGGAACAAACATTCTTAAATAATCGTTTAATTTTTTTGGTGGGTCACACATTCTGACGGCCGTCAGAAATGGTGACCTATGCGGTAATGGCTCTATGATGACTCTAAATCGGGAAAAAAGGCTCCAGAATAGTGTTAAATTGATAAAATAACAACCCCAAACAATCTTTCGAAGTATTAATACATTTGGGAATCAGTTACGGAGGGAACACACATTCTTACAAAATCGTTTAATTTTTTGGGTGGGTCACACATTCTGACAGCCGTCAGAAATGGTGACCTATGTGGTAATGGCTCTATGATGACTCTAAATGGGGAAAACGGCTCCAGAATAGTGTTAAATTGATAAAATAAAAAACCCCAAACCATCTTTCGAAGTATTAATACATTTGGGAATTAGTTACTGAGGGAACACACATTCTTACAAAATCGTTTTATTTTTTGGGTGGGTCACACATTCTGACGGCCGTCAGAAATGGTGACCTATGTGGTAATGGCTCTATGATGACTCTAAATTGGAAAAATGGCTCCATATGAGTGTTAAATTGATAAAATAAAAACCCCAAACAATCTTTCGAAGTATTAATACATTTGGGAATCAGTTACGGAGGGAACACACATTCTTACAAAATCGTTTAATTTTTTGGGTGGGTCACACATTCTGACAGCCGTCAGAAATGGTGACCTATGTGGTAATGGCTCTATGATGACTCTAAATGGGGAAAACGGCTCCAGAATAGTGTTAAATTGATAAAATAAAAAACCCCAAACCATCTTTCGAAGTATTAATACATTTGGGAATTAGTTACTGAGGGAACACACATTCTTACAAAATCGTTTCATTTTTTGGGTGGGTCACACATTCTGACGGCCGTCAGAAATGGTGACCTATGTGGTAATGGCTCTATGATGACTCTAAATTGGAAAAATGGCTCCATATGAGTGTTAAATTGATAAAATAACAACCCCAAACCATCTTTCGAAGTATTAATACATTTGGGAATCAGTTACGGAGGGAACAAACATTCTTAAATAATCGTTTAATTTTTTTGGTGGGTCACACATTCTGACGGCCGTCAGAAATGGTGACCTATGCGGTAATGGCTCTATGATGACTCTAAATGGGGAAAATGGCTCCAGAATAGTGTTAAATTGATAAAATAACAACCCCAAACCATCTTTCGAAGTATTAATACATTTGGGAATAAGTTAGTGAGGGAACACACATTCTTACAAAATCGTTTTATTTTTTGGGTGGGTCACACATTCTGACGGCCGTCAGAAATGGTGACCTATGTGGTAATGGCTCTATGATGACTCTAAATTGGAAACATAGCTCCTGAATAGTGTTAAATTGATAAAATAACAACCCCAAACCATCTTTCGAAGTATTAATACATTTGGGAATCAGTTACGGAGGGAACAAACATTCTTACAAAATCGTTTTATTTTTTTGGTGGGTCACACATTCTGACGGCCGTCAGAAATGGTGACCTATGTGGTAATGGCTCTATGATGACTCTAAATCGGAAAACATGGCTCCATATGAGTGTAAAATTGATAAAATAACAACCCTTAACCCTCTTTCGAAAGTAATACATTTGGGAAGCAGTTACGGAGGGAACAAACATTCTTAAATAATCGTTTTATTTTTTGGGTGGGTCACACATTCTGACGGCCGTCAGAAATGGTGACCTATGTGGTAATGGCTCTATGATGACTCTAAATCGGAAAACATGGCTCCATATGAGTGTTAAATTGATAAAATAACAACCCCAAACCATCTTTCGAAGTATTAATACATTTGGGAATTAGCTACTGAGGGAACACACATTCTTACAAAATCGTTTTATTTTTTGGGTGGGTCACACATTCTGACGGCCGTCAGAAATGGTGACCTATGTGGTAATGGCTCTATGATGACTCTAAATCGGAAAACATGGCTCCATATGAGTGTTAAATTGATAAAATAACAACCCCAAACCATCTTTCGAAGTATTAATACATTTGGGAATTAGCTACTGAGGGAACACACATTCTTACAAAATCGTTTTATTTTTTGGGTGGGTCAGACATTCTGACGGCCGTCAGAAATGGTGACCTATGTGGTAATGGCTCTATGATGACTCTAAATCGGAAAACATGGCTCCAGATGAGTGTTAAATTGTTGAAATAACAACCCTTAACCCTCTTTCGAAAGTAATACATTTGGGAATCAGTTACGGAGGGAACAAACATTCTTACAAAATCGTTTTATTTTTTGGGTGGGTCACACATTCTGACGGCCGTCAGAAATGGTGAGCTATGTGGTAATGGCTCTATGATGACTCTAAATCGGAAAACATGGCTCCAGATGAGTGTTAAATTGTTGAAATAACAACCCTTAACCCTCTTTCGAAGTTAATACATTTGGGAAGCAGTTACGGAGGGAACAAACATTCTTAAATAATCGTTTTATTTTTTTGGTGGGTCACACATTCTGACGGCCGTCAGAAATGGTGACCTATATGTGGTAATGGCTCTATGATGACTCTAAATTGGAAACATAGCTCCTGAATAGTGTTAAATTGATAAAATAACAACCCCAAACCATCTTTCGAAGTATTAATACATTTGGGAATAAGTTACTGAGGGAACACACATTCTTACAAAATCGTTTTATTTTTTGGGTGGGTCACACATTCTGACGGCCGTCAGAAATGGTGACCTATTTGGTAATGGCTTTATGATGACTCTAAATCGGAAAACATGGTTCCAGATGAGTATTAAATTGTTGAAATAACAACCCTTAACCCTCTTTCACAGTTAATACATTTGGGAAGCAGTTACGGAGGGAACAAACGTTCTTAAATAATCGTTTAATTTTTTTGGTGGGTCACACATTCTGACGGCCGTCAGAAATGGTGACCTATGCGGTAATGGCTCTATGATGACTCTAAATCGGAAAAAAAGGCTCCAGAATAGTGTTAAATTGATAAAATAACAACCCCAAACAATCTGTCGAAGTATTAATACATTTGGGAATCAGTTACGGAGGGAACACACATTCTTACAAAATCGTTAAATTTTTTGGGTGGGTCACACATTCTGACAGCCGTCAGAAATGGTGACCTATGTGGTAATGGCTCTATGATGACTCTAAATGGGGAAAACGGCTCCAGAATAGTGTTAAATTGATAAAATAAAAAACCCCAAACCATCTTTCGAAGTATTAATACATTTGGGAATTAGTTACTGAGGGAACACACATTCTTACAAAATCGTTTTATTTTTTGGGTGGGTCACACATTCTGACGGCCGTCAGAAATGGTGACCTATGTGGTAATGGCTCTATGATGACTCTAAATTGGAAAAATGGCTCCATATGAGTGTTAAATTGATAAAATAACAACCCCAAACCATCTTTCGAAGTATTAATACATTTGGGAATCAGTTACGGAGGGAACAAACATTCTTAAATAATCGTTTAATTTTTTTGGTGGGTCACACATTCTGACGGCCGTCAGAAATGGTGACCTATGCGGTAATGGCTCTATGATGACTCTAAATCGGGAAAAAAGGCTCCAGAATAGTGTTAAATTGATAAAATAACAACCCCAAACAATCTTTCGAAGTATTAATACATTTGGGAATCAGTTACGGAGGGAACACACATTCTTACAAAATCGTTTAATTTTTTGGGTGGGTCACACATTCTGACAGCCGTCAGAAATGGTGACCTATGTGGTAATGGCTCTATGATGACTCTAAATGGGGAAAACGGCTCCAGAATAGTGTTAAATTGATAAAATAAAAAACCCCAAACCATCTTTCGAAGTATTAATACATTTGGGAATTAGTTACTGAGGGAACACACATTCTTACAAAATCGTTTTATTTTTTGGGTGGGTCACACATTCTGACGGCCGTCAGAAATGGTGACCTATGTGGTAATGGCTCTATGATGACTCTAAATTGGAAAAATGGCTCCATATGAGTGTTAAATTGATAAAATAAAAACCCCAAACAATCTTTCGAAGTATTAATACATTTGGGAATCAGTTACGGAGGGAACACACATTCTTACAAAATCGTTTAATTTTTTGGGTGGGTCACACATTCTGACAGCCGTCAGAAATGGTGACCTATGTGGTAATGGCTCTATGATGACTCTAAATGGGGAAAACGGCTCCAGAATAGTGTTAAATTGATAAAATAAAAAACCCCAAACCATCTTTCGAAGTATTAATACATTTGGGAATTAGTTACTGAGGGAACACACATTCTTACAAAATCGTTTTATTTTTTGGGTGGGTCACACATTCTGACGGCCGTCAGAAATGGTGACCTATGTGGTAATGGCTCTATGATGACTCTAAATTGGAAAAATGGCTCCATATGAGTGTTAAATTGATAAAATAACAACCCCAAACCATCTTTCGAAGTATTAATACATTTGGGAATCAGTTACGGAGGGAACAAACATTCTTAAATAATCGTTTAATTTTTTTGGTGGGTCACACATTCTGACGGCCGTCAGAAATGGTGACCTATGCGGTAATGGCTCTATGATGACTCTAAATGGGGAAAATGGCTCCAGAATAGTGTTAAATTGATAAAATAACAACCCCAAACCATCTTTCGAAGTATTAATACATTTGGGAATAAGTTAGTGAGGGAACACACATTCTTACAAAATCGTTTTATTTTTTGGGTGGGTCACACATTCTGACGGCCGTCAGAAATGGTGACCTATGTGGTAATGGCTCTATGATGACTCTAAATTGGAAACATAGCTCCTGAATAGTGTTAAATTGATAAAATAACAACCCCAAACCATCTTTCGAAGTATTAATACATTTGGGAATAAGTTACTGAGGGAACACACATTCTTACAAAATCGTTTTATTTTTTGGGTGGGTCACACATTCTGACGGCCGTCAGAAATGGTAACCTATGTGGTAATCGCTCTATGATGACTCTAAATCGGAAAACATGGCTCCAGATGAGTGTTAAATTGATAAAATAACAACCCCAAACCATCTTTCGAAGTATTAATACATTTGGGAATTAGCTACTGAGGGAACACACATTCTTAAATAATTGTTTTATTTTTTGGGTGGGTCACACATTCTGACGGCCGTCAGAAATGGTGACCTATGTGGTAATGGCTCTATGATGACTCTAAATCGGAAACAATTTCTCCAGATTAGTGTGAATTAATGAATTATCTACCCCAAGCCATCTTTCGAAATTTTAATACTTTTGGGAAACAGTTACGGAGGGAACACACATTCTTACAAAATCGTTTTATTTTTTGGGTGGGTCACACAGTCTGACAGCCGTCAGAAATGGTGACCTATGTGGTAATGGCTCTATGATGACTCTAAATTGGAAACATAGCTCCTGAATAGTGTTAAATTGATAAAATAACAACCCCAAACCATCTTTCGAAGTATTAATACATTTGAGAATAAGTTACTGAGGGAACACACATTCTTACAAAATCGTTTTATTTTTTGGGTGGGTCACACATTCTGACGGCCGTCAGAAATGGTGACCTATTTGGTAATGGCTTTATGATGACTCTAAATCGGAAAACATGGTTCCAGATGAGTATTAAATTGTTGAAATAACAACCCTTAACCCTCTTTCACAGTTAATACATTTGGGAAGCAGTTACGGAGGGAACAAACTTTCTTAAATAATCGTTTAATTTTTTTGGTGGGTCACACATTCTGACGGCCGTCAGAAATGGTGACCTATGCGGTAATGGCTCTATGATGACTCTAAATCGGAAAAAAAGGCTCCAGAATAGTGTTAAATTGATAAAATAACAACCCCAAACAATCTGTCGAAGTATTAATACATTTGGGAATCAGTTACGGAGGGAACACACATTCTTACAAAATCGTTTAATTTTTTGGGTGGGTCAAACATTCTGACAGCCGTCAGAAATGGTGACCTATGCGGTAATGGCTCTATGATGACTCTAAATCGGAAAAAAAGGCTCCAGAATAGTGTTAAATTGATAAAATAACAACCCCAAACAATCTTTCGAAGTATTAATACATTTGGGAATCAGTTACGGAGGGAACACACATTCTTACAAAATCGTTTAATTTTTTGGGTGGGTCACACATTCTGACAGCCGTCAGAAATGGTGACCTATTTGGTAATGGCTTTATGATGACTCTAAATCGGAAAACATGGTTCCAGATGAGTATTAAATTGTTGAAATAACAACCCTTAACCCTCTTTCACAGTTAATACATTTGGGAAGCAGTTACGGAGGGAACAAACTTTCTTAAATAATCGTTTAATTTTTTTGGTGGGTCACACATTCTGACGGCCGTCAGAAATGGTGACCTATGCGGTAATGGCTCTATGATGACTCTAAATCGGAAAAAAAGGCTCCAGAATAGTGTTAAATTGATAAAATAACAACCCCAAACAATCTGTCGAAGTATTAATACATTTGGGAATCAGTTACGGAGGGAACACACATTCTTACAAAATCGTTTAATTTTTTGGGTGGGTCAAACATTCTGACAGCCGTCAGAAATGGTGACCTATGCGGTAATGGCTCTATGATGACTCTAAATCGGAAAAAAAGGCTCCAGAATAGTGTTAAATTGATAAAATAACAACCCCAAACAATCTTTCGAAGTATTAATACATTTGGGAATCAGTTACGGAGGGAACACACATTCTTACAAAATCGTTTAATTTTTTGGGTGGGTCACACATTCTGACAGCCGTCAGAAATGGTGACCTATGTGGTAATGGCTCTATGATGACTCTAAATGGGGAAAACGGCTCCAGATGAGTGTTAAATTGATAAAATAAAAAACCCCAAACCATCTTTCGAAGTATTAATACATTTGGGAATTAGTTACTGAGGGAACAAACATTCTTACAAAATCGTTTTATTTTTTGGGTGGGTCACACATTCTGACGGCCGTCAGAAATGGTGACCTATGTGGTAATGGCTCTATGATGACTCTAAACCGGAAAACATGGCTCCATATGAGTGTTAAATTGATAAAATAACAACCCCAAACCATCTTTCGAAGTATTAATACATTTGGGAATTAGCTACTGAGGGAACACACATTCTTACAAAATCGTTTTATTTTTTGGGTGGGTCACACATTCTGACGGCCGTCAGAAATGGTGACCTATGTGGTAATGGCTCTATGATGACTCTAAATTGGAAAAATGGCTCCATATGAGTGTTAAATTGATAAAATAACAACCCCAAACCATCTTTCGAAGTATTAATACATTTGGGAATCAGTTACGGAGGGAACAAACATTCTTACAAAATCGTTTTATTTTTTTGGTGGGTCACACATTCTGACGGCCGTCAGAAATGGTGACCTATGTGGTAATGGCTCTATGATGACTCTAAATCGGAAAACATGGCTCCATATGAGTGTTAAATTGATAAAATAACAACCCTTAACCCTCTTTCGAAAGTAATACATTTGGGAAGCAGTTACGGAGGGAACAAACATTCTTAAATAATCGTTTTATTTTTTGGGTGGGTCACACATTCTGACGGCCGTCAGAAATGGTGACCTATGTGGTAATGGCTCTATGATGACTCTAAATCGGAAAACATGGCTCCATATGAGTGTTAAATTGATAAAATAACAACCCCAAACCATCTTTCGAAGTATTAATACATTTGGGAATTAGCTACTGAGGGAACACACATTCTTACAAAATCGTTTTATTTTTTGGGTGGGTCACACATTCTGACGGCCGTCAGAAATGGTGACCTATGTGGTAATGGCTCTATGATGACTCTAAATCGGAAAACATGGCTCCAGATGAGTGTTAAATTGTTGAAATAACAACCCTTAACCCTCTTTCGAAAGTAATACATTTGGGAATCAGTTACGGAGGGAACAAACATTCTTACAAAATCGTTTTATTTTTTTGGTGGGTCACACATTCTGACGGCCGTCAGAAATGGTGACCTATGTGGTAATGGCTCTATGATGACTCTAAATCGGAAAACATGGCTCCAAATGAGTGTTAAATTGATAAAATAACAACCCCAAACCATCTTTCGAAGTATTAATACATTTGGGAATTAGCTACTGAGGGAACACACATTCTTACAAAATCGTTTAATTTTTTTGGTGGGTCACACATTCTGACGGCCGTCAGAAATGGTGACCTATGTGGTAATGGCTCTATGATGACTCTAAATCGGAAAACATGGCTCCAGATGAGTGTTAAATTGTTGAAATAACAACCCTTAACCCTCTTTCGAAGTTAATACATTTGGGAAGCAGTTACGGAGGGAACAAACATTCTTAAATAATCGTTTTATTTTTTTGGTGGGTCACACATTCTGACGGCCGTCAGAAATGGTGACCTATATGTGGTAATGGCTCTATGATGATTCTAAATCAGAAAAAAGGCTCCAGATTAGTGTTAAATTGATAAAATAACAACCCCAAACCATCTTTCGAAGTATTAATACATTTGGGAATAAGTTACTGAGGGAACACACATTCTTACAAAATCGTTTTATTTTTTTGGTGGGTCACACATTCTGACGGCCGTCAGAAATGGTGACCTATGTGGTAATGGCTCTATGATGACTCTAAATCGGAAAATATGGCTCCAGATTGGTGTTAAATTGATAAAATAACAACCCCAAACCATCTTTCGAAGTATTAATACATTTGGGAACTAGCTACTGAGGGAACACACATTCTTACAAAATCGTTTTATTTTTTTGGTGGGTCACACATTCTGACGGCCGTCAGAAATGGTGACCTATGTGGTAATGGCTCTATGATGACTCTAAATCGGAAAACATGGCTCCATATGAGTGTTAAATTGATAAAATAACAACCCTTAACCCTCTTTCGAAAGTAATACATTTGGGAAGCAGTTACGGAGGGAACAAACATTCTTAAATAATCGTTTTATTTTTTTGGTGGGTCACACATTCTGACAGCCGTCAGAAATGGTGACCTATGTGGTAATGGCTCTATGATGACTCTAAATTGGAAACATGGCTCCAGAATAGTGTTAAATTGATAAAATAACAACCCCAAACCATCTTTCGAAGTATTAATACATTTGGGAATTAGCTACTGAGGGAACACACATTCTTACAAAATCATTTTATTTTTTTGGTGGGTCACACATTCTGACGGCCGTCAGAAATGGTGACCTATGTGGTAATGGCTCTATGATGACTCTAAATCGGAAAACATGGCTCCATATGAGTGTTAAATTGATAAAATAACAACCCTTAACCCTCTTTCGAAAGTAATACATTTGGGAAGCAGTTACGGAGGGAACACACATTCTTACAAAATCGTTTTATTTTTTGGGTGGGTCACACATTCTGACAGCCGTCAGAAATGGTGACCTATGTGGTAATGGCTTTATGATCACTCTAAATCGGAAAACATGGTTCCAGATGAGTATTAAATTGTTGAAATAACAACCCTTAACCCTCTTTCAAAGTTAATACATTTGGGAAGCAGTTACGGAGGGAACAAACATTCTTAAATAATCGTTTAATTTTTTGGGTGGGTCACACATTCTGACGGCTGTCAGAAATGGTGACCTATATGTGGTAATGGCTCTATGATGACTCTAAATCGGAAAAAAGGCTCCAGATGAGTGTTAAATTGATAAAATAACAACCCCAAACCATCTTTCGAAGGATTAATACATTTGGGAATCAGTTACGGAGGGAATACACATTCTTACAAAATCGTTTAATTTTTTGGGTGGGTCAAACATTCTGACAGCCGTCAGAAATGGTGACCTATGCGGTAATGGCTCTATGATGACTCTAAATCGGAAAAAAAGGCTCCAGAATAGTGTTAAATTGATAAAATAACAACCCCAAACAATCTTTCGAAGTATTAATACATTTGGGAATCAGTTACGGAGGGAACACACATTCTTACAAAATCGTTTAATTTTTTGGGTGGGTCACACATTCTGACAGCCGTCAGAAATGGTGACCTATTTGGTAATGGCTTTATGATGACTCTAAATCGGAAAACATGGTTCCAGATGAGTATTAAATTGTTGAAATAACAACCCTTAACCCTCTTTCACAGTTAATACATTTGGGAAGCAGTTACGGAGGGAACAAACTTTCTTAAATAATCGTTTAATTTTTTTGGTGGGTCACACATTCTGACGGCCGTCAGAAATGGTGACCTATGCGGTAATGGCTCTATGATGACTCTAAATCGGAAAAAAAGGCTCCAGAATAGTGTTAAATTGATAAAATAACAACCCCAAACAATCTGTCGAAGTATTAATACATTTGGGAATCAGTTACGGAGGGAACACACATTCTTACAAAATCGTTTAATTTTTTGGGTGGGTCAAACATTCTGACAGCCGTCAGAAATGGTGACCTATGCGGTAATGGCTCTATGATGACTCTAAATCGGAAAAAAAGGCTCCAGAATAGTGTTAAATTGATAAAATAACAACCCCAAACAATCTTTCGAAGTATTAATACATTTGGGAATCAGTTACGGAGGGAACACACATTCTTACAAAATCGTTTAATTTTTTGGGTGGGTCACACATTCTGACAGCCGTCAGAAATGGTGACCTATGTGGTAATGGCTCTATGATGACTCTAAATGGGGAAAACGGCTCCAGATGAGTGTTAAATTGATAAAATAAAAAACCCCAAACCATCTTTCGAAGTATTAATACATTTGGGAATTAGTTACTGAGGGAACAAACATTCTTACAAAATCGTTTTATTTTTTGGGTGGGTCACACATTCTGACGGCCGTCAGAAATGGTGACCTATGTGGTAATGGCTCTATGATGACTCTAAACCGGAAAACATGGCTCCATATGAGTGTTAAATTGATAAAATAACAACCCCAAACCATCTTTCGAAGTATTAATACATTTGGGAATTAGCTACTGAGGGAACACACATTCTTACAAAATCGTTTTATTTTTTGGGTGGGTCACACATTCTGACGGCCGTCAGAAATGGTGACCTATGTGGTAATGGCTCTATGATGACTCTAAATTGGAAAAATGGCTCCATATGAGTGTTAAATTGATAAAATAACAACCCCAAACCATCTTTCGAAGTATTAATACATTTGGGAATCAGTTACGGAGGGAACAAACATTCTTACAAAATCGTTTTATTTTTTTGGTGGGTCACACATTCTGACGGCCGTCAGAAATGGTGACCTATGTGGTAATGGCTCTATGATGACTCTAAATCGGAAAACATGGCTCCATATGAGTGTTAAATTGATAAAATAACAACCCTTAACCCTCTTTCGAAAGTAATACATTTGGGAAGCAGTTACGGAGGGAACAAACATTCTTAAATAATCGTTTTATTTTTTGGGTGGGTCACACATTCTGACGGCCGTCAGAAATGGTGACCTATGTGGTAATGGCTCTATGATGACTCTAAATCGGAAAACATGGCTCCATATGAGTGTTAAATTGATAAAATAACAACCCCAAACCATCTTTCGAAGTATTAATACATTTGGGAATTAGCTACTGAGGGAACACACATTCTTACAAAATCGTTTTATTTTTTGGGTGGGTCACACATTCTGACGGCCGTCAGAAATGGTGACCTATGTGGTAATGGCTCTATGATGACTCTAAATCGGAAAACATGGCTCCAGATGAGTGTTAAATTGTTGAAATAACAACCCTTAACCCTCTTTCGAAAGTAATACATTTGGGAATCAGTTACGGAGGGAACAAACATTCTTACAAAATCGTTTTATTTTTTTGGTGGGTCACACATTCTGACGGCCGTCAGAAATGGTGACCTATGTGGTAATGGCTCTATGATGACTCTAAATCGGAAAACATGGCTCCAAATGAGTGTTAAATTGATAAAATAACAACCCCAAACCATCTTTCGAAGTATTAATACATTTGGGAATTAGCTACTGAGGGAACACACATTCTTACAAAATCGTTTAATTTTTTTGGTGGGTCACACATTCTGACGGCCGTCAGAAATGGTGACCTATGTGGTAATGGCTCTATGATGACTCTAAATCGGAAAACATGGCTCCAGATGAGTGTTAAATTGTTGAAATAACAACCCTTAACCCTCTTTCGAAGTTAATACATTTGGGAAGCAGTTACGGAGGGAACAAACATTCTTAAATAATCGTTTTATTTTTTTGGTGGGTCACACATTCTGACGGCCGTCAGAAATGGTGACCTATATGTGGTAATGGCTCTATGATGATTCTAAATCAGAAAAAAGGCTCCAGATTAGTGTTAAATTGATAAAATAACAACCCCAAACCATCTTTCGAAGTATTAATACATTTGGGAATAAGTTACTGAGGGAACACACATTCTTACAAAATCGTTTTATTTTTTTGGTGGGTCACACATTCTGACGGCCGTCAGAAATGGTGACCTATGTGGTAATGGCTCTATGATGACTCTAAATCGGAAAATATGGCTCCAGATTGGTGTTAAATTGATAAAATAACAACCCCAAACCATCTTTCGAAGTATTAATACATTTGGGAACTAGCTACTGAGGGAACACACATTCTTACAAAATCGTTTTATTTTTTTGGTGGGTCACACATTCTGACGGCCGTCAGAAATGGTGACCTATGTGGTAATGGCTCTATGATGACTCTAAATCGGAAAACATGGCTCCATATGAGTGTTAAATTGATAAAATAACAACCCTTAACCCTCTTTCGAAAGTAATACATTTGGGAAGCAGTTACGGAGGGAACAAACATTCTTAAATAATCGTTTTATTTTTTTGGTGGGTCACACATTCTGACAGCCGTCAGAAATGGTGACCTATGTGGTAATGGCTCTATGATGACTCTAAATTGGAAACATGGCTCCAGAATAGTGTTAAATTGATAAAATAACAACCCCAAACCATCTTTCGAAGTATTAATACATTTGGGAATTAGCTACTGAGGGAACACACATTCTTACAAAATCATTTTATTTTTTTGGTGGGTCACACATTCTGACGGCCGTCAGAAATGGTGACCTATGTGGTAATGGCTCTATGATGACTCTAAATCGGAAAACATGGCTCCATATGAGTGTTAAATTGATAAAATAACAACCCTTAACCCTCTTTCGAAAGTAATACATTTGGGAAGCAGTTACGGAGGGAACACACATTCTTACAAAATCGTTTTATTTTTTGGGTGGGTCACACATTCTGACAGCCGTCAGAAATGGTGACCTATGTGGTAATGGCTTTATGATCACTCTAAATCGGAAAACATGGTTCCAGATGAGTATTAAATTGTTGAAATAACAACCCTTAACCCTCTTTCAAAGTTAATACATTTGGGAAGCAGTTACGGAGGGAACAAACATTCTTAAATAATCGTTTAATTTTTTGGGTGGGTCACACATTCTGACGGCTGTCAGAAATGGTGACCTATATGTGGTAATGGCTCTATGATGACTCTAAATCGGAAAAAAGGCTCCAGATGAGTGTTAAATTGATAAAATAACAACCCCAAACCATCTTTCGAAGGATTAATACATTTGGGAATCAGTTACGGAGGGAATACACATTCTTACAAAATCGTTTTATTTTTTTGGTGGGTCACACATTCTGACAGCCGTCAGAAATGGTGACCTATGTGGTAACGGCTCTATGATGACTCTAAATTGGAAACATAGCTCCTGAATAGTGTTAAATTGATAAAATAACAACCCCAAACCATCTTTCGAAGTATTAATACATTTGGGTATAAGTTAGTGAGGGAACACACATTCTTACAAAATCGTTTTATTTTTTGGGTGGGTCACACATTCTGACGGGCGTCATAAATGGTGACCTATATGGTAATGGCTCTATGATGACTCTAAATTGGAAACATAGCTCCTGAATAGTGTTAAATTGATAAAATAACAACCCCAAACCATCTTTCGAAGTATTAATACATTTGGGAATAAGTTACTGAGGGAACACACATTCTTACAAAATCGTTTTATTTTTTGGGTGGGTCACACATTCTGACGGCCGTCAGAAATGGTGACCTATTTGGTAATGGCTTTATGATGACTCTAAATCGGAAAACATGGTTCCAGATGAGTATTAAATTGTTGAAATAACAACCCTTAACCCTCTTTCACAGTTAATACATTTGGGAAGATGTTACGGAGGGAACAAACGTTCTTAAATAATCGTTTAATTTTTTTGGTGGGTCACACATTCTGACGGCCGTCAGAAATGGTGACCTATGCGGTACTGGCTCTATGATGACTCTAAATCGGAAAAAAAGGCTCCAGAATAGTGTTAAATTGATAAAATAACAACCCCAAACAATCTTTCGAAGTATTAATACATTTGGGAATCAGTTACTGAGGGAACACACATTCTCACAAAATCGTTTTATTTTTTGGGTGGGTCACACATTCTGACGGCCGTCAGAAATGGTGACCTATGTGGTAATGGCTCTATGATGACTCTAAATTGGAAAAATGGCTCCATATGAGTGTTAAATTGATAAAATAACAACCCCAAACCATCTTTCGAAGTATTAATACATTTGGGAATCAGTTACGGAGGGAACAAACATTCTTACAAAATCGTTTTATTTTTTTGGTGGGTCACACATTCTGACGGCCGTCAGAAATGGTGACCTATGTGGTAATGGCTCTATGATGACTCTAAATCGGAAAACATGGCTCCAGATGAGTGTTAAATTGTTGAAATAACAACCCTTAACCCTCTTTCGAAGTTAATACATTTGGGAAGCAGTTACGGAGGGAACAAACATTCTTAAATAATCGTTTTATTTTTTTGGTGGGTCACACATTCTGACGGCCGTCAGAAATGGTGACCTATATGTGGTAATGGCTCTATGATGATTCTAAATCAGAAAAAAGGCTCCAGATTAGTTTTAAATTGATAAAATAACAACCCCAAACCATCTTTCGAAGTACTAATACATTTGGGAATTAGCTACTGAGGGAACACACATTCTTACAAAATCGTTTTATTTTTTGGGTGGGTCACACATTCTGACGGCCGTCAGAAATGGTGACCTATGTGGTAAAGGTTCTATGATGACTCTAAATCGGAAAACATGGCTCCAGATGAGTGTTAAATTGATAAAATAACAACCCTTAACCCTCTTTCGAAAGTAATACATTTGGGAAGCAGTTACGGAGGGAACAAACATTCTTAAATAATCGTTTTATTTTTTTGGTGGGTCACACATTCTGACGGCCGTCAGAAATGGTGACCTATTTGGTAATGGCTTTATGATGACTCTAAATCGGAAAACATGGTTCCAGATGAGTATTAAATTGTTGAAATAACAACCCTTAACCCTCTTTCACAGTTAATACATTTGGGAAGATGTTACGGAGGGAACAAACGTTCTTAAATAATCGTTTAATTTTTTTGGTGGGTCACACATTCTGACGGCCGTCAGAAATGGTGACCTATGCGGTAATGGCTCTATGATGACTCTAAATCGGAAAAAAAGGCTCCAGAATAGTGTTAAATTGATAAAATAACAACCCCAAACAATCTTTCGAAGTATTAATACATTTGGGAATCAGTTACTGAGGGAACACACATTCTCACAAAATCGTTTTATTTTTTGGGTGGGTCACACATTCTGACGGCCGTCAGAAATGGTGACCTATGTGGTAATGGCTCTATGATGACTCTAAATTGGAAAAATGGCTCCATATGAGTGTTAAATTGATAAAATAACAACCCCAAACCATCTTTCGAAGTATTAATACATTTGGGAATCAGTTACGGAGGGAACAAACATTCTTACAAAATCGTTTTATTTTTTTGGTGGGTCACACATTCTGACGGCCGTCAGAAATGGTGACCTATGCGGTAATGGCTCTATGATGACTCTAAATCGGAAAAAAAGGCTCCAGAATAGTGTTAAATTGATAAAATAACAACCCCAAACCATCTTTCGAAGTATTAATACATTTGGGAATCAGTTACTGAGGGAACACACATTCTCACAAAATCGTTTTATTTTTTGGGTGGGTCACACATTCTGACGGCCGTCAGAAATGGTGACCTATGTGGTAATGGCTCTATGATGACTCTAAATTGGAAACATGGCTCCAGATGAGTGTTAAATTGTTGAAATAACAACCCTTAACCCTCTTTCGAAGTTAATACATTTGGGAAGCAGTTACGGAGGGAACAAACATTCTTAAATAATCGTTTTATTTTTTTGGTGGGTCACACATTCTGACGGCCGTCAGAAATGGTGACCTATATGTGGTAATGGCTCTATGATGATTCTAAATCAGAAAAAAGGCTCCATATTAGTGTTAAATTGATAAAATAACAACCCCAAACCATCTTTCGAAGTACTAATACATTTGGGAATTAGCTACTGAGGGAACACACATTCTTACAAAATCGTTTTATTTTTTGGGTGGGTCACACATTCTGACGGCCGTCAGAAATGGTGACCTATGTGGTAAAGGTTCTATGATGACTCTAAATCGGAAAACATGGCTCCAGATGAGTGTTAAATTGATAAAATAACAACCCTTAACCCTCTTTCGAAAGTAATACATTTGGGAAGCAGTTACGGAGGGAACAAACATTCTTAAATAATCGTTTTATTTTTTTGGTGGGTCACACATTCTGACGGCCGTCAGAAATGGTGACCTATGTGGTAATGGCTCTATGATGACTCTAAATCGGAAAACATGGCTCCAGATGAGTGTTAAATTGATAAAATAACAACCCCAAACCATCTTTCGAAGTATTAATACATTTGGGAATTAGCTACTGAGGGAACACACGTTCTTACAAAATCGTGTTATTTTTTTGGTGGGTCACACATTCTGACGGCCGTCAGAAATGGTGACCTATGTGGTAATGG
The DNA here is from genome assembly GCF_054491055.1 of Hypomesus nipponensis. NCBI lineage: Eukaryota > Metazoa > Chordata > Actinopteri > Osmeriformes > Osmeridae > Hypomesus > Hypomesus nipponensis. The sequence continues at coordinate 13,757,405 of NC_140375.1, read as the reverse complement.
CTCTATGATGACTCTAAATCGGAAAACATGGCTCCAGATGAGTGTTAAATTGTTGAAATAACAACCCTTAACCCTCTTTCGAAGTTAATACATTTGGGAAGCAGTTACGGAGGGAACAAACATTCTTAAATAATCGTTTTATTTTTTTGGTGGGTCACACATTCTGACGGCCGTCAGAAATGGTGACCTATATGTGGTAATGGCTCTGTGATGATTCTAAATCAGAAAAAAGGCTCCAGATTAGTGTTAAATTGATAAAATAACAACCCCAAACCATCTTTCGAAGTATTAATACATTTGGGAATTAGCTACTGAGGGAACACACATTCTTACAAAATCGTGTTATTTTTTTGGTGGGTCACACATTCTGACGGCCGTCAGAAATGGTAACCTATGTGGTAATGGCTCTATGATGACTCTAAATCGGAAAACATGGCTCCAGATGAGTGTTAAATTTATAAAATAACAACCCCAAACCATCTTTCGAAGTATTAATACATTTGGGAATTAGCTACTGAGGGAACACACATTCTTACAAAATCGTGTTATTTTTTTGGTGGGTCACACATTCTGACGGCCGTCAGAAATGGTGACCTATGTGGTAATGGCTCTATGATGACTCTAAATCGGAAAACATGGCTCCAGATGAGTGTTAAATTGTTGAAATAACAACCCTTAACCCTCTTTCGAAGTTAATACATTTGGGAAGCAGTTACGGAGGGAACAAACATTCTTAAATAATCGTTTTATTTTTTTGGTGGGTCACACATTCTGACGGCCGTCAGAAATGGTGACCTATATGTGGTAATGGCTCTGTGATGATTCTAAATCAGAAAAAAGGCACCAGATTAGTGTTAAATTGATAAAATAACAACCCCAAACCATCTTTCGAAGTATTAATACATTTGGGAATTAGCTACTGAGGGAACACACATTCTTACAAAATCGTTTTATTTTTTGGGTGGGTCACACATTCTGACGGCCGTCAGAAATGGTAACCTATGTGGTAATCGCTCTATGATGACTCTAAATCGGAAAACATGGCTCCAGATGAGTGTTAAATTGATAAAATAACAACCCCAAACCATCTTTCGAAGTATTAATACATTTGTGAATTAGCTACTGAGGGAACACACATTCTTAAATAATTGTTTTATTTTTTGGGTGGGTCACACATTCTGACGGCCGTCAGAAATGGTGACCTATGTGGTAATGGCTCTATGATGACTCTAAATTGGAAACATAGCTCCTGAATAGTGTTAAATTGATAAAATAACAACCCCAAACCATCTTTCGAAGTATTAATACATTTGGGAATAAGTTACTGAGGGAACACACATTCTTACAAAATCGTTTTATTTTTTGGGTGGGTCACACATTCTGACGGCCGTCAGAAATGGTGACCTATTTGGTAATGGCTTTATGATGACTCTAAATCGGAAAACATGGTTCCAGATGAGTATTAAATTGTTGAAATAACAACCCTTAACCCTCTTTCACAGTTAATACATTTGGGAAGCAGTTACGGAGGGAACAAACGTTCTTAAATAATCGTTTAATTTTTTTGGTGGGTCACACATTCTGACGGCCGTCAGAAATGGTGACCTATGCGGTAATGGCTCTATGATGACTCTAAATCGGAAAAAAAGGCTCCAGAATAGTGTTAAATTGATAAAATAACAACCCCAAATAATCTGTCGAAGTATTAATACATTTGGGAATCAGTTACGGAGGGAACACACATTCTTACAAAATCGTTTAATTTTTTGGGTGGGTCAAACATTCTGACAGCCGTCAGAAATGGTGACCTATGTGGTAATGGCTCTATGATGACTCTAAATGGGGAAAACGGCTCCAGAATAGTGTTAAATTGATAAAATAAAAAACCCCAAACCATCTTTCGAAGTATTAATACATTTGGGAATTAGTTACTGAGGGAACACACATTCTTACAAAATCGTTTTATTTTTTGGGTGGGTCACACATTCTGACGGCCGTCAGAAATGGTGACCTATGTGGTAATGGCTCTATGATGACTCTAAATTGGAAAAATGGCTCCATATGAGTGTTAAATTGATAAAATAACAACCCCAAACCATCTTTCGAAGTATTAATACATTTGGGAATCAGTTACGGAGGGAACAAACATTCTTAAATAATCGTTTAATTTTTTTGGTGGGTCACACATTCTGACGGCCGTCAGAAATGGTGACCTATGCGGTAATGGCTCTATGATGACTCTAAATCGGAAAAAAAGGCTCCAGAATAGTGTTAAATTGATAAAATAACAACCTCAAACAATCTTTCGAAGTATTAATACATTTGGGAATTAGTTACTGAGGGAACACACATTCTTACAAAATCGTTTTATTTTTTGGGTGGGTCACACATTCTGACGGCCGTCAGAAATGGTAACCTATGTGGTAATCGCTCTATGATGACTCTAAATCGGAAAACATGGCTCCAGATGAGTGTTAAATTGATAAAATAACAACCCCAAACCATCTTTCGAAGTATTAATACATTTGGGAATTAGCTACTGAGGGAACACACATTCTTAAATATATGTTTTATTTTTTGGTGGGTCACACATTCTGACGGCCGTCAGAAATGGTGACCTATGCGGTAATGGCTCTATGATGACTCTAAATGGGGAAAATGGCTCCAGAATAGTGTTAAATTGATAAAATAACAACCCCAAACCATCTTTCGAAGTATTAATACATTTGGGAATAAGTTAGTGAGGGAACACACATTCTTACAAAATCGTTTTATTTTTTGGGTGGGTCACACATTCTGACGGCCGTCAGAAATGGTGACCTATGTGGTAATGGCTCTATGATGACTCTAAATTGGAAACATAGCTCCTGAATAGTGTTAAATTGATAAAATAACAACCCCAAACCATCTTTCGAAGTATTAATACATTTGGGAATTAGCTACTGAGGGAACACACATTCTTAAATAATTGTTTTATTTTTTGGGTGGGTCACACATTCTGACGGCCGTCAGAAATGGTGACCTATGTGGTAATGGCTCTATGATGACTCTAAATCGGAAACAATTTCTCCAGATTAGTGTGAATTAATGAATTATCTACCCCAAGCCATCTTTCGAAATTTTAATACTTTTGGGAAACAGTTACGGAGGGAACACACATTCTTACAAAATCGTTTTATTTTTTGGGTGGGTCACACAGTCTGACAGCCGTCAGAAATGGTGACCTATGTGGTAATGGCTCTATGATGACTCTAAATTGGAAACATAGCTCCTGAATAGTGTTAAATTGATAAAATAACAACCCCAAACCATCTTTCGAAGTATTAATACATTTGGGAATAAGTTACTGAGGGAACACACATTCTTACAAAATCGTTTTATTTTTTGGGTGGGTCACACATTCTGACGACCGTCAGAAATGGTGACCTATTTGGTAATGGCTTTATGATGACTCTAAATCGGAAAACATGGTTCCAGATGAGTATTAAATTGTTGAAATAACAACCCTTAACCCTCTTTCACAGTTAATACATTTGGGAAGCAGTTACGGAGGGAACAAACGTTCTTAAATAATCGTTTAATTTTTTTGGTGGGTCACACATTCTGACGGCCGTCAGAAATGGTGACCTATGCGGTAATGGCTCTATGATGACTCTAAATCGGAAAAAAAGACTCCAGAATAGTGTTAAATTGATAAAATAACAACCCCAAACAATCTGTCGAAGTATTAATACATTTGGGAATCAGTTACGGAGGGAACACACATTCTTACAAAATCGTTTAATTTTTTGGGTGGGTCACACATTCTGACAGCCGTCAGAAATGGTGACCTATGTGGTAATGGCTCTATGATGACTCTAAATGGGGAAAACGGCTCCAGAATAGTGTTAAATTGATAAAATAAAAAACCCCAAACCATCTTTCGAAGTATTAATACATTTGGGAATTAGTTACTGAGGGAACACACATTCTTACAAAATCGTTTTATTTTTTGGGTGGGTCACACATTCTGACGGCCGTCAGAAATGGTGACCTATGTGGTAATGGCTCTATGATGACTCTAAATTGGAAAAATGGCTCCATATGAGTGTTAAATTGATAAAATAACAACCCCAAACCATCTTTCGAAGTATTAATACATTTGGGAATCAGTTACGGAGGGAACAAACATTCTTAAATAATCGTTTAATTTTTTTGGTGGGTCACACATTCTGACGGCCGTCAGAAATGGTGACCTATGCGGTAATGGCTCTATGATGACTCTAAATCGGAAAAAAAGGCTCCAGAATAGTGTTAAATTGATAAAATAACAACCCCAAACAATCTTTCGAAGTATTAATACATTTGGGAATCAGTTACGGAGGGAACACACATTCTTACAAAATCGTTTAATTTTTTGGGTGGGTCACACATTCTGACAGCCGTCAGAAATGGTGACCTATGTGGTAATGGCTCTATGATGACTCTAAATGGGGAAAACGGCTCCAGAATAGTGTTAAATTGATAAAATAAAAAACCCCAAACCATCTTTCGAAGTATTAATACATTTGGGAATTAGTTACTGAGGGAACACACATTCTTACAAAATCGTTTTATTTTTTGGGTGGGTCACACATTCTGACGGCCGTCAGAAATGGTGACCTATGTGGTAATGGCTCTATGATGACTCTAAATTGGAAAAATGGCTCCATATGAGTGTTAAATTGATAAAATAACAACCCCAAACAATCTTTCGAAGTATTAATACATTTGGGAATCAGTTACGGAGGGAACACACATTCTTACAAAATCGTTTAATTTTTTGGGTGGGTCACACATTCTGACAGCCGTCAGAAATGGTGACCTATGTGGTAATGGCTCTATGATGACTCTAAATGGGGAAAACGGCTCCAGAATAGTGTTAAATTGATAAAATAAAAAACCCCAAACCATCTTTCGAAGTATTAATACATTTGGGAATTAGTTACTGAGGGAACACACATTCTTACAAAATCGTTTTATTTTTTGGGTGGGTCACACATTCTGACGGCCGTCAGAAATGGTGACCTATGTGGTAATGGCTCTATGATGACTCTAAATTGGAAAAATGGCTCCATATGAGTGTTAAATTGATAAAATAACAACCCCAAACCATCTTTCGAAGTATGAATACATTTGGGAATCAGTTACGGAGGGAACAAACATTCTTAAATAATCGTTTAATTTTTTTGGTGGGTCACACATTCTGACGGCCGTCAGAAATGGTGACCTATGCGGTAATGGCTCTATGATGACTCTAAATGGGGAAAATGGCTCCAGAATAGTGTTAAATTGATAAAATAACAACCCCAAACCATCTTTCGAAGTATTAATACATTTGGGAATAAGTTAGTGAGGGAACACACATTCTTACAAAATCGTTTTATTTTTTGGGTGGGTCACACATTCTGACGGCCGTCAGAAATGGTGACCTATGTGGTAATGGCTCTATGATGACTCTAAATTGGAAACATAGCTCCTGAATAGTGTTAAATTGATAAAATAACAACCCCAAACCATCTTTCGAAGTATTAATACATTTGGGAATAAGTTACTGAGGGAACACACATTCTTACAAAATCGTTTTATTTTTTGGGTGGGTCACACATTCTGACGGCCGTCAGAAATGGTGACCTATTTGGTAATGGCTTTATGATGACTCTAAATCGGAAAACATGGTTCCAGATGAGTATTAAATTGTTGAAATAACAACCCTTAACCCTCTTTCACAGTTAATACATTTGGGAAGATGTTACGGAGGGAACAAACGTTCTTAAATAATCGTTTAATTTTTTTGGTGGGTCACACATTCTGACGGCCGTCAGAAATGGTGACCTATGCGGTAATGGCTCTATGATGACTCTAAATCGGAAAAAGGCTCCAGAATAGTGTTAAATTGATAAAATAACAACCCCAAACAATCTTTCGAAGTATTAATACATTTGGGAATCAGTTACTGAGGGAACACACATTCTCACAAAATCGTTTTATTTTGTTGGGTGGGTCACACATTCTGACGGCCGTCAGAAATGGTGACCTATGTGGTAATGGCTCTATGATGACTCTAAATTGGAAAAATGGCTCCATATGAGTGTTAAATTGATAAAAAAACAACCCCATACCATCTTTCGAAGTATTAATACATTTGGGAATCAGTTACGGAGGGAACAAACATTCTTACAAAATCGTTTTATTTTTTTGGTGGGTCACACATTCTGACGGCCGTCAGAAATGGTGACCTATGTGGTAATGGCTCTATGATGACTCTAAATCGGAAAACATGGCTCCAGATGAGTGTTAAATTGTTGAAATAACAACCCTTAACCCTCTTTCGAAGTTAATACATTTGGGAAGCAGTTACGGAGGGAACAAACATTCTTAAATAATCGTTTTATTTTTTTGGTGGGTCACACATTCTGACGGCCGTCAGAAATGGTGACCTATATGTGGTAATGGCTCTATGATGATTCTAAATCAGAAAAAAGGCTCCAGATTAGTGTTAAATTGATAAAATAACAACCCCAAACCATCTTTCGAAGTATTAATACATTTGGGAATTAGCTACTGAGGGAACACACATTCTTACAAAATCGTTTTATTTTTTGGGTGGGTCACACATTCTGACGGCCGTCAGAAATGGTAACCTATGTGGTAATCGCTCTATGATGACTCTAAATCGGAAAACATGGCTCCAGATGAGTGTTAAATTGATAAAATAACAACCCCAAACCATCTTTCGAAGTATTAATACATTTGGGAATTAGCTACTGAGGGAACACACATTCTTAAATAATTGTTTTATTTTTTTGGTGGGTCACACATTCTGACGGCCGTCAGAAATGGTGACCTATGTGGTAATGGCTCTATGATGACTCTAAATCGGAAACAATTTCTCCAGATTAGTGTGAATTAATGAATTATCTACCCCAAGCCATCTTTCGAAATTTTAATACTTTTGGGAAACAGTTACGGAGGGAACACACATTCTTACAAAATCGTTTTATTTTTTGGGTGGGTCACACAGTCTGACAGCCGTCAGAAATGGTGACCTATGTGGTAATGGCTCTATGATGACTCTAAATTGGAAACATAGCTCCTGAATAGTGTTAAATTGATAAAATAACAACCCCAAACCATCTTTTGAAGTATTAATACATTTGGGAATCAGTTACGGAGGGAACAAACATTCTTAAATAATCGTTTAATTTTTTTGGTGGATCACACATTCTGACGGCCGTCAGAAATGGTGACCTATAAGGTAATGGCTCTATGATGACTCTAAATCGGAAAAAAAGGCTCCAGAATAGTGTTAAATTGATAAAATAACAACCCCAAACAATCTTTCGAAGTATTAATACATTTGGGAATCAGTTACGGAGGGAACACACATTCTTACAAAATCGTTTAATTTTTTGGGTGGGTCACACATTCTGACAGCCGTCAGAAATGGTGACCTATGTGGTAATGGCTCTATGATGACTCTAAATGGGGAAAACGGCTCCAGAATAGTGTTAAATTGATAAAATAAAATACCCCAAACCATCTTTCGAAGTATTAATACATTTGGGAATTAGTTACTGAGGGAACACACATTCTTACAAAATCGTTTTATTTTTTGGGTGGGTCACACATTCTGACGGCCGTCAGAAATGGTGACCTATGTGGTAATGGCTCTATGATGACTCTAAATTGGAAAAATGGCTCCATATGAGTGTTAAATTGATAAAATAACAACCCCAAACAATCTTTCGAAGTATTAATACATTTGGGAATCAGTTACGGAGGGAACACACATTCTTACAAAATCGTTTAATTTTTTGGGTGGGTCACACATTCTGACAGCCGTCAGAAATGGTGACCTATGTGGTAATGGCTCTATGATGACTCTAAATGGGGAAAACGGCTCCAGAATAGTGTTAAATTGATAAAATAAAAAACCCCAAACCATCTTTCGAAGTATTAATACATTTGGGAATTAGTTACTGAGGGAACACACATTCTTACAAAATCGTTTTATTTTTTGGGTGGGTCACACATTCTGACGGCCGTCAGAAATGGTGACCTATGTGGTAATGGCTCTATGATGACTCTAAATTGGAAAAATGGCTCCATATGAGTGTTAAATTGATAAAATAACAACCCCAAACCATCTTTCGAAGTATTAATACATTTGGGAATCAGTTACGGAGGGAACAAACATTCTTAAATAATCGTTTAATTTTTTTGGTGGGTCACACATTCTGACGGCCGTCAGAAATGGTGACCTATGCGGTAATGGCTCTATGATGACTCTAAATCGGAAAAAAAGGCTCCAGAATAGTGTTAAATTGATAAAATAACAACCCCAAACAATCTTTCGAAGTATTAATACATTTGGGAATCAGTTACGGAGGGAACACACATTCTTACAAAATCGTTTAATTTTTTGGGTGGGTCACACATTCTGACAGCCGTCAGAAATGGTGACCTATGTGGTAATGGCTCTATGATGACTCTAAATGGGGAAAACGGCTCCAGAATAGTGTTAAATTGATAAAATAAAAAACCCCAAACCATCTTTCGAAGTATTAATACATTTGGGAATTAGTTACTGAGGGAACACACATTCTTACAAAATCGTTTTATTTTTTGGGTGGGTCACACATTCTGACGGCCGTCAGAAATGGTGACCTATGTGGTAATGGCTCTATGATGACTCTAAATTGGAAAAATGGCTCCATATGAGTGTTAGATTGATAAAATAACAACCCCAAACCATCTTTCGAAGTATTAATACATTTGGGAATCAGTTACGGAGGGAACAAACATTCTTACAAAATCGTTTTATTTTTTGGGTGGGTCACACATTCTGACGGCCGTCAGAAATGGTGACCTATGTGGTAATGGCTCTATGATGACTCTAAATCGGAAAACATGGCTCCAGATGAGTGTTAAATTGATAAAATAACAACCCCAAACCATCTTTCGAAGTATTAATACATTTGGGAATTAGCTACTGAGGGAACACACGTTCTTACAAAATCGTTTTATTTTTTGGGTGGGTCACACATTCTGACGGCCGTCAGAAATGGTGACCTATGTGGTAACGGCTCTATGATGACTCTAAATCGGAAAACATGGCTCCAGATGAGTGTTAAATTGTTGAAATAAGAACCCTTAACCCTCTTTCGATGTTAATACATTTGGGAAGCAGTTACGGAGGGAACAAACATTCTTAAATAATCGTTTTATTTTTTTGGTGGGTCACACATTCTGACGGCCGTCAGAAATGGTGACCTATATGCGGTAATGGCTCTATGATGATTCTAAATCAGAAAAAAGGCTCCAGATTAGTGTTAAATTGATAAAATAACAACCCCAAACCATCTTTCGAAGTATTAATACATTTGGGAATTAGCTACTGAGGGAACACACATTCTTACAAAATCGTTTTATTTTTTGGGTGGGTCACACATTCTGACGGCCGTCAGAAATGGTGACCTATGTGGTAATCGCTCTATGATGACTCTAAATCGGAAAACATGGCTCCAGATGAGTGTTAAATTGATAAAATAACAACCCCAAACCATCTTTCGAAGTATTAATACATTTGGGAATCAGTTACGGAGGGAACAAACATTCTTAAATAATCGTTTAATTTTTTTGGTGGGTCACACATTCTGACGGCCGTCAGAAATGGTGACCTATGCGGTAATGGCTCTATGATGACTCTAAATCGGAAAAAAAGGCTCCAGAATAGTGTTAAATTGATAAAATAACAACCCCAAACAATCTTTCGAAGTATTAATACATTTGGGAATCAGTTACGGAGGGAACACACATTCTTACAAAATCGTTTAATTTTTTGGGTGGGTCACACATTCTGACAGCCGTCAGAAATGGTGACCTATGTGGTAATGGCTCTATGATGACTCTAAATGGGGAAAACGGCTCCAGAATAGTGTTAAATTGATAAAATAAAAAACCCCAAACCATCTTTCGAAGTATTAATACATTTGGGAATTAGTTACTGAGGGAACACACATTCTTACAAAATCGTTTTATTTTTTGGGTGGGTCACACATTCTGACGGCCGTCAGAAATGGTGACCTATGTGGTAATGGCTCTATGATGACTCTAAATTGGAAAAATGGCTCCATATGAGTGTTAAATTGATAAAATAACAACCCCAAACCATCTTTCGAAGTATTAATACATTTGGGAATCAGTTACGGAGGGAACAAACATTCTTACAAAATCGTTTTATTTTTTGGGTGGGTCACACATTCTGACGGCCGTCAGAAATGGTGACCTATGTGGTAATGGCTCTATGATGACTCTAAATCGGAAAACATGGCTCCAGATGAGTGTTAAATTGATAAAATAACAACCCCAAACCATCTTTCGAAGTATTAATACATTTGGGAATTAGCTACTGAGGGAACACACGTTCTTACAAAATCGTTTTATTTTTTGGGTGGGTCACACATTCTGACGGCCGTCAGAAATGGTGACCTATGTGGTAACGGCTCTATGATGACTCTAAATCGGAAAACATGGCTCCAGATGAGTGTTAAATTGTTGAAATAAGAACACTTAACCCTCTTTCGAAGTTAATACATTTGGGAAGCAGTTACGGAGGGAACAAACATTCTTAAATAATCGTTTAATTTTTTTGGTGGGTCACACATTCTGACGGCCGTCAGAAATGGTGACCTATGCGGTAATGGCTCTATGATGACTCTAAATCGGAAAAAAAGGCTCCAGAATAGTGTTAAATTGTTGAAATAACAACCCTTAACCCTCTTTCGAAGTTAATACATTTGGGAAGCAGTTACGGAGGGAACAAACATTCTTAAATAATCGTTTTATTTTTTGGGTGGGTCACACATTATAACAGCCGTCAGAAATGGTGACGTATGTGGTAAAGGCTTTATGATGACTCTAAATCGGAAAACATGGTTCCAGATGTGTATTAAATTGTTGAAATAACAACCCTTAACCCTCTTTCAAAGTTAATACATTTGGGAAGCAGTTACGGAGGGAACAAACATTCTTAAATAATCGTTTAATTTTTTGGGTGGGTCACACATTCTGACGGCCGTCAGAAATGGTGACCTATGTGGTAATGGCTCTATGATGACTCTAAATCGGAAAACATGGCTCCAGATGAGTGTTAAATTGATAAAATAACAACCCCAAACCATCTTTCGAAGTATTAATACATTTGGGAATTAGCTACTGAGGGAACACACATTCTTACAAAATCGTTTCATTTTTTTGGTGGGTCACACATTCTGACGGCCGTCAGAAATGGTGACCTATGTGGTAATGGCTCTATGATGACTCTAAATCGGAAAACATGGCTCCAGATGAGTGTTAAATTGATAAAATAACAACCCCAAACCATCTTTCGAAGTATTAATACATTTGGGAATTAGCTACTGAGGGAACACACATTCTTACAAAATCGTTTCATTTTTTTGGTGGGTCACACATTCTGACGGCCGTCAGAAATGGTGACCTATGTGGTAATGGCTCTATGATGACTCTAAATCGGAAAACATGGCTCCAGATGACTGTTAAATTGTTGAAATAACAACCCTTAACCCTCTTTCGAAGTTAATACATTTGGGAAGCAGTTACGGAGGGAACAAACATTCTTAAATAATCGTTTTATTTTTTGGGTGGGTCACACATTCTAACAGCCGTCAGAAATGGTGACCTATGTGGTAAAGGCTTTATGATGACTCTAAATCGGAAAACATGGTTCCAGATGAGTATTAAATTTTTGAAATAACAACCCTTAACCCTCTTTCAAAGTTAATACATTTGGGAATCAGTTACGGAGGGAACAAACATTCTTAAATAATCGTTTAATTTTTTGGGTGGGTCACACATTCTGACGGCCGTCAGAAATGGTGACCTATATGTGGTAATGGCTCTATGATGACTCTAAATCGGAAAACATGGCTCCAGATGAGTGTTAAATTGATAAAATAACAACCCCAAACCATCTTTCGAAGTATTAATACATTTGGGAATTAGCTACTGAGGGAACACACATTCTTACAAAATCGTTTCATTTTTTTGGTGGGTCACACATTCTGACGGCCGTCAGAAATGGTGACCTATGTGGTAATGGCTCTATGATGACTCTAAATCGGAAAACATGGCTCCAGATGACTGTTAAATTGTTGAAATAACAACCCTTAACCCTCTTTCGAAGTTAATACATTTGGGAAGCAGTTACGGAGGGAACAAACATTCTTAAATAATCGTTTTATTTTTGGGGTGGGTCACACATTCTGACGGCGGTCAGAAATGGTGACCTATGTGGTAAAGGCTTTATGATGACTCTAAATCGGAAAACATGGTTCCAGATGAGTATTAAATTGTTGAAATAACAACCCTTAACCCTCTTTCAAAGTTAATACATTTGGGAAGCAGTTACGGAGGGAACAAACATTCTTAAATAATCGTTTAATTTTTTGGGTGGGTCACACATTCTGACGGCCGTCAAAAATGGTGACCTATATGTGGTAATGGCTCTATGATGACTCTAAATCGGAAAACATGGCTCCAGATGAGTGTTAAATTGTTTAAATAACAACCCTTAACCCTCTTTCGAAGTTAATACATTTGGGAAGCAGTTACGGAGGGAACAAACATTCTTAAATAATCGTTTTTTTGGGGGTGGGTCACACATTCTGACGGCCGTCAGAAATGGTGACCTATGTGGTAAAGGCTTTATGATGACTCTAAATCGGAAAACATGGTTCCAGATGAGTATTAAATTGTTGAAATAACAACCCTTAACCCTTTTTCAAAGTTAATACATTTGGGAATCAGTTACGGAGGGAACAAACATTCTTAAATAATCGTTAAATTTTTTGGGTGGGTCACACATTCTGACGGCCGTCAGAAATGGTGACCTATATGTGGTAATGGCTCTATGATGACTCTAAATCGGAAAAATGGCTCCAGATTAGTGTTAAATTGATAAAATAACAACCCAAAACCATCTTTCGAAGTATTAATACATTTGGGAATTAGCTACTGAGGGAACACACATTCTTACAAAATCGTTGTATTTTTTGGGTGGGTCACACATTCTGACGGCCGTCAGAAATGGTGACCTATGTGGTAATCGCTCTATGATGACTCTAAATCGGAAAACATGGCTCCAGATGAGTGTTAAATTGATAAAATAACAACCCCAAACCATCTTTCGAAGTATTAATACATTTGGGAATTAGCTACTGAGGGAACACACATTCTTACAAAATCGTTTAATTTTTTTGGTGGTTCACACATTCTGACGGCCGTCAGAAATGGTGACCTATGTGGTAATGGCTCTATGATGACTCTAAATCGGAAACAATTTCTCCAGATTAGTGTGAATTAATGAATTATCTACCCCAAGCCATCTTTCGAAATTTTAATACTTTTGGGAAACAGTTACGGAGGGAACACACATTCTTACAAAATCGTTTCATTTTTTGGGTGGGTCACACAGTCTGACAGCCGTCAGAAATGGTGACCTATGTGGTAATGGCTCTATGATGACTCTAAATCAGAAACAACGGCTCCAGATTAGTGTGAATCAATGAAATAACTAACCCAAACGATCTTTCGAAATTGTAATACGTTTAGGAAGCAGTTACAGTGGGAACACACATTCTTAAAACATATTTATTTGTGGGTCACACATTCTGACAGCCGTCAGAAATGGTGACCTATGTGGTAATGGCTCTATGATGACTCTAAATTGGAAACATGGCTCCAGAATAGTGTTAAATTGATAAAATAACAACCCCAAACCATCTTTCGAAGTATTAATACATTTGGGAATTAGTTACGGAGGGAACACACATTCTTACAAAATCGTTTTATTTTTTTGGTGGGTCACACATTCTGAAAGCCGTCAGAAATGGTGACCTATGTGGTAATGGCTTTATGATGACTCTAAATTGGAAACAATTTCTCCAGATTAGTGTGAATTCATGAACTAACTACCCGCATCTTTCGAGGTTTCAATACTTTTGGGAAGCAGTTACGGAGGGAACACACATTCTTACTTTTTATTTTTATTTTTGGGGTGGGTCACACATTCTGACGGCCGTCAGAAATGGTGACCTATGTGGTAATGGCTCTATGATGACTCTAAATCGGAAACAATTTCTCCAGATTACTGTGAATTAATGAACTAAGTACCCCAAGCCATCTTTTGAAGTTAATACATTTGGGAAGCAGTTACGGAGGGAACAGACATTCTTAAAAAATCGTTTTATTTTTTGGTGGGTCACACATTCTGACGGCCGTCAGAAATGGTGACCTATGTGGTAATGGCTCTCTGATGACTCTAAATCGGAAACAATTTCTCCAGATTAGTGTGAACTAATGAACTAACCACCCCAACATCTTTCGAAGTTTTAATACTTTTGGGAAGCAGTTACGGAGGGAACACACATTCTTAAATTTATTTTTAATTTTTTTGGTGGGTCAAACATTCTGACGGCCGTCAGAAATGGTGACCTCGGTGGTAATGGCTCTATGATGACTCTAAATCAGAAAACATGGATCATGATGAGTGTTAAATTGTGGAAATAACAACACTTAACCATCTTTCGAAGTTAATACATTTGGGAAGCAGTTACGGAGGGAACACACATTCTTAAAAAATCGTTTTATTTTTTTGTAGGTCACACATTCTGACGGCCGTCAGAAATGGTGACCTCGGTGGTAATGGCTCTATGATGACTCTAAATCAGAAACAACGGCTCAAGATTAGTGTGAATCGATGAAATAACTAACCCAAACGATCTTTCGAAATTGTAATACCTTTAGGAAGCAGTTACAGTGGGAACACACATTCTTAAAACATATTTATTTGTGGGTCACACATTCTGACGGCCGTCAGAAATGGTGACCTCGGTGGTAATGGCTCTATGATGACTCTATGTCTGTGTGTGAGTGTGGATTATTTTGTCTTGTCTGAGACCTAATCCTGATGTTGGCAGCTCTAATATGTTTCCCTGTTGAGGATTTGGAAAGTGCTTACGTAATGAGGCCTCCAGGAGCAGACATGGACCTGACCGCCCTCCTACTGCCCTCGAAGGGGTTTCCGAAGGAACGTTTCCTCAGCATGGACTTGACCAGGATCTGCAGTGGGCAAAGGTGGTAAAGGCTAGTAGCGACTCGAGGCTTTCCAATAACAGCCGGACAAACCTGGCCGACAGACCCAGCCGACAAACCTAACTTTAGCTAGCTCAAACACAGAGCGAAACAGAGAGAAATTGAGTCATTTAGCAGACGCTCTTATCCAGAGCGGGTGAAGTGTCTTGCCCAAGGACACAACGTCATTTTGGCACACTCCCTGCACTTGTATTGCACTTGATAGAGCTATCAGCTGGCTCACCACTGCAGACAGACTAGGGATGAGTTTGACAGAGTTCTTGATCTCCTCCTCTGTGACCTCGATCACAGTGCAGTGCTCCTCCTCCAGGGGCAGGGGGGAAGCACCATTCTCCGTCACCCACCTGTGGAGCTGCCAGAGACACAACACACACCACACAACTCAGACTACCCTGGAAACCTAAACACAACCTCACTAACAACACTCTGGATCATTCTGGATCATTGGTAGCACATAACAGGCCATCTTAGTTGTCTGTTTTTCTCTCACCTTGATTTCAGGGATGCTGACCCTTGTTTCTGCATTTTTATCGAGCATCCTGGAGATCAGCTCCTTTAGGTCCTCAGATGACACAGGCCTTAGACACCATTCATTTAGATTAATAACGACAACCAGAGCTAAGCTTCTATCCATTAAACTACAATTCACTGACAAAGGTACGTGAGGTTACAGTGACAGCTGATATGTTGATGTTTTGTTGAGTGGAGCTTACGTCTCTGGGAACACTACAGGAGCATTCTTGATTTTGGCGTGCAGAGCAAGTATGTAATCATCACAGAAAGGGACCTGGCAAATTTTGACCAAGAAAATAAAAAACTATTAATACAAACCTGTACAGGCATAGCAGCTGTAAATATAGTGTAAGACCGCAGCTGTATTAATCAAGAAAGTGTACTAATTCAAATAAGAAACCAATAGAGATAGATGAACTAAGACAGAGTTTGGTGTATTTTTCTGTAAAACACACAAGGTCATAGGAGGGCTGACCTTGCCATAAACAAAGCAGTACAGCGTAATTCCCATCGCCCACACATCTAAAGCCTGGTGAACACAAGTATTTGTTTTGTTAGGCAGAAATCATTCACTGAAAAATGTATTTGACACTCAGTTTTAATACAGAAGCATAAGAACCAGATTAGGTATAAGATCAAATAAGATTAAAACATAAAAAGTCTATAAGAATAATCATCATATATTTTCTCATTCAAATGTAAACAGGAAGGCCAATGTCTCACCTTGCCGGTAAAGCTCTGCTCGCTCTCTGACATCATCTCAGGGGCCATGAAAGCTGGGGTCCCTGCAGTGCTGGACAGCAGGGCATCATTCCCCACAAACTCGTTACTCACACCAAAGTCTGCTATCTTCACGTGCCCGTCATCTCCCAGAAGCAGGTTTGAGGGCTTAATATCTCGGTGGATGATCTTCTGGTAGTGCACTGAGGAGAAGAGCATGGAGGGGAGGAGCAGGGAGAGGAGGTGAAGGAAGAGGAGGATGGAGGAGAGGACCAGGAAGGGGAGGATCAGGGAAAGGAGGAGCAGAAATGAGAAATGAGGAAGAAAGCTAGTGTGTGGAGGGTATCATTGAGTAGATAATAACATTTCGATAAGACTCACAGTATTCAATGCCCAGGATGATGTCTCTGAAATAGAAGCGAGCCTGTTCCTCTGTAAACACAGTGTCTGTAGGCACCTCCATGACTGGCCTGGGATACACAGCAAACAGGGAAAAAAAATGGCTAAAGGTCCCATACTAACAAAATTCTCAATGAAATACTTAACCTAAGAGCAAGTAGCCAAAGACAGTATGGTTTCATTTTAATGAACAAATACACATTTACCCTTTTGGCATCAGCTCGAAGGCTAGACAGTCAACACATAGATAAGGATGATCAGAGTGATTCAGCGTAAACCTTAGTCAGCAGCATCATATCAACACTACAGTATATGAAACATGAAAGTGATGACTTACCCATATGGAGCTTGTCTTCTGAAGGATCGTCAAGCACCTAAAGTAAAACAGTCAAAGTCAGTTTTCAACATCACATTCAATTGCTGAACCAAATCAAATCACCATGCTAAAACAATATTTCATCCAGTACTGCCGTATTAGTTTCAATGATTATATAAAGTCAATGTAAAGACATACCTCGACCAGTTTGACAACATTAAGGTGGTCCAGTTTCTTCAGAATAGCAATCTCCTGGTAGACTCTGTCCAGAGGTCCTAGCGGTATTGGTGACTGTCCTTGCTCCTGGCTGGGTCCCCGAGGCGGAGGACGGCCTGGGGGAAATCACACACACACACACACGCACGCACACACACACACACACACACACGTACACACACACACACGCTCACACATGCACAAGTGTGTGAGATTCCATGATAAAGAACAAACAACTTGAGACAGTACAAGAGATCAGCGTCACCTACGAGGAAATCCGCACTGCTTCATCAGCTTCTTTTTAGACACTACTTTCATCGCCTAAAGAACAAGACAAAAGAGACTCAGAAGAGATGAAACAAAACATGAACTACTGGCAGAAAACCAGTAGTTGTGACAGTCACATATATTGAGAATGAGCAAGATAATAAAGATGCTTCAATGCGTTTCTGATCTAACAGAAAGATGGAAAGCAGCTTACATAGTACTGCTCATCATGCTCATTGTAAGCTAGTTTCACCACCCCATAAGATCCCTGTAATGTAAAGAAATCATTACAAAGGACAGTCTCAGACACAACACTTAAAGTATAGCAAGTTATCTTTGATGAACTTAAAACAAATATTTTACCTTTCCAATCTCGTCCTGCAGCTTATACTGGTTGAGTTGGATACAATCCTAGGAAAAAAGAAGGTTGTTAAATGAATTAAACTCAAAGATACACTGTCTTTTTGTCAAAACAAAATGTGTGTTTCCACCAGATATGTGTGAATCAGACACACATATGAGGGCATGCTATCTAGACATTGACCTCTGAATCAGAGATCGACACACGCTTGGACTCGATGGTGGGCTGGCGTGCCACACGGCTGGTCCCCCGCTCCTGCAGTGACAGCTTCCTGTCTGAAAGGCGGAGTCGCTGAGGAGGGTTCCTGCCTGGGTTGGACCTGAAGCCGTTATGCGTGGTCAACTGGCTGGGTGTCACATTGATGGCCGCCACCATATCAGCCAGCTCTGCATGGTCAGGGTCACTGTCAGCACTCATTGTCGTCCCAGATCAATGGAAGCAACAGTAGAGGGATGTCACTGAGGGAAGCGTACAGACAGCTTCAAAAGGTGCACAATCATTCTGGAAGGATAGAAAGATTTTCAATGCTGAATCAAAAACCTCCACACTTTAAATGTACCCGTGGGAGTATTCTGCATACAGTAAGATCAGGTTTATTTTATACGTTTTAAACATGAAAATGGCTACTAGTGTCTGACGAGTGTTTAGACCATGGATTTAAATAGCCTCTTATGTAACAGGGAAAGAAGCGAGAATTTGAACATCTTATTTAGTGGGCTGATAGGCTGACTATGTGCGATGCCAAAACAACTGAAAACACAATACTATTTGACCTCCTTGAAAATAAATGTTTAGATATCAAAATGCTGTTCATGATGTGACAATGACTGGGACATGAGCTCCTATCATACCTGTAGAGCTGTCAGGTCAACACTGCTCTCTGCAAATCCCTTCCGAAATCACTGCAACCTAGCCACAAACAAAGATGCATTGTAGAATATCTAACTAATAACGTATAAAAAAAGATTGATACACAGTGGTGTACATTTGTTGTTACTTACACATAGCTTTAGGACTTCCTTCAGGTGACTGGTGCGGCTATGCTGCATGCTCTCCTGCTGATCATTAGGTGGGAAAATCCTTTGTGTCTCAGAACACGACTTTCTCTCATGAGCCAGGAACTACAAGATCACCCAAGCCTTAGGGATTAACTCAGTCCACATTTAGCCAACTGATGCTCATTCTAAGACAGGCAATCAGTGTTTACAGTACAGTACACCAACAGACTCCTCCCAAGCCCAGGGGATGATAGTTGATTGGATGGAGTCATGACCAGGAGCATGAGCACATGATAAGTGTTCAGGTCAGTCAATACATTAAGCTGGGAGAGACCTCTGGAGGAGAGGTGAGGAGCAGCCGTGTCTCATGTTGAAGTTCATGGAATGTCCCAGTCTTAAGTGGGGTTATGCCAGGACCTTCTCCTTGGTTTAAAGCGGCTCAAGTCTTACATAAAATAATAGCAACATAGCTACACACAACATAACAACACTGATAGAGAAACAAACGTATATTCTAATAAAAACCAATAGTTTTAAACATACATTTTACAGAATAGACTGATGAGTTGACATATGTATGGTACAGCGTTAATTGGAGTCAGATGGCTGAGCAGTTAGGGAATCGGGTTAATCAAAAGGTTGCCGGTTCGATTCCCGGTCATGCTAAATGACGATGTGTACTTGGGAAAGGCACATCACCCTACTTGCCTTGGGGGGAATGTCACTGTTCTTACTGTAAATGGCTCTGGATAAGAGCGTCTGCTAAATGTAATTGACATCTGTTATATTAAATAACTTAGCCTAAAGGTTTTTGTTATTTCATAGTCTATTAAACTTGTACACTGTGATATACGGTACAAATGTTGCCCATAGCTGTTTTATAGTAACCTATCAGCTATCACATGCAACTAATTCAATTACATCGATTCGCGGAAACGATTAGCTGTAGGCTCTAGCGCAATAAATAGGAGGTTACTTAAACCAAATTTCGATTGATTAAATACCTTACATATATTTTTCTTCACAATTTGACTAATTGACAACTTCAATAGGCCTTGATATAGCATAGGTATGTTTGTACTCTTTCTTTGCAAGTACCTACTTAAAGTTAAAGTTAAAGTTTTGTCTCTTGGGTAGGCTTTAATCTGCGCTTTTACAATTCATGAAGAGAGGCGAGCTCCACCTAACGTCGAAAAAGCGAAACACGCTATAAAAAAAAACCTAGCCAACATGAGAGTGTAACAAACCTCCGTGACGCTGAGGGCAAACAGGTATCCCAGTGCAGGTAGCTACAGCCTTAGGGGCAAAAGTTGGACGTGACTTACGGATGTAATACACTGGCAAGGCATTAAGTTCCTGCTTGTAATGCATTTTAATAGGGATGCAAAATTGATGTCCGGCAATTTCAGTCGTTTGAGGACTTCTGAATTGCGGCAACTTCTGAATGATGATCCGAAATTGAGCCGTATAATTCAATTAAGTAAGAAGGTATGTTTTTTGTTTGATGCAGCCTACTGTCTATCTAAGTCTTATATCACCTTTTGTGGTTTCTTGGTTTTTACTTAAACTGCTATGTTTAAAACAGAATAGCAATAAACACTATTAAAGTATAATGTCAAAGTAATTCTTGTGCAGTTTCAGGGACTTCAGTCGACAAAAGAAGACATATTTGTGTCAAACTGTAGACTGGCCGAAATTAATCTTTCTCATCAGCCAACACTCAGAAAAGGAAAACTTAAATTAGCCAACAAGCATCTGGAGATGGAAAAACTGATCATCAGCGTTCAAGCCAAGCAAGACCAACTTTGTAAGATTAACACTAACAACAGATGCTCTATATACTCTTACTGTACATAAACGTTGACACATTTATGGGCACGTGTGTGCCATACAATCCTAATCCCCATTGTTACCCTCCTGATGTTGAACTCTACTGTTCTGTTATTGTCAATAGCAGCCTTGTTAGAAGGTCATATGCTCAAGATGGCTCACAGGCTGCTCCTTAAAAAGATAGAACAGAACGAAGAACATAGTGAGGTAAGGAAAATATATAATATATATACCGGTATATAGGAAATACAGAATTTACGTTTATAGTAGCAGTAATCCGCTATAATTCCAAATAATTATATGTTAATAGTCTAAAAGATCATTCATGTCATTTTCAACCAACAGGTTTTCTTTCAGAAATTTGTGGAGGGGAGAATGTCCGTGGAGAAGTTCTTAGGGCGCTTTCAGAACTCCAGATGTCTGCATCACATCCGACTGGTTCAGGCAGTGAAGACCCAGGACATCCTGGAACCTACACCAAAGGAACACCAGATATCTACTGAGACTCACAATAGTGAGCGTTTCCCTCTGGTCTACCCCCACAACCCACCTGACACCTGTCGTGTTCACTACAGCCTCGTGCCTTTTGTTATTCTGCCGAACTTCTACCACCCATACTCCACCATTCCATTTCCTCCTCCATTTCTACCCCCTTTGAGTGGCTATGTAGACAATGCTCAACTTCTGCAGCCTAGGGCCTTGGATTTTCACCAAACATCCCAACATGTACGCCCTAGAGTTCATGAACAGACGCCTAGGTGGCCAGCGAGACCTTCCCGTCTAGAACAACTTCACTTACCAACAAGACATCAGCAGCAGAAACCACGTTAGAGAGAAACAATTGAACGTTTTTCTCTGAAAACAATAGCATCCCATGGTTGCAAAGTTGGAAAAATCCCTTTCTTTGACATGACTCTGCAATATATATATATATTTTTTTTTTTGGGGGGGGGGGGGTGGGTCTGTGTGGTTTTGGTTGGGCTTGCTCCATGTAGTCTCATTCTGTGTCCTCAGGTCAGGAGGAACTGTCTTGAATCAACTGTGTTTAAGTGCAGTGGGTCACAGGGTGAACTTGAACTCCTCACACCACCTGATATCTCAGATCGGCTGTCTGCAGAGCCTCCTGCCAAGTGTAACCATGGACCATGACTCAGACTGCCCAATGCTTGCGTCTTTTAACCAAACACCTGTTTATGACACACTGTTCTGAAGGAAGTTAATTGTCACAATCATATAATAACTTCCTCCGTTTTAACGACTGACTACTGAGCTGTCTTGGTTTCTCTCTTTCTAGTATGTATTAACTCACCGATTCACCCGGTCGCCATTTGGGTTAGTCAGGGTGTCACAGGCCCTGACAACCTCACCACACTAATTAGACCTCAGAGAGAGGCTAGCTGCTTTATAGGAGGTGATTAGCCAAGCAACATATTTGAAAGCCTTTGTTCGACAGCGGACTTAAGTTACATCTATGTCAGCAGCCCCTATTGTTTGAAAAACCCCAAAGTGGCCAATTTTCTCATCTGTCAGCTAATCATTACCTGCCTGTCAACCCAACTCTACATCTCTGTATAACTGCTTTCTTGGGCGAGGTAAAAGGGACTCTGAGCTCGATCTGGATGCCTAATGAACTACAAATAATCCTAATTACTAAAGAAGGGCAATGAGTTCAACCAACCTATTCCCTTATTGGTGCCTGAGGTCAAAGTCGTGAATACAGAAGATATATGATAACACCAGGTGCAGTACTGGCCTGCCATGGCTTTTGCAAACTGCAATAGGGCAAGTACTTGAGTTTGCTACCTTCCTAAAAACACCATGTAGGGATTCCGGGATGTCTCTGGTGTGATGCAATATGTATTGGGTGACACTTTAACATGTTCAGTTATGTCAGAATAAATGTAGGGCAGCAGCTGTGAATGAGCAAGCACCTACTAATAAATCCAAACTTTTAACACCAAGCAGAAACTGCATGACATGCATTGTTATATTCAGATGTTTTTTTCCTTCTGTTATTATTAGGAAACATCACTTTAATAATACAATATTTAATCCAGATACATTCTGAACAAAATGTTCCATTTATACTTTATTCTCTAGAAAGTGTACCTTGTAAAAATTCACATGTACAGTAGAAACGTTCATTTTTCAAGTAATTGAAGACAACAGATCACTTAAGAGCAATAATCCACATTGTAAAAGGTAGAGTGCAAATGTACAACTTCGTATAATTCATACTTGTTTGGCTATAATAAAAATACATATAAAACATTCATACACAATAAGTTAACTCCATTACCTACAGTACATATTTTACATGATTTGCTTAAATGCACATTATCTTGACTGACATCTGCTGGACGTCCCAGGTTTTCCACCTGACTTCAACTTTCACTGTAGATTTCATAAATCAGTCTCTTCATCCCATCAACATACAGGAATCGACAGCTGTTTCTATTGGCCAGCACTATTGCCCCCTTGGTCCATACAAAACAGAGAGGACACAACCCCTGCTGAAGCAAACACACCATACAGCAGTGATCTGTAACTGGTTCCTCCACTGGTTCTGCTCTGCCAACCCAGGCAGTCAAAGCCTCATATTTCTTCCATTGTGTAAGATGGCTTCACATCGACATCCACTTCCCAGGAGGAGTTCATATGGGGGACTCCCAGGACTGTTGGGCTCTCATGGCTGCTCTCTTGATTTGCTCATAGGAGACAAACATCACAATGTTCCAGGAGCCAAGGCGAAGAAACGAGGGCATAAACCTAAAGTACGTAAACAAAAATGAGTAATCTTTCATTTTTTGATGTGCCTGAATTACAAAATGCTAACTATCAGATAGCTAGTGCTTCTGATTTTGAATTCTGTCATTTTAATACTACGCACCCTTTATAGAATGCCTTAGGCCCCTCTTTGGTCAGCATGGTGTACGCACAGTTACTAGCACTGCTGTACTGTGCTGTTGTGGAGTTCATGAACCGAGTTTTCACCACATCCACAGGAGACGCTACAACTGTGGTGAAGAATCCAGCACCAAAGGCTGCTGTGAAATGGCAGGGTAGGTTATCTGTAAAACACAAAGTAGAAGACCAACAACACATATACTCATTAGAAACATTGATGTTTTCAATCTTGAGACTTTGATCAAGTTTAAAATGTGCACTGCTTCCATCTATCAACTTACCGGTCATTAGGTCATGCTTGAGGATGAGTTCCTTGATGATGTCATAGGTCACCAGCTCTGCACAGTTTACAATGGCGTTGCGGGTTATATTTGGCATGCAGCCTACAAGGGAAATGGCAGTACAGTTAATACTCTATAATAATCACATGTACATTTTTATAATGACAAAAAGCAAGTCCTTAGTTATATTTCACCTTTCCAGAGCCCTCTGATGCCCTCTTCCCTGGCTATCGTCCTGTAGGCATCCATGGTGCCATTGTATCTCTTCACTGAGTCCATGTCTGGCAGTCTGACTTGAGCCTGAAAGCGCACTTTCACCACATCTGTGGGCTGAGCAAAGGCTACAGCCATGGCCCCTGTGCTACAGCCTGCCAGCAGCCGGATTCCAATACCTGCATCTGCAAGACGACAAACAAAGACATGAAACAAAAGCTATTTAATTTTTTTTACTGACATGAATGTCAACACACTGAGCTAAACTGAACCGAGGATCATTCATTGGCCGTACTTTCTGATCCCCGGGTGTAGAACTGCTTCATGGAGTCGTAAAGGCCGATGCGGACGGATGCGAAGCTCATCTGTCTTTGCAGTCCTGCTACCAGGCCGTTGTAGAGGCTCCTGGCCCCCTCGGTCTTCACCATGGTGCTGATGGTGCCAAACACCCCTCTGTACTTCACCACCTTCCCTCCCTCCAAGGACTTTGATTCTCCTTGAATCTAAAGCAAACACAAGCATGAGCGCAAGGGTTAACTTCTCCTTTGTGTTCCCCCCCCCCCCCCCGAGATCAAATGAAGACAATTCAATCAAGCACATTTCAGCAAATAATGACTGTGTAAACGTTTGCGTCATCATGGTTAAACATTCGAAATGGTATCCTGTGAATGTGTGAAAGTCTTTTTTTCCTTCGCTTACCTGAAGCCTAACCTTGGCTGTGTCCAAAGGAAAGGTGATGAGATCTGCTACACAGGCAGCTGTTCCTGCTCCAAAGAACTTGACCGTTGCCGTAGGAGCTAAGTCTTTGGGTTTTATCGCAACCATGATTGATCTGCTGTTAATACAGTATGGTTTCAGAAATATGGAAGGTCTTCCTGGTTGTATAACAGACTGTTTGTGGTTGAATCCCTCTGTCAGCCCCTGAATATAATGACACAAATATTATACAATGTACTTTAATTAATGGATGCTATAATAAACAGTCAGACAAACTGTTGGCAGGCTACTATGATTAATCACACCTACCCAAACAGGTGGAAGTAAAACTCAAGTTTCAGGTAATGAGAAGTGTCTGTCTTGAAAGTTATTTTGTCCTGGTTGGTCTTGCCATAAAGAATTCCAAAACAGCATGTCAAATTTCACCATGAAAGTAGAAAATAGTATCCTATAAGCCTAATGATTTGAAAATTGATGGAAACAAGTGTATCTAAAGTCTTCAACAGATCCTTGTATATAGAATCTATATCCACTACCTGAGATTTTAATCCGAAAAATGAATAATTTCAGGTTGGGTGTTTTTTTCCGAGGTGCACCGCTTCTTGCTCAGTGAGAGTTGTTCTCACACCAGCTTGCTTCCAGTTGAGTTTTTATAGCCCTCCTCCGTACTTGCATGACACGTTGACCTGAGAAGAACGCGCCAGCGCGTGCGTGTGGCACGACAGTTTGTGAAGCTCTAAACATAACTCGACAACAGTACAATAGTTACATAAGCCGTCTTTTTTTATATGCCACAAAAACATGGCAATGAACCTTGCAACTTTGGCGAATTAACATAAGATTGAATTCTTCATAAATAAACTTCAGATTTTCTGAAATCCAAATGCTTTCTGTTCAACGACTTCGTATTGGTATTGAAATTCGTAGTCTAGCTACACGGGACACAATGGCAACCGGTAGTGCACATTCTATATGTGTATATATATAATATATATATATATATATATATATATATATATATATATTAAAAAAACTTGAATCTGATGCTATAGAATTAGCGAACACCATATCCTATATAGCCTATGGCTTTGTCGTCACCCCTCAGCCAATCTATTAGGCTTGCAGATTCAGGTGTGACGTCTGGCTGCTGCATATTTTCTTTTTACATTTCGGTAACTTCACAGTGTTAAGTTACAGAACATGGGCGTGCGTGTCAGGATCACAAAGGTTGAGAACGTACAGGGTTCTACTAACTGTAAACAACACTAAAGACTCACTTGTGCATCCTTGTCACCACCACAAAACTGATGGGTCCAGTTCATACTGGTTTCAGGTAAATCATATAGCATAACTCTACAGTTTACTTATACATAATAAAGTTTTATTACTTAAAACATACAAATTACTGTACAGATTTTTATTTTACATAATTGCAAAGCACTATATACTGCAAGTTCTTTGGTCATAACCTGTAAACTTGTAAAAATGTTAATGCTAAATGGCAATTGGGACAAGTGCTAATGTTTTTCACTAAAATGAGCTGCAAATATCTTGGCTATTCTTTTGGTCTCTTCTTTCTTCATGGAAGATGGCGGTATGCTAGGCCTGGGTCTAGGTGCTCGTCTGTAGGGAATCCCTTGCTGAACAAGACTATCTTTCTGGAAAACAGAAGACATATCAATTACTGAAACATAATGATCCATTTGGACACTAATGCACGCAGTAACAGGTGGATTTGTTTCTCATGAATGCCCGTCTTATAGAAAACCCATTTGCACAAAACAGACTGTGTACCTATTATGGTACAATGAGTAAAACCAACATTATCAATCACATTGAAAAGGGCTAGTAACACTTGAAGGCGACGCACTACCAGTGGCTGGCTGGAACCAGTTTCCTTGACATGTCCTGTGAACTCTGCCACTTACCACAACGTGATAAACAACTATATCTACACCCCTCCTTGAAACTGGACACTGGCATGTCTGACGCAGGCACACGTTTCCATCTCCATACTTGCTCAGTGGTCAGGAGTGCTCTAGTCTACAGTAGCTGCTGAGCCCTATCCCGTTTTCACCTTTACCATACAAAACCTGTCCAGTAGTTACTTTGCTTTCAGTTTAACAGGCACGTTGATGAAGATTGTAGACACATGGCAAGACTCCACTGTAGTCTACTAATCATAGTAAAATTATAATTAAAAGTTAAGTGGTATGAGTTGTACAATATCATACATTAATTGTTTTGTCCTGTTGCAGACAACATCTAAGACCTAATATAGTAGGGCCCTCAATTACTTTTTACTGACATCTGTTACACATGTGAAGCCAAATAGACACGAGGACTTGCTAATAAAATACACCCTCCTTTGCCAGAAGCATGAAGAATGATGACGGAAGGCATATGACACTGCAAATGTAAGAGCACAGATGCTGGCCCCAGTCAACAGTCATCAGACCCTGCCAAAACTACTGAGCTACCTACAATAGCTCTGCCATTCAACTATATAGAACTATCCATGTCCTAGAACTGGCTGGCCCAGGCTATAGTCTTACTGTAGAGGAGAAAAGAGGGTTGTATGAGAGCAAAAGGTTGCTACCGTGGCGACTGATGAGTGTAGACCTGTGTGGATGTTTTTTGGACTCACAGGGAAGGCCGGGGCTAGACGTAAGGCTCTCATGGAAGCCTCAAGGTGATGGGGTGGGAGAAAGAAATTTGGGATTTCTACAGGGTCAGAACTGGAGGCAAACGGTTGAGGAAAACAGCAAATAACAAACACTCAGTGTTTCAATAAATACATCTTGAGGTAAAAAAAGAAAAAAAAAAAGGTTAAAATATTATCTTAGATATGTCCAGTTAACAACTCTGCGCTGGACAAAGGATACTGCTGTAGCATTCCATCTCCCTGCTCAGGGGATCTCACTGAGCAGGTATCAGATGTCCTCGTGGTGTATTCTGGGTTGAGGGACATCGTGGGGTCCTCATCTTCTGAGCTGCCGCCTCTGTCCCCACGAGCCCTGTTGGGTGTGTCTTCAGAGCACATCGAGGGGACTGAAAGAGGAGCCACACCAGAATCCTGGGGCTCCAGAGGTCCTACCTCATCAGGAGTTTGACGTGTCCTCGCACCGCCTCTGTCTGTGTCAGAGTTGTCCGTTTCCGAACCGTCCGAGCGATCAGAGTGAAAACGTTCACTGTCCTTCACTATGGCCGCCTGAGAACCACCTGAGCTCCAGGACTGCAGGGCGGTCATCTGGGTCCCCACCCCCGCCTCTCCCTCTGGGGACAAGTCTGTGTGGTGAGAGGCCCTGTCTCTGGAAGGCTGCTCCTCAGGGGCCTCCATACTCTCCAGAGAGCCCAGGTCAGGGTCTGACAGCAAGCTCGTCCAGGGGCTGGTCCTGTCGGTTAACGAGGTCACTTCATTTAGAGGTCGAGGTTCTACTACCGTCTCCTCATAATCTCCATCCTCCTCGTCCTCCTCTCCCATCTCCTGTCCACAACCTCCTCCATCGTCATCACTTTCATCCTCAGAGGAGGGGGCCTTTTGGAGGTTGTAGTCCTCCTCTTCCTGGTCCTCACCCTGGGATTCACTGTGCTGCTCAGACGGGCCAGGCGGGGGGAGGGGAGAGGAGACTCCTCCACCAGGGGAGAGTGGGTGGTTTTGTGGAAACATGGAAGACCATTTGGGAGGGGTTCAGAGGTGAAGAACTGGTTGTCGGGAACTGGAGGGGTTGCGGGGAAGCACTGGGGGACGGAGGATACTGTCTCCATGTGACTGCTCTGTAGACCTAGATATGGGGAACAGGGTGGGGTGGGATTTAGTTGCATGCACAAAAGGAAGTTACACCGAGCTATTCAATTACAACAATAAACGGTAATCCCTGAAATGAATGAAAAAGAACATTTAAAGAACAAAAAGTCCTATTTAAAGTAAAGCCTTGCAAAGCATGCTGGTGTCACTTTCATTATACACACACTGGGGTTCAAACTCAGGGTAATCCTGACTCACGCACGCAACGACCACCTCTCATAAACACAGCTTTAGCCAACAACGCCACCGAAAAGGTAGCTTTTCGATGGCTCACGTAGGCAGTATTTATACTGAGGAGTGAGTTCAACCAGCTTGGTGACATCAGTATGGAACAACACGTACTAACTTTCCACAGGGCTACAGCTACATGGAGAGAGCAGCTCACCACTGACGAGGCTATTGACTTCCCCCACCAGCCTGCTGGACTTGAGCAGGAGCTGCCTGGTGTCTGTCTCAGAGTCTCTGTGCTCCTCCAGCCTGCTGGACAGACGCCCTGTCTCACTTCGGGAGGGAAACGTGGGCGTGGACAGCTTGTGGTTGAAATACTTCTGCATGTCATCCAACTCACTCAGGTTCTTCCTAGGAAACGCATGTGTACGGTATTGGTTTATTTACGTGATGTGAACATCAACATTTTCATAGTCAAACACTGTTGAGCACCGTCCAAGTCATCCTAACTTGTGGCGTGTACGCCGTGAGGGAGTCTCAGTACCTGAGCGCAGAGAAAAGCATGGAGCTGGACGGATGGGAGTCCGCCGCGGCTCCAGTAGACTGTACCGCCGCCCCCTCCTGTAGACTCTGATGGTACAGTCTCACGTTGTCCATGTGCTCGTCGTGACGATTGCCCTCGCTGAACCTGGGAGGAGGAAACCGGTCATCACTGACGATATTCTGGAGGAGACGGAAGAGGCTGTTACCTGGGCACTCCGGGGGGGGGGGGGCCTGGTGTACCTTTCTGGGCGCAGCTGGTCCTGGCGGTCAGGGGAGGAGATGACCCTCTGCTCTGGGTAGCGGCTGATGTGGGAGGGGAAGCTGCTGTAGCTGGCAGCTGTGTGGTAGTACAGAGGCAGGGCGCGGAACAGAGCCTGGGAACACAAACACAAACCTCAGAAAATGCAGATAGGGAATGTAATGACAGTGGTGGGGATTCAAATCAGATCAAACTATGGCCGTTTCTACAATCAATCACTGTTACAAAGAGCTTTACA
Organism: Hypomesus nipponensis; assembly: GCF_054491055.1. Lineage (NCBI taxonomy): Eukaryota > Metazoa > Chordata > Actinopteri > Osmeriformes > Osmeridae > Hypomesus > Hypomesus nipponensis. Next base: position 13,727,456 of record NC_140375.1, on the reverse strand, counting down.
TTTACCCACAGATTGATATCAAGGTCCAACCGACAAGGAAAACAGTGTGAACAGAATGCGTCAGTAGATCGCAGCGTACTCACTGAGGACTCTTTTGAGACGTCTTCATTCAGGGCTTGTCTCTGCCCCTTCAGGTCCTGCACCCCCTTCAGGGGAGAGATGGAGACTTTGAGCTGGCCCTGACACTGGCCGCTGAAGTCAGTGATGTTGTACCAGCCACACACAGACTGGAACCCAGACAGCAGAGGAGAGAGGTCCACAGAGGCAAAGCCAATCACACGCTCCACATCTATAAAGACAAATGACAGGACCAATGAAAGCTGTGGAGCTTGTTCTGACTCATGAGGTCATCAGGTTAAATTGTCAGGGTTATGCTAAGTATCGTTTCTGACCTCCTCTGTGCCAGACTTTGAAGACCAGGGACTCCTGTGGATCCACCAGCAACTGCTTCGAAAGCCTAGGTTGTACCAACAACAGTTTATGACATCATTCGACTACAAATCCTGTCATCAAAAACCCATTTATTTTCCCTGTGATAGAGAGCTGTACCTGCACTCTAGTTGGTGACCCCACACAGGGCAGTCAGAGTCTGCTATCAGCTCTGTGGTGATTGGCTGTTCAGAATCAGCAGTGACGTATGACACACAGCAGCAGGGCTTCGCTCCACTGCCCTCAGCCAGAGGACAGCCTGCCAGACACACACACACACACACACCCACAAAACAGAGAGTGAGCCAGGACAGTGCAGGGAGTAAACACTACACAAAAACATTCTGTCTGACCGTCATCTTACCTTTCAGGCTGAGACGCATGGCTCTGTCCACAGTGACGGAGACAGAGAAGGCGTCGTCCATGCTGGCGTCTGTCTGCTGGGAGACTGGAAGGCCTGCGCTTACGGAGGACTTAGTCTGGCGTCCGCTCTGTGGACCAGACTGCCCGGACACAACGGCTGGCAGACACCCCTCTCCTTCTACCTCCTCTGCAGGAGAGTGCGCCCCCTGGCTGTCACTGTCCTCCAGGTCGGCCCCTGCTGGGGGGGGATTGAGAGGGACAGGGCCGGGGGTCAGGGTGACATGGACCCTGAGAGCAGCTCTACTCAGGTCTGGGGCTGACCGTCGGAACAGAGGGTACACTCCTGGAAAAACAACAGGGCTGTTAGTCCTGCTACTCATTAGCTATAAGGTAATGACTAATAAATAGGTGTTCCTTTACAGTAAGTACACTATAACAAAAACCAGAAGTAAGCTTGAATATTTCCAGACAGTTCCCTACCACTGATTGTGAGCTTATGTCTGGATTTCTTGGCGAAAGAAGAGAGGTCCACAAAGGCCGAGCCCACCAGCCGGTCTGTGTCGTGAGGCCTGCTCGTCCTGTCCTTCCCAAAGGCCACCCACACCTGCACCTCTAGCCTCTCCTCCCGGAGGTACCACACCAGGGGCAGGCTGCTCTTCAACTCCAAGCTGCTGCCTCCTGGGAAGGCCACACTGGCCAGGCCGTCCTCAGCCTCGTCCTCCACACACGGGTGTCTCAGCAGGGAACAGAAGGCCTCGCGGTCGTACAGCTTGTACCTGAAGTAGCAGTACGTTGAGCGCTGGAGTTCACTGTGGCCAGGCAGAAGCAAGCTGTGGACAGGTAGCCACGCTCTAGGCATGGCCAACGTCAGGTGCACCGTCCTCCTACTCTCCACCCAGGCCTCTCCATCGCTGTCCGCCTCCTGGTCCTCCTTGTCCTCTGTCATGCCCACCTCCCAGCCCAGGCCCTGGGCAGCAGTGATGACCCTCTCTCTGTCTGCATGGTGGGCAAAGTTGATGGATATCTCCAGGCCTCCCACTAAAATGTGATGGGCAGGAAATGGACCCTGGTCCTGAGGTAACGACACCCCAAACCAGCCACAGATCCCTGGGGAACGCAGAGGCAGTAGACTGATAAGGAATACCTCAGATCTCATCCTGTGATCCAGTAGGTAGTTGTGATAACTGAAACAAGCATTGTACCTGTTCTTTTATGGATCATATCAGCCAGCTGTATTCTCACTGTGCCCAGCAGAGTGTCATTTGACTTGGGGCTGCCCATCACTGTCATTATAAATATGGGAGAGAAAAAGACAAACAGCTATCATTTCATGATTAATAATAATCGCAATATTTCAGAGAAAAATACTTCAAATTATCAAAAACGATTCTAAACAATCTTATTGCAGGAGCGATTCCCTGGCTGCCTGGTTTCCCGACCTCGGCGGCTGTCTCTGTTCCAGATGCTGAGTTCGGCGCTGGCCTCCTGCAGGATCTCAGCCAGGCTACTGCTCTCCCCGGAGCTTCTCAGGACCTGCAGCAGGCAGGGGAACTCCGAGTGGTGGTCAAACTCTGGACAGAAGGTCCTGGCCACGACACGCGTGCTCCGCCGCTCTCCCTCGGGCAGGAAGGAGAGCTGGGTGGTGACGTAGGCGTTGACCCCGACATCAGCATAGTACTGGAACGCTTCATCCCGCTCTGTCACAGCCCTGAGGGACACAGAGCCGTCAGAGAGAGAGAGAGAGACCTTGGAAGTGTATTACAGAGAAAGGAGAGAGTCAGACATTGGAGAGAGAGAGACGTTGTAATGGTATTACAGAGAAAGGAGAGTCAGACATTGGAGGAAGAGAGACGTTGTAAGGGTATTACAGAGAGAAGAGGCGAGAGAGAGCCGAGTACCTTGCTGCTGCCTTTAACCCTGAGGCTCTGTGCACCTTGACCACCATGGTGACAATGCGAGAGGCCACCGCCCCACTCCTTTGGTCACCAGATCTCAGTGGTCGGTGTTTGTACTGGACACACACATCAAGCAGCCCTGAGAGACAGTGCAGAGGGGGACAAGTAAGACCAGTGGTCTTGGAGCTTAAGCATGTGTAGTGTGTGTGTGTGCGTAGTGTGTGTGTATAGTGTGTGTGTGTGTAGTGTGTGTGTGTAGTGTGTGTGTGTGCTACCAGAGGGCTGAGGCTGATGTCCTGCTGGGTGACTAGTCCTGGGGACCAGGGGAAGAGAGAAGAGCTGAGCTTCAGTAGGTTTCTGCATCTGCATGGTCACCATGGCACACAACTTAGACAGCGGCAGCATCCCTCTGGCCACCATCTGGTCTCGCACGTTGGGATAGTAATACCTGCAGAGCATGTCGCGTATTTAAATGAAAGCTGTGCTTCATCATGGTCAAATCGTTTCATACTTATTATTACCAGAAGTGATCAGTAAATTGCTTTGATACTTTTAGGTTCCAGAAGTGACCTGCTCTCCGGTGGTCAGAGGAGAGGCAAGACACACACCTGCACCAGACTTCAAACTGGATTCCGCCCCTGTGGGCCGGCAGCTGGCTGGAGAAGGAGCCGAGGAGCAGCCTCTGGACCGGGACCCCCTCAGGACTGAGCAGCACGTGGGTCTCGCTGTGGCCGAACACCGGGTCAGGGACACACAGCGTGGTGCTGGTCCGGAACTGCTTCAAGCTCACGCCTGGAGGGAAACAACCGATTAGAACAACACAAACCAGGGTGGTTCTGTTTTCAAACCCACTTTTTTAACCTCATCTGATTTCTTTTAATTAATTTTTTTAAAGGGGTATTTCTGGAACTTCAAAACCATATCAATCATCCATTTACTTCAGAGAGAAGGTGGTTCGTGGCTTACTGCTCTCTATGACGTCTGGTTCCAGAATCTGAGTGGTGTCTTCTTCCTGGGAGGGGAAGGAGTACTGGACATAACAGTCTGCCTCCCCCCACACAGTGGACTGTAATGGAGCCAGTCCATTCACCTTCTCCACCCTCACCACAAACACATGCTCTCTCATCGCCTTGTCAGGAGCAGCCTTCGCCTGGGAAGGGAGACCAGGTGACATTAACACCTCAGGCGTTACACCTCCCGACCCATATATACTCATCCGTAAAGTTTACCAACCTTGGCTTCTGTTTGTGGGTGGTGATCCAGCAAATGGGCTGGTCTTGGGATATTAAATACAGAGACATGTTCTTCATCCCTTGTGCGCTGGAGAGCTATGATCTGCCCGGATGAGCCCATGGCTAAGAGGACCCTGAGGTTGCCCTTGCAGCTGCCTGAGAAAACATCTATGACTGGCATATAGCTGTCTACCCCTAAAACAGGGTACTGTGCCTGGAGAAGAAGGTGGGAGATTTTGGGATCTCTGAAAGGAAAAAAAAGACAGGTCATCAAGTGATTGTCATTATATATGACGAGTGTGACTTTACTATACAGTGTTTTTATGTACAATATGCATTTATGTTATCGAGCACATGATCTGGCCTTACCTGAAGGACATGTAGAACTGGTGGAGAGGTAGTTTAACCAGGCCTAGCAGACGCTCCTGGCCAGAGCTCGCAGCTCTCTGCCAAACCTCAATCACCATCACATTGTTCCTCATCCTGTCCAGCAGTCTGGAGGTCAACGCCACAGGAGTCACCTGACTGAGGTTGAATGAAGGGTTGGTCTGTCCCCAACTCATCACCGATCTAGTGGTCTCATCTGAACCAAACAGTTTACAGTTCAAGTAGATGTTGGGGGCCTGCAGGGGACCACAGTTGAAGTCCTTCCCATCAGGCACCATGAGCAGGGCGTGCAGGAGCACCTCGCAGTCCTCCTCGACCTGCTGGAAGCCTGGTCTGAAGGGAGACGTTTGCAGGCTGGGCAGTGGGGAGGGGCCGGGGGAGGAGGCCAGCTGGACGGTCCTTACACCCATCCTGGAGTCTCCTCGTGGGCCTTGGCTACCGTCCTCCCTCCTGCCAGTGTCGGCACCCTGAGGCCTGGTGTCGGTCTTAGATGGACTGGGAACTCTCTGAGGACTGGGAATAACAGCTGGAGGGGCTCTGGAACTAGCAGCCGACCCGATGTTGGCTGAAGAGAAATCTTTGCTGTCTGCAGCCAGTTCAAGTGACACCTGAGGAACATATAAAAGTGACACAAAATATGAAGGCGATTACATGGGCACAAATGAGCAGACCATCTAGGAAAAAGAACCTCCTTCCTATTGGTAACAAACAGAGCTATATTGTAATAGTATATTCATGTTTGTATTCATGTAGCATCGCACGGTGCCCTTCTGGGCTAGACGTCATCTCACCTTGAGTGGGCCGATCTCCTGGGCGTGAGCCGGCCCGCCCAGGCTCTGGACAGGCAGAACCACGGTCTGGTTCAGCTTCTCGCTCTGCAGCAGACGGCGTAAAGGGAAGACAGCCGTTCCGACGGGTTCAGGCTAAACACGACACAAAACACGGTGAGCTTCCCAACCACATGCCACTGTACTCAGTACGCAAAGTATCAGCAACGAGCAGAGACTTCGATGACTGAACCGTTCCACCTACTTTCTTCTGGGAAATCTTCCTCGAGTAGATGTTGAACGTGAGGTCAGTTTCCCACCACCGCTCCACGGTCGCCCCGTTGAACTGGACGGGAAACACGGAGCGCTGCTCGAACTTCACAACTGTAAAACACAGATGAGATGGTTTCAACCTCAACACCCTGCTCCCCTCACACTGAGCTGAGATGGTTTGACCCTGGCTCACCTCCTCCTGACACTTTGTTGGAGACGAGTCTGTTCACTTCTGCTGCCATCTGCTGGCTGTGCTCATGTCTGGTGGGGGTCACAGGGAACAGGTACTCCACAAAGTAGGAGCTGAGACATACAAACAGATGGAAAACAACAACAGCACGTCAATACACATCATTGTAATTGTTAGACATAAACAGTAGAGTGAGAGGATATGATCAGCACTGTTTGAAAATCTGTAAATCTGTAAGACAAAGACTTACCATTTCTTATTGGTCGGGGGTCTAGGGGGTTTGCCCTTGCTCTTCTTTGGTGTGACGGTGGTGCTGTTTACAGGGACAGTCAGAGAGTGGATGACCACTCTGGCCAATCGAATCCCACCCAAAACAGTCAGCTGATCCATACTCAGCCCTGGGTCATTGGTTCCTGGTGTCAGCTCCGGTTCAGAATCCAAGCTGAACAAAGAAAGTTTAAAAAGTGAATTCAATTATTATTTTTTTACTCCACTGAAGAGACATTTTTATGACATGATGAATAGATATAAATCAATACAGAATATGAGGAGAGCCGACCCTGTGGTAGTCCTGGGACCAGGAGGCCTCTCCTCAGCTCCTCCCAGCAGGCCCTGACTCCTCCTCAGGGACAAATCACCAGGGGACTCCCTCAGGAAGCTATCAGGACACTAAAGGACAGACAGAAGGTCACACCATCCACTCATATAGCAGATGCCTTCTCCAAAGGTGATCTTAGCTAAAAACTGTGTGTTAGCCAGAGTCCAAGTTACTCACAAGGGCCTTGTAGAACAAGTTCTCCAGGAGGCTGTGGTCATACTGCGGGTCGTTGAGCTCACTGTCTCCACACCCACTGCTGTGTCCTGACAGAGAGGCTGGGGGAGAGCCTTCTCCATCCCACAGAGGAAGGCTGGAGCCATCCAAACTGACCACGGGGGAAACACAAGATGAAACCCAACATACACAACAGTATTATACATTTGGCTCAAATTTAGCTGTAAATGCTATGTAGCCTATAAGCCCAGTATGGTTTAAAAGGTGTTCTACCTGCCGAGTAGGAGGTCCACGGCTTTGTTCTCGGAGTCAGCATGAGCACAGTCTGAGATCAGACAGTCGGGGGACACAGGGAGAGGGGCAGACTGCAGGAGACTGGAGTCAGTGTGGAGGATGTTCTGAAGCAAGTTTCCACAGGGCGGAAGAGATGACCTGGAGACATTTTATAAAAACGTTTTAGGTTACCACTATAGTTTAAATACGGGATATGCTGCTAAAAGTTGATTACTCACATTCGTGGAGATATTACATTGTCCTTGGGGAGAGGCAGGGGAGTGTCTTTCAAAGCCATTTCAGAGTCCAAGTCCGTTTTCAATGCTGAGACCACCATGGCATTTCTGAGCTTGCTTCCACGCTCCAAAAGAACTGGGAAATTACCAATGAAAAAAAACGTACATTGGCACATTAACAAACAAAGATAAGATTTATAACATGTTTGTCCTATTCAGGTGAGCATGACTTCTCTGGACCAACCTGAAAGGATGTCATTGGAGGTCTGGTTGTTGTGCGGTTCCAGTACTGTGGGATTCCCATCTCTGTGACCCTGCTGAGACCTAGCTGACGGGGGCATCTGGTTCTCCAAAGAAACCTCGGTTCTTCTGTCCCCCTGGGCACTCTGGAAGAACAAGTGGTCTCTCCCTCTGAAATGGAGTTGCAAACAGTTCAGTATTGATCATCTGAACGTAGAAGCACAAGCATATGTACTGCACAGGTATCAATAAAGAAATACAAAAACTTTTTTTATTTTTTATGAACATTTAGCTAATACAAACATGCAAACATCAGAGAATGGTCAGCCTGTATAAATCAGAGAGAACAGTTTACTGGCCCACCGAGGTGTGTTGACAGAGCAGCTTCCCCCTGAACCTTTTCCCGTGTTGGCAGAGAGAGGCCTGGACAAGGAGGGCACCACTAACGTGTGGGGCTGGGTTGCCCTGGCTGTCAAACCATTCACAGACACAGCTGTTTCAATGCTCATATCTGTGGTGGGAACTGAGCTGCTGCTGTCGTAGGATTCTGTCAGGGCCTCCAGAGCAATTGACACCTAGAAAAAAAGGAGTTTCATCCATGACCAAAAAATCTTACTGATGTTCAATTGCATACTTTTTATTAATGCACTCTTACCTGTAACTCGCCTAATTTCTCAGATGTTGGAGACACTAAGGTATAGAAACCACTGATAGCGTGTGACAGAGAAAGCTGAGAAATCCCTGTGACTTGAGCACGTGCTATTGGCAAATGGTCTGGCTTGGTCACCACCTCCAGCACCAGAGAGCCCATATCTGAAGGTCCAACATTGACAGAAAACAAAATGTAGCTGCTTAAAAAGCCATGTCCTGGCAATTGTTTCAGTAAAAACACAGTTTGGCAATCTAAAAAGTGATGAGTGTCTGTCATATAGCCTATAAAGATGTATTACCAGTCATGTAGGACGTAAACTGTTTTGGCCCACAGCGTATGGGAAAGCGAGCGGTGGACTTGACCATCGTCTGAGTCGTTTGTGATCCATTCCTCGGACGGAAGTGTGTCCCATTTGACGACTCTCCCCACCAGCGCAATCTCACGAATGTTTCGGCTGGAGGCTTCGGGATTGTCCATAGAATTCTGCTTACTGTCACCCTCAGAAAACACCTGAGCTGACCCTCGACCAGGGGAGGGAGGCTGGTGGATGGCGACACGTCACTGGGGACTTGAGAGCAGACTGATCAATAGTAGGAAACCATATACACAGGCAAACAATATATGCACACACCAAGATATGCGATGAATTACCATAGCATGATACTCACGTTCACAAACATAAATAGTTATGACTAGCACACACTGCAGTTTGAGGTCTCAGCAGGCAACTAGCAGCTGATATGGCTAGAGCTAGCTAATTACTTTCCTAAGCATATGTAGCAAAACAAAGCTAACTTAGCTTATTAGCAAATAGTTATATTTATCAACAAATGATTAACGATTAACAATAGCAGTTAGCCAGTTACGATAGTTAGCTGGCCTACATACAATGTGGACAAAGTCAATAGGTTATTACCTATCTGGTGGTCAGCTAGCTAACCAAGCAACAAGTAAACTACTGTACAGCTAGCCTAGCTTCAGTACTAGTAGTAGCATTAAGTACTGTAATGTAGCTACTAGTAGTACAGCTCAAATTGACCAGTGCAATGATGATGACAACTAAGTCGACTTTATTACCTTTCCGCCTGTTGCTTCCAGCTTTGGTAGATTTCACTTTTCTGTTCTTCATTCCTTTTTAAGTTAGAGAGTGTGCGGTTATCTAGACTAGCCACGGTAACTAGCTAACTACATGGTTGTCATTCACTGAGTATCTACAAGCTATCCGCTTAATATTGCGAAGACAGCGCGCAAAACGGTCTCCAAAGCAACAACGCTATGCTTTCCTTTGTATCCCGCCTCTAAACAAACGATTTCCTCAGTGTGCAGTATAACGAATGCTTCCTTTCCACCAGCAGAGGGTAGCATCGGTCTTATTTAATAAGCTCACCGACTTTCCCCACTGTCGTTGCATCATTTTACCATAACTTTCATAGAAGTTCAACTTTTAAGAATACTAAGGAGGGTTGTTTTTAAACGTAATTTTATTTGTCAGATTTTTCCATAAATCAATATCCCCATCTTTAAGACAGATTTAATGACAGTAACTTTTGAATTCATTATAGCTTGTAATTTTTTAACCATGAGGTGTCTTGTCCTTCAAATGGAGGCAGTTTGTATGACAGTTAGGTGATTATTGCCTAGCTACAGGGACCTCAGCAGCCATGTATGTTTTGGCTAACAGAAGGAGTTCCAAGGGTGGATACCGATCCCTACTGTGCAAATTTGACCAAATGCCTCTGGAACGGACAACTTCTAGTTTCTTACAGCAGTCTAAAGTCAGAAGGGTCAACTTTCAGAGACAAAACAGATTTCCACTTGTCTTCACTGTGTGAGTCCAAGTAGGGGCCCACACACATAAAGACAACTTTCATTCATTTTCACCTTTAGTGTGGAAGGGGGCTTGTGTTAATTAACTGCAAAAAAAACCCTGCATACTCTTCAGATGCAGCCAGGAGCTGTAGCATTTCTGCAGTATATGGCTCTTCTGTTTTTCCAAGTGTGTGTGTGTATGTGTACACACACAGGAGCTCATGAAAATACATCCCTACAAGCGAGGAGACGTTATCTCTTTAACCCTCCCTCAGCCTTCATTTTCAAGTCACAGCCCGTCCAAACATTTACACACACACACACACACACACACAGACACACACACAGACACAGACACACACACACAGACACACACACACACACACAGGGAAGCCCCTTGGAGCCTCCAGTTCCCACAGTATGTGTCAGCACGCCTCACTCTCCCCTCGCTCCTCAAAGACATACTGTGAAAACTGGCACCGTCTCTACTTTGGTTTTGACCTACTTTGAGGCATCTTTGAGTGGTAGGCATACAGACAATCGGCTTTTGTAGTATGAAGTCCACAGACAGCAGCAGCATTGCTGACATGTTCAAAATCATCTGGGGTACCGTGCATGATTCGTCGCAGCTCAGATATAGTAATAACACATCTGACTTATCACTGACCCATTCGATACAAGATAGCGGTTAACACATGGTATACTGTCTTTATAAATGTGGGGGGGGGGATACAAATTGAACTCTGAATGTACTTGCATATACTTTAATTGTGAGACATTTGAGTTCCCAAAGAAAATCTCTGATGACGATCAGTGGTGTTCCAATCACCATGGTCACTGTGCAAACGCAAAGAGTGTCCTGCCGTTTCAGTGCATTCGTTTTCAAGGGGCTGCATTATATCTTTTTTTTTTTTTTTTTACAAACTGACACCGGAGGCAAACAGCCTTGCAGAGTTAACTGAAACCAGTCCAGTGTGCGAGAGCAGAGGCCTCTCTCCCTCTGCAGGGACGGGGTAGCGGGAGCCGTGCTCACTGCCTCTGGGGCTGATTGCCAAATGCCCCCCTGCCCTCACACCCCACCCTCGCCCCCCATCCCAAAGTCAACTCAACCTCCTGCCATTCCAGCCCCCTACCTCCCCCCCCACCCCCCCACCCCCCCTATGCTCCCCTGGGCCTGGAGCTCCAATCACAGACCTGCAGCCTCCCGCCTCACTCCCCTTCCCTCTCTCCTTTCCTTCACTCTCTCTGGATCTGGCGCCCCCCCTCCTTTAAGCCTGCGATTGCACCACTCCATTGTGGAGTCTGTCTCTTGTACTCCAAGCGGTCCCAGCTGCTGCTTCCAGTGTCTTCACTCTTCAGGGTTAGTGCTGCAGCGACGCTGGAACTCCTGGCCATACTCATGGATCCATTTGTTAGCCACTGGAACATACATTTAGTATATTGTGTCATGATCTAATCCCAAAACGTATTTTTTTCTTCTTCTAAGAAGCATTAAGAACTCATATGCAAGACTTAAAGAAAATGTTTCTCCTTAAACAGCCGTAGTAATGACTAATATACTGCATCTTTCTCTGTTTCTGTAAGTATAGTGTCCTTGACAGTAGCATCCAGGAGGGAGTTAAGTGATGTGGAATGGGGGCTGACCGCACATGTTTGACATCCCTCCACAGCACATAGTGTATCACCAGCTCTATCATCCCTCCTGCATCTCTGTAATGTGACACAGATGTGGCCCTAACCCACAGTCAGGCTCTGACAGAGGAGCCTGGCCTCAAATGTACTGGAGACTACAGCTTCTTTAAAAATTGATCATGCATGCTCATACAAACAAGATATGGCCATATATGGTCATATTGTATACATTACAAAGGATGTCACACAAACTGTGAAATCTAAACCAAGCTGAGTATATTATTTATGTTTACGTGAGTACCTACACTGTAACATGCACACCAATCGTTGTTCGTCCCCATGGTAAATATTTAGCAGTCTTACCCCATTTGTCTCCAATAAGGACAGGACAACCAGCATGCAGGGTGTCCCCATCCCCTTGACCGTTTCTATGGAGATTCCACCAGAAGAGGGCAGCATTCTGAAACACCAGACATAGGCGCGTTTGTTGCCCACAAAAAAATAAAAACAAAATATCTTGCCTAGATTGTGTGTGGTCCTAGCTTCTAATGCAGAATCTGAATCCACTAAAAAAGAGTGAGATCTTTCTTGTTTTTCTAATACTCGGGCAGAAAGTGAAACTTCACAAACCAAGATTTGAAAGTTGAACCCAGCTGAGGATCTGGCCAATTTCAACACCGTATCATTTCTTAATCCAAACTCTCTTACTCTGACACAACTGTATTACTGTCAGCAGAGGCCACAAGAGATTCTAAAAACAACATCATGTTAAAGAATAACCTTTCAGGAGGAATTCTTATTATGGATTAAGACAGTTTCACAGTTAAAATGTTAGAAGCCCTTTCTAGCTGTTTCTATGTGAAAACAAAAGACGATAAAATTTTTGATATATTTACCTGCACAACAGGAACACTGAAGTTGGCGTGGATGAAGACTGTTGACCCGCCTGCGTCAACAGAGCTGAGCTGGGTGATCACAACAGTCTCTCTAAGGTTTGTCTAGCCATGTGTGCACTACTTTAAAAGCCATCTGGTGTACTGGCGGAATTTGTCCACAGCTTACAAACATTCTAATCTATACTACTTCACTCTGGAATGTTGAACTTGGACTACAGAATAACTGATTAAAATTCCTTCACACAGCACAGACAATTCATTTTTACATGCCAGAAAAAGAAGTTGCCTTACATATATCATAAACGTTGCCACTCGATTCCCGGTTTTAAGCTTAAACAGGGGACTTGATGCTGACTGGAGACATGGAGGGAAGGGAGGCCATTGTCAGATCATGTGGTTCAAACACACACCACTCAATATTCTCATCACCCATAAGTAACACAGGTGAGGGTACAGTCAGAGCAGCCAGAATGAGTGTCAGAGGATAAAGCAGCTTTCAGATGTACTTACTGTAGCATGATCAAAGTGAGGTTCATAGTGACCTCCGATACCATAGTTGACCACCTGGAGGTACTCTCCGTGTGGAGGCTGGACGTTCAGCCCTGTGAGCATAGAGATGCGCTGGTCCAGTTGCCTCACAATAGGGTGGACTGTGTCCTTCAACCATGCACTGAAAGACAGTAAAAATTCCCCTCATATTTCTATTCAAATCTCTACAGAGATTACATAGTTGTTACATAAGGGTGGATGTCAATTAGCGTTGTAGTCAATGTTATACACCATAACATTAACTCAGGCAGTGAGTATATTGAGTTGCTATACTATGGCAGCTTTGTTCAGCAGGTGAGATTTTATTGCTGCTTTTGACTGCTATAAGAGGGAACAATTTAATAGCAATTTCAGTTTGTAATAAAGCTGCAGCAACAAGCCAGAGATGTTGCAATAAATTAAGTTGTAGCCCCTACTGTAGAACGTGCTCATATACTGTAGTGTTTGCTCTTCATACCTCTTGCTGATTCGATACTCAGCTGTTGCCTGCTTCTCTCCTGATGCCACCACAGACCTCCTTAACTTGTGTCGTACAATGACAGAAGAAACTTATGATTTTTAATTGCATGTTATTAATTTCACATAAATAGTAAACTTCTAGGATCCAGATGCAAGCAATTAAATTAATATTAAAAACTAAATGTAAACGCAAGAGAAAAAGTGTGAAAACTTTGCGAGTTTTTAAATGTTGGCGAAACAAAGCCTTTAGTGACAAGAGCCATGATGGAAATACTTTGCTGGCCTATCTATCTACAAACTCCCTCTTGAATTCCCCTGAGGTTAGACAGCCAATACAGCCCTGAGACTAGACAACTAATACAGCTAGGCCTTGGAACTGACAGCAGGATGAAATACCAAGTTCAAGGCACAGAGAGCCTAAACTGCAAACCACATGACTAACAATCCGGGCCTGTTTCTAATCAACGCACCAGAACACCATCAAATGTCGACATAATTATGAAATAAGTGGTGGGATTTCTATCTAAAGAAAGGGTGGAAAACCTATTGGTCGGTGCCAAAACCACACATAAGCTATAAGACATTATTTGGGTTACCGCATCTTGCCAGACTAATTGAGTCAGCACAAAGTGTCTCCACTGCAAACACATTTCTCCTTTCAATGCTGCCAGGATACAACATAAATATCTTATTATCTGTCAGTTGTGAAGGAGAGAATTTTGCTTCTTGCCTTGGAGCCCTGTTAATTGAGCAGTCTTAGAAGCTACGCCAAGGACTCTACAATACAGTACAGCGTTGCATTAAGCTGTGTGTTAAATTATTGGAACCATGTCAACTATTTCTTCAAAGGTGTTGGATGATGTTGGAGATGTCTCAATTGCTTCAGTATTGTTCCACTTTATCCAGACATAAATCAGAGCAATGCAGATGCGACGTAGACATAATTAAACTAATCTTGGTTGATATAAGCTTTTGTTGGGCATTTCAATGTAAGAGACAAAGAGAGAGAGACGGACTTAAACATCTTGTTAAATCATGCAGAGCAAAAACAACCTGGCAATCTATCACTAAAACCTTCCATCATGACTTTGAGCAGGGCAGTGTAAGGGGCCAGACCACTGGAGAAAACTATGATGGGAAACTTCCGAAAATAACTAACCCCAATAGAGTCATGACTGCCAGCACCTAGTCAGTATGCACACTCACTCTCCAGCTAAACCTTTGCAGATGTAATTAACACTTAACAAATAGAAGAGGTCTCCTCAGTCTCAATATAATCCTAATAGTTTACAAAATAAAGCTTGCTACAATAGGTTACATTGTCCTTATCATGGTTTCAGTTACTGACCCCAGGATGGGCATGGAGCTTGATGTTGTTACCCTCAGCGTCAGTGATGAAGCTGTGGTAGAGGACCACGAACGGCTGCAGGCTGAGAACCTCTCGTCTGACTGGCTTCAGCAACAGTCCCGGACTGCCATTGGTGAAGTAGTCACAGAAGAGCTCAGGGTTCTCATAGTGCTTTGGCTGTGAGAGAAACGTGCATCTGAAGTCATTTATTGAAGCCAGAACAGCAAGAAAGCATTGGTAATTTTCTTTTCACTCACAGAACAGTTTTGAATGTTCTTCCCTCCTTGCTAGCTAGTATGAGAATGAAGCCAACTTTCAGTTTATTTTGAAAAATCACAACAGTTTTGCATGACATTTCGATCAACATATGATTTGAAGCCAGGGATTGTCACTTTGAACATCACGCTTCTTTGGCATTCAGTTAAAGACATGATTAGCAGTACCGTATTATTATGACTGCTGATAAAAACTACCTGATGACTTTGTGTCTGGCACAGTCTCTCATATGCGTTCCTTGTCCTGAGATAAGTGGTGTTGGGCCTCTTCAACACTCCATCAGAATCCTGTAACTGTGGACTTTCAACGAGCAGCCTCTCGTACTTCTCCACGTTCTGTAGAACTCTGCCGTTCATGGGATCTGAATGGCCAAGGAATATGTCAATCACATGTCATTCATCACATGCTCCATCTGTACAATCCTGAATCAAGTCAACATGCAGTATATATTTATATATATATATTATATATAGGGATTCAAACCAAAATATCCCACCTCCTTCCTTCAAAGCCACTATAAGCAGCACAGATGTGGTCCCAGTTTCTTTCTTCACAGTAAACACATTGCATTCTGTATCTACATTACATTACATATATTCAGAATATAGGCCACAAGAAGCTTGCTGAGAGAGTGGGCGGAGAGGCAGTGGGTACTAGCTAGATTAAAAATGATGTATTTCTTGGATTGATGTGTGAAGCAGATGTCCAAACTAAGTCCAGTTGGTGGAATTCCATGCTATGGTTTAGTAGTAGGATATTTTGACTGGAAAGTATTACCGTGGTGAAGCAACTCCTGGGAGAGACTGAGTGCATAGGTCACGTTTCCTGTCTGAGAAAACAAAGAGAAAGGAGTGTTCTCATGACCACAAACTATCTGCGGTGTCTCCGGTATTATAATATGATACCCTGTCACTTCAGGGTATGAAACCCACCTTAAAGTGTGAGAAAGCCAGGTGGTCCAGAGCATCTTCCAGAGTGCCCTCGTTCTCTGGGCTCCACTCCCCTCCTGACCCACGGAACAGGCGGACAGACTCCTCCAGCCATTGGACAGAGTGGTAGTAATCCTCCTGCTCATAGGCTACCTGAAACCACACCAGCCAATAACACATAGGTATCTATCCACAGACTAATCTGGGCAGCCAAGGCCGGAGGCTGCTCTATGTGTCTGCTGACTTCAGTACAGATGATCAAGTGTCAACAATTCCTTTGGGCATTTCTAATCCAAGGTATTTCTCATTGGATACTTCTTACTACTTAAAGGCAGGATTGGTACGTTTTGCCAACCTATTAATTTTGGCTTGAGTTTGAAAGGGTTCAAACCAAAATATCCCACCCGTCCCTTCAAAGCCACTCCCCACACATGAACTCATTGACTGACTACTGCCGGGAGGTAGGTAGACAGACAAGTAGCCCGTCCAAATAATGACAATCATCAAGTTCAGTCCAAGCAAAATGATTGGTCGTGTTTATTACAGTCCTGTAAGCCTACAGATATCAGATGTATTTAATGTTACTGTCAAACCTTTAGATGTATTAATTGCTATCCCAATGTTAAGTTTATTTAGCTAATATGACAAAAAGGGCATCTCAATAACATTACCGACCCTACCGGTCAGAGTTACTTGGATTTCCCACCTCAAAAATGAGCATGGAAACTGAGTTTGGACAAAACATTGTGCAAAAGATTTTTTGTTTACATTTACAAAACAATTCTTGCTGAAACCTACCAAAACTGTGAAGGGACCTTGAGAGCTTTGTTAGAGTATAAGTGAGTCATATGTCAGGCCGAGTCACTTAAAAATTGTTGTAAGGATGTGATCCTCAAGGCTGTAGTTTTGGACTTGCCCTAACCCTAACTCTCCAAAACTTGGATAATGACAGCACATGGATCTTGAACTGCTGGTTTTAAACAACTATAAAATTGCCGTAGCAAGCTGTAACTGCACGTCTGGATGACTACTCCCTTAAAAAAAGCATATGTTTAGAAACTCTTGTAGATTATCATGGTGAAGTAAAGAGGATATTCTCACACTCTCATTGGGACTTCCTTAGAGAAGGATGATGTCTTTTCCATTACATTTATATCCCTCCAACAGTGTCTCTACTGTGCATCATCCCTGTAGTGAGACAGCTGAGTTCATTGTGGGAAGTGACTCAATGCTGGAGTGTTTTTTACCCTTTCTGTATGAGGGAACACTCTGGTCATCCCAACAAGATTCCCCTGACAAATAAAGGAGGAATTCAGTGGCGACTGAGAAAGGCAGATGGGAAGTTAACTTTTATAGTCTTCTATGGATGGAATATTAATTAGACCTATTCTCACTGAGCTTCATTGGTCTTGTACTCCTCACGTTGCAGATCTCATTCCCCTACTCTGTATATCCAACTGAGAGGTCAGAGGAGAACACACACACAAACACACTCCCACACACACGGGTTAGGTTACCTTTCCGACCAGAAAGCAGTCATCTCCAGAGAGTGGGATGGAAACTGGTGGACTGTAGATGTGAATAGGGTTGCCATTCGTTCCCCTTTGGAAGTGGCCCCTCACCAGCCCCCCCACCTGAAGATCATACACATCCTGCAGCCTCATCAGACCTCTAGCTGCCCCATACAGGTCCTCCAGTTTGGGTAAGATGGCCTCTTCTTCCTCGTAACCTGACCTGAGGGCTGAAACACCAGCAGAAGATCACAAAGCATGTGGAGGTGGGGTGCTGACAGGTCAAGGCAAAGGAGGGGGGCAACCCCCTGTAAAACCTGTGTCCTAGGTCATCTCAGTTACCAGGACCAGATGTGCTTTTAGGAGAGCAGTAAAACCTTGGGTGTTCTCAACGGCCTCTTCACTGTAAACCACGTTCTGCCACTCTGACTGTAAGCGCTTGATCAGCGTAAACGCCACCAGTGGGTTTGACATCGATGCTGCTGCTCCACTGTACACTTCTTCATGCACGTCAGACACTTTTGAATAGAACCTGGGAAAATAATTACCTTTATCAATGAGTCGAGATAAAATAAACGTAGCCTACTCGTTGTAGCAATTGGTTTGCTACTGATAAGCTACGAAGGTAGGCTATACAACGTTTAGCTACACAATAGGTAGGTCTAGCCCATTCACGCAATGGTAATGGTAGGAAAAACATACAGACATTGCAAAGTTTAAACAATAAGACTGAAGCAATTGGCGAATAAAGGTTTAAGAAAATCATACCTACATTGCCAATACTATGAGACATGCGGCTTCTTGGTTAGACAATCCCTATAGATTTTAGACAAACATGCCCCTGCATCTCACCTGTCACTCACCTTTTGATGTCGTCTAGTCTCTGTGACTCGTGCTCGATGTACGTTTGTAAATGACTGATAAGTTCTCTTTCAACATTAATGGCTTGCTTAATGTTCAGTAACGACGTGTACATCTCACCAAAAGACAATGGAATTGCAATCACACTGATCAATCCCCAAATATAGTAAAACTTGATAGGTTGGAAAAAAGAAACTTTTGTTCGGTAGCTACAAGGCTTCATCACAACAGACTCCAGGTTCCCAGTTATTAACAACTATGATTTCCATATAGTGCTGATAGCTAGTCGCTTATTCTTTTTCAGGACTGTTGACCGCTCTCCCTCCGCCTTGCAAAAATTTAACATTCGTTACCAGCAAAGGGCATCGCTGTCCCTGACAAATGAGGTCAGTTTTCATTATCATCAAGAAAACACAAACTTATAATATAATAATCAAATGAAGTCGTCTACTGACTCAGGAAAAAGTTTTACTTTAAAAGAAAAAATTTGGCAAATTTAGCAGACCATGATCTCATAACTTCCTTTCCTATCGAATTAGGCGACTCAGTCATTTTAAGACCGTCATGTGGTTCACCTAATACTCAACTCGTTACTGAATTAGTTCACCAAATTATTATACCAAGAGCATCCTTCAATTGTTATCACGTAGACGTAAATTAATTTGTTGCGATCATCTTAAAATTGGGATTACAGTGACACCTATGGGTATTAAACGATAACATTTCAACCAATGTAGCCTACATGGACTGTACGACAAAGCCAAATAACGTATAGTTCTGGCACAATGATGAACTTTTTGTTGTATTTTTTATATCGATCATTGAATAATTACATTCATTGCATAATAAAGTCATAGTGTCACTTCATCACTTATCAGGGATATTTTATTTGCATTTTACAGGCAGGGACATTTACATGTTAGGACAACTACATTTAGACCATCAGGAAATAGTTATTACATTACCTCAATCAAAGATGCATTATTCCAAGACAGAAAGATGGCACACAGCTAAGGACTGTAACATGTGGGCTGCTGGACTGTACATTGTAGACTCATATAAGGGGCACTACACCCATGAAAGTGATCGGACAAGCTGATTACAAATGTATGGTTTGTAGCTACACAGTTTCAGCGCACAAATACAGCACAGCAAAAACCTACTTTAGTTACAATCTGATGCTGAGGAAAGTTTCTATATAGTTGGAAAACTGTGCAATTGCCCAGAGTTTTTTGTTGGTACAGATTTTGTTAGTATACATGTGACACTTCAATG
The DNA here is from genome assembly GCF_054491055.1 of Hypomesus nipponensis. NCBI lineage: Eukaryota > Metazoa > Chordata > Actinopteri > Osmeriformes > Osmeridae > Hypomesus > Hypomesus nipponensis. The sequence goes on along the minus strand of NC_140375.1, from coordinate 13,708,202 downwards.
CTGCAATTTCCCTTTGGGTATTTATGAAGTACCAACTACTATATCCTTGTATCATCATTCTGCTCACATTTCATTGTTGTTTTCCAATACAGGGAAGGCTAGGACACAGTCATCTACCCCTGTGTTTGGCCAAGACCCTGGTTCTGGGTGCGACCGTGTATGACCAGCAGGGGACAGCTCTCCTCATGTAGACTCGGATATTCTCGTCCCGCAGGCCGTAGATGAGCGGGCTGAGGAAACGAGGCAGCAGAACGAAGCAGAAGTAATTGAAGAAGGAGATGTGCTCCCTCAGCCAGCCAACCTGCAGCACAATCACGCTTTCTGTGATCGGTTGTGTGAAGGCCATCATGCAGAGCAGCAACTGGACACCGTGGAGCAGCACTGTGTGCATGGCCTTTCCCACCGACGCCCTGTCCTGTCGCAGTTTCCTGGTCTCCAGCAGGATCCTCATGTAGGTAAACAGAATGATGGCCGCCACCCCGGCAAAGAACAACCCGTTGAGGGTGACCTTGAACAGAGTCTGTATTGGTGAGGTGCTCAGGACCACAGTTTTACACAGCACTGGGGTGGACAGGAAGTCAACGCCAGGCTGGACCTTGCCCAAGGAGTAATCTACTATGGGCAGGATGCTGCTGACCAGCCACAGGACCAGGATGATGATCCATATGCGGTCGGAACGCCAGGCAGGTGGGCACTGCAGGGGGTAGAAGATGGCCACGTAGCGCTCCAGTGACATTGTGGCTAGGATCAAAGGTGTGTTCTGGAAGGTGGCGGTGGAGAAGAAGAGCAGAGGCATGCAGTAGACACTGGCGATGCGTACCTGGCCCATGACGAGGAGGAAGAGCAGCACGGAGGTAAGGAGCTGCAGGGTGTCATTGATCAACATGTAGGCAAACAGGATGTAACGTGAACTCTCCAGGAACTGTCTGTGAGATGCGAAGATGTGTAGCATGATCACAATGCAGTAGAGGAAGATGCAGAAGAATGGGATGACCACACACACCTTGACGGTCACAGACAGGTTGGCACTGCCTGACGTCTCGTTCAAATTCTGCATTTTTCACCGAGACCCAAAGAGCCCACAATGGAAATCTGGAAAAGCAAGTCGACACTATGGATAAAAAAAAATAGAAGTTATTGTCTTCTGCATGTTATCCAAAATGACTTTAAGCCTACCTGAGAACGTCTTCTCCAGACATCGTTTGGACTTGATGTAGATTTTATACATTCATTCCTGCTTATTGCTCCTATTTGGTTCATTAATTTTCTTACCCTACCTCCAATGTGACAGTCTCTTGATTTCTCCTGGGACAGATTAATTTCATGCCATTGTCATTGTGCATCAAGTTTGTAATTAGAGCTGAAAATCCTGAGCAGGGAAAGTGCTCAATGAAGGATGACAAAATACTTTACAGGGGTTTAATTAACCAATCTCAACGTTGATTTAGTAAAGACTGATAAATTGAATTATACATTTGACAAAGTAAAAAAGCAATAGTTAATATCTATTATTTTGCTGTTTGATTAACTACTATTGTAATTGCTTTCACTTTCGCTTGCCGCTTTTTGCCTTTCCACATACAGAAGGTCTACATCAATAGTTTACCTTAAAATATTTTTATCTGTTCAATGGCATCCATGCTTTGAAGTGAATACTGTATTGTGGATCAAATAATATATATGATTTATTATCTAATTGTTTTTTAATTTTCTTTATTTTTTTTATCCAAAGGGTTAACATACAGAAGGCCCTAAAAATGAAAGGCCAACCCCCTGAACTGGGACTGTTTTTGTTGTTGTAGAGAGAATGATGAAACCTTATGTCACCACGGTTTGTTTACTCATGATGGGGATGGATCGTATTGGATGAGGAGAAAGGAGTCAGTTAGGGAACTGGCCCCATGTTCCCTGATTAGGAATTAACCAGACTAGTAGATAATTACCAGAGAGCTCCAGAGTCTAGACTAATTGTGCAACCTTATGTTTTATTTTGTTTGACAAACAGTTTGACTCTGTGGACGGCAGCACATTGGAGCCTTATTTATTAGTCAGTAATGAAGTCAGCTGGGGCTAGACCAAGGTTTGACGAGAGGGTTATTTTTCAAAGGGGTAATTTCAAACCTTACATTTCACTTGTTAACACCCCCCCCCCCCCCCATGCACATAAGCAAAACCGTTTTGCAATCTATTCTATGAAGAATTCAGCTTTTTAATTGTTGATCACAATTATGTTAACAATATACGTAGTTACTAATGTATTATGGAAGAGTACAAGCGATTAATTAAACTCATTTATGTATGTATGAGAAGGGAAGAGTGATTCATACTGTGGTCCTATTGTTAGATACCTAAAAATAAATAATATACATATATATATCCAATATATTGAAATGGTTGTTTTGTTTATTCCCTTAACCTATCACATTAAACGGACTTAGAAAGAGGATACAGCGCGCACACACCATTAAGGCCGATATAAAATTGTGTTGGTCATTACGCAGTATTTGAGCCAGCCCTTGCGGCACTATTCACGGATCATTTTGAATAATGACGTTGCATTAGTACATTTAACCTACAGATTGACCGGTCATTCTGTACAACTCTATAGGCTCTCAAAAGCTTTGGTTTATTAGTTTGTAATTGCGTTCCCCACAGCGGGCGGAACTTGTCATAAAGTTAGCGGTAACAAAGCCCACCCATTTAGAGGGAAGATATGATTGGTCAATTTTACTGTGAATGGAAATTAGTCTTTCATGGAATTACTATTAATCGTCCGTCTGTAAATCCATAGCTGGACCACCAATCACAGAGCTGCATAGCATTTTCCTCCAAACAACGGAGGCTACAAAATTCTGATAGGGTGACAAAAGGGATTTTTTCATTTAACTCTTCACATTCCAACACAAACTCAATAGGCAGGATTGAAGGGTTTATTTCAAAAACATTGTCTTTAGATTGTCAAATTATGAATGGTTACATAAAATTAGAACAGATTACTTTTAATATATATATTTTATATAATATATTTTAAAAATATATTAGGCCCTTTCTGAGGGCCCAGAGGGCCCTGACGGTTAAGTCAAAATAGTTTCTAGCAAAATAATAAACTTTAAGTAATATCTTTATATTAATCATCGAAAAATTACATTCATTGCACAATAAAGTAATGGTATCACTTCATAACTATTAGGGATATTTTATTAGCATTTTCCAGGCAGGGATTGAACAAGTCATGTTAGGATAACTGCATTAAAACCATCAGGAAATAGTTATTACATTACCTCAATCAAAGATGCATTATTCCAAGACATAAAGATGGCACACAGCTAAGGACTGTAACATGTGGGCTGCTGGACTGTACATTGTAGACTCATATAAGGGGCACTACACCCATGAAAGTGATCGGACAAGCTGATTACAAATGTATGGTTTGTAGCTACTCAATTTCAGCACACAATTAAAGCACAGCAGAAGCCGACATCTACTTGAGTTACAATATCATGCTGAGGAAAGTTTCTATATCGTTGAAAACTATGCAATTGCCCAGAGTTTTTTGTTGGTACAGATTTTGTTAATATACATGTGACACTCATGCCTGCTACAATGCTGCAATTTCCCTTTGGGTATCTATCAAGTACCAACTACTATATCCTTGTATCATCATTCTGCCCACATTCCATTGTTGTTTTCCAACAATTGCCATCCAGAACTTGGACCAAACCCATGGAGGGTAGGCTAGGACACAGTCATCTACCCCTGTGCTTGGCCAAGACCCTGGTTCTGGGTGCGACCATGTATGACCAGCAGGGGACAGCTCTCCTCATGTAGACTCTGATATTTTTGTCCCGCAGGCCGTAGATGAGCGGGCTGAGGAAACGAGGCAGCAGGATGAAGCAGAAGTAATTAAAGAAGGAGATGTGCTCCCTCAGCCAGCCAACCTGCAGCACAATCATGCTTTCTGTGATCGGGTGTGTGAAGGCCATCATGCAGAGCAGCAACTGGACACCGTGGAGCAGCACTGTGTGCATGGCCTTTCCCACCGACGCCCTGTCCTGTCGCAGTTTCCTGGTCTCCAGCAGGATCCTCATGTAGGTGAACAGAATGATGGCCGCCACCCCAGCAAAGAACAACCCATTGAGGGTGACCTTGAACAGAGTCTGTATTGGCGAGGTGCTGAGAACAGGGTTACAGAGTACTGGGGTGGACAGGAAGTCAACGCCAGGCTGGACCTTGCCCAAGGAGAAGTCTACTATGGGCAGGATGCTGCTGACCAGCCACAGGACCAGGATGATGATCCATATGCGGTCGGAACGCCAGGCAGGTGGGCACTGCAGGGGGTAGAAGATGGCCACGTAGCGCTCCAGTGACATTGTGGCTAGGATCAAAGGTGTGTTCTGGAAGGTTGCGGTGGAGAAGAAGACCAGAGGCATGCAGTAGACACTGGCGATGCGTACCTGGCCCATCACGAGGAGGAAGAGCAGCACGGAGGTAAGGAGTTGCAGGGTGTCATTGATCAACATGTAGGCAAACAGGATGTAACGTGAACTCTCCAGGAACTGTCTGTGAGATGCGAAGATGTGTAGCATTATCACAATGCAATAGAGGAAGATGCAGAAGAATGGGATGACCACACACACCTTGACGATCACAGACAGGTTGGCACTGCCTGATGTCTCGTTCAAATTCTGCATTTTTCACCGAGACCCAAAGAGCCCACAATGGAAATCTGGAAAAATGAAAAACAAGTCAAAGCTATGGATTAAAAAAAATATATATCAAGCCTACCTGAAAACGTCTTCTCCAGACAGTGTTTGGACTTGATGTAGATTTTATACATTTATTACTGCATATTGCTCCTATTCGTTTCTTTAATTTTCCTACCCTCCCTCCAATGTGAGAGTCTCTTTATTTCTCCTGGGACAGATTAATTTCATGCCATTGTCATTGTGCATCAAGTTTGTAATTAGAGCTGAACATCCTGAGCAGGGAAAGTGCTCAATGAAGGATGACAAAATACTTTTCAGGGGTTTAATTAACCAATTTCAACGTTGATTTAGTGAAGACTGATAAACTGAATGAACCATTTAACAAAGTAAAAAAGCAATAGTTAATATCTATTATTTTGCTGTTTGATTAACTACTATTGTAATTGCTTTCACTTTTGCTTGCCGCTTTTTGCCTTTCCACATACAGAAGGCCTACATCAATAGTTTACCTTAAAATATGTTTATCTGTTAAATGGCATCCATGCTTAGTGAATAATGTATTGTGGATCAAATATATATAATATATATGGTTTATTATCCAATTGTTTTATAGTTTTCTTTTTTTCTTCCCAAAAGGGTTAATATACAGAAGGTCCTAAAAATGAAAGGCCAACCCCCTGAACTGGGACTGTTTTTGTTGTTGTAGAGAGAATGATGAAACCTTATGTCACCACGGTTTGTTTACTCATGATGGGGATGGATCGTATTGGATGAGGAAAAAGGAGTCTCAGGATGTCCCCAGAGGACAGTTAGGGAGCTGGCCCCATGTTCCCTGATTAGGAATTAACCAGACTAGTAGATCATTACCAAAGAGCTCCAGAGTCTAGGCTAATTGTGCAACCTTATGTTTTATTTTGTTTGACAAATAGTTTGACTCTGTGGACAGCAACACGTTGGAGCCTTCTTTATGCGTCAGTAATGAACTCAGCTGGGGCTAAACTAGGGCTAGACCAAAGAGGGATATTTTTCAAAGGGGTAGTTTCAAACCTTACGCTTGTTGACCCCCCCCCCCATACACATCAGCCAAACCTTTTTGAAATTTATTCTACTAAGAATTAAGATTTTTAACTGTTGATCACCATAATATTTTATCAATATACATAGTCACTAATGTATCATGAAAGAGTACAAGCAATTTATACATTGTCTCTGTCATTATTGGCCTTGCTCTGTTATTTTACTTTGCCTACGGATTACAGGTGGAAAATAGCAATCTGCTAGAATGGCACTGACCTGACCTTGCACAATGCATATTCTCTTGTTGTACAAGATTAATGTATTATTGTGCGCTGTCCCTTTCTTGAAATAAATAAAATTCAAATTCAAATGGATTAACTCATTTATTCATGTATGAGAAGAGTGATTCATACTGTGGTCCTATTGTTAGATACATAAAAAATATATATACAGTTTACTGAAATGCTTGTTTTATGTATTCCCTTAAGGCTTAAGCTATCACATTAAACTGACTTAGAAAGAGAACTATTGTAATTTATGATGATTCGGTAAATACAGTGAGCCACATAGAAATAAGCAGTAGTCATTCACAAATTATATACAGTTTGCCTAGTACCATCAGCAGCATCAACAGCTCAATTCTGCTAATGCTGATGAAAATATCAAGATTTATGGATCAAACTTAGGGTTCATTTTCTTGTTCGGGTTACAAAATACAAGATATCTCAGTGCACCGTGAAACCTTTCATCCCTTAGACCATAAACAAGTGAACTCAGACACCTTGGAGCCAGAAAAAAAACGATATAATCAAAGTAAGTGACATGACGATACCATGTCAAATCAAGTTGCCGAATAGCAGTTTCGACAAAGGGGCACCAGAACTGTATCAGACAGAGGATCAGCTGTACACCATGTAGGATCACAGTCCTGAGACCCTTGGAGGTGGATGTCTTATTCTCTACCGACGCTTCTTTGGCAACAGACATGATTTTAACATAGGTGAACACAATCGTTAAAGACATTACAAGGAAATAAAGCTGGCTTATGGCAGACCTGATGTGACTTTGCCAGTTGTAGAGGATAATGAGCATCTCCACAGAACACAACCTGTATTGGACATAGAAGCCAGGAGGAACAGAGGCAATAAAGATAGAAGTGATAATGATGGCCTGTATGGAGCTGAGGCTGTGGATGATGAAGATACAGTGTATAGCTCTGCGAGGAGTAGAAAGCTCTCCATGTCGCAGGGGCATGCAGATAGCCACGTAGCGCTCCAGACTCATGGCTGTCAGGGTTAGAGGAGTGAGAAAGTTCAACATAGACACTGGAAAACAAATAACTAGACACAACCAAGCTTGCATAGTGATTGTGAATATGTATAAGAGAAGAAGGATGTTAGTCATAATCAGAAACAGACTGTCCACCATCAGTATGTGAGCAAATAAAATATAACGTGCATTTCTGTGAAAGATGCCTCTTTTGAAGAACGTGAAGATGAGCAGGAAGTTGACAGACAGGAAGATTCCGATCAACATCTGCACTACTATGACGCTGTCACTCATAAATTGGAGTGAGTTTGTGCCAGTACCACCTGCCACAGTTGTGTTGTTTTTAACCATGTCTCTAGTTGTTAAAACCTCTCAAACAGAGCCTGTGTTTCATAACATTTTAACAATTACAAAATCTATCAATCTAAAATGATACATTCAGAAATAACAAACAGCTCCTAGAGGGTAGAAAGTTCAGTGAGTAAATATAAATGCTCTGGTCATCAGCTATGAGATGAGGGATAAGTTTAGCTTTTCTACAACAAAAATACTCATCCCATGGCAGCAATACAGTTGTAAGAAATTAGCGACACAGTTTGCCCTCATCTGAATCCAAAGGCAATTTCCTTCTGAGTCCCGCTCTGCTCAACCATTTTTATGCAAAACTGAAGGATCACATGAGACACATCAAAGCAGTGATGTGTCATTGTCTCCAAGGGATTTGACTCACACCGTTTACAGTGGTTACTACATTTAGTCATTTAGCAGCATTTATCCAGAGCGACTTACAGTAATTACAGAGACATTCCTCCATACTACCACAACAAGAATAAGGATTTACTGATTAGGCAATATGACACACGCGTGCATTGAACATTTGGGAAGTTGAATAAGAAACACGCCGTGTACCGCGACAGGTGGGGGTGGGGATTGAGGTAAAGAAAGCTTCCGGTTGGATGATTGATGGACATATGCGCTTTCATACCTCAAGAGCTTTCAAACCACAAGCTCAAACTAAGTGTCACAATGTTGGAAAAATAAATGTTGGAACCTTTCATGAAGGTTAAGAAACTACACTCCCAGAGTCTGCACAGACAGGGACCGCAAGACCCTATGTAGTGTGGTCCGGTCTGTTGAGTTCATCATCGGCAGGAAACTCCCTACCCTACAGGACACCTACCAAACACGATACCTCAGGAAAGCTGGCAGGATTCTAAGAGACTGTTACCACCCATCCTCCAGTCTTCTTAACCCCGTTGCCTTCTGGCAGGCGATACCAAAGCATTCGGTCACACACACGTAGATTGGACTACAGTTTCTTTCCAAGGGCCATCAGGCTTCTGAATGAACATTGATATGTATATTGATACACTGTCGACACACCCACACTAGTCACTTTACACACTGTCACTTTAGCTACTGGGTGCACAATCAGCAAAATTGCACCAAGTGTACCCTACCTGTCTCTAGGTTAGTATAGGATATGATGTGTTTTATAGGTTTAGAATACTCTATTGCTTATTATTTTGTATATTTAGGAGGTTTATTGTATTATATGTTAGCTTGTCATAGGTGTAAACTTGTTCTGAGTACATCTGTCATGTTAAACCAGGTTACTTTACATTGTCTTGTCCTAAGACTTTCAGTGCCCAGTCGGACCCTGTGTAGGTCTGTGTACCTGACAATAAAATACTTGATTTTGAACTTGAACTCTATGTCTTGCAGGCCATTTTGTTAATATTATGTTTTCTACAACCACAGAGTCACTTTAGGTGTGTCAATGGATGTGATAAGAAACCAATACAGAATACTGGGTTTAGCATGAAGTGAGGCTTTCTTCAAAACTGTTTAACAAAAAATACAACATTTTAATACTTCTTCCGTTGAGAGGAAACGCTTCGGCTGTCGAGTACAACTCTCGACGGACTCTATGTATTTGCTCAGCAGAGCACATAAGCCAAGCATTGCGTGGCCAGAAACCATAACTCATCCTTTCTTTTCCTATCATGAACTTCCTCTCTTTGGTGAGTTGTCCCCTTTTCACAGGGGAGTTGTGTCTGATTAGCTGACAGTGTACAGCAGTCTGCCCCACCAGGTGACTGTAGTGTAGGGAATGGAATGAAAACACCTGTCCGTAAAGCGGCCTGGGCCAGAACTCTGGTGTTTGAATGTTTGGATATAGAAACATGATTTAGAAATAAGAATTTAGAATTGCATTAAACACATTCAATAGAAGGTCTATATGTTGACGCCAAAACCAGCTGCTTCCACACATGTTGTGTTGCCCCTCCCTCTGTGTGCACTTGTTTGTTATTTAAGTTTTGTATTTTTTATTTCCACTGTATTTCTTTCTATTTATGTTGAGTACCCACCTTCAATGTGTGTCTACAAATATTGCAAAACCTCTACTTTTGCATCTTCTACCATGATTATCCTGAATACATGAATTGAATGGATACAATAATGTAATACATGCAAATCGTATGCTATGTCTGTAGTTTATTTGTACCAATAAAACAAATACAAATCATCAAAGCAGATTAAATTGTTCTTTGCTATGTTATAGCCTACAATGTTGAAGATGCCACTGCCCCAGCCAGACAACAGTGCATGTAAACATGTTCAGTGTGTCTTATTAATAACTGCGAGAAAGTATGTTGTGAATATGTGAACATGGTTTCTATTATACAAATACTTTTTTTCTTCTGAACCCACAAAATATAATCTGTTTCAGTGCATGGTAAAACTTTTCATCCCTCAGGCCATAAACCAGTGGACTCAGACACCTTGGGGCCAGAATAAAAACAATGTAATTAAAGTACCTGATGTCAATATACAATCTCAAATCTATCTGTAATATAGCAGTCTCAACGAAGGGGCACCATAACTGTATCAGACAGAGGATCAGCTGTACACCATGTAGGATCACAGTCCTGAGACCTTTGAAGGTGGATGTCTTATTCTCTACCGACGCTTCTTTGGCAACAGACATGATTTTAACATAAACAAACACAATTGTGACAGACATGACTAGGAAGTAGAACTGGCTGATAGCAGATGTGAGGTGACCCTGCCAAGGATGGATCACAAGCATCTCCAAAGTACACGACTTGTATTGCACATAGAAGGCAGGAGTAACAGAGGCAAAGAACATAGAATCTGTTATGATGGCCTGTATGGAGCTGAGGCTGTGGATGATGAAGATACAGTGTATAGCTCTGCGAGGAGTAGAAAGCTCTCCATGTCGCAGGGGCATGCAGATAGCCACGTAGCGCTCCAGACTCATGGCTGTCAGGGTTAGAGGAGTGACAAAGGTCAACACAATCAATACAGTACAAATTATTAGACACAACCAAGCTGGCATAGTGATTCTGAAATAGATAAGGTTCAGAAGGATGTTAGTCAGAATCAGGAAAAGACTGTCAGCCACCAGTGTATGAGCAAATAAGATATAGCGTGCATTTGTGTAAAAGATTTCTCTTCTGAAGAAAGTTAAGATGAGCAGGAAATTGATAAACAGGAATATTCCAATTAGCACCTGCACTACCATGACATTCACATTGATTGCTTTCTGTAAGGATGTGCTAGCATTGCTTGCAGCAGTTGTGTTGTTTTCAACCATATCTCTTTGCTATAATCCACTATAACGCATTAAAACGCTATGTTACAAGATAAAGGGATCCTTTAGCCTTCCTGTAACCTAAAGACTCATCCCATAGCAGCAACACAACTGCAAGAAATAAGTGCTAAAGTCCATCCTCTACTGAGCCCAGAGACAATTTCCTACTGAGATCTGCTCTGCTCAATGATTTTTATAGGACACTGACACGTTTTTCGAAGTGAGGCAAGGATGTCTTATAATCACCAAGGGGTTTATCTCATCTTGTCTACAGTGCATGCTCATTACTCGGCTGAACCACAAACTATGCTTGTCTGAAAGACAATTCAACAGTGTGATTTTGGGGGGGGAATTGTCACGTAGGGTTAGCCTCTAGTGTAGCTCTATTTGATTATGTCCAAAACGTGGACAATGGAGGTGTTTGATAATATTCCAAGTCAAGTGTAATCAAATTAGTGGGCTGCTATCTGTCTCATTAGAACATGATTCACAACACAATACTAATGACTGGCCTCACATTTGTGAACCTCCTTGCCATATGTTTCCACAATGTTTGCAAGCACCATGAGTATCATGAAAACAGAAACTGAATGGAATCTATTATGATTCAGAAATGCAAGATCTTTATATTTTGTTATCCAAATGCAGGGAAATAAATGCAAATCATATGCAATGTCTAGTAGTAGTTTAGTAGTTTCTTTGCATGAATAAAAAAGTACAGATCATAAAAGCAGAATTGTCTGTTAAAACGTGACATTAAATCACAATTGTTTGTTGTTTGCAATGTCATAGCCTACACTTTTGAGGATGCCACTGCCCAAGCCAGAATACAGTGCATGTAAACATGTTCAGTGTGTCTTATTAATAACTGCGAGAAAGTATGTTGTGAATATGTGAACATGGTTTCTATTATACAAATACTTTTTTTCTTCTGAACCCACAAAATATAATCTGTTTCAGTGCATGGTAAAACTTTTCATCCCTCAGGCCATAAACCAGTGGACTCAGACACCTTGGGGCCAGAATAAAAACAATGTAATTAAAGTACCTGATGTCAATATACAATCTCAAATCTATCTGTAATATAGCAGTCTCAACGAAGGGGCACCATAACTGTATCAGACAGAGGATCAGCTGTACACCATGTAGGATCACAGTCCTGAGACCTTTGGAGGTGGATGTCTTATTCTCTACCGACGCTTCTTTGGCAACAGACATGATTTTAACATAAACAAACACAATTGTGACAGACATGACTAGGAAGTAGAACTGGCTGATAGCAGATGTGAGGTGACCCTGCCAAGGATGGATCACAAGCATCTCCACAGTACACAACTTGTATTGCACATAGAAGGCAGGAGGAACAGAGGCAAAGAACATAGAATCTGTTATGATGGCCTGTATGGAGCTGAGGCTGTGGATGATGAAGATACAGTGTATAGCTCTGCGAGGAGTAGAAAGCTCTCCATGTCGCAGGGGCATGCAGATAGCCACGTAGCGCTCCAGACTCATGGCTGTCAGGGTTAGAGGAGTGACAAAGGTCAACAGAAGTAATACAGTACAAATTATTAGACACAACCAAGCTGGCATAGTGATTCTGAAATAGATAAGGTTCAGAAGGATGTTAGTCAGAATCAGGTACAGACTGTCAGCCACCAGTGTATGAGCAAATAAGATATAGCGTGCATTTGTGTAAAAGATTTCTTTTCTGAAGAAAGTTAAGATGAGCAGGAAATTGATAGACAGGAATATTCCAATTAGCACCTGCACTACCATGACATTCGCATTGACTGATTGCTGCAAGTATGTGCTTGCATTGCTTGCAGCAGTTGTGTTGTTTTCAATCATATCTCTTGTTGCTATTATCCACAATAATGCATTAAAACGCTACGTTACAAGATAAAAGGATCCTTTAGCTTTCCTGTAACCCAAAGACTCATCCCATAGCAACAACACAAGTGCAAGAAATACGTGCTAAAGTCAATTCTCTAATAAGCCCAGTGACCATTTCCTTCTGAGATCTGCTCTGCTTAATGATTTTTATAGGACACTGACACATCTTTCAAAGCAAGGCAAGGATGTCTTATAATCACCAAGGGGTTTCTCTCATATTGTTAACAGTGAATGCTCATTACTGGGCTGAACCACAAACTATGCTTGTCTGAAAGCCTCTAGTATAGCTTTATTTGATCATGTCCAAAACGTGGACAATGGAGGTGTTTGATAATATTCCAAGTCAAGTGTGATCAAATTAGTGGGCTGCTATCTGTCTCATTAGAACATGATTCACAACACAATACTAATGACTGGCCTCACATTTGTGAACCTCCTTGCCATATGTTTCCACAATGTTTGCAAGCCCCATGAGTATCATGAAAACAGAAACTGAAGGGAGTCTATTATGATTCAGAAATGCAAGACATATTTATATTTTATGTTTATCCAAATGCAAGGAAATAAATGCAAATCACATGCAATGTCTAGTAGTATTTTCTTTATATTATAAAAAAGTACAGATCATAAAAGCAGAATTGTCTGTTAAAACGTAACTCACAATTGTTTGTTGTTTGCATTGTTATAGCCTACACTTTTGAGGATGCCACTGCCTCAGCCAGACTGCAGTGCATGTAAACATGTTCAGTGTGTCTTCTCAATAACTGAGGAAATATGATGTGAATATGTGCAAATGGCTTCTATCGTACAAATACTTATTTTCTTCTGAACCCACAAAATATAATCTCTTTCAGTGCATGGTCAAACTTGTCATCCCTTAGGCCATTAACCAGTGGACTCAGACACCTTGGGGCCAGAATAAAAACAATGTATTTAAAGTACCTGACATGTATATACAATTTCAAATCAATCTGTATCATAGCAGTCTTTAATCTAGGTTCACTTTATCATATCTGAAAGGTGGACAGTCGATGTTCACCGAAAAGATTATATGTGAGTAAAAAAAATGTATATTGTATTTTTACTTGAGGTTGCAGCTTGAGCAATCCTGACAATGTTATGAGTGACATGCATTATGTAATAAAATAAAAACAGGCATTTTAGGCTATTGAACTTTTCATTTTGATCTTTGTGCCCTACAATCTTGATGTGTTTTTCTTAATGGAGACCCCTGATAATAATAATGTTTATGAGTCATAAGCTAGAACTCATGAGGCTTATTTTTTCTCAATATAATTAAAATCTCATTAATTATTAAAAGCGTGTCATGTTGGTTACCTAATGAGGAACCTCGGTTGTTTTTGGAGAAAGCCAGGGCTTGTTGTTTGTTTTCCTAATGTTGTTTCTAATTAGGATTATGGTACGAGAGGGACCAAATATGTCCTAATGAGGCCTTAGAGTCTGTTTGAGCTATCTTGTGGAAACAAATATATATTTTTATTATTTTATTTCATTTGTGTTCCAAAAATATTTATGTTTTAATTGGTAAACAGGAGACATGAAGAAATAGAAAAAACAGATAATATCACCACTGGTGATTGACATGGAGGGGTTAATTAACACATTAACCTTAACTGGTAATACCTAATGAGGAATTTCATCATGATCGGGACAAACATGCCATTGAACAATGACGTCAACATTTGGCGGCATTGGGTTTTTTTTTTACCACAAAAGAGAGCTCTTCAAGTTAGATTTACAAAGAAGGAAGAGAGTGACACATTTTCATACCCCCTCCCCCCCCCCCCCCCCTCAATTATAGCTCTATAACACACACACACACATACACACACTATTATTGGCAGTGGCACTAACATTTACATAACCTGACCTCTATTGCAAGTCTGACGTTTCATGTGCGTAATGGATGTCTTTTTGGACTCAGATGCCAGTGGGCAGTTTTGCAGGGACAGTAAATGGATCAATATGTTTGTGTACCGTTGTAGGAGGCTATTACGGCAGCCGTATATATAGTCCGGAGACTTTACGGACTCAGCAGTCCAGAAGAGAGCAAGTCGGAGTAAAGGAATAAACTTTCAGAGTTGCTTTTTGTTATATATTTTCCCAGCAGGTGGCGACAGATAGGGCCTGCTTATTTGTGTTGAAAATAGATTCAGTGAAATTTTTTAATAATACTTTTTGGTAAAGACCATTTATAGAGGAGGTTGAACTTAATTATTTACGTTACAATTACATTGACTCATTTTAAAAGGGTTACCAGATCTAAGAGAAATGCAAGTTTTTCGTCATTGCTCGATTTGTGCCAATGGGGGAGTTCTGCAGAGTCGGACGGACTTCTTATTGCAACGGACTAACATGGCTACTCTCAAGAGGGGAGTCGTATGTGTCAATTTGTTCAGGTAAATACCATGTCTTTGTGTGCTTTTGAGTGTATTGACAGCTTCAAGTCAATTGGCAGAATTGTTTAACAACATCTAAACATATCTTCCGGTCTGATTTCAATTTCTGTCACTGTGTAGGAACACAGCCAGCGTTCTTAGCAATAGAAAACCTTCGCGCCATGGATTGGTTCGACTCACAGATGTCACCCGCACGAGCATGGTGTCCCTGAGCGTTGGGAGTGGACTGTGCGCAGTTCCCTTCACGCAGGTAGGACTTTCTTCAATGAATCTCTAGAGAAATGACCGGAGTAAATAGCCTAAACAGCTAATGTCGTCGTGGTATACCCATACTCCCCCATGTTCATCAAACACCACCCACACCAAATCTCATGTACTATTATCTTTCTCTCCAGCAGGTTGAAAACCTGTCTAATGAATCTCTTGTCCGGAAAGCGTCTTTGGTGGTTTTTGACAGTGCGAACACCTACCTTTCCCAGACCACTCTGGCCCTTGTTGACTCCTTAACACAATATGCTAAAGTAAGCAACCTTGACGAATCGCATCACTCAGACTTATCAAGCTTATGACATCATTTTATCTACACACTATTTATCAATTTTTTTCTGATTGTTCCGTTTTTATTGTCTTCACAGGCTCTACATACACTTATTGCACTTCAGAGACGGTACTTGGCCTCTTTGGGAAAACTGAATGCAGCACAGGAGGACTCAATTTGGCAAGTGATCATTGGCCAGCGTGGAGAGGTATGTGTACTTTTGTTAAAGACATTGACTGAAATTGTGGCAAAGCATTTTCAAGACATTCTCTTAAACTGCCATCTCAAGTCATTTGTGGTGTACTGTAAATGAGTGTTTCAGTAATGTAATAGAACCGGAAAGTGAAAAATTTGCATTATTGACCACTCTTCTATTCCTAAATAAACATTTACTAAGTGATGGATCTCTCTGGCAGGTTTCTGACAGACTAGAAGAATGCAACCGTTTCGAGTCGAACTGGATGAATGCCGTCAACCTGTGTAAAATGGCTGCAGAGGCAGCATACAGCACAGGTGTGTATAACTTTTAAACAAGCTGTGAGGTAGCTGCCGTTATATCACCTGAGCCACATTATCTAACTAGTATTCAGACGTGATACCCAGTCTGGTTGTGTTGAGTCTTATTCCTACCTGTTTCCCACGGGAAGCAGTCTTCTGTCAGCGCTGTGTCCCTAACACAGACGTTAACCTGTCATTGAAGCAATGAGCTGAAATGCCTCGTTAGAAAGACCCACACCTGACATGTTTGTTGTCATCTTCTCACTGCTTTGTAGTTTACTTAGTGTGCTGCTCCGTCTTTGTAGAGCTGTCAGAGCATTGTGTGGATCAGTAGATTTTATAGCACTAAAGATGTCTCAATTTCCCATTTGATGGATGAGAGAGATGATGGACAGGAGCATCTGTCTGTAGGCTTTTGTCTTCATGGATGTAGATTGTGTCAACTCTCACCCCTGTCCTTGGGACGGTGCAGTAAGACTAAAGGAGTTATTGTGCTTATCTTCATCTCCAGGAGCTGAACATGCGTCCATCATGGCTAAGACCAACCTGCAGATAGCCCAGTCCCAGGTGGAGGACATACGGAAGCTGTCGCAGGACGCTGAGAAGAAGCTGGCTGAGACAAAGGCCGATGAGATCCAGAGGATGGCAGAGTATGCTTCCTACTTGGAAAGGGGCTATGAGGAGGTGCCAGAGGCTTACCTGCGAGAGGACTGAGCAAAGGCCCATCTGATGTGAACATTCACTTTATAGAGTCTCAGGGGAGTGAGTCAGTTGTTTCACCTCAGTAAGAGGTGATACTCTGCAGGCTACTAGCATCTGAGCAGTGTTTCACACCTACAACAAGTGTGCTTTACTTATTCAAGAAGTGTGAAACAGGAATGCTCGACTTACTCAAGAATTAAACTATGCTGTAGCTGTTATACGTATCATGGAGTTGATTCATAAAGGATATAGTTGGTATGGTATTTACATCTGCTTATACAAATATGTTCATGAATTGTAAAAGTGAAAGCTGGTTTTAATGAGTATTGATTCCCAGTATGCAAAGCTCTCAACGTTTTTCAAAACTTACCTGTTTCATGTTGTCCGATTAGTTAAATTACACGATTATTTATTTAATTACATTTGAAATAAAAATTCAAACTGTAAACTGAATTCTAAATTACCTATGTATTTTGTTTCATCAATTGATGACACCTGTGTGCACTTATAATAAAAAAGTTTTTATATATATATATATATACTTTTTAAATGGTTTATAACTGTCAAACACTTTTCATAGATTATTTCGTTTTATTTACCTAATATAGTGATCTGTCAAGAAGAGCAAACTCAGCAAAAGCACATGGGCAAAGATTCAATAATGAAAACATTGAGAGTGCAAGTTAATCTGTCTTTTATGGATAGCCTAAGTGTGGGTTCAGCGAAAATGTGGCATTTGGCAAGTTTTTTTATTGAGGACTTGAGTCTCTGCCAACTAGGAGAACAAAATACCACTGTGGTTCTCTTGGGAAACATTCTGTTTGCAAAAGTAGATAGCATGTTGTTTGTCCCTATGTAAACTCAGCATTAAAACCTGTGACGCACCTCTTGCGTCTTTTGGGCTATTCATTGGTCAATCAAAAGGAGGTGCCAGATTGTTCTGGTCTTGATTTTGTAGAGCAGCCATTCCCAACCTTTCCCACTTTGCGGCCCAATTGCATAGATCAAATATGTTTTCGCTCCCGCAACAACACATTTTACATGTGAATGTTAAAATATTGTTTCATCCTTTCAAAACTTTTTTTTCCAAAACTTTTTTTCTCCAAAAATGACTTTTTAAAAATTATTTTTTCAAACTTTCGAATCTTTTCACATAGGCTACACAGTGAATGTAGAGGAGACAGGAGCGCAATTATTGACGTTTCGGTCATGATGAATTAAAGGCAAAATATCATCGATACCACCAAATAATTTACCAACATGTTTATTTTTCACATTTTTTATTTTTTGTTGGTTGGCGGCCTACTTGCATTACCCTACTGGACCACTAGTGGGCGTTGGGAATTGCTACTCGTATTATTGTAGGATACTGTCTAGAAAGTAATTTGATTGGTCTGATTCAAAGAGTTTCATTTTTAGTCAATAATTCACTACCTTGTAGAAGAATATGTTGCATAATGTCTGATTGTGTGTCTCTGCACTTTTTATTCTTGCTAATAATCCAAACAGCAATCTGTCTTTTCTCACCTCTCGTCAACACATAGATCACGTAAGCCAGGGTTCTTCTGAGATAGAGTACAAAACAAAATGTTAATGACTCTGGTAAAGTTTATTTGTCAGTCCTTAAATTGACCTTTAAATTACATTATTAGTTATTACCTTTAAATAATGCTATTAGTTATTTTACAGTAAAGTGGGACATAAGACAGAATGAAATCAAGAAAACAGACTACATTGGGTTGGGTTTTTATCTTTGCTTATTTACTCAAATGATATTTAAAAGCAAAACAAATTTAAACCCATTAGGGTTGATAGAAATGTTATTCTCCGCTGTACCTGCAGATGGCAATCTAAATCCATTACAAAAAGGCAAGTTTGTGCATTGATGCAGTCTGCATTCATATCAAACAAACAAACAAGCAAACACCAAATAGTACACACACTGAACTGTTAGATCTTGTAACAATGTGCACACGACATGAGATTATATGACATGTTGTGGTCTTGGAGTGTTTTGTTTTTTCATTTCCTTCATATTTCGGTTTCACATACTGTATGTCCTCTAATGTCAAGTCCCTATACAGTCATGCATACGGACGGTTGAGAGAGAGTTCAATAAGGAAACCCTATTCAAGCTGTAAACAAAAGTGTGTAGCGTCAGCAGAGGGATGACCTCCTCCTGCTCGTAGATTGACCAAGCCTTGGCAGGGATAAGAGACCACAGGGGGTGGGATGTAGAGGGATGAGGTGTACCGAGTTGGTTCACCAATGGTGGGTGGGGGGGGGGGGGAGGAATGTTGAGTTTAACAAAAGACTGTTTTCACAGTCTGTAAAACCAAATGCTCCAGACAGGCTGTGTGGATGTTCACCTACTAGTCACAGGAGAGGTGGTGCCAACATTTTCCCCCCTGACAGGCAAGAATTGTAGTAACGCAATCAGAAGAACATTCCACTGAGTAATATTCCAGTGAGGTTGTCACACAACGACCAAGGTTATATACCATAAAAACATAGAAACATTTATACTATTAAAGCTATAATTGGACTCTGAAGCCACATTTGAGCATTTTGCTACTCACAAGCCCATGGTATTTGAAATAATTTGTAAGTATTTAAATAAACTACTCACTACAATGCATTAAATTAAATGAACAAATGTGATTGATCATCTCATTAACGTATCCCCCTGAGGCTGTCAACTGCACTGAGACCACATAACATCATATGAATTGAACACAAACAAAGTGGTCCAGGGCAGGTGATTGATCGTAGAAAATGGCACCTCTTTTACTTAGAGATTGGAGATATAAATAACACCTATGAGGTGTAGTGAGAGAGGGAGGGATGGGGCAGAATGGCAACACAGCATGGGTCATGCTTTAATCACAGCCAGGCTGAGTTATGGCCCTATGGTGGAGAGAGGAGTGTGACAGGGTTAAATATTGCAGGAGGGATTCCTACAGTTAATGCTTCCCTAAGGAGACACAGGGAACTGGAACTATCACAGGCAGTGGATGAAGATATCAACACAGGCCACAGCTGAGTGATAGCTGTAAATAAAGAAGACAGTATTACTTTGATGTGCACAGATTTGTTCTCATACAATCCATTTATTATAGCTTTTTTACATCAATGTGAGGAATGCCCTTTTGACATCATGTGACTAGGCTACTCTGCTTTTTTTTTGCTTGAAACACCATACCCATTTATAGCTCTAATTGCACTTTGGCAACTGTAGTAGGTTGGAAATCTCAAATCAACAATCTCACTTTCAGTGCAAACTTCGTTCCTTGTAGCCTTTTTTTTTCTTCTTCATTATTTAGCTCTAATCCAATATTCTTCCATGAAACTGTTTTTTAAATGTTACAGTAAATGTTTTCATACATTATACAATGGAACAGTATTTGAACGTGATATTCTTTTACCATATTAAAATATCCTGTTGAGTATGGGCCGTGTGGATCAATCAAAATCCAAACGTGATCCATTGCACATTTTTTGTTTACTTGACCATTACAACCTTGGTGTTTAGACTTCATAAAACTAAAAACGTTAGACTTCTGGGTGTATCTAAAACTCTCAACTCTTCTGTAGGTGATATATTACTCTTTATCTTTAGTCGTCAAATCAAAATAAAAAAAACTATCACTTCTTCGCACCGAATACCTGTTAAATGCGACTTTTTGACTCATGGTTGAATGCAGACGTAGTAATTAACCATTTATGGCGATTGACAAAGACCAAGAAAAGTCTGTCTATGGTGTAAGATTGGACAGCCAGGACAGTAACCTTGCTGATTTCAGAAGTGCCAGAACTCAATTGCAATTTAAAATATGAAAGGAATCAAATTGTTTGGTGGAATTTGCAACTGAAATCACGGCAGGTGCATGTATGATTGTGACAAATCTCAACACTCAAAACTGAGTATTGGTACTGCCCACGCGCAGACTGGTCGCTATGGTGAGCAAAGGATTCCCGAGCAGCAGCATTTGAACAGAGGAGAAATCGCACGGAGTGAAAAGACAGGGAGCGAAAGTGCAGGGAGAAATCATGGCGAAAAGATTGCTACTCCCCAAGAGTACTCTGCCATTTAATGGACTGCGAGCTGCATTGTTATTTATCGTCATGCATGGATTAATCTGTAAGTAACTTTTTAATTTACACATCTTCAATGGTGGTATTTTTTAAGTTGATGAAATACAAAGTTGATTGCTAGCGAGCTTGCTAATTAGCTGCACTGTAGCTAGCAAGGTAGCTAGCCACTGTATAGAAGTGCGTCTGTGCTCACTGCGACTGTGCTAACGGTTTCTTATGAATAGTCAAGAAGTTTTGTATATTTTACTAACTTGAATTTAGTCAGTTAACTCTCCCTGAAATATGACAAGTTAATAAGATTAGGTTCACTGACAACTAGTTTCAGTGAAGTTTACCTTGTCCATGCCAGGAAACTTAAGAATGTCATACCGCTGTTAGAGTACCTATTTTCTTTGGAATTCAACCAACAAGTTAACCAAACAATACGTCTACTGTATGGGTTAACTAGGTAACTACCGTCTCAATATTTAATGCCTCGCTGCTCGAACTGTGGGTGTCTATTCCTCACTAACTGGGGTTTGCGCTCTGCCTGGAATCATAGCATTTGTTTAAGTCAGACAATTGCCCCTTTTTGGTAAATAGAAGAACCTCGGAAGGAGGGCTTCCTAGTGGCATTTCCCTTGTCGAACAGTGACAATGGACTTTCGTGTCGTAGACAGACCTAGATTTGTTGCAACCTGTTCGAAACCTGACTTTTCCTTCACAATTTTTAGATGCTCTTTTACCTGTCGGCTTCACTTCATGTAAACTCGAAGGAAGAAAAAAATAAAGATTCTGCAAGGTATTGTAATGCTCTGGTGAGCGGTGGAAATTTGCCAAGAGAAGGCTTGTAGCTATATTAAAGTCTAATTGAGTAAGTCTTGGTGAATAGGATATGGGAGAAAAGTTGAACGTGTCAGGTGAGAACAGTATAGGTGATATGCCGCGAGCCTGCGAGGGCTGGGTGTGTGGTAGGGGAAATGAAGACATATTTCAGTGACTGAGAGGAAAGCACAGTAGCCGCAGAGTCTGGAAGTATTGACCTGCAGTTAGGCTCCATGCCAAAGCACCTTCCAGTCTTGCTGTCACATACGGTACAGCTGGGGAGGTTTGCTTTACCACACAGCTATCGGAGGACACAGCAGAGGACGCAGTTGTTAAGGATGGACTGTCAAGGATAGACTGTGTTGCAAATAATAACACAGTCCCTTATTTAAGTATTGTTGTTGTGATAGTTGGAAGGTCTCTTACCCCCTCCTTTTCCTTTGATTAATTATTGATCTATTTCACTAATAAACAGACGAAAAGCATTGCTTCCACCTAGTTGCTGAAACTCAGCAAGGGAACACTTTGAATGAGGAGAGTGTACATTTTCGTCAAGCTGTTTTTATGTAGATTGTGTAATTTTCTTGACTGTCATTTTCAGCATAGCAGGAGTGTAGATCAGACAGCCAAGTGAGGAAGGGATAGTTTTAGGCGTGGTAACTGGCTGCAAGGTCTGTAATTGAAGAACATAGTTTTGTGGTTTCTTCTCTTGGGGCTGTGTGATTCCCAATATATATAAATAACATAATGGAACCACCTAAATTACAGACTCAATTCAAAAATACATTTGAACAAGCAAAACAGTTCTATATAAGTTAGTATATAAAGGTTTTATATAAAACCCAGAGCATTAATAAGCTATCTTGGCTTCTCTGACCTACAGTATAAGTGGCTGCCTAGTGGTAATCTTTTATGATCATCATTTAGTTTCCAAAGTAATCCACCCATACTAAAGTCATTTGAATTTGAAAATGGCTTTAACATCTATGAGGAACTTTAACATCTCTGAGGAGTCACAGCTGGTGTATTATTCTGATCTTCTTAATTGATCTTCCTATTGGTTGAGGCAGCAGTCTGAATGCTGCCAATCACATTAAAAGGCTCTTTTGATGGAGAGCCATGAGCAGATGAGTGCTTTATTGTGGGAAGTGGTGAATGTGTGGAGAGAGACTGTTGCCACCGTCACTCGCTTAGTGTTTTCAATGCATCCCTCCTCCTCATCCTCTGACAGATGTAGAGGCAGCAGGATACCCCTCAGTAGTCCATTAGTGGATGTAAAGGACAAGGAGTGACCTCCTGGCCTAGGATAGAGCCTGGGAACATGCCTTTAACTGGGATTAAATTAAGATGGGCTACCTGTGATGCAGCCCTTCCACATCTACATTGTGTTCAAGGTCTTCTTTTATGGAACTAGCCCACACCTAATACCAATTTAAAGCAAATGTCATAGATTTTCAGTCGCTTAAATTTGTTGGCCATCTAGCCCACAGTGGAAGCTTGAGCTCTAATTTTCAGCGTCCTAGTGTTTCTTATATATAGCCGACTTGTGAACTTGAGTTTTTTAGAGCTACAACTGGGTGGTAAATATCTTCAAGATATCATCATGGTTAATGACCAACTGAATGAATAGAGGCAGCCTTTTAAGCCTCCTTTTACCTACTGTTGTTAGGAATTTCAGTTTTTCCACTGGGAGAGCAGATCTCAGCATGCACCCTATGCAAGGGGGCATTGTGGTTTAACAGTGCAGTATTTAAGAGTGGCACAGAGCAGGATGTGCATTGTCAGCAGTGTGTTCCCCTTAAGAGACGAGCTCCAGGGTTATGGGAAACAGGTGCGGCTTCTTTTCAGTTTTACAGCTCTCAGTCATACCATCAGGTACACACACACTGTACACACTTATGTTTTTAAATGGTCTTAATCAAAATCTGTAATGATTTGAAACATGCTGTCACACAGGTAATGCTAGAAATGTGTCATGACTAGTGACATACTGAATGTCTTACAGGGCACTGCACAAAGAGCCGGTCTGCTGTCAGTGGTGCTCCATCTCGGTCTCATTGTAGTTGTTAGCTGCTCTGTAAGTTTTTAACGAGGGTTTTCCATGTGCACAAAGAACAATTGTAAGACAGAGCTCTTTCAGACTAGGTCCACAGTGCAGTCTGACTTGTTCCTCATGAGTCATGTCTAATAGTGCAGTATGCACTGTCATTCTCAGTCTGGCATCAACTACGATGCCGACCGGACTTTAACCTTCAAGATTGAATCTTTATCCCCCTTTATGCCGTGGACTGTCTGAATGAGAGTTTTCGGAACATGCTCTTTCTGAGGCAATTGCTCCTTTTGACATCTCGATCTCTGATTACAGTTAACCAATATAGATTATTATTATTAGGCAATTTTTTTGTGCTATATTGGTCCTGAACCTACTACCTTAGGTGCACTACTTTGATACAGATCCTCTACACTTTATAGAAAGTCCTGGTACTCCTGGCTGCAGTAAACACAACTTTTTCCATTGCATTACGAGCAGAGAAGAATTTCTCAACTGAGTGCCTTTCAAGTGGCCTTGACTCGGTGTCATCGACTAGTATGACAAGAAAGGAGATCAGAAGAATAGCACGTGGTTTAAGTCCTCCTCCACCTCCCAAGCCATAGGCCTTTCAAATCAAGCTATGCCAGACCCACAAACCTACAGCCAGACCTGTCCCCAAACAGGGAGAACTTGATTTGGCTAGCAGAGCAAACCAGCCACTTGTTTTAGTGTAGCAGTTATGACTCCTGGATTTCAGACCAGGATTTAACTAGCCAAACCCTTCCTACTTCCTACAGCTTAGCCTATGCCTCCCAGACCCACCATGGGCATCACCTCCGTCTTCTCTTATTCTGATTTTGTGTCTTCCGGGTGGGTCTTTCTTTATTGTGTTTCCGGGTGTACTTCTGGACAAACGGGCAAGGTTTATGCCAGGGAAGGGGGTTTGGACTGAGGGGTTGAACAGGCAGGATGTGTCTTCCAGTGTAGTCTTGCTTCTTCAGACAGACCTGATTTCCTTTTTATGATTCCCAAAAGATGGTTTGTTCTTGACATAAGTTAGCCTATATCTTAGCCCACTGTTCAAAGTGGGTGGTACGATGCATCGGGACAGGATTAGGGCGCTAATCTTCCAAAGGGAGAGGGCAAGTGAGTAAGAGAGGGAGAGGGTGAGAGAGGGAGAAAGGGAGAAGGTTAGCGACAGAGAGGGAGACGGTGAGAGAGGGGAAAGGGAGGTTAGAGACGGAGAGGGAGAGGGTGAGAGAGGGAGAAAGGGAGAAGGTTAGAGACAGAGTGGGAAGGGGGAGTGGCGGGAAAGTATTCTCCCTCTGACCAGTGAAATTCCTCACTGACCAAACTACTGCTTTTATTGACAACTAAAGTCCGCACAGTACAGAGCTATGTTTTTGTTTTGCTGCCTTCCCTTTCTGCTAGATTGTTTGCAGTGGTACGCAGTGACACAAGCAGTGAGGCAGGCTGTAGAGAATGCCCAGAGCATCTAACTCAACTCTAGCCAGCTGACAGTTTAACCTGCCTGTAGTTCCTGAAATGTTAAAATGAGATGAGACCAGCAATAAAGTAAACCCTAGTTAACCGTAATGTTTCACTTCATAGTTTTACTTCCCTGTGTTAAACAAAATGAGGATTTCTCTCAAAGTTCACAACTGTCATCTTCTTCAATGAACGAAGGCTGATCAGAGTGACCCCATTGTGACTTGGAACACCTTATCTTGAGTACCCAAAGTAGTTGAGACACAAATTAGGCTGTTTGTTTGCCTGCTCAACAACCTGTCTCTTGCCAAACAGAAAAGGCAGGCAAGGGAACAGTTGCACATTTCGCTTGCTCATCCATCCTTTCCATTGCCAAGATTCCTTAATACCATTTTCTAATTATAGCGCGTTACAAGGACAGATGAGATGCGCCTGGGAGGAATAGGGAAGCTCGCTTAACGGCAATCCTTTTAGTTTTCCAAGTTCCATCCTTTGCAATGGTAGGTTAAGTTACAATTTGTATATTGCATATAGCGTATGACCTACTCTACAAGGCTAAACATAGAAGGTCGATACAGGGTTTAGTAGCTTAGCACTTGAAAACAAGTATCCAGCAGGTTTGTTCAACACTGTACTGAGGAGTCACACAGTGCTTGTCCATGGAAATCTCCAGGCTCATAAATTTTTGAAAGAAAATCAGTATTCACAGCGTCACAGGAAACGTCTCTCTCAAATACAAATGCCACTCTCATTAACGTAACGCTAGCTTCCTCCAAGATTGAGTCATCATTTTTTCCATCTGATACCCCAGCCCCCTCCACTCCAGTCTCTTCCTCACGACTATTGTTGTTTAGTGACAGCCTCCATCACCATGCTGCATTCCCCTTGGACAGCTTAGACCTAGTTGTCGAAAGAGTTTGTTATGAATTACCACTATAAGCAATGACTGTTTTAAAAATATATAAATAGAGAACAAATCCATGGGAATCATTCTGAAGCCTGGACCACAACGATCCCATGTCCTCCAGGGTCTTTGTGACATGTTGAAACCATGTGACACATTATGGATCTACAGTAGGTCATTTAGCAAGGGTCAGTCTGGTCAGTAATCTGCAGGGGCCTGCTCCCCCGAGGGCTGATGGTATGTCGCTGTATTTCTGTGTCAATGTACAGTATGGGAATATGTCACAAGTCTGCCTTTAGTGAGGTTGTCAAAGCTGAGAATACAGTCGTCTTTCAAGGAGATTGTAGCCGTCGGCCTGTAGGAAGGATGTCGAAGGGCCCAACCCTTGTTGGTTCACATAGTATACAGGCCCTCAGAGTCTCCTCACTCCATGGCAGGGCGTTTTCTTTAGACATGGTCCACTGCTGGATTTACACATGAGCTTTGTCAGACTGCTGTGAGGAATAGCATACTTCTCCGCTCTCCTTCTCCAGCCGCCTGTTTAGACAGGGCCCAGCAGGGTGGCTGATGCGCGGTATAGGATCCACCCTCTGGCTGCTGACGACCCGACGATGCTGTGCTGGAAATTATATTCTTTCCACACTTTGTATGATGTTGTTGGGCTACAATGACTGCATGATAGTGAGATACACAGCATAGCTGTATAGCACTGGCTTCCAAAGAAAGTTTTGAAATAGTTGTCAGATTGATGTTACTAGTCAAATATATCCCAATTCCCATATCTTACATTAGATACAATATTGAATGTTCTTTCATCATACTTCATAGTTGCATGAGACAAAACAAAGTGTCCTGTCTACCAATACTCTAGCTTTTATGTGTTTGGCCAACCTTCTTAGTGTAAGTGCACCTGTTTGTTAGTAACACAGAGGAGCGATAACATTAACAGTAGGGATGGCTGCCTGTCTTGTTGTCACCAGCATGTCAAGTGTCATACACTTGTGCTCTAATAAAGCTTGGGACTGGTCCTGGCTTGACCCCTAACAAAACGCCTCCTAAATTAGCCCATCTCATTCACACTGCCGGTTAAGAAACACTAGAGTGTTACAGTGGCCTTCGAGATCCTACTCTCTCATACTGCCCCCACTCAGCTTTGAAGCCTGACCTTTCTATACACCGCAAAACTGTGCACATTTCTGTATGTAATTAGGTTAATGCTCAGCTTTCCAGAACTAGGCCTAGATTTAAAGCAAAGCCATCAAAGTCCTGAAAATGTGTGTGCTGCTTAAGCACGTCCCGCAAAGGTTCTGCAGTCAGTGTGTCTGCATGGTCCTGCAGTCCATCCTGTTGCTCTGTAGGCTAACACTATTGATTTCGTCTTTTTCCTGTTACGGGTGGGTCTTCAATCAAGAGTGACGGGATGGGTAGGGCACAGCCGTGTGTGTGTGTGTGTGTGTGTGTGTGTGTGTGTGTGTGTGTGTGTGTGTGTGTGTGTGTGTGTGTGTGTGTGTGTGTGTGTGTGTGTGTGTGTGTGTGTGTGTGTGTGTGTGTGTGTGTGTGTGTGTGTGTGTGTGTGTGTGTGTGTGTGTGTGTGTGTGTGTACAGCGATGGTGCTGTGTGGGGGACAGAAGGGGTCTTGAAGAGGTCTGAAAAGGCAACAGCCTGCCCCTCTGAAAGGCCCCTGTCAGTGTGTGTTTGTCATATATTATCCAGCTGAAACACCCTCACAAGTCACAATGCTAGGAAGGGCGGGGGTAGGCTAGATTACAGTCGGTGTGGGCACTAATGGCTTTTTCACACTGCACAAATATTCCTTGCGATAAAGGACCTGCGGTAAACCAACAGTTCAACACCCCTAGGCACTTCTCTGATTAAGCACCATAAAACCAGACCCTACAATGGGTATTGTCTGTGCTTTTTCTATCCCTCCTTATTCCTTTAAAGAGGACTCCTAAAAGGATGATAAAGGCAGACAAATGGCTTTCAAATGCCTTTTGAAACCTTTAAGAGTGCAGTGTTTTAAGAGCCATGGCCAACAAAGAAAGCTGATGTCAGTAAATCACCCTTTTAAAGTTAAGCAACTAGGCAATCTCTCCCTGCTTTACCTGGCTCTCATTCCATGTCAGGGGTCTACGGTGGTGGAACTTCGTGAAATTGTTTTTTTACATTCCTAATCCTTTCAGCATCCATGGCACGCTCCGCTAGATGTGTCATGTCAGCTTCCTAAGACCACAGAGAGGAGGTCTTTGGGCTGGGCTGGGCTGGGCTGGACCAGGTTCTTCGGGATAGACCAGGGTCTGTTAGGCCGGGTCAGGTCTGGGTGGGTGGGAATCTTTGGCTCGTCAAGCTGCCGGTGTGGAATGTTTACACCGGTTGCTAGGCGAAGGTTCTGATTCATCACTGCGTATTCTGAACAGCTTGTCGCAATTAGAGATGTCAGGAGGGAGAGGAACAAACACAAAGCATGCTTCCAAGACAAAGACCTACGTCTTCTTTTCATGATTTCATTCTTGCCTCAGGTTTTTTGGGGGTTGTTTTTGCCTTTCTTGGATGGAAAGTTTCGTTACTAATCTCTTGTTTGGCAAAAACTGTGTTTCCTGTGTTGAGTTAGATGGCCAAAGATGAGACTCAACGTTTCCTCTGTGGGGCTTTCCCTCTTAAACATGACCCTCCTGTTATGCTGCCCATCAAAGATGCAACTTTTAAGTCGGAAACTCAAATCAATTTAAAATAATAAAGTTTTCAGAGATCCATTGTGCTCCACACTTTGGTACCAATGTTTTATAACATTAAAAAAATTGCAAGTTTACCATCTGTAACAGATGTCCAGTCATGACTGTTTGCTTTTCATCACCACTACTAGAAGACAAGCAAATGCCCAGTATGAAACAAAATTAAAGCCTGTACTATGCGCCGGGATTGTTGTGGTCTGTCTGGATGTAGGGTTCCAGCAGACAGACTGTAGCCCTGGGACAACCTGACCAGAGTTAATGTTGAACCCCGGATCTGAACTGGTGCCTCTTACCTCCAGTACTGGGTGTGTTTAAACAACTCTTGTTTGTTTGGATGGTAGGTCTCCAAGTGTCGCCAAGTAACCCCTTTCCATGCTCCTAGGGGTGTAGGTGTCCCACGCAGAGACCATCTGTGCCCCCTTCTCCCCCTGCGAGGTTGGGTGTGTGTGGGGGGGGGGGGCTGTCTCAAACACCCCACCCTCCAAAATACTGTCTGCTAAACAAACAGAGAATAGCAGTGATGGAGTCTTGTTACTAAGTGTGCTTTGACAGGCCTTAGAAGCTGACACAGAGACACGCACTCCTTGGCTAAAGTGTGCGGTGGGGGGGGGGGGAGGGTTGGTCGTGTGTGTTTGTGTCGTGACAGAGTATGTTGGGCATGTTGCGGAGACTTCACTCTGAGATGTCGTGCTTGGATAGCTGGCACACATGCCTGGCACTGTTATGGTTGAGTACTGTTTGGAAGAGTTAGCACATTTCAGGGTTTGATACAGTGCAGATAGAGAAATGAGTGGTTCATAGATTGCATAGAATAACAATGGTCAACGATTCCAAATATTTCTTATCTTAGCGGTGAAAGATTAGATTTGTCATTGAATGAACACCTTGTGGACAATTTATAGGCTGATGTTGACTTTGGCAACCATAAATGAGTGATGTTTCCTTTAGTACTGTACCGTGGCCTCAAGTTTCTGAAGGTATGTTTGTGCGAAGTTATTGTGGTACAGTAGGTAGGCTTGTGAACAGGGGCCAAACTCGGCTGTTGCCTCAGCTGTGGAGCAGAGCCTCTACACTTTGTGACCCTGACCCCCAGTTACACCTAAGTTCACACAGCACTCAGGCTGCACCCTGGCTCAACACAAACATACTACCACAAGGACAACAGAACAGGACTTGATGCAGTGCAACATGTAGCCTATGTAACAGAACTCCGTGCTATAAATGCTTCGTAAACTGTCCTGCGAAAACACAGACCTTATGATTCATGTTATAGGAAAACAAATGCATGAATCATACACATGGTGAAACACTCACTAAATGTTTTTGTCAGAGGAGAATTGCCTTCCCCCTGTCTCTGTGTGTGCGTGTGTGTGTGTTCACTAAAATTACAGGGGAGGCAGGGAGAGCCTATATACCCTTCTAGCCAAGATAGCATAGCTGTGGCTTACCACTCAAATTCAAGCCAAGGGCCCAAAATACCAGTCATTTGGCTACTTTTACAAACACATCCTAGGTAGGCTAAATAAAAATGTGTCTCCCAAATTTGTAAAAAATAAAAAGTTTTAGGCTTATCATGCCTTATGAATGTACTGAACAATTAAAAAATATATTTGACTAGAAACAATATTTGGGATATTTTTTACAAGGATCTCTTCTAACAGTTCCATCTTGACCAAGGCATTGTAAAGTTCATAGGAGCCTCTTGTTAAAGTTTTTAATGTCTATGTGGGCATCAATGACTCATTTGTGTTATTATGTTTGGACAAAAAAGCCTCAGTCTTGATAGGAATATATTTCACGAGACTGCAAGTGAAACCTGCAATTTAAGATTTATTTCAGTTTCACGTTCGTTTCCCTCCTGAAGTTCCAGTGAGTTACTTATTCCTATAGAGCTGAGTGGGCTCTTTCTAGGCAGCTGTTAAACTTTGGTTCTCAAAAGGTTTGACTAGTTAAAAAATAATCAAAGTGGCTGTGAGTTAGAAGGCCTGAAGATAATTTTTAGTAATTTGAACGGGTTCAGAGCATTTTATCATGCATATGACTGAGGGAGAGTTACAGTACTACTAGCCTAAGCATCTGGGTCAGGCTCATTATGCTAAACCTCACCTCCAGTGGCTCTGTGCTTCCTTACAGCATCTTACTGGCCATCAACATGAATACAAAGTTGTAGTTACTCTGAAAATGAATCAAGCATGTTCACGTGAACCTGCAGTGGCCATATATTTTGATTAAAGGTTTATTTTATTTTATAGAGAAACCCCCTATCTCTCATCAAATTACTTTTATGTTTAATCTTGTTCCAGAAAAGTTTGGTTGTTGTTGCTTTATATGGCAAGATGCTGAGCCAGTTAGCTGCAGGGCCAGTCTGGGCACCCTGTGGAGAGCAGAAAGGCTGAGTGTGTGCTGCTCATTAGGGAGGAGAGGAGACTGAGGAACGCTCTCTGACAAGGGTCCCAGACAGAGACGAATCTGTCTGCTAACCCCAGACCTGGAGGAGGTCCCTCCCCGGCTCGTAAGCAGGTCCGGGGTTCATGTGGTCCCCCTTCCTCAGCCATGTGGACACGGGGACACTCTAACACCAGGGGTAAATAAATAGAGCTTCCAGGTTAATCTTGTGTCTGGGACTGGGCTGCACTGTGTAGATGATGACATTAAAGAGTCAGGATTTTCTGGCTTTGAAATGGAGCAGGAAGGAATTACCAGGATCTGGAATGACTAAACCAGCCTCCAGGACAGCCACACACCTTGTAGTTTGTTTCCCTTTATGAGGTCAAACACACTCCCTTACAGAGCAAAGAGAAAGCTGTGGGTTGTGTATTGTGGGTGTGTAGACTCTCACACCTCTTTCATCCTCCTATCCTGTATCACCTCTCCCCCATCCTCACTTCCCTTCCTTTCTCCAGACTGTATGTAGATGTTGCCATTCAACATCATGTTTTAGTTTGTGTGGAAAGGGTTTCAATGCAATTTTAAATTCAGTGGGCAGAGCACCCAAGTTAGCACCCAAGTTTCAGTTCCCACCTTTCTGCTAATCCCTGAGATGTTGTTGTCTTTTAGTCCTGGTTCATGTTGTCAGAATGTCATGTTTGTGATCTCCTACCAGCAGCATGGACCTTCCTTGTGATTGTCTATCTGACTGCATCTTCTCTCCTCTCCTCCTTCCCTGTGCAGGTGTGAGCAGTAACCAGGTGGTGGTCCCCGAAAAGGTGAGTGCGGTGCTGGGGAAGAACATCACCCTGGGCTGCCGGATCGAGGTGGGCTCCAACCTCAGCCTGACCCAGAGCTCCTGGGAGCGCCGCCTGCCCTCTGGCACCATCACCCTGGCGGTGTTTAACCCCGAGTTCGGCATCTCCATCTCCCCAGAGTACGCCCGCCGCGTCTCCTTCCTGTCCCCCTCCATCCAGGATGCCACGATTGTCCTGGAGGGGGTGGGCTTCGCAGACGTCGGCTCGTACACCTGCAAAGTGGCCACCTTCCCTCTGGGCAACACGCAAGCATCAACCACCGTTAACATATTAGGTATGTAGGACAGTCTAACTTGTCTACTGTCGTCTCTGTGTTATATGGTGCCTTTATGTCTCCCCTTTACATGGCTGGTTGTAATGAGGTGCTTCTCGGGTCACCAGTAGCTAAGTGTTTGACCCGGAAGGATCAGTTACTCTCTGAAGGACCTCACCCTAGTGGTCCAATGGCTCTAAATCACCACCTGGATGGCAGCCATTCACATTGAGATCCCAGCTCCGAGTCACAGGGCACAGCTGTGCTGGCCTCTCTGTGCTGCAAGTGTGCCCGGGCTCACCTCTCTCTCGTTCCCAACCCAGCCTCAGGAACCCTTGATAAATATTCAAACATCTAATTTACTAAGTGCTCATTGACATTTCGGTATTCATTTGAACTGAAGCGGCAAACACGTGTTGACATTATGTACACTATTCCATCCACTTGAGCAGGACCTGTACTGTAGAACGTGAAGTGAGGAGTTGTACATTTGCCAAGAAAAAAGGTACATTTAACTGCAGATTACCCATAATAAGTGGTGCAGGGGGATTCTAAGAGGGTGAACAGCACTTCCATGTAATGGGATCCCCTTTCAGTACTCGTCTTCCTTGTTCAGTCCTGAGCTCTCACAAAAGGCCCAGACTGTTACAGCACCAGTAGTGTGGTGGGGGGAGCTCTGCGGAACGCCCAGCCTGGAAACAATAAAACTTGAGGTAGAGGAACACTCCTCGGATACTGAGAGAAGGAGAATGACCTTTCGTTTCAAATTGCTGATTAGATAAGTTGGAATGTTACCCCACGGCTCAGGAGTGTCCTCAGGGAAACTTAAGAATCCATGAAAGTACCCGAATGAAGATGTCAGTGGGACTGACATTGCGGCAAAGCGTCCTGCTCAGTTTAAGTTATTATATCCTCCAACCATAAACTGCTTTCTCCTCAGCCCCAGACTTGACTGCCCCACTCATAGCCGTTTTACGGCCCGTGACAAGCACTTGATGTGAGCAATAACGGCATCTCCCTCCTGTATTCAGCAGAATCCTGAAATGGAAGAGAACATCAGAACAGCAGTATAACAAAGACCTACCTACTTGGCTTGTTGAGCATGACATTTTACGGATGTTTTATTGATTGAAGCTGTTAGACAATGCAAACCCATAATTCTCAATGTCCTGAATACTGAAACCTATTTATTATTATTATTAGTGGTCATATCTGTATTGTTAATGTGAGCAACTGACAGGCTGTAGTCTGTGTTTCTGCAGCATGGCCTGCAAATATTTAGTTGGTGTTTAGTCTGCAAGGTTCCATCTGTCCAGCCAGCCAGTCTGGCTGTGTCAGTGCTCAGCTGAGCAGAGCAGAGCAGATCATACAGTAGGTGGATCACAGACAGGCCCGACAGGGAATTGTTATCTTCTCTTCATTCATCCAGACAGATCCCACCCTCTCCCCCGCCCTGACATGAGCACCCTGCGTAGAGGTGGTTACCGTTGGGGGTGTAAGGAGAGAGGGGTGGTTACCAGGCAGCCGCCTAACACAACAGGGCCATAGTGGGCAGTTGGAGTCCACCATGGGGGGGGTGGGGGGGTTGAGGGGGGGGTCGGGAATGGCTGGAAAAGTCTGTGGAGGGGGCTGTAGAGAGGCTGTGGTCTGAGGGGTGGGGAGCGTGTGCCGGGCTGCAGAAGGTATTGGAGCTATTTTTGGAAGCGGAGGTCTCGGGGGGGGTTAGTAAGAGGTTGTCGTTCCACCGTGGCCCCCACGGGTGGGGAGGGGGGCGGCAGATGTCTGGGGCTGGTGGCCTCGTCTTTCAGATTAGGGGTATGCATGTGCCCCACATGCTGTGACCATCACTGTGACAGGAAGTGGAGCAGCTGGTAATGCCCACCACAGAGAGAGGGGGAGAGAGAGAGAGAGAGAGAGAGGGGAGAGAGAGGGGGGAGAGAGAGAGAGAGAGAGAGAGAGAGAGAGACAGGAGGAGATGGGGGAGGAGAGATGGAGTCTCTACCGTGGAGGAGGGAGAGGAGAGACCGGGAAAGAGCTGAGAGTGGGAGATGGGGGAGGCTTAGATAGAGCACCGGAGACACTGGGGATGAGAAATGGACCTGGGAAAGAGAGCAGGGCAGGGGGAAACCCAGAGAGGAGAGGTAGCGATGGAAAATCAAGATCGCTCCCTCCCTGGATCATGAATGCAAGCCTTGTTGCCAAGTTGCTTTCCATCCTCATCTACATAAAAGCCCTTTCTTCCCCTCTGTGTCCCACCTGATCTGAACGGGTGGACATCCTGCCTGTGTGCTCATGACTAATGAAACCGTCTCCGTCTGGGTTTACGTCAGCGTAGCAGAACACTGATCCTCCTGCTTCATTGTCTGCTAGGGCAAGTAGAGGACTCCATTACCCCAGTCACCTCCCTCACATGGATCTGTTTTACATCCCTATTGAGGAAATCTGTGTCACGTCTCAAGCCCCAGTTATTCACAGGAAGCCAATGTAACATAAACCTGGCTCCGAAGTACTGAACGACATACAGCAACCCTACTCCACTGTTGGGATCTCCGTGAAATCAAACACAGAAACACAACTGCACTAAGTGTTGCAACTGACACAGGACTAATAACAGGTCCACAGATCATTAGCTCTAACTTTCCAGAGAACCATTACTAGTGAGACATTTGAAATGTAGGTCAAACTCATGTTACCTAACACAAGCTGTAAGGGTTGAGCAGAAAGAGAGCGGAACTGAAACCTTTTATGGAATGTTTCATGGAAATGCTTTGTAAGTATTAGAAAACTGGGACGGTCGATACAGCACAATATCAACCTCTCACAAACACACAAACATATTTACGTCTCCGGTACAACAGTGGAGAGCTTGTTTACCTCGAGAAGTGCTCCTCTTATCAAATTGCTCAGCTCATCAATTTATTTTATAGATATCTGTGAAATGCAAGACATCAATCCTGTCTGCATCTGTGTGCTGTGGCCACTTCCTGCTGCCCATATCCCTTGTTTTATGATGCCCATTATTTATTAATCTTCATATATAAAAAGAGATCAATATTCATTTTGTAATTTATTTTCCGTCTGTCTCCCCTCCCTCCCTTCCTCCGTCCCTCCCTCCCTTCCCTGTCCTCCTCTCCTCCCTCCCCTGTCCTCCTCCCTCCCGTCTCCTTCCTCCCCTGTCCTCCGTCCTCCTCTCCTCCCTCCCCTGTCCTCCCCCCTCCTCCCTCCTCCCCTGTCCTCCTCCTTCCCTCCCCTGTCCTCCATCCTCCTCTGTCCTCCTCTCCTCCCCTGTCCTCCCCTCCCCTGTCCTCCCCCCTCCCCTCCCTAGTGGAGCCCAAGGTGTACGTGTCGGCCGGCTCTGCCCCCCTGCTCGACGGGGGGAACCACACGGTGGTGGCCACCTGCATCGCAGAGCGCGGCCGCCCCGCCGCCGAGGTCCTCTGGGAAACGGGGCTGCACGGCAGCCTGGAGACGCGGTCCCAGGACGAGCCCAACGGCACCACCACCACCCAGGTGGGCTACATCTGGAGGCCCAGCAGGGCGGACCAGGGCCAGACCCTAACCTGCGTGGTCCGCCACCCGGCCCTGCAGACAGAGTTCCGCATCCCCTACACACTCAATGTGCAGTGTAAGTGTGCAGGGACCAGGCAACCAGGGGTTAGCTTGCTGGGAAGTTGGAACTTGGGCTTAAGAGCTTAGTAAGCACCAGAGTGGAGCCGAGAGTCCAAGTCATTCAAAGTTCTGCTGTTTTTGTTTTTTCTGTTGCGCACTGTACATCACTTAATGTCAATCACCGGTCTGTCAAAGACAGCTGGCGTGTTTTTCTGTCTGGGTGCTCTGCTTTCCGATTCCTGTTACCATGTTTATCAGAAGCAGGCAATTACTGACCTTTAACTTGCGTTAATGGGTTAGAGTATGAGTACAGAGAGACCACCATGCTACCTGACTCTCTTCTTTCACCCATAAAAGGACCATTAAGAGATTCATCTTAATGTTACAGTCGTTGATGCCTGCTTCCTTGGCAAGCTGGGCTGTTGGCTAGTATCTCATTTAGACTGCATGAGTGCAGGCTAATGAAGCCATTTTATGAAATATTGATCAGGCCCCCAGCATCATCAGCAGCAGTGGAGGAGGGGGGTCGTGGTTAATACAGGAAATAAGCAGCTTCAAGGCTCAATACATCGTGTCTAATACAGAGACGGGGGATTTCTAAGTTGCCAAAGAAGCACAATTTCGACACTGACCTGTGTGCAGAGGTCAAGGGACACAGTCACGCGCTCCCCCTGTAATCATGTGCTTTCAGCTCCTAAGGGAAATCAAACATGGGGAAAATTGGAGACAGGAGTCATTGTTTGTTTACAACATGTACAGCAGCTTTGCTTCGGTTGGGATGAAATTGTGTTATCTCTGACTGGTATTGGACCAGAGAGTGTGTTAGAGCCTTCCTCCCCCAGCAGTGTGGTGCATTCCCTCCCCATGCCTCGCCATTTGTTAGTTGTCTTGCCTTTATTTCGGCAACAGTACCTGTGTGCTCCCAGAGTAATTTGTGGCTCCCTTTTTCATTTCTAGTATCACTTTTCTGCTTGTATTGCTTGCTTTGTTCCCTCTGGAAACCCCCATTTGTCATGTTGCAGATTGCTAGGGGTCACTTCGTGTAACGCACATGCTCACTGCTCCGTCCATTTGAAATGAATTGAAGTGAATTTGAAGTAGACGCTGTTCTGGCAGTTATTGCATAAGATCATAGCTTAACAGGTTTATTAAAGAGAACAAGGTGACCTTTTGCTTTCATCCTTTAACTGTTGACCTGGCTGTGTGTGTGTGGTGTGTTTGTGTGTGTCGTCATGTGTCTATGCTGCAGTCGCTCCAGAGGTGTCTGTGGAGGGGAGGGACAGGAGCTGGTTTGTGGGCCAGGCTGACGTGAAGCTGGACTGCTCTGCCAGGGCTAACCCTCCAGCCCACCACTTCTCCTGGACCAGGTGAGTCTCCTCAAGTCTGCACCGAGCTTGACCTCAGCAGCCCATGGACACGTCCAGCCCAACTGCCTGCTTCTCGGCTCACAAAGCCACGTGTGCCCCCCCCCTCCCCCAGGATGGATGCCCCCATGCCTGACGGTGTGGCTGTGGCAAACGGCACCTTCAGCTTCACCCGTCCCCTGGAGAGGAATGACTCCGGCGTGTACCGCTGCGAGGTGATGAACGACATCGGGCTCCGGAGTCAAGACGTTCACTTCTGGGTACAGGGTGAGCTGCCTCCCCCTCATCACTCATCTGCCTCCATCACCAGCTTTAGTTTTTGAACTTTTTGGTTTAGTTTTAGGGTACGGTAGCTATCTATTTCCTCATACGATCTGACAGCGCCCAGTTCGACTTGCTCCACATTTCCAGAAACAAGAGGAGCACAGAAAACACAGTGTCAATAACAAAGGACACTGTTGTGGTTTTGGCTGCGGCAGATTTATTTTGCTAGGTGGATTGTTTTTCAGCTTTTTACTGGGAGCACAGCGTGCTACAATGGGACCCTTTTTAGTTTAGTTTTTTATTCAAGGTCGGGTGTCTGGGTTGGAAACAATGAATTACATTTAGAACACAATAATCACAGACAAATGTGTTTCACATAACAAACTCATATCTGACCCTAATTTATTCATTTTGACTCAGAAGAGGTACTTATAAAGATTAGAATTGATCACTCGTGTTTAGAATTGAGACTAGCTAAATAGAGGGGAAACCTTCCTCTGAGGTCTGTTACCACGTTTTTGCTACAGTTGGCCTGAGGCCTGCTGCACAGTACCTGATGGGGCCCACGCCTCTCTCTGTCTCTCGCTCTTTCCCGCTCGCTCGCTCTCGCTCGCTCTCGCCCTCTCATGTCTAAACATCTTTGGCCGCCCCATTCTTCTGTAGCTCGAAGTGAAGCATGAGAACTCGTTCTCTTTTCCTTCCCCTCTTTCTTTTAATCCACATCCAAACATAATGACTGCTGTTTTTGGACCCAGCTTTCCCCCGGCGCACGATTCCTCTCCTCGCTCCCTGAGAGGAGAAGTCTGGAGCTGGCCCAGCGCTGCCTGTCATGCTCCATCTGTGCTGAGGCCAAGTTTTGGAGGAGGCCCCTCTAAAAACTACACCATGGTTGACATCCTGTCCAGGAAGGACAATTATCGTGCTTCTATCAGGCCAGCACGAGGAGGCGGGCATAAGCTGCCTCTCAGCCCCGCCCCCCTGTGGAGATGTTCAGGAGCCGAGGCTACGCGAACCAGCATGGGTGCACCATCCACCGTCCACCCCCCCTCCCTCATGCGGCTGCTTGACATGCCCAGTGGTCTCTTTGCCCTTTTGGACCCTCCTCTTGACCAGCTGTAGCAGCTCAGCTTAGCCCCCTTGTGTGGTGTCCTTCTGCCCCTCCCTAGCAAGACACCAGGGTGGGGTTCTGGAGAGGGGGGGGGGGGGGGGCGGTCGAGGGTTGATGGGTGACAGGACAGTGTTTTTTTTATCTCTTCACTGACCTTGAGCTGCACCCTCTCCCCCCCTCCTCACTTTACATTATCTCCATCCCCAGGGCCACTTGCATGTAATTGCAGGTTAGTTGGATTCTCTCTCAGGTAAATCACAGGAAGTCATTAGAAGCTGCACTGGGACTGGGCTGTGTTTAATCAGTCGTATTGTCAACCCTCATGTCCACTGGGGGCCTCCAAGCCTGTGCTGTTGCAGGTCATATTGCTTTGTAGTTAGGCTCTTTGATGTCTGTCTCCAGAGACTCTAGTGTCAGACTGTTTTCTTAGACCCAGAGGCTGGGCTACAATAGGGAGACAATGCTTCTGACCTTTGGCTGTGTGGAAATGGAACAATGCTGCTGACCTTGGGCTGTATAGAGCTGGAAGGTTCTATAGCTGACATCACTGCTGGTCAATGCTGATGGACCAGGCAGATTCATCTCCTCACATGACCTCCGGTGGCTTTGGAAGAGAGAGAGAGGGGGACGAACTAAGCAGATGCACGCTCTCACTGTGCGCCTCTCTCTCACTCTTTCTCACTATCACTCTGCCCCGCTCGCTCTCTCACACTCACTCTCACACACCCAATAGCTAAATTGCTTCCGACGTTTAACCTATACTTTGTTCAGTCTCACTTATAACGGCTCTTCAACAGAGCAACCTCACAAAAGAGATGCTATGATGTTCTGCCTCACTTGGACTGGTTGAGATTTGTAGACAGGGTTTGGTAGGGAGGTTTCTGAGGTAGGATTGTACTATTTAATAAAACGTGATTTATTTTTTATGGCTCGTAATAATTGTTCCTCCTGACTCTCTTCCCTCCCTTCTCCACACCCCCAGACCCTCCGCCAACGACACCCGCCCCCCTCACCTCGGCCTCCACCGTCATGGAGACCCGTGAAACCAGCACGGCCCCCGACAGGCACAGCTCCCTCTTCACCTCGCCCACGCTGGCGTCCCTGCCCGACAGCAGCCTGGGCACCATAGTGGGCGGAGCGGTGGGCGGGGTCCTCTTCCTGGTGCTGCTGCTGATTCTGGGCGGAGCCTGCTTCATGCGCCAGAGGAGGACCTTCAGAGGGGACTACTACACCAAGCAGTACCTGGGCCCGTCCGACATGCAGAAGGAGTCCCAGCTGGACGTGCTCCAGCCCCACGAGCTGCAGGAGGTGTCCGGGGACGGCTCGGGCAAGGGCAGTCAGGACCTGAAACCCAAGCCCGGGGGAGAACTCATTTACCCCGACTACACCGACGACCGCAAGGGCACGGAGGACTGGGGCGACGGGCCAAGAGCCCTCAGGGAGGGGGGTTCTATCCTGAGTATCACAACAACACCAACAACATGCACCACGGTGGGCTTCCTGTTCACAGCCCCCCGGTATCCAACGGCTCCCCCTACATCCCGGAGGACTGCTATGACAACGGCACAGACGGCGACTATGTTTCCCATATGGACGGATCTGTGATCTCTCGCAGGGAGTGGTACGTCTGAGAGGAGGAGCAGGGAAAACGGAGACACAGACTGTAACGGCTGAGACATCAGAACACGTTCATCAGCTCAATTAAAGGACTGTTGTGGTCAGTGGGGAGAGTTCCAGCCTCTGCTTGTATCGGCCCGTTTGGGAGTCATCTCTGCTTTGATTGTAACCTCTGATCTTAAAGACTCGTAGGACGTGTTACAAAGAGTGTTGCAGCTTTCTTTTTTTTTTGTCTGAAAACATGATCAGTGTTCTTGAAATTGCCTCTGCTTCACATTGGAGGAGCTTCAGTGTATGAGTTTGAAGGGATGTGATGGTTTCATGGCGTGTCTTGTCTGTAAACACCTTTCTTACATCATGGTTCCGGCTCTACAGCCCTCATTTGGAAAACACTGTATCCCTTTAACCAGGTGGCCAATATGTTGTGTTATTTTCCACCCCTCTAATAATCCATGGTATTTTGTAAATACACACTTAATTGCTTGCATGCCATCAAATTACTTTTTCCACAAAGGACAGGCTACATTCTGATTGCTTTCTCTAAGAGCATCTGAATCAAATTACGCTGAAACAAATTTTCTAACTGACATTCAGAAAGGGAAATGAAGCAACATTATTATACTAAAGGGAGATATCTGTCAATACCACTGCCACGTGAAATCAATTCCCACAAGTCTGTCAGTGATCCTAAGCTGTAGGTCTACTGAGTTCAAATGTATTGAGCTAAATTATCCTCCAGTTTTCTGAATCCCATGTATAACTACTTCTAAAGTAACCGTGGAATATGTTTGTTTTTATTAGCCACGAAGAACAAGTTTATTGCCGGCCATGATGGATAAGGGTTCCTTTGGGTGGTTATGTAGCTGAAGATACTATGATACAATGTGGTTGTGGTTGACAACTACAATGGTTGACCTGCGACATCAACCACCTGTCCTGTGTTTGACCTGGCACTTCCTGCCTCTGTCTAGTCACCCTTGCCCCTGGACCTTTACTGTACCTGAAAAGCGGGTGAAGGATCAAAGAGGCCTGGGCTAAAGCTAATCCATGAAACCTGATCCCTGCTCCCAGTCAGTGAGGAGCCTATAACCCCACGCTGGCTGGGGGAGGGGGGGCTGGATCTCCCTGTGGT
Organism: Hypomesus nipponensis; assembly: GCF_054491055.1. NCBI lineage: Eukaryota > Metazoa > Chordata > Actinopteri > Osmeriformes > Osmeridae > Hypomesus > Hypomesus nipponensis. Next base: position 13,666,893 of record NC_140375.1, on the reverse strand, counting down.
GGATCAAGATGGTGGCTACAGCCTGAGGTTTCTTTGTATTTGATAGGGGGGGAGGGGGGGGTTTCTACAGATTGAGGCCAAACTCCTTTTATTTCATACGGTTTCCCTCCCAGCTATGACACTCCCAGCTATTTGGTAGAGGGTTCAGATGTCTTAGAATAAACCACTTTCATATCACACACACACACACGCCACATGTGCAGGCTAGGTCACTCCAACCCACACTCAAAGCACAGGCCTCACCTCAAAGCTGAAGCTTTTTAATTAACTTTATTCTGCTGGATGGACTTGGCGTGTGTTTAACCTCAGTGATATGTTGAGCGTCTGTGTCTGCATGCACACGCATGTTTCTTATTTGGTGGATTCATAGCTGTCAGACTAGTCCTGTCACAACAAAGATACCCAGTGAAAATTGCTGTTCTTAGCTACTGTTAAAAAACACTGGCACAAAGAGGCCAAATGTTGTCCAGGGATAATATATGTTTGTTTTTCTCTGACTGCTGCTCTGTCTCAGTCATACTTCTGGTTTCAAGTGGCTGGTCTTTGGCATTTGGCTTGATTAGGAGCGGAGGTGATTGGATGCTTCTGACTGTTTGTGTTGTCATCTGTCCCCTGTTTGAGTTATTCTCATGTCTTCTTCTCTCTGAAAGCATCCGTAGTCTGTTTTTGTACATTATGTTAAGTTTACTGTGATGGCAGACTGTCAGCTTACATTGTCATGGTTAAGACAAGCCCCGGGGATGCCTAAGGTGGGCTCATCAGCTGATACAGACTCGTACATGTGGAAGGTTGTGGGCTTTCATCACTGTTGACAAGACTGACTGCTCCTCCTGATGTCTTCCTTTTGGATGTTTACTGTTAGTTCTTTGTTTTCAACCAGTGCAGTTGACTGAAGGTAAATGTTTATGCCTTAAACCAGTGAAGACTCCTGTAGCAACTCAGTTACAAAGTATGTACCGAAAAAGTGTAATTATTAATATTTCACTGGAAATTTAGATACAAATTACAAAGCAGGCAAGAGCCATAGAAAATATTACTGTTCTGTAAATATTCTGGCTGCTTCTTTTTGTATTATTATTGTTTATTAAAAAAACAAACATATTTTTTGTATAAGGTTTTGTGCCCATAACGGGCACAGAGCATTAGTTGATGAAAAGCATTAAAGAGCACCTGCCTGATGAGAGCTTAAAGTTGTTCTCTTCAGCTGCATATTTTATGAGTTCTCAAGAGGTTTATTTTATACATTGCCATTTTGCAAATGATTGATTGCTCATGAATGACTTTGGAAAGAAGAGACAGATTTCCGTTTGTCTTGGTTTGTAATAAAACAGCATCCTTCACTCTAACAGGTCTGTGTTCTGTACGCCCAGCAAACTTTGTCAGCTTCCAGTTAGATAATGGTATTCTCTTGCTAATATATATTTGAATAAATAAATAAAAACATTTTATATAATATACCAAATTCCACCCCCCAAAAAGAATCCTTTTCCGGAGTATCTTTAGGGCTCATGTGATCCCTCTGAAGCTCCTCTCTGGCAGAGAGGTCCCACCCAGAAGGTCAGGTCCTGCCAGTTAACCCATCAGTCACTGCCACAGACACAGTCTGCACTGTCCACACCTGTGTTCTGCACTAACTGACCCGTCTAACCCCTACACCACTTTATCCCAGTCACCACCCTCTCTGTCACTGGCCCCAAGGAACCAAGGAAGAGAGGCCTATTGTGGGGGGCAGGGAGACCATCACACCTGTGCTGGGGTGGGTCTGAAGGTTGACCACCCACCAGCCCCCAGGACATTTCTTATCTTTCAGCCCTCTGACACAAGCCCCATTAGCAAGGCATTAATGAGGTATTGAGTGATCTTCTAGAGTGGTGTTCTTTCATCCAATCAGTTACACTTTGAGTATGAAAATGAACTCGTCTGAAACGTTCTAAGCTCAGTTAATACTGAATGACACAATGCGTGTGTAATTCTCACATCCCATGCCTCTAGCCATCCTCTTAAGTGCCGATGTTTAGTCCTTGGTGTTAACCTGCTTGTTGAGGTGGCATGACCAGTAACATTGTCTACATCTCAGAGACTGACTGTTCCCCTTCAGGCCAGCTTAAGAGTGAATGCAGAAACCAGATCTGTAATCTCCTCTGGCATGTCAACCAGAAACCTCCTTTCTCCCAGTTTGCTTTCATCACTTCAGCAGCCACTGTAGCCTGAGCCCAAACACAGTCTGTGTATTAGCAGCCTGTTGTGTGACTGGGCCCAGCCTAATCCATCACAGTTCCCATCTGCATGTTTGTGCAGGCTGTGTGGGTAAATAACTGTTGGTGGGCTCAATCTGCTCTGTCACCCCCGTCCTTCCTTACGCAGCTGTCTGTCTGTGAGAGGTTTGTTCTTGTTGGGATTTTTTCACACTTAATGAGTCTGTCAGCAAATGTGTTTCGCTTTGTTACCTTGTGAAACAGCAGCAGGCGCTTTCAACATTCTTCGGCGACCCCACCCAAGATAGGGTACTGCATCTGGGTATAGCCTTAAACAAATATGGTTGTAAAACGGGAGGTTTGCTTAGACTTGCAAATTAGAAAATGCCATGTATATCTTGAAATTTGCCAGATGCTTCTAAAGGGGGGGTTCAAAGCTCAGGTACCTGTGTTTTCTTTTTGATTCTGCCTTGTAGAGGAGTCGAGTGAAGGAGAAGGCCACTTGCTGCCTTCACTTCTAGCCCCCCCCCCCCAAAACCTCTGCGATTGTTAGCTAATGAACACGAACAGAGCAGTAGGGAGCTGACATCAAAGGCCACAGCTGACATAGCTGAACAGACAAATTGTTTGAGCTCACGGCTTTGGAAATAACGAAATGTTGCAGAGGGTGAGAGAGTGCAGCGCAGTTACAACAAAAACGTTGTCACATGGCCACTGTTGGTTTCTCTGTGGTGTCGGGGGGGGGGGGATGAGGACAGTAGTGGAGTTGGGCAGGGCAGAGAGAGGGGACACTTGGTTGTCAGAGCTGTGTCATGGCTGCAGTCCCAACATTTGGGAAAGCGTAGCCCCTCTCCCAGATTAACTCATGGGTCAGTGCTACCCCGCTGGCCGTGGGAGAGAGACACAGGGACGGGGGAGGGAAAGAGAGACAAGGTTCCCCTTACATCAGCAGAGGAGTAATGTCACCACGGCGATGCGGCTCAGTGCACTCCATAAAGCAGGCCAGGCAGCTCACAGGGTTTACACTGAGGCCAAGTTGAGTTTTTCCTCTTCTTTCCTCTGTAAAACTGCCATCGCTTATTCTTGAAGTGGTTGGCGGGGGTTCACATCATCCTGGAAACATTTTGGGACTTCTAGCCTGTAAGTTATTGCTTTCAGTATCACACTGCCCTTTTGAAATCAGAGATTTGGTTAAAGTGGATCCACTTGGTTAAAGTGGATGCCTTTCCTCACCTGCAACTGCTTGCATTCATGTCCCGCAGAAAGGAACACAGCTGTTTAGAAAATATCTGATTGGTGCGTTTTAAAATTACTTAGTTAGGACGGTTTGCATCCAGATAAATGGTTTGGTTATTGAAAGGGAGATGGGGTTAGAACGCCAGGACAAAGGACGCTTTGTACCCTTTGCACCTCCCCTGAGACTGAAAGCCAACACAAGGAAGGTTTTCATTGATGAGCAACATTGTTCCTGGAGATCTACTCCCATGGCCATTCACAGATTCTGTTCTCAGCTCACTAGATAGATGAGAATCTGCCTGTGGCATAGCCTATGAGTCAGCCGCTTTGCACCAGCTGAGTCAGATGGCTGTAAAGCACGGCTATCTTGAAGCGGCCCTTAATGCACAGTGTGAAAGTAAACTGCATGACAACTATAACGCTCCCATAACTCAGAGGTAACAACAGGCCAGATTGTAATAAAGCTGAGCTTGTGGACTTGTACTCCTCAGTTTCCTATCAGCAGAGGGCAAATAAACCCCACAGACTCAAATCTGAGAATCCCCAGTCCTCCCTCCCTGTCCTCTTATGAGTGACATGTTTTTCACCCCCCAAAAAAATCCCCAAATGAAACATACACATATCCCGGAACAGAGAGGCAAAAAGCTGTATGCTAGTGCAAACGAGGGTCTAATCCATGCCTCTCTTATGGATCAGAGTCTAATTGGGTTCATGGCATGTGAGGGTCTCTCATCAGATTGGGTGGGCAGCCGTCACCAGGCTCCGACAGCAGGACCTCAGCATTGTTCTCTAGTGCTGAAGCAGATATAATCCTCAATGAATTTAAATTCCACCCAAACAATGCAATGTTCCCACGGATATGCACATGAAGTGAAACATTAAAATACGCAGCAACAACAACAACAGCACCAATAGCAATATAGCCTAGTATGAGGTTATGTGCCATATGTTGATACGCTTTATGGATGTAGAACCATATGAAGACTGCAGATGGGAATATCTGTCACTTGTGGATGGATTCAAGATCTGTAAAGGCACTGTTTTAGAAAATGCACAGGAAAAAAATATACACAATATCATGAGTTAATAATAATCATTATTATGTTACAGACTGTTTACCCAGCCTTCTCAGGCTGTCTCACAGACACGTGTTGTTATTTGAGCGGCCCTGGTCTCCTTGGTGCTCAAACTGTGTTTGCTTCACCTGGCTTGTGGCTGTCATTTCTCAACAGACCCTCTGAGACAGCTGACTGAGTTGAGAAGAGCAGGGACCTCTGGACCAGACATATCCCCCTGCCCCTCTCCCACCTCACCTCACCTCACCCCCCTCCCCAAACCCTGAAGCACCACCCCCTACCACCAGCAGGATCAGCCCAGCCTCCCTCCCTCCCCTGGCCCTGCTCTACCTCTCTGTGTGTTTGTGCATGTGACACAGCTCCTCATATGACTGCTGCTCCAGTGTGGTTGAGGCTCAGAGCCAGGAGACGTCCACCTGAGGATATCGTCTCAGAGTGTGGCTCAAGAGCCTAACGTGCAGCCCGCCTCCCTTTAGTCACACTGTCTGTGTCCCACAGGGCTGTGAACTGCTGCTCGTTGTTCGAAATAATCAACTTATTGTGTTTATGGAGTGATTATGAGATGACATAGTAATGAGAGTGTAACTGTAACTGTGTGAGGACATGGATGTTTGCTGCTGTCATCCATCATCATGATTTAATCACTGATTGATGTTCATGTACAATTGTACCCCTTTAGGAGATGGGGCCTCGTTGACAAGCCTGTCTCTAACTCTGTCTCCAAGTCAGCCTCAGCTGTTTGGTCTGATGATAAATCATTGTGTCTCCTATTTTCATTGAGGACATCTGTTTCAATGTTACAACAATATTAGTGCTGCATGACTTACCAGATGACAGATCGTGACATCCTCTGGCATCTACTGTACTCCTGTTGGACAGAGAGCACAGGCTGCAGCACCGGCAGGATGTCCAATCACCTCTAGATCTTTCTATCCACATCCCTCCAAGCAAATCCATGTTATGCTCTTGAAGCACCTTTTTGGATTTTAAAATAACATCCACTTGATTTAGAGGCAAGAGCAATACCTCATGGTTGCCGGGCCGTTGTAAGACGGAGGGCCTTTTGACTTCATTAAACACAACCATGGTCGTGTACAATAGGCAACCCTATACAAAGGAGCAGAGCAGCACCATTGTTACAAAACATCCAGGACGTGTGTTACAGGAGGGGAGAGACGGAGGTGAAGCACAGCCGATGTCAAACCCAATAAACTGCATTAGACAGAAAGGCAGGGGATGCAGGAGGCCTGTTTAGAAGCCTTTAAAGTCAAACAGCGTGAAGTCCTAATTACAGGGACTTAACACTGGCCTGAGCTGCTGTCCCGCTGTGACGGTCAGGAGTTGGAGCCCGCTGCCCCCCCCCCGTCCCCCCGTCCCCCCCCGCTCCCGCTGATGGCAGGAAGGAGAGCAGACTGACCCTACCTCAGTCAGGACGGACGCGCTCAGACCCTACCTCAGTCAGGACGGACACGCTCAGCTCTTGAGAGTTTGTCTTCCACTTTGTCTACTAATGGAGGGGAAATAGAGGTGCATGCTGCTGGTAGGTTCCATTATCCAGAATTGTTTTACGAAATCAGGTTAGGTAACGGCCTGACCTTGATGAGGGCCTGTCTCAGAGAGGAATATTCCATCCAATTGTGTCGTTTTTCACAGCAGCACTCCTGTCAAGGTAATGAACACTTGAGTTTATTGGCAACAATGATCCCAATTTACTTCCTGCTGACCGATCACATGATGATGCCTGCTGTTCAGAGTTCAAAGAAAAATGACTTGGAAGACGGCCAGGAAGGAGGAAGAGCGAGTCAAAACTTTGCTTTATGCAACTAAACAATGTGAGAGGGTTTGAGGGTGGACAAAGTGAATCAGGTTGACGATTTGACCTCTGACCTCTACCTATTCCTGACCCCACAAGCCAAATTTTTACCTCACAGCTTCAGACACATCCTCATGACCCTCTGAGGTAATTTAACATAGACACAAACTGTTCATTCTTATGGCACCATGTACTAAAAGGGAACAGCAACATGAATATAATGTAAATCTGGAAAACAAATCATGAGTGTACAATATTCCTAAACTTATTTGAACTCATTCGTAAACTTTAAAACATTAAAATCATTTCAAAATGTTTCCCCTCAATTAGCACAGTTTTCCAAGAACTGTCCTCTCAAGACGTAGGAAGAAATGCTTCATGGCAGTTCTCTTTGGCTGTACCAGTGTCTGGACCGGAGTCTCCATTATTAAATCCCCCCCTGGCTATGCTACCTGGGGGGGGTCATGGGTTTGTGTTCACTCCAGCATTAGGATGAGGCTTCTGGTAGCCGTGACAATGCACTTTCATTTCAGGCCACTAGTATAATCCCAGAATGCAATAAAACTGTCTGGCCCCATGTCTGGCTCCAGTCACACCGTTTTTATTGACAGAAAAAAATGTAGACCCCAAAAGATTATTATGGGGAGTATATGGCTGAATATAGCACTTGGGTGCCCTTTCTTTCTTTTGTTGGAAGTATTGGATGCCATTAAACACACTTTGGACAGGGGCGAGTTGTTAATTACATAGAAGAGAGTCTCATGTGTTTTAATGAGGAACGACTACTAAAACCAAGACTCCAGCAGCTTCTTGCTGGAGTCTTCACAAGGGAAGGAGGTCATTTTTGTATGGTCAGTTTCAGGCCACATACATTAATGTTGGCAAGCACAGTCTTTACTCGGGGTAGACTGTGAGTGTATGTTTATCCCTTTAGAGTTTGCGTAACGTTTTCCATCTACTGTTGTTTTTGAGCTACTGTCTAAGTGTAGCCTCACAGAGCCAGTTGTGGTATACTTTGTGACTAACCGAAAACTGAGGTTAAAGGAGATAGCCAGGACTCTTTCCATCGCCAATGAATGAGTCACTGAAGTCTTTCTTCCTAAGCTTGTTTCTTAAACTTCATGTACATTTCTGTTTTAAGAACCCTCACAGACTTGTCATCATGCAGTAATTCAAATTTAACTATAAGGTGAGTAAAGATGGTCAGCTGAGGTACTGCTAACCTGCCCTTTCCAGGTGCAGAGATGTTTCGTTTTTTTTTACCTTGTTTTCTTTCTCCTCATCTTTGATGATGAGTTAGGTCTGTGTAATAATGGAGTTTATGTAGGTGGTATGAATTGAGAGGGGGTGGCTGTCTGTCTCTGATGTGGCGCCAAGCCTTCCCAGTCTGTGACATTTTACTTGACATTCAGGTGAGTCCATCCACAGGATCCAGACTACAGCTCCTTTCATTACAGGGATATGAAAAGACTTTCGACACAGTCTAACCAAGAATGTGAGCAGTTATATCATCTGTATGATGCAGGTACTGTTTGTCTGTGTATACTTACTGTACTGTACTGTTGGCTATGATAACAAATCTAAGTTAGTATCCCTATGAGAATGTCTGATTCTGCGAGTCAGTATTTTGGCAATGCTGCATCGTTTGTCATTTCATTGGCCGTTGTCAGAACACAGTACACTGGTACTTGACTGTTCAAGATCAAAGCCTTGGAGATAGGAGCTATCTAAATGTCTTGAACTGAACATGACTAATTGCTTGTAATTAACGTGGGACATCACATAAATCAATGGCGGATCTATCAACAACGATCTAGGATGGAGGGCAAATAGGCTGAGGCCTGGAGCCAGAATCAGGAAGAGAAGGGTTCATGTTCATGAATCACTGCCTTTACAACTGTTGAGCTATCATCACTAACAATGGGATCACCCTCAGGTAAACTGTGATGTGTGTGACATGAAGTCTAACTCAGCATTCAGCTGGTGGAACGGAGGTTAAAGTCCTTATTTAAGCATTTACTGTTTGGTGTTTGGGGTCAGCAAGACATCTCATTGACTGAGTGACTGTGTAAAAACCATGGTTTTAAAGGTTGTTTATTGATCAGACATGACAGTAGTGATCAGCTATATTACCCCAGTAAGGTTAAAGGTTAATTGGAAAAAGTTGTGCACCAGACTCAGTTGTCATTGTGGTAATTCCTACATCAACACAGGCAGACCTACTGGAGTGTGTTTGTAAGGAATGTTTTGGTTGAGCGATCCGTAATTACACAGGTGCACCATGGGGGATTTCAGCCCGGCCGGGCCATCCCTAAATGTTCCTGGCCCGACCTTCGGTTCATGGCCGGTCATCTTGGCTAACGGGTCGGACCTCGATGACATTATCATAAGCGAGTGCTCTGACATTATTTATCCGCTTTGCATGCTAGGCTGATTCAAGGCTAACTTTAGCTTCATTTTTATCTGATCAATAATGCTAATGACCAGGGAGCTCTGGAGCGAGGATGTGGAGAAAATAGGGATGACACAGCACTTCAGGAAGTCTATCTACCCCTCCCCCTTCACAGCCCTTCATCCGTGGGGCTTTCAGAGAATAGTTCGGCCATAGTCTGAATAAGACGGAAGCACACTCATAACGGGATGAGTATTTTGTGAAAGTTTTATTTGCTTGGTTGATTATGTCAGAAATAACCAGCAGTGACTACTGTAAAAGCCTATAGATGGCAGGCATGAGTTAAGTTTAACTGATTTTTGAGATGCAAAACCTTAAATCGACACAGAAATAATGATAAGCAATGTGTCTGTCACTATTGACTTGTACAATGGTTGCATTTGTATAATTCTCCAACAAACAGAAACCATTCAGATGCATTTGCTGTCATTAGCTGAAAGAAAGATAATCTTCTGCTGTCCCATTTCATATTACCTCAGGGCTTGACCTCATGGCTTGATATGTACCTACATATGTAGAGAGATAGATAGATAGTAGATGATAGATAGTGTGTGGTGTTTTGCTCTGGTGTCAGATCTCTCTGTAGATGAGCACTCAAGGCAGGTTTATGGATGATGGAAGGAAGTCTAACAGCTCTCCATTACAGCAGCCTTGCAGTGGAAACCTCTTCCCCCTAGAGGGACCAGAACAAAAATGACTCAAAGTAGCTCTGCTAAAAGGGAACGTTTATGTGTGATTCAGGCCCATAAAACTCTATTGATTTGCTGCTTGCCTCCCTCCATGCCACATCCCCCCCAGCGGTCCAGGCCAAAGAGGGAGTAATATGTCCCCCAGGTCTAAGGGTGAGTGTGAATTTTTGTGTCGCGTCAGCTGAGCTCAATGCAGCAGCACAGTGCTCGCTCCAGATGAGTTGGAACTCTAATTACACTGGCTTTAATTAAGTTCTCTGTCGAGCAGAGCAACATCTTTAACTCCTTTCTTGCCTTTAGCAGTGGGCATCCATAAATAGCAATGGGTGCATTCATCAGGACCTGTAAATCATTTCAATTACATTGAATCTTAGTTACAGAAACATTAGAACTAATTTAATCTTTGTTTGCTAGTTCAATTCTAGCATCCTAGCTTTTTCCTGCACATAGGATTGACTCTCTTTGCTCTTGTGTCACAGGAGACTAACCTTTTCACCTTTCAGTTCCTAAGGTGTGGTCCATCTTTTCTGTTACTTCAGCAAAGCATGGTTCAGAAGTTCACTACTGCTACAGAGCTGTATCCAAACATCACCTTGTATGGTCACGATATGGCAGTTGTTCTCTAACTGTGGGGAGGGACCCCAGTGTAAGCATCAAGTTGTTGTAGAAGCTGTTGTGATGTCATAATCAGTTTAAAAAAACAGTATTATTTCATCATATTTATATTATAAACCACATCTCTCTAGTTTGCAAACAAAAACCCTGGCCATTTTACATCAGTTTTTGGATGAGTGTTGGTGAGTCACCTGCCCCATGCTTAGGGGACATGTAGGGTTGGCGCAGGCAGCAGCAACCAGCCTGCTCTGGAGAGAGCCCTGCAGAGTGTGGGGGATGCCGGGAGTGGTGCCAGGCTTGGTAGGCAACACCCTGGATCTGACTTGCCTCACCAGGCGCCTGCTGCCAGTACCCAAATCAGAACCATCTGCCGCCCATTTCCACTGCCATGCTCTTGCTGCCCTGATGCCACAATGCCCTCTCTGCCAGGAGGCCACAGTATTTCACCAAGGCTGTGATCCTCTACCCATGCACCAGCCACCTGAGCCTTCGCTGAGGACCTCCGGTATCAGCAGGGTGACATCCCCACCCGACACTCTGTCCCTGACTGACCCCTAAAAGTGCTTCTGCAACTAGTGCTTATTTGTTGTTTTTGTCACATTTTTCTTACAGTTAAAAGAAGTTTGTACATTCTTTGCTTTTTTTGTACCTAGTTCTTCTCACACCCAATCCATAAGGTCTCTAGTTTCACATGCATGGACCATAAAGATTACTGTCATTTTGAATCACGTCGCTTGAATGGATAACTGTAAATCATATTAAAAATACTGCCTGCATACCCCTGTGCAGCCTTTCCAAGTATGACTTCTGTGCAGTGCATCTGAAGCACCCTGCTGCAGTAAGTATACTATGTATTAGGAAGCCAACATTAGGCAGGGCTATTTACCATCAACACTCATCACTGCTGCATGTGCATTTCCCTGTAATAGTATATTGGTCACAGATTCAGCTACTGCACAGCGAGAGAAACTACTAAACAACCATTAAGCCTTCAGCCTTTAAGTGTGCAAAGCCTGACGCCCACCAAAGCAGCGCTGGACACTCATGAGAATATTTTTACTCACTATGCTTCAGACAGCTAGAAGAATATTAATCAAGTCTGAAGTCTCAGTGTGTAGTGATGTGTGGTGGGACCTGGATAAAATGAGGAACAGGGGAGGGGAGAAGAATGAAGAAGAAAAATCTAGTGATTTTTGTTCCTTTCTGGAAAGAACGATGACATACTTCATTCCAGGTAAAGCGGTTTGACACAACCCTTGAGAGACCCATCTAAATGATCTGGCCTGTACATCCAACTGGCCTAGTCATCACCCACCCTTTTCCATGTTTTCATCCAATTTTGTGTATGTGTGTGTATGTGACAGAGAGTTGTGCACCAGTCTTGCCAGCTACATGTCTGTGAAATTCATAAACCTGAGAGGTTCCCAAATGTCAATGTTTTATCACGAGTGATATAGTTAAGGTTGCAGACTGTATGCATACCATAAACTGAAACGGAGAGTATAAGTTTCCCTCCTGCATTCTCCATAACTATTGATCTTTAGCCCTGTTTAACTAAAATACCAAAGGTAATCTAATTTGCTTGGAAAACAGCTTGCAGGCTTTATGCTCATGTAATTATGCACATTTAGTCAGGGTTGTAAGATACAACAAAGGTCTATGTCAAGAGATTAACATCGAAAGCAAATGTTCCATGTAATTTAATCAGTAATTTTTCTAAATATGTAATTTGGAATATATAATTATCTATCCCTGTCGGTAAATCATGACTGATTTAACTGAAGTAACTGTATTTACAGAATCAGATGTGCTGTATCTTTAATAATCGGGTAGACGAGAAATTGTCAGGCTTGTAGGCCTATCTAGTTTGTTTCAAGTAAAGCAAACATTTTTCATAAGTGATTTGAGGGACACTGTAAGATCATAGCAGCGATTCCCAACCTGTGGTCTGTTAGCGTCTTACTTATTTAAAAAAGAAAATTCATCATGACCGAAAAGTCAGGCTCAAACTCAATTCAATTGCCTTAAAGATCCTTGGTATCCCGGATGTTGAAATTAGATTTTTTTTTCGGCTCGAATTTTTTTGGTTCGAATATTTGGGATCTGAATTTTACTGTTCGAATTCGAGCAACCTAAATTTACGAACTTGGATCGGATTTTTTAAAATATTGAAATTCATATTTCAATTTGTAAGAGGTGAATTCAAAACCAATATATTCCGGGGTGTTAAAATTTCAATATTAAGTAGTAATCCAATGCCTTTTAAAATGTAAAACATTATGTCACTGATTTGTTTCCATAACACTTTGGCCTCTTTGATCTCTCAAATACATTGTGTCGTGAAAACGAACTGTTTGGCTCCCGTGGTGTTGTTAAACATGCGTGCATTAGCGCGAACTAAGTAAACGGATGTGTTGGGCGGCCGCTAAAATATTTGAGCTATGCAAGTGGGCTGCAAAGTGGAAAAGGTCGGGAATGGCTGCATCTAGCGAATGTTCTGGTGCTGCCGGGCTTTTGCTTTGTGTCAATCTTAGCGGGGGACCTGAATGACTCCAAGGGAAGTTATTACTTGATATGAAGGTTTCCTGTTTATGCAAAAGATTGTGCTGTGGTCTGTGTGCGTGTATGTGTGCGTGTGTGTGTGTGAGTGGTGGGTCATTTTTGCACACACATTGAAAGGAAAGAGACAAAATGTGCTTTCATGGATACTTTTGTTCTAGAAAATCATGATGTAGCAAAAAGGGTTAGGGTTTAAGACAAATGCTGTGAAGCAACCCTGTGTCACTGAATGGAAAACCTCAAACTTGCAGTCATAGGGGTTTCATATCTCATTGTATGATTTGTAAGTGTAGTTTTAAACCACAGGTATCAAATGACTCAAGGCTTACTGTCATTGCCTTGTGACATGTCATCACCAAAAACACAAAAGTGAATCTACCTCAACCATAAATCCAAAAAGACATGGTCTAGACTCTACAGAGAACAGTAGTTATTTGTTGGTCTGAAAAAATGTTTTTCCATTAGTTTTCTCCTCATCCACATTTGTTTCCCATTGTGCTGTTCCCTGCAGGGTACTGCATTGACAAATTAGTGTTAAGTAAATTGGCCAAGTCTGACCGTAAGAAAAAACACAGCCAATAAAATAAATTACAGGGAAATACCGTGTTGTAAAACACTGCCTAAAAATGAGTAATTTCCAGACGAGAAGGGCGTGAGAAAAAGTGAGTCTGACTGGAGTCACAGAGACACCGTTTTAAATGTGATAGAGGAACTGACATCCTGCAAAGATAGCACTCAGCTGCTCATTAAAGGAGCAGACGTTCAAAATCTAACTCTGTCCTTTATAGAATTGTGAACAGATTGTATTTACATGTATATATAAGTTAGTGTTAGTGTGTGTGTGTGTGTGTGTGTGTGTGTGTGTGTGTGTGTGTGTGTGTGTGTGTGTGCATGTACATACATATTTGCCTGCGCAAATAACACTTTTTTGCATTGAGGTTTGGGGTTAGTTGCACACACCCTCTACAGCTGATTCTGACCACTTTTCTCTCTACCTTCACTCACGCACTCTCATTTACACACACACACACACATACACACACACATACACACTGTTAAATACCCTCCCAGGTAGACTATGGTTGTGAGATTCATTTTTCTTTCAATGACACCAAGATGGAAGGCTCAGGGCTGTTCATCTTGGGCTTTGTCCTATATGTTACTCACTGCTTAGAAATGCTGGGTAAGTGTGCAGTTACAATCCATCTGTGACTGAGCAATGTTTATGTGTTTAGTTTATTACCCCTTAAAGATGTGTTTAACCTGTTACATTTATACTGAGCAGGGCTGCAACAGCTTCCCTGGCTTGTTAGTCTAATTGTGACTTGCTTTACAAGCAATAAAACAATCACATTACATGACATTTTTAGTGCATCTTGACTCGTCAAGAGACATCAACTTTGTATGAACATGAACATCCTCGATGGACCTTTTACTGACAGGTTTTAAAGTGCATTGTCCAGTAGTGTCATCATGTAAACCATTTTTGTTTTGTTTTATGACCATTAACATTGTATAAACTGCCTTTTAGGATCCCATTAAGTTTTTTGCAATGACTTGCAATGAGTACTGTTGTGTAATTCACAGAGGGAAAAACCCTGTGTTTTGTTGTTTTCTGAGAGAGATCCCTCGTTGTTCTGTGTTTGATCTGTAAAGAGGAACCCGTGCAGATGTATCTACCCACTGAAGATGGCAGTTAGACGATGCTTTGCAGCAGAAAAACCCATTACTCATTCTTTCAATGATCTGACTCTGAAGTCCTCTCTGGTTAGCAGAGTCACTGTGGAGTGCAGGATCCACATAGCTTTAAGTCCTCTTGGACTGAAGCCAGAAGATGAGGCATGCAGTGAAATCAGACTGTCTTGTGAGAGACTATTTAATCAGGGTGTACAGTGTGCTGCCCCTGTATGGCAGTTAAACTAAGACATTTACAGAAATAGTTCAACTGTATGTCATTGGTGAGTTGTTGCTTTGTGTGAGACAGAGCCTTGGAGGCACATTAAATCTGCAGAGCCAAATGATTGTATGATTTCAAACGGTTGCTTGGTGATTACTTGCCATGTATCCTGTAAGTGTGCTCCAGCAACGCTTGGATGACTTTCATTTTGAGCTATTATTTGCAAGGGCAGATCCATTTGTATGGCTAATAAACTCACAAAACATGATATACGATTTACTGCTGGATATGTCCAACCCCTCCCACTGTGCTTAGGCTCTCTTGTGGTTTGGGAAATACTCAACATTTTTTCCATGTGTGGTGAAGTGCAATATAACACAACATCTCTTAATCTTCTAGGTCAGTACTGTGATGATTGCCAACTGTATGAAAGTAGAGATATTAGATATGTAGAAATATTACAAAGACCTAAATACTAGTTGTTGTTGATTGCACCATGGCTGTTGCCTTCATTGGCTACAAAAAAAGTTTGAATGAACAATTGTCCACTGCTGCACCTAATAAAGGCCAGAAGGGTACTAAGATGCCATCATTTACCACTTAATGTACTTCAGACACAGTGATAACATTTACATTTGGTTCAATTTGCTGATCTGATAAACTGTGCCCTTAAACACATCTTAATCAAGAGAACAAAGACTGATGCGAATGAGTTGGTATGCACTGTCCTCCTCCACGCTTTAAAACCCGTCAGGATTTATTAAATGTCCTTTCCTGTGAAACCTCCCCTAGCCGTGCTTGAGAGTCTATGACAGCGGTAAGACAGAAGGTTAGAGGGTGTCTGGGCAAGCATGAGTGTTGCTTTCTGGACTGTTTTCATTTCATTAACATAATGGCATTTTCTATTAATTCACCACTGGTGGGACAAGGCCACATTTGTCAAGTGTCACATTGTGTTTCAAGTTCATCCCCTGTCTTTAGACTGAGATTAAGACACAGTCCACCCGCTGTTGAAAACGTCTACATCATAACTCCTATATATCGGATTACAACCATCCTTATCTGTCCTGCATCTCTAAAACTGTAATAAAAAAAAACACAATTATGTACTTCAACTAACAGGAGGAAGTCAATCAAAGTATTGATAGAGGAACATACACGCTCGCATACACTAGCTGGAAGTAGCTCATATATCACAGCTCAGCTCCACACTCCACACAAAGACACATATATGCACACACATAGACAATGAGATGGACAGATAACCCAGTTTATGTATGTCACACCAACAGACATCACTTCACCACCCTTCCTCTTGCCAATAACGTTAGCTATGTTGTCACCCTCAACGGAAATATGCTGTTTTGCTACTATTAGTGGTTTCAGCAGCATGCCAGAAATCACTGAACTCTTTATATGAACATTACTGTGTTTTGTGTAACACGATCCACTCAACCAAGTTGTGTTTTGCTTTTTGCTCTGCCTCAGGAGCAACGAATCCAGACATTGAGATGACTCATAATGTAACCGGAGTCCTGGGAGAGGACGTGTACCTGCACTGTCGATACTTGGGACAGAATAACATCATCAATGCCCTATGGAAACGGCGGATTGACTCCAAGCTGAAGCGGCTGACAGGTTATCTTGACAACAACAAGGCCTTCACCAAAGACCCCGACTTCTCTGCCCCTGCATCGGCCACCAACCTGACTGTAAGGATGAGCGTGTCCAGCCTCGAAGCTGAGGGAGAGTACATCTGTGTGTTTGCTTCTGACGAGGAGGAGTTCACAGACACCATGATTCTCAATGTCTTAGGTAAGACTGGAGCAGGAAATGATAGCAACTGGGAATAACAATGATAGGATAATTGAGGGAAACCACATGCTGACCGCATGTGTTTCATGTTCCCAATTCTAAGCTCGGCCAGACATCCAAACATCAGTGACGGAAGAGACAGTCAACGGCACCCACTACCAGTCTGTCACCTGCTCTGCTGTCAACGGTAAACCCAGGCCTGAGGTCAGGTGGATGATCCGGGGGACCCCTGTGGAGATGACTAACACCAGCCACACCAATGGCACTGTGACAGTGAGCAGTGTGCTCCGCTTCCCCACTCACCTGCAGGACCAGGACAGGGTGACATGTGAGGTCCAGCACCCTACCCTGCCAGAACCAGCCCTCGTCACTGTGAACGTGGAGACTTTCGGTATGAGAGTTCTGAGATTGTTTCAATTTATTGGATTATCCGGCCGTGCAGGAACAACTTTCTGAATGATCACTGTCTTTTGGTGGTATGCAAATATGTAAATACCTGGTCTAAGCTTAGTTTATAGACTAAATTAGGATCTCTTTGTTCACATGTTTAATTCTAACTGACATTGTTTTGTGGGAAAATTACGCTCCTTTCATTTGCAGTGGCTCCAAATGTGACCATAGAGGCAGACTTGGTGATGGAGGAGGGTGTGGATATCTGGAAGATCACATGCAGGGTGTATGGTGGAAGACCCAAGGCTGGCATCTCCCTGGCATTGCCCATCCACCAGGAGGATGAGGGTGGACCGTGGCGGGAGGGGGGCAACATTTACGATACCCAGGCCAGCTCATACCACCTCCCAGCAAAGCTGTACGAGGGACAGAATATAACCTGTGTGTTTGACCACCCCATGTTCACCCACAGGGAGCCACGGACTGTTACTCTGCCATCTTTCTGTAAGAATCATTACCTTCAGCACTGTTATCTTCAGCACTGTTATCTTCAGAACTTTTACCTTCAGCACTGTTATCTTCAGCACTGTTATCTTCAGCACTGTTATCTTCAGAACTTTTACATTCAGAACTGTTATCTTCAGCACTGTTATCTTCCGCACTGTTACCTTCAACACTGTTACCTTCAACACTGTTATCTTCAGCACTGTTATCTTCAGCACTGTTATCTTCAGAATGGTTACCTGCAGCACTGTCATCTTCAGCATTGTTACATTCAGCACTGTAACTTTCAGCTTTTACAATATACTATACTGTAAAAGCAATGCTATTCTAAAGACAAACACAAGCTCTCGGATCTGACATATTTCTCCCTGCCACTGTGGTCAGATTTGTCAGCTGTGCAGTTGGTTAACTCAGAGTCTACAGGAAATGACAACAAAAACCAGGCCATGAAAGCAGTGGTGTTAAAGGAGGGGCATGGTAACATCACCATCACCCTTCAGGTCATCGGAGATGTTCCACGTTACACGGTGATGTGCATCAAGTAAGATTTTAACACATATAATTGTTTCCATTATTTTGAAAGGAACAATTAAGGAACAATTGCTTGACTTTGAATGTGCCATAATAAAACGAATCAGGTCAGAAACTCAACTCAAAGACTTTAAAACAAAGTCTTAAACTCCACTTCAACTACTTTAACTGTTTTTATTCATTTGAGTACAGAGTGGTTAACTTAACCTATTTATCACGTTGGCTGTGGTGAGAGGTTAAGATGAAAACCACATTACAGACGTTTTTTTCTCATTCAGATAGAAGTATTAGTCATACAGAAACATAATCAGCCAATGGACTACTTGAGATCAACCAAAGGAACTGCTGTTTGTCCAACACTGAAGATTGTTACAATTTGTGTCCCTATCTTACCCCTCCAGAGACGACGGACCCTTACCAGAGGGTATGGAGGTAACTGGCAGTGTCCTCAGAGTTCAGGGCCCAGTAGAGCTGACCCATGCAGGCCTGTACGAGTGTGAGGCCTCCTACCAACACCTAAAGGCCTCTGTCAAACTGAACGTCACTGTCAGCGCACATGAAAAGCTACTTGGTAGGAAGTTCTGAGTTCTAGCACAGACGGTTTAAACATATCCATTAACACTGCATGGTTTATTTCAGCATGCATGCATTGTTCACCTTATAGCACGGCTCGAAATTAACGGCGTCCCGGGGACGATGAAAAAGTTGTCTGGGACAGTTTGGGACGACTGCGGGACGATAGCCGAATATAAAATACATACACTAGTGGTTCAACACGTTTGAACACAAGGCGGGTGAAACATATCGCAGCTCTAGCTTAAAATGCCATAAACTATGAATAATGTATTTACATTACAAGCGCTGCTATGCGTTAGCTGCTCCGTCGTGCGTGGCCGCGCTTTGTCACGTCAGACAGTGGCCGTCCATCATGCATAAACTAGCTAGCTACCAGCTAACAAAAATTCCAAACCGTATTTTTCAAACCCTGCATACGCCCATAACCACAGCCACTGCCGACATTACAAGACCTGTAGATCATCATGTCAATTCAAACATCAAGTTAATGACAAATACCGAGCTAGCTAGCTAACCAAATGGGGACCCATATCGACCGGTTACCTCTTGACAGTGACACTCAGAAATTTAACGAAAATGTGGATGTAGACCCAAGACAAATAAAAAACGTTGTCACAACGTTGTACAACGTTGTACAACGTTGTACGTTGTATCTATATGTAGATACACACCTATATTAAACTATTCCGGCCTTTAAATCCAATAGTGATTGGATTGTTTTTCAGACATTCTCTCACAATTCAGACATTGATTTGATCCCCAACGACTATGGAAACTGTGAGTAGATGGAATATTGATGTTGGTCTTCTCTCTGTCTCAGTGCTTGTTACTCCCAGAATAAGGATTGATACACAGGAAAGACTTGAAGACAGACTCATTGAGTGTCTGGCTGCTGAGGCCGTCCCTGCCGCCAACCTGTCCTGGCTTCTTCCTGAGGGTGTGTCCGGGCTCCACTGGTCCAATTTCACATCCCATAATGGAACACACTCAGTCAGGGCTGTGTTAGTCTTGCCTGTCTGCCTACAACAGGAGCTCAGTGTGGAGTGCATGATAGATCATCCAGCCTTCGAGAAGCCAAAAAGCAGACGCATAACACTCCCTGTGTGTGGTACGTTCAACAAACCCAACACAAAGACAATCCTGTCTGAGTAATGGTCCTATAAATATTGTATTATTCATTCCACTGGCTACCCTCTGATCTGCTTCCATACAGCCCCTCCAAACATCACTATAGAGTCCAGTTCAGAATGGGTGGACGGCACAGCATACACACTTGTGCAGTGCAGTGTGGACAGTCCTCACCCTGTGGCCAAAGTGTCTTGGAGTGTCGGGAGCAGAGACAGTGAGACCAGGGCCCTGCATGGGGTCCAGATCCTGCCTGAGGTGCATGCTAGTAGTCGTGTGTCTGTCCAGAGTAGGGTGAGATTCCCTACCGCCATGTTCTCTGGTCAGAATGTAGCTTGTGCGGTGGAGCATGCTAGTCTGGAGAGAACTGAGAGGAGACACATACTGGTGCCGGAGCTGGGTAAGGAGGGCTAATCCATGCAACTGTTCTGTCAGGTTTCTCTGTGTTTCAGTATGCTCTCTGTCTCCAAAATGACATGCTTAACTCTCTGTCTCTTTCTGTCTCTCTTGCTCTGTATCTCTCTCTCTCCCCCCCCCCCAGAAGTCCCAGTGATTAGTGTGTCTGTGAGGAAGCAGACACACTCCTCTCTCTGGCTAGCAGAATGTGAGTACAGAGGGGAGGGTGTTGGGGTACACCTCTCCTGGGTCCTAGCAGAGAACACCACATGCCAAACCTCTTCCTCCCTCCACTCGTACTATGAGGGCCAACAACTGCACTCAAGACTGACCTATGAGTTCCCATTGGCTCTGTATGAGGGACAGGACCTAACCTGTCTCATTCAAAATGAACATGGACTGAAAGCGAGAAGGACAGCACATGTTCCCATATATGGTAAATTCAGTGGGTCGGTCTCAGAACTGGACTATTCATACATTTTTCCATGGAGGCACTTTTAAGAGATTCAAACATGCTCATTTACTTTGTTCTGTGTCTAAAGATTTGTTTTTGTTGATATTTTTTTGTTGATGTCTTTTTTCTTCATACAGACATCTCATTTATCAGAGTACTGAATCAGACCACTCCACTTAACAGACCTCACGGAAGGGATCTCATCATACACAGACTAGCTTTGCAGGGGAATGTTCACGGCCAGAGAGTCCTGTTCAGAGTCGTTGGCAGTGTGCCCACCTACAACCTCACCTGTCATAGGTAATCCACTCTCTCCGCTCTGAGATTACCCTTGCAAACATGACACAGAGGGCTGTTCAACACTGAAGTGCTTTTGGGCCTCTTTGATCCCTGAAGAGTGTGTAGGTTTAACTTTGAGTAAAGCACAAGGCAGAGACACATTTGATAATATTATTAACACTGGTAATTACTGTGGTAATTATTCTGAGAACATTGTTCTGGACCAGACTGAAGCTTTCTCTTTTTATTGCTTTATGAGAGCTTTTAGCAAGATCATGAAATAAGCGTGTGACCATAAAGCTGTCTTTATGTATAATTAGGATATCATCAGGCCTGGTGTTGCTGCTGGGGGGGAAAGGGTTTCTGACTGGCAGGGACGAGGTGGCACTAAAGCAGCCTTTCATCAGAGAGACAGAGTGACTCATAAAGCACTAGATCTTGAGAGGTCCTGACACTCTCACATCCTCCCCACAGCCTCTCATAAATCATCTGGTTATGAAACACAATCTCCTCATTCATAGACAGATTTAGTTATCTTGTGAAATGATGATGGCTGCTACACGTTAAGTCTTATTCTCTTGAAATGACAGACTGATGGGAATTGCCTCCAGCTCACTCAATGGGCGAACAAGCCAAACTTACTTGTGTGATGTGTCCTGTGTTTGGCAGGAGTGATGGCTCAGTGGCCCTGGTGGAGGGCTCAGCCCTGGTGTTTCCTTCTGCGGTGACAGAGAGGGAAACAGGCCTGTACACCTGCCAGGCCTCCTTCTACCACCACAAGGCCACGACACTCATTCAGCTGGAGGTCAACAGTGAAGACCAAGAGCTTAGTGAGTGTTTTTATTCATCAGTAGATCTCCTGTATGAAGACAGACAAACACAGTATTGTTGTGCCTTTTTTTCTAATTGCTCTGCTTTATCAAATCTGTTGACTTTGTTTCTTGTTGCAGTGTACCTTGTCATTGTTTGCTTCTCTACGGCCATGGCGGTCACACTCCTTGTCATCGTCACTCTCTGTGTATTCTGGTGAGTCTGAAATCTCTGCAGGAGACAGGTAGTAGCTAGGATTGTGACTTGCTGGCAGGTAATATGGCAGCAAGATGCAGACTGTCTGCCAACAGAGGAGTGAGACAAACAGGAAGTATGGCGGTTCAGTCTGACGGTTCTTCTGCCGCAGAACCAGGAAGTGAAGGACTCTTTTCTCTCACCTTCATGACTAAAGTAGCTCTCTACTATTCACAAACAGGAAGTGTGGCAAGAACAGCAGGTGCCTCTGCTACCACAGCTCTGCTGGCAAGAGACCAACGGTTTTGTTGACTGTGGTGTCGGCAATTGATTTATTTTCCATCCATAAATGGTAAAAGTTTAGAGAGTAAAACCATGAGAGTTAAACAAAGTAAAACTGCCATCACCGACACTATGTGTGCAATTATGCTTTGTAAGAAGCACACTGTGAAATAAACCTTTCAAGAAAGTTCACATCTGGTGCAGTGGTATACTCATCAAACGTAGGCTAACATATTCAAATGACAAAATGCAGACACTGCAAATTTGTCTTGTTGTGATTGGAAGTGAATGTAAAGCCAAGTGTCTCATAACAACCATGTTTTCATGACTGCTGTCATCCCAGACTGCTCCTCAGTGGTATCTCAAAGTTTTTCCACATTTCTGCAAGCATCCCATAATACCCATAACCTCCCCCATGTATGTCAGCTCTCTTGTGTGGGTAGATGGTAACTACTCAGACTCGGCGTACTTCAGTATAGGTGCAGAGGCTGTTTACATAGGAGGCCTGTCTCTCTGGTCAGTGCAGCACACTTGGTCAAGGTGCCATTGGTCCAGCGAGTCCCTCTGTCCCATTATTGCTTGATCCTGTGGGAGGGTCCTGTCAGGTTAATTTGGGAAGGTCAGTCAGACAGCATACACAGAGAAAACAGGACTCCCCGAGAGGATATCTATTTTGGGGAGTGTGTCACCAGGGCAGCACTAGGAACACTTTTTGACAGGTCTTCACTGGCATGGTAGGTGTCATGGGGGGGGGGGGGGGTCATGATGAATGGGGTTAGGTTTTGTTTCTGACATGAGAGAGATCAATGATGATGTTTGGGGTCAGCACGGCTCTATTGATATTCCCCTCGCAATATGCATTTGTCTCAGAATAGAGATTTTGTCATACAACACTGCCCCCATCAGGTGGATTTAGGCACTAAATGTACTTGAGTGTGATGAAATTAATTTTCAGCACCCTGTAGATTATATTTCACTGATAACTTATTTTGTGTTGCAGCAAAAGCAGTGAAGCACACCAGCCATCACCAAAGGTACGTGTCATCTCCTCATGTCAACAGAATTACCTGCATTTTAATATGCTCATTGTCACATCTTAGAATAGTTACTTTACATACCCTTGTTCCTCAATTGATAACTTCAACGGATTAAACAAATCTCAACCTCTCTTCTTCGGTTTTCCCCTTCTCTCTGAATCTGGTGGCCCTTCTGTAGAAGCGTGAGTCTTTGGCTGCCCTGACCAGCCTGATGCAGGGTCCCTGCTCTCCTGACCTGAGGAAGCCTGCCGTGGGCTCAGAGGAAGGCCAGGAATATGTCCAATTGTTTAGCTATAATATCATCCTAGATGTTAAGTCCACTGTCTAAGTAAACTGCCGTGCTCAAATACTTTTAAGCTGGCCTGGCTGTGTTGTAGTATTACTGCCTTGCTTGCGTTTTCTTCAGAATTGCAATATGAACAGTACACAAAGTTGTGTACCACAATTATATACCAAGCAATATTTTTGGTTTATTAACTTGCATTAAAATCTTGCATTTCTTGTTGTGTAAAATTACTTTACAATTGTTTTGTTTGTTGGATGAACAACATAAAATAAAAATATGCACACAGATATATGAAATACATGGTATTTATATGATTTTTTTATCTGCAAAGTTTCTACCTTAGATGTTATGGAAAACTCTAGTTCAGATATTTGGTTGTGAGCTTTAATACTGTGTCCATGCGCACCCTTCTGGATTGTACGAGCGTAGCGTCCCCATGTAACTATGGGAACTGAACACTGACTGCTGTGTACAAACGTCAGAACACATAAAAGGTAGACAAGCTCTTAACATTTTTTTTCTTTTTTTAACCAACTACAGCTTTTTAGAATGTGTTCACGATTTGGTATTTTATTCTCAATTTGCCTATATGAAAATATACAGGTAGTTAGCTAGCGTGCTAGCAAAAGTAAAAACTTTGATTTTGTAGAGAATGTAGCTAAACTACAATTATTGGCACTACAGTACTACTGTAGTAATCAAACTCAACGTACTAGTAGAGGTGTTCCTAAACACGCTAGAGCTAGGCTATGGGCCCCAGAAATTCCTCTAACTTGAGATAACTAGTCTAAAGTTGCTGAACTTTGTGAACTTGTCAAGTATTCTACCAGCTGTAGCTAAGTAAACGTTTTGGGGTTTTGACTACGGAATTACTGGGAGTTTAGCAGAGATTGACTGAACACCTGTTTCGACAAAATACGTTCTAACTGATGACGCTGTTCCAAAATGGATTAATATAGATTAGAAACGTCCTGCAACATGCCAGCACCAAAAAGAGACAGTCAACAAACTAGGGCCCATGCAAAAAGCGCTAGCAGGAACAGCTCCCTCGGACACCAGGGACGTGGTGCTTCTGCACCATCACTACCACCACTGGAGTCCCAGGAAGGTATCTCCTCAAAGCTAGCCTTCATGAAGGACCTCCCACTTGGACGTGCCCTCAGCACGGAGAACCTCAACCCCATGCCCAGACCTCTAACTGGGGTGGAGCTCCCCCGTTTAGTGGCAGAGGTGGGTCGTGAGACAGCCATTGAGGACTCATTATGGACGAACGGACCTGGTCTGATAGCCTCGGTGTTGGCTACTAATATCCCTGTCAGCCTGGCTGAGGTAGATGTTGAGGAACTAACTGTGGACACGTGAGTAGCTGAGCAGATTGAGTGTACAATGTTATCCCAGTACTGAACATGTTATTCTTACATTCCCCCCTCTACATTATATTGTCCCTCCTTAGTGCTAAAGACAATGTTGTGTCCGTGAGAAACACCACTGATAGACAAGACAAGGAGCCAAAAAGAAGAGCTAAGAAGATTTCCAAGCACAAAGAGCCTTTGACAGGCACAGACGTAGTGGAGATTTTTGCAAAGCAAAAACATCTGGGAAAACTTCATTTTATTCATTTGCAGCCTGTGGACGGTGGCCGTTACAGGTAGTAAATACCACAGCAGCAGAACATCGGTACTTACCGCCCCTTAGTCCCACTCTTGGGGGTTTTGAGATCATGTTAATTCTACATACATATCTGAATATTTTCATCTCCTGTAGGCCATACGACCTCCGTGTGGTCCCCCAGAGTAAGGCAGGTATGGAGTACTACGTCTTCTCCCCGACCTCCGTCCTACACGTGAGGGACGGCTGCAGCGCTGGGTTGCTCTCTCTGGCCGAGTGGAACCATGAGGCCGTGCTCTGGAACGCCCTGCAAGACATACCCCTCTTCAGAGACTATCTACTGAAAAAAGCTTTCACTAGGTAGAAGCCCTCACTCCTTTCAGAGATGCTGGTATTGACTATTAGCTTGGTACTTAAGACGGTTTCTGCATGTCTCCTCTATGTTTCTGTCCAGGTGGCAGAGAAACGTGAGCAAGATCGCCCTCCAGCGCAGGTGTGAGGTACTGCAGGGTCAGCTGCTGACGACCGTGCCACAGTTCAGAGAAGCTCTGTTTCATTTCTGCAGGTGGGGAGGAGAACGCCTAACGAGGTCACAATCACCATCTCAGTTTTGAAACCCAAACATCCATTATTGATGGATTTGACTGAACACCTTGTTTGTCCTTGTCAGACTAATTGAGGAATTGAAAGAGGTTCACTGGCTGCCTCAGGATGGTTCTAAAACCTACACTCTTCTGGACTTCCAAAATATACTTCTGAAGAAGAACCAGGAGTGTCGGGGTCTGCTGGAGAGGTTCTTACAGTATCGAGCTCTCATCCTGAACATGGTATCTCAGACTACTTCACCTCCAAACACATTTTAACAAACATTCAAATGATGAACCAATGAGTGAATGAATGATGTAACTTTGTAATGATATAGTAGTATTACTGTAACCATGTCCTCTCTCTCCATCTCTTCCCAGGTTCAGGAGGACAGCTACAAAGACCAGCAGGAGCTGCAGCTGCGTGTGGAGCTTGCCCAGGTGAACCAGCACTCT
The DNA here is from genome assembly GCF_054491055.1 of Hypomesus nipponensis. Lineage (NCBI taxonomy): Eukaryota > Metazoa > Chordata > Actinopteri > Osmeriformes > Osmeridae > Hypomesus > Hypomesus nipponensis. The sequence goes on along the minus strand of NC_140375.1, from coordinate 13,641,033 downwards.
CAGCCCTTGCACTTGCAGCTGGCTCACGTGTGTGACCTGAAGAAGAAGCTGCGCCGGGCTGAGGACGTCCTGCAGCAGCTGGGCAACATGGCCGCCCTGGTGGACCAGATGATAGTCCAGAGTCTGGTCACTATCACTCAACGGGAGGTCCTGTCTTTTCTGAACAACGTCTTGAAGGTAGAGAGAGAGCAGCAAGCACTATGGCTTAAGGTTGAATGTTTATGGGGGATTTTGGTGTGAGGTTGAATGTCGTAAGAGATGTTCATAGTGTCTTGTGTCTCTGTGACCCTGTGCAGCCTCAGCAGGGATGTCTTTTTGAGGCAGAGTTGATATTTGGAGCAGATGGACAGTTGACCCTTTTCCCCCCTATGCACTTGTTCCGGGAGGTTGTGTGTGGAGCCCTGCTGTCTGTGGCAGACTCTGCCCTCCAGGTGAGGGGAAGATTACCACACTGGAAAAAACTTGGCATGAAGTTTCATATAACAAAAAACAACTATAAACAGGAGTATGGAGTCGAGTCCTTAAAGTGATATGCACTTTAGACTATGTACTTTATACCTTGAGTCACACTTTCCAGCTCTGTTTTGAACTTTAGATCGACATTTTTAAACACATGCACTTGTTGTAGTGGGATTTGTTGTTGTGATGTCTGTATTACAATTTGGTATCTTGTACCATTTTTTATGTACTGTTAAATGCTAGAAAACCTAGTTTCAGTTCAGTTATTTTTTTCACGTGAATAGGATAGATATTTTAACCTTTAGATATCACAATGAAAATTACTGAGTTGATTACGTACATCATGACAAACAAGAAATGTATTACAAGTTTTCAAAAATTGTTTGTTAACATGGGCAAACAGTGCATAATCTAATTAGTTATGTGTAATTTGCATAAATACCACAACAGATCTAAACGTTGGGTATAGCCAGGTGAAAATGTCATGTTGAATCTTGTTGACATATAACAGTAAAAGACTTAATGTTAAGTTCTGAATGGAACCCATTTAGGCTACCCATGAGCATTAATACATACAGGCAGGAAGAAGTACTTTAAACCAGCCTTTAGTAATTATTATTGCAGAGATAGGATCTGGGGCTTGGTCGTTTCACCACCAGCGTACCACAGCTCAACACACATCCAGATGTTCCCAATAAATTGTAGTTGATCATCAGGTATGTTTTATTATTGTAGGTTGAATAATCCATGTAGGAAAAACAAAAGGAAATCTTTCTTACCTGAGTGACAGCTTAGTGACAGTTGATTGATAGTTGAGTGAACCTTGAAGTAATGACTGAATCGCTGCCTCTTATGGTGACATTTGTTTGCCTCTATAGTCTTTTACTGTAAGATGTCAACAAGATTCTACAAGACATTTTCACCTGGCTATATCCAATGTTTAGATATGTTGTGTACATTTAAGCAAATTAGCGCATACATTATTATGCGCCATTTTTCTATGTTAACAAACAATTTCAAAAAACTTGTAATACATTTTTTCTTTGTCTTGATGTAAGTAATCAACTCAGTAATTTTCATGGTGATATCTAAAGCAAAACATTGTTACCCTATTCACGTGAGAAAAATAATGAATAGGCGTATAAATAGGTTATATTTGGGTCTTTTTCAAACCTTTCCCCTAATGGGATTCTTTGGGGCTTTTTTCTCCTTACTCAGGACATATTGAGGATACAAAATCAGTTGAGTCTGCTTCTGTTGCAATTTGTCCTAGGTTGACCCCCATTTTGGCTTAAAATGACTGGACTATCTGGTTGTACTCCCTGTGTCAGGTATTTGACGCATGCAGTTACTCTCCGGAGTCCAAGGACTGTGTGACTGCATGCAACTCCCCTGTCAGGGTTGCTCCTGAGCTGAGCCCTGACCTCAGCCTGCCCTGCTCCTTTGGCAAACTTGGTCAGACAGGTACCTGAAAGTTGGTTCTGTTACAGGGCTTTTCTGCACAGTGTATCACAATCCAGCTCTGACCTGTTTCTCTTGTCTCTGATCCAGCATATTTACATGTTTTTAAAACTGTGTCAGGGCCAAAGGACATAGAGAAGACTGAGATCAGCAGTTTGTCAACCAGACGGGAGCCTCCTGTAGAGTTAGCCCCCAGGCTGGTGCTGCCCAGGCTGAACCCCCTGAGGGTGCAGGGCAAGAGGCTGCGAGGGCAGTACTACCCCCTCTGTAAGAGGCACCTGGAGTGGCAGCTCAAGCTTCATTCTGGAGCCACAGGAGTGCAGGAAGAGCAAGAGAGGATCACGCAGGTCATCCTGTCTTTCTCACACAATAAGCCTTTACTATTCTATAGAACTATATAGCTGTAATTTCCCCTTCTTTGTCAACACGTTTCTCTCCGTTTCCTGCTGTTTCCTGATTGTGTCGTTGTTGTGTGTCCCATGCTGCACAGGAGGCCCAGCGGGAGCTCCAGAAGCTGTGTGATGAATATGCCTGGTTGGCCGACATCCATCTGTTCACCAGCCAGTGGAGCCCTGCCTCCCTGGAGGCCATGAGGGGCCTGCCAGCCCTGCTCTACGAGGAGCACATCCAGAAGGTGCGCTTCTGGACGGATAGGGTCAGCACTGTGCCCCGCTCCTTCACCACCTCCAACAAGCTGCTCATTGTCCACTGCGCACACATCCAGGAGAAGCTAGGTGTGTGTATGTGCACGTGTGCAGTTGTGTGTGTCTACCAGGTGTACTGCTGTCTCAATGGTATTGTTCCTGGGATGTGTGTGTATGTTCTTTTTTTTCAGGGCCTCTGTTGACCTCCATAGAGGAGGATGTGCTGACGTTCCTGGTGGGGGAGTTGAAGCTACGCTCACAGAACCTGATACAGGAACTGAAGAAGACGGTGGACGACCTCAGGGTAGAACCCACAGACTTCAACGGCTTCACCCAGTACGCCAGCATGGTGAGTATTGGAACCACGGTTCTGTAGCCACGGTTCTGTCACTGATAGAGGTGGGTTGCAGAACTCTGCACATTTGATTTGTTTAATCTGATTTGAAATCAAATGTGTCCATTGACTTTCATGGGATTCCTTCACGGCAGGTCACACGCTGTGAGAAAATGTCCAATGACATGCAGCAGCAGCTGGAGTACATGCACTCCCTCCAGGAGACCATCCGTATGAACTACAGACAGGAGGTGGCATTGGAGGCATTGGTGGCATTGGAGGAACAGGTCAGCAGACACATCATCCATAGATTCATCCTGCTCCAAACAGGTATCCTCAGACACAGGGAGAACTAAAGCTTGGAGCAACGATCCTGGTATATGCGTGTTTGTGTGTGTGTGTGTGTGTGCGTCTAGATGTTGGACCTGTGGGACTGCTTCGTACCTCTCCTGAAGCGGGCAGCTGAGACGGTGCGTCAGCGCCTCCCCTCCATGGCCGACACCCTGGATATCACCTTCACCTCCCTGGCCCAAGACCTGGAGGACACGACCTCCAAAGCCACCTCCGGGCCTTTCCTGGACCCCACCCAGGACGCTGGTCAGATGTTGACCCAGCTGAAGGCTGTGAGCAGACACGTGTACGCTGTCTCGGCACGCCTCCAAGAACTCAGCAGGACCAGTAGAAGTCTCCGAGGTGGGAGAAGGAGAGAGGTTTCTGCAGAGAGGGGGGGGTGTGTGTGTGTGGTGTGTGTTTCTTGACCTTCGTGCTAACTGCGTGTCGTCTCCATAGGACATCCTCTGGATCTGGCGTTTGTGACGACAGGCCAGCAGAAGATTCAGACCCGTAAAGGGCTTTGGGAGCTGCTGAGCTTCTCCACGGCTCAGATCCGGGAGTGGAAGCTGCTGCCCTTCAGCAAGGTGAGAAAACTGAACAGACGTTTTCCACATGGGCTTGAGAGAGCCTTCAATCATCAGAAGGAATTATTTAAGTATTTAAGGTTTGGAACAGCTGACTGGAAAGTGTGTTTCCTGTGCTAGTTTTTGGTGTCGCGGGCGCAGGGGAAGGTAGATGAGTGGCTGCAGCAGGCGATGTCCCTGGCCAGGTTGATCCCATCCCAGGATGCAGTGCTGCAGCAGATTCTGCAGACCTTGGAACACTTCCACCTGCAGCTCCCAGTGCTGGCTCAACTCAGCAGCCCTACACTCAAACACAAACACTGGAGGAACATCTTTAAAGGTCACATCAAAGTGTGGTGGGAGCACTGAGTGTGTGTGTGTGTTTGTGGGACAGTTTGATCGTTTTTGTATTTGATCTTCAAATCTACAGTGTTTGTATTTGTGCTTCCTCTTCCTGCAGGCATGGGCCAGCTGTACGCTCCACAGTGGAGCCTCACTGTAGAAGACCTGATGTCCAAAATGCTGGTAGAGCATCAAAATAAAATCAGCAAGGTAAGGACTGGTATTTTAGACAGAGGAACTGAAGCACACATTCCCATCTTCTCCCATCCAACATCTTGTACTTGACATACTCAAACACATCTCCATCCTCCTCAGATCTGCCGGGAGGCCAAGGCGGAGGCCGACATGGAGCAAGCCTTCCGGAAGCTTCAACGCAGCTGGGAGGGGGCTCAGTTCAGACTGGCAAAGTTCATAGTTACTGTGTGGCAGGAGGACAAGCCTCAGGATGGAATAATACGCAGAAAGAAGCCTTCATCAGACCTGGAGTCCAACCACGCGTCACCTCAACAGCTCTCCAAAGACTGTGGCACATTCATCATTATCGGTGAGACTGGACAAAGGAGCAAGACCTGTTTGTTTGTCATGGGAAAAAATGCTATTTATCAATCTGTCAAGTTATGATGGTGACAGAGGTTGTGAGAAGCTGTGGTTGTCTCCTCAGGTCTGGAGACACTCCTAGCCCAGACTGAAGACAGTGTGATGACTCTGTCCAACATGCTGCTGTCTCCGCATGTTGCTGAGTTCAGACAGGAGGTGGAACACTGGGCGCAGCTGCTGCAGGAGCTGGGTAATGACCAGCTGCTTCATGTCAAAAGAAAACATGTTGATTCTGTGAGATTCCATGTTGAAAAGTACACACTATTTTGTACCTTGTTCTATACTGATCAACAAATAATGTAGGGTTTCTGTTGTTGTTTTGGTCCCAGTGCCTACGTAAGCGCGTGTACCCGGTCTGTGAGTGTGTGTTGGCATATGTGTGTGCGTGTGCAACAGCACATCTGTTGTTTTTTTAATTAATTGTTTTAAATGCATTATAGAGGAACTCCTGGACTTTTGTGAAAGGTACCAGCAGAAGTGGGTCTTCCTAAGCAAAATGTTCTACGAGACCACTGTTTGTGTACAGAAGGCAGAGCTGGTATATTTAATCAGAACTTTAATCAAATAATAAATGCATTTATTGACCACATAGCTTGAATACAGGATACTGAACTTGTTTTCTTCCTTCTCTCTGTTTCTTCCATATAGTTTGAAACGTTCCAACCAGTAGATAAGACATTCAGAGAGTTGATTCAAACCACCTCTGGTGACCCCCATGTGCTGAACATAGTCCGTCTGAAGAAAGTGTCTGAGTCAAACGTTCTTTTCCACGGCGACAGTCTCCGCCGTCTTCTCATGGCAGGTCTGAGCACCATGGAAGACATCTCCAACCAGCTGCTCTACCTTCTAGACTCTCCCAGGGGCCAGTTCCCCAGGCTGTGCTTCCTCAGCGACGGGGAGGTAATCCGACTGCTCTCTCTGCACCCTACCCCCTCCGCCCTGCTCCCCTTGGTGCGCAAGTGCTTCAGAGGTGTGCGCTGGCTGGAGGTTGTCAGCAACAGTGACTCGTCAAGGGATGTGACAGAACTGAGCAGGGGGCTGGATCTTTCTGGCAGCCAGATGTTGGTCCAGGGAGTGTATGGGAGCCTCAGAGAACACGTGTCCTTCCTTTGCCCCTTGGAGCCAAACCTCAACTCCCTGGCTTGGCTGGGTCTGCTGGAACAGCAGCTGTACCAAGCCGTGAGGGAGCTGGTCAAGCAGTGTGCTGTGGCACGTCAACAGGTGGAGCCTTCAGACAAGGACCCAGAGACAGACAGGAAGATTGGGGACACCTCACACTTCTCCAGACAATCAGACTTCCTTAGAAAGAAGGAGGCGATAGAAGCCAAAGGGAGAGAGAATGACCTGCCATCTCAGTGGAGCATCCTTCCAGACTACCCCCTGCAGTGTCTGTTGGTGGTTGAGGAGGCGCTCTGGTGCAGTGAGGTCAGAAAGGCCGGCCAGGCGGCAGCACCGGTCAAATGGAATGGCCTAAAAGCAAGAAACACCTCCAAACTTCACAGCTTGTGCCAAACTGTAAGGGACGGTTTGTCCAGTGGCTCTGAAAGATCACTGACCTCTCAGCGTGCAACGACAGTGTTGCGTTCTCTGGTGCTGCTGACAATGAACCACGCCCAGAACATCTCCAAGCTCATGGAGGTGAAGGGTGATCTCCAGTCATCTTTTGAATGGCAGAGTTTGATGAAATACCATGTAGTTTTAGACTGTGGCGATGAGACAACACAACAGAGCCAAGACACCAAGGACTGTTGGTGCTATGTGGAAGTACTGGGAGCTCAGCTGCCCTACGGATATGAGTACCTGGGTCCAGACCACTGGATGATGGTGAACAGCCCCTCCACAGACAAAGCCATCCTGGGGATTCTCCTGTCTCTCACCGGCTACAGGTGTGGCTTTGTGAGCGGACCACAGATGTCAGGCAAGAAGAAGACTGTGGTTCAGTTGGGGAAAGCCTTGGGAAGGCAAGTCATCTCCTTCCACTGCTGTGTGAACACCAGACTTTCTATTATCCAGCAGTTGCTGTTTGGTGCCCTCCAGACCGGGGCCTGGCTGGTGTTGGATTCTGTTGACTTGATGACCCAGGGGGCACTGTCTCTTCTGGGGCAGCATTTATCAGACATCCACCAATCTCTCTCTTGTCTACAGAGGAACACCCAGCCAAAGGGGTTTGAATCCTGCTCAGTCTTCATTCTCATCTTCTGTCCCAAACAGAGAGCAGACATCTTCACCACAGGAGAGTGGAGACCTGGGGAGAGGCTGTGAAACATTGGATGAACTTGAGATGTGTTTCGCAGGGAAGAGGATTTTTGTCAGACCGAGTTACGGCTGTGTGATCATCTCATCCAGGGGGTACAGTATTGATGTCCCAGAAAGCCTGCGTGCCGCAACCCGGCCTGTAGCATTGGCCCACCCAGACTACCGAGTCATTGCTGAGGTGATGCTGACCGCCCTCGGCTTCTCAGAGGCAGTGGCACTCAGCCGATGTCTCCTCTCACTGTTTACCCTGGCCAGCAACTGTCTCTGTCTGCCTGACTCAGTCAGTGGGAAGCAGACCTGCTGGCTAGTTCTCCTCATGAACGTCATCACAGCTGCTGGGACACACTTCCAAAACACCAGACGACAAGAAACGCTGCTCAAAGAAAAGGAGTTCGAAGATGAGGCGGATGTTCAGAGACATTCATCGAATGGGGTTCCTAAGATAGCCGAGACAGAGGAAAGAGCCAGGGAAGGAGACAGCTTTATCTTCAAGCGGACTAATCAGTCATCAGCCCTTATACAAGGTGTGGTGGAGGAACAGGCCGTAGTCAAAGGAGTTTCATCTGTCTTGGTGTCAGCCATTCACGAGCAAAAGAAAGCCTCACAGTTCCGTGCCATTTTTGAAGAAATCTTCCCCACGTTACGTTCTTACCCGGTTCTCGAGTTGGACATTGAAGAGGTCGATCGGAACCTCCTGAAGTCTGCAGTTATGGAGGAACTACAGCAGGCTGGCCTCCATGCTGATGCTAGAGTGCTGAAGGAGGTTCTCAGCCTCTACCAGGCTATAAAGCTGTCCAGGGCGGTGCTAATGGTGGGGCCCCCTGGGAGTGGGAAGACCACATGCTACCTTGCACTAGCAGGGGCGCTACGGAAGCTGGCCGCCAGGGCTGAGGAAGTGGATTTGGATGATGATGTCAGCCCTGAAGGAAGGTGCTCCGAGATAGATTATTCCCCGACTACCTCAAACTGGTCCTCTGTTGACACTGTGGTGATATTCCCCAATGCCCTGTCCAATGAGGAACTGTTTGGAGGCTGCTTCCAGCAAGAGGAGGGATGCTGGTCAGACGGGGTATTCACCAAAGTGCTGAAGGACTCAGAGAGACATGACCTCTTAGACAGTACCCCCTCCAAGAGGAAGAAGAGGAGGAGTCAGGCTCGCAAGGTGAAGTGGCTGGTGATGGACGGGGAGCCTTTGGGCCAGCCTGGCTGGTTGGATCACCTAAGCACCCTCTGTGACCCCGACGACCCCTTCCTGTGCCTGCCATCGGCAGAGAAGGTCCGGCCGTCCCTCGATGAACTCAAGCTGCTGGCTGAGGTCACGGATCTGTCAGATGCTGCCCCTTCCACAGTCACCCGCTGCACTCTGGTTCATCTCGGTGGGAAGGATCTGTGGAAGTCAGTGTGGAAGGTGGAGGTGGACATCCTCTCCAGAGACCACACTCTGGATCAGGGGACCATCAACATGTGGGTCCGTTTAGCCGAAGATCTGTTTTCTTGTACGCTCACTTTCCTGAGGCACAGGGCCTTGACACCCGTGATGCACAGTGAGGCAGACAACGACAATAAGGTCAGTAAAGGCATCGCCTATGGTCTACAGGAAGTGATGTCATTCATTAGGATTCTACATGCCCTTCTGGAGCAGTGTGGGAAAGGACGTGGACTGAAAGCATCAAGGCTGAAAGATAAAATAGGTAAAAACTTAACTAAAAAAAGACTGTAGTAGGAATTATGAAAAACGTATTTACTCAACAAATGCCCTTGAATTATTTGTGTCCGCACACTCTTCCAGATATGGCTCCAGTGGTAACCCAACTTTCCTCTGTCGATATCTCGACCCCTTCCACTCAGCCGGAGCTGCAGGCCAGGAACATCTTCCTTGTGGCCTACATCTGGGGCTTCGGTGGTCACCTCCATCCCAGGTTCGAGACCGCTACCCCTGGAAATCAGTTCTCACGTAGTGGTGCATTCTATGATAACGTTTTTCTTTTCCTGCAGACACTGGCCCCAGTTTGATGTGCTGGTGCGGGAAGCTCTGTTTAAGAGCCGGTATAGAGTGGATGTTCCTGCTGAGGGAACAGTATTTGAGTACTTCTTTAATATAACCGAGAGCACGATGGGAGACACAAGTACCTCCATCAACTGCTCGCGAAACAAGAGTCCACTGATGGCCTACATCACTATCCCACAGGTATGCCCCTCAATAAGTGTCCCACATCAACAGTATACTACAGTATCAATGGTATTTTGGTTCCCTTGTTCTTATAAAATGACAGTAATTTTAGTGTTCTTTGTCCACTGACAGTATCAGAAGTATGTGTGTCTACTGGACCTCATGCTGGAGGCCCACCAGCCAGTGTTGTTGGTGGGAGAGGTTGGCTCAGGGAAGACCATGCTGTGTCAGTCTCTGATGAACGAGGACAGGCCTCACATCCGTCTCACTGCCGGCCCACGCCTGCGCGCCTCTCACCTGCGGGGTGTCCTGGAGAGCATGGGCAAACAGAAGACACCGATGGCTACCATGGGCAGCCAAAACAAACAGGCCAGACACCTGCTGTTTGTGGATGATTTACACGAAGCCCCCTGTGGTGAATAGAAAACCTATTTTTATTTTTATTCTTATAAAGTTACAGTTTTACAAAATCTGGATTCAACAGGAGTTGAAGTAGCGTATCTGATCTGTTTATTTGCATCAATTCTTCTATTAATGTGTTAATATCTGTCATATGCTTGTAGATGTATTTGGAAAGACGTCCATGGCTCTGGAGACTCTGCGACAGTGCATATCGAGGGGAGGAGTTTTGACTTCTGATGGTTACCACTTCAAGCTGTTTGGTTCTGGAGCTATCTGCTACCTGGGTACCTGCAGCACGTCCGCAGTGACCAAACCAAGCTGCAACAGCATCTCATCCCGCCTCTTGCGTCTCTTCTCCGTCTTAGTGCTGCCCAGTATATCTGTAGATGTTCTATTCTCCGTCCACTCCCCACTGATTCAGAGCTGGCTGAAAGAGTTCCAGGGCATGCCGAGGTACGCAGACATGACCCGCTGTATCATCACCGCTACTCTAGACCTGTACCAATCTGTGTGCGAGCACTTCCTGCCGACTCCACTGAGGCCCCACTTCCTGTTCTCCCAGCGTGACCTGCAGAAGGTGTTTCAGGGGATGTGCTTGTGGGCCCCGCGCGCCTCCGGCAGACATCCACCGCAGAAGAAGGTCAGCCTCAGGGCCGTGCTCTCTTCCTCCGCCCTCCCCTGCTTTTCTCCCACCACGCTCGGCCCGGCGGCCAACGTGCTCAACATCGTTCGCCTCTGGATGCACGAGTGTCTGCGTACCTTCGGAGATCGGCTGTGCTCCGAAGACGAGAGCCAAACCCTGGTGTCACTCATAGCCCAGGTGTCAGACAACAGTTACAGTGGCTGGATGACAGTCAAGGCCCAAGCTGTCGGAGGAGAAGAAACCATGTCCTCTACAACTCCCCCGACGTGCACATCCTCTTCTATGACAGAAGACCCACCTACGTCCTCCCATCGGCTCCCAGCCTCACCCAGTCAGACGGAGGGGGATACTGAGGCCTTGGGCTTCACGCAGCCGACAAAGTCTCCCCTGCCTGGGGCAGCAGATGAACAGGAGGAGGAGGAGGAGATCCAGCCGCTCAGGCTGAGCTACTCTGCTTCTAGTTCATCAGCCAATGGGAAAGAGGATCTGTTTGAGAAAAAGCAAGAGATTTCCAAGAAAGATAAGCATCCCAGTCTACCGATGCCAGACCCAGCTTCAAGCTCTCTGCAATGTCTGTCTCCCTCGCCACCAAAAGTTCCTAAACCGTCCGGCCAGTCGGACAGGAAGAGGAGCCTTAGGCTGTCTGAACCATCCTCACAGGATGACAGCATCCATTGGCCCGGGCCAGGTCCAGCCAGGCTCGTTCCATTGCAGCTTCTGCAGGATTTAAAGGCCTCGATGTGTAACTTGGTCTATGGTCCCGAGCTGTTTGAGCCTCTCGCCTCCATGGCTCAGCAGCACAACTTCAAACGCAACGTGTCCTATCTGGAGAGAGACCCGGGCCTGCTCCTCCAACAGCTGGTCCTCACAGTCAAGAGCAAAGAAGAGGGGGAAGATGGGGATTTGGAGGATAAATACAGCTGCACGTCCAGCTACGTGGTGCACAGACAGAGGCTCCAGCAGCTGCTGCACATCCTCAGGGCTTTGTTTCTCCCCGGTGGACACGGAATGCTCTTCAGCGTGGTGAAAGGCACAGGGCGAAGGACCACGGTGCGTCTGGCTGCCTATCTCACTGGCTACCAGCTGATGGAGGTCCATCCAGGGAATGAGAGGACGTTACGGGACATGCTGAAGGAGGCCGGCAGTCAGGCGGGGGTGCAGGGAAATCATGTGATGATACTGGTCCACGAGGAGACCAGCCTGGAGTACAGAGAGGAGCTGCTGGAGGTCATGGCCAGTGGGACCTTCCCTGGTCTCTACTCTGATGAGGAGCTGAAGAATCTGGTGCTGAAGGTCAACGCTCTCGTCAAAAACTCCCGCAGTCGCCTCAGGGACGACCAGGCCCTGGACAAGTAGGAAACACTAATCAGACTAGACTTGATTATTACTGTTGACAAGCTATGGCCAGTGTTTACTGCAGTAGAAGTAGCTAATGATCAACGTGGTGTTTCTCATCTATACTTCAAAGGTACTTCAAACAGGTCCAGAAGAACGTGCATGTGTTCCTGCTGCTGCCTCTGTCGCTAGACATCAGTCAAATGGAGGCTGACACCACCTCGGTGACCAGGGCCCACATGACCCGGGCAGTGGGCCTGTGCTGCTGTGTGGAGGTGTACCAGCCCTGGTCCAGCCAGACCCTGGTCGAGGCAGCCTCACGGCACCTTAAAGAGAACCTGCAGATCCCCGACCCAGCAAGTAAAGGTCTTTGGTGTAGTACCTGTGAAGTACCAACAACTTTACATTTCTGACATGTATCTGGTTATTTTGCGGTGTAGTAGACAGGGACAGTCTGGTGACCAGTATCTCCAAGGTTATGGCAGAAATACATCAGTCAGCATGGAAGTATGCATCCGTCCTGCTACCAAACCTTCAGCCGTTCAGCCCCCAGACCTACGTGGAGCTCATTGCCCACTTCTTCCACCTCTGCAGCCACCTGTATGAGCAGGGCCTTGGTCAGGCCAACAGGTGAGCACCATGGTCCATGTGTTCATGTCCACATGCTGCTGCTACTGAGCTACAGTACAATGAAGCTTCTGTTTGTTTCAGAGTGGCAACAGTCCTGGCCAGGGTAAGAGACATGACCGACACGGCTGAGGAGTACAGACAGGAAGTTATTAGACTCAAGAGCAAACTGGCAGAAACACAACAGGTAATGTTACTAGCTTGTAGAAGAGCACCGTTCAGTGAAAATGCATGCATGTATGATTAGAATTGTGTAAATGTCGGTGCGAGCAGTGCTTGTCTAACATGATGTCTTGTCTGTCTGTCTGTTCGCCCGTCTGTCTGTCCACCCACCTGCCTGTGTCTCAGTGTCAATACCAGCTGCAGCACGAGATCAAAATGGAGCAGGTTCTGTGTGACCGTAGCCGGCAGAACTGCCTCCTGGAGGAAAACAGACTGTCCCACCTGGAGGAGCAGTTTCAGCAGGCCCAGCAACAGGCAGACGACGCCTTCAAGGAGGTCCACCTCACCTCTAGATCCATGGATAGGACTAAGACTTAACCTGCCTGTATGGAACATAGCATAACATGTTCACTAGCATGATTGAACTCTTGTCCCCAGGTGAGTCCCTTGTACCAGACTGCCCTGGTCGCTCTCAAGTCTCTGAGCCAGAATGACCTGGATGAGGTGCGCCACTACAGAGTTCCTCCTGCAGGTGTGGTGATCGTCATGGATGCCATCTGCATGCTGTTCAACTATCCATGTACCTGGGATAGCTCCAAGCATTTGCTAGGGCAGTCTAACTTCTGCCAGGTGAGTGAGTATATCAAACAGAGACGGGAACCTATTTCTGTTAGTTACCTCATACTAACCCTCCTGTCTTCTCTCCAGGAGTTGGAGTTCTACGACCGCTCCAGGTTGAACGGCGAGATGTTTGAGCAGCTCAGTCACATCATACAGAGGAAGGAGTTTTCTCCTCAGGCGGTGAAAAGCGTGAGCCGGGCCTGTGAGTCCCTGTGTCGCTGGGTCCGGGCTGTCTACCAGTACGCCTGCGTCCAGCGCCACATGGCCCCCCAGGAGGTCAAGAAGATCCAGCTGGACCTACGTATCGCGGAGAGCCGCCGTCGGTTGAGCGTGGCCAGGCAGCAGGAGGAGGAGACGCGGGAGCACATCGACGACCTGGAGAAGGAGCTGCTGGTCCTCAGAGGTGAGCAGGAGGAGCTGGCTGGCCTGCTTCGTAAGGCTGAGGCCCTGGAGAGGGAAGCTTCCGGCGCTGTCCAGCAGGTGGCGTGCCACATCACCGACTGGAAGGCTGCTGCTGAGGTAATCCTCTCTCCATCCCTCTCTCTTCTCATCTCTCTACCCTTCTATCCCTCTCTGTTCTTCATCCTTCCATCCCTTTCATCCCTTTCTCGCCATTTACATTACTGACTTGTTCGATTTGCACACATACATTATTTCCTCTGTGAATTTTGTTCATGTTTGGTGTTCCTCTCCCAGGAGACAGAGATGAATAACCAGACCATATCAGGTGATGCTCTGCTGCTGGCTGCTGCCATCACCTACCTGGGTCCTTTCAGACCAGACACCCGGATGGAGCTGCTGAGGAAGTGGAGGGAGCTGAGTCTGACTGGGAACATCAGCAGTACCCCCGATGACCCCAGGACCTCTCTGCTTCCTCAGTCCAGCCCAGAGGCCCCTCCTCCGCCCCTGGATCATGTGCCTCTCCCCATGGCTGCAGAGCTGCAGATGGCCCTGGCGCGGGCTTTGGGGGTGGACCGCTACGCGGTGCAGGGGGTGCCTCCCGGGCTGTTGCTCAAACTGCTGACGTGGGGCAACAGAGGCCCCTGGGCTCAACGCTGGCCCCTGCTGGCTGACACATCGCAGCGCGAGGAGATCAGCTCTCAGACCATGCTGTTCACTGGTGAGGAATGACGGCCATCCAAATCACTTGAACCACATCATGTAGCAAATATAACTCTCGTTTTCCCCTGTCTGTCAGGCCGTCTGCCAGTGGAAGACAGCACAGCTCAGGAGGAGAGAGAGTACGGGCTGGTGGTGAGCGCCGATGACCCACGACTGCTGGATAAGGTCCGCCAGGGGGCAGAGAAAGGTCAGCCGGAGAATGAAGAGGAAAGAATAACGTGTATCGGCTTGGTGAATGGTTTTAGATGACAAGCAGCTTTGTTCCGTTCACTAGGTTTGAGAGTGTTGGTGACACACATCGAGCGAGCCGCTTACACTCCAGACTTCCTGGAGATGCTGGTGAGGCCGGCTGGCAAATGCGCCCCCGGCCTAAGGCGTCCTGTCCAACCAGCCCACCCAGAGTACTGCCTCTTCCTCAGCACCTGTCTGCCAGTCCGACTGCTGCTCAACGGTGAAGAGCTGTGCGGGTTGACATATTAACTTTAGTCGGTCCTAAGTGTGAATGTAACGCTTCAGTTCTCCTGTTCTCCCTCCTCCTCCGCCCCTTTCTTTAGAGATACACCCGTCCATCCTGTCGGAGGTGCGTGTCATCGACCTCTCTCTGAGCACCACGGAGGTCCAGGAACTCCTGTTGACTGAGCTGGTGCAGCTGGAGTGTCCAGAGCTGGGGGTTCAACACTGTGTGCTCCTACAAGACAGACAGACCCTGCACGACAAACTCAGCCAGGAGGAGGTGACCGGACAGAAATCTCCTTCAGATGTATCGTGCGATGTTCATTTTACGAGCAGTCAAGTGTTATCTTGAATGCTTGACTTGAATGCTTCCCTTCCCTGGTCTGTGTTCTCAGGTGTCTCTGATTGAGTACATCCTTCAGTCGTTCACCCCTCTGCTGCAGGACCCCCAGTTCCTGCCTCGCGTGTCGGCCTGTCAGCTGGCCTCGCACAGGCTCCAGGTTGAGCTAGCGGATCTGAGCCAGGAGCTGGTGCGCCACAAGCCTCTCCTGGCAGACTTCCAAAGGGTGGCAGCGCTGGGCACCGGCCTCTACCAGGCCCTGCAGGAGGTCGCCTGTCTCTCCCCTACCTACTACTTCCCCCTGAAAACCTTCCTGTTGAATGTGAGGGGGGCTCTGGCGCTGAAAGGAAGACCTGATGTGGGCTTCACCGGGGAGGTGCTGGCTGGAGCAGTCATGGCAGAGATCACCTACAGGATGGTCTCTCACTTCCTGGCCCAGTACAGGCCCTGTCTGTTCCAGAGCCATGCCTCCCTGCTCAGACTGCTGGTATCTCTGGCCCTCTTCCTCCACAGTGAGCCCTGCTCCGAGGTGGAGAGGGTAGCCTTCCTCAAGGGCCTGGGAGACATGGACCTCCCTGTCGATTCGTCCGCAGCTCCACCCTCCCGCTCGTCTCCATCCGCGCCCCAGCCTGAGCTCCCCTGCTGGCTCCCCTCTCACACGCACACAGGGGTTCTGCGGCTGGAGAACATCCCACCTTTCAGAGGCTTGATCGCCTCCTTGGCTACCTCCCCCGAGCAGTGGAAAGAGTACCTTCGATTCCCCTCCTCCACCCTTGTGGGGCCCGTGCCCTGCAGCTCTCACGCCCACCTGTCCACCTTGCAGCGGGCTCTGCTCTGGAAGACCCTGCTCCCCCATTGGCTGGCGGCCGTGGCGGAGGACCTGGCTGCCTGCCACCTGGGCCAGCCCGTCCGCTCAGCAGTGCCTGACGCCCCCCACACCGGCTCCCCAGAGGCCCTCTCACGCTTCCTGTCCAGGCACGAAGGGCCTGTGATCGTCACCCTCCCCAGTCCGGACAGAGAGGGACCGGCGAGCATCCAGCCGCTCCACTGGCTCAAACAGGTGGCCCAGTACCAAACAGACAGGAAAGGGGTAAGGTGTATTCATAGGACCAACCTCATTGCCATTGTTAACTTAATCCACCTGATATGTGCAATGAACATTTGTATTTGTTTGTCAGGTGAAGGTGAAAATAATTTCAGTCGGAGCTAAATGTCAAAAAGAAACCATCCTCTCATCTCTTGCTTTGGCTGTTCGCGATGGTCATTGGTTGGTCTTCAACAACTGTCATCTCCTAGAGCAATGGGATGCTGAAGTAGTGACTCAGTTCAATCAGCTGATATCTGCTGCAGCCAAAAGTGAGTTGCTTGTGGTGGGTTAGAAAACTGCTATGGCTGTATTAACCATCTTCACATATACCTATACCTGGCTTTCCTTATGTAAGATAGAGAAGTAGTGATGCAGGCATGGACAGGCTCTCTCTCCTGTGTCCCTCAGTGCACCAGACAGACGTGGATCCTGAGGAGGGGCCCCTCCCCTCGGGGCCCAGTTCATCCACCCAGGTGCACCCTCGCTTCAGACTGTGGTTCATCACAAGAGGATACAAACCACTCTCCATCCCATGTATGTTCACTAGAGTCGCACAGTGAGATCATTTACCGACTCGTGTACTGTTTTCAATTTTAAGTTTGAATTTAGATGTTAAAACTCTTCGTTCACGTGAAACGTTTCCCTCCGTGTCCTGTAGCGGCGGTCCGCGCGTGTGCTCTTCGCCTGGTCTGTGACTCTCCACGTGACCTAAAGGAGGAGCTGTGCTCTTCCCTGCACCGGGTGGTATCTGCTGCTCTGCCTGCCTCGGCTGCTGGTCTCTCAGCCTCCAGCCTGGAGCCCCTGCTGCGCTGTGCCATCCTGCACTCTGTCCTACTGCAGAGACAGGCCTACAGACACCTGGGCCAGGGATGCGTCTACCACTGGTGAGAAGCTGCAGCTACCACATGCCTGGGACGACAAGCACATTAAGCTGACCCTCACCACTACCGTGACTATCCCTCTGTAGCATGGCTGGATCATATGTTTTTCTGTT
Organism: Hypomesus nipponensis; assembly: GCF_054491055.1. Classification (NCBI taxonomy): domain Eukaryota; kingdom Metazoa; phylum Chordata; class Actinopteri; order Osmeriformes; family Osmeridae; genus Hypomesus; species Hypomesus nipponensis. The sequence continues at coordinate 13,624,088 of NC_140375.1, read as the reverse complement.
GAAGGACTCAGGAGGACCTGCAGGCACTGGTGGATGCTTACGCTCGGATTGCCAAACACTGTGATGACCAGAACGGGGCATTAGAATACATAGCAGGTAGGGGTATATAGAATACAATATATCATACTGTCTCTAAACAAATGCTGGTAGTACACTCTTACTCCACAGCCCTGTCTTGATCTCACCTTTGTTTCCTGTTGTGTTGACAGCCCAACTGGTCTATGGTGGCCATGTGGCAGACTCAACAGACTTGGAGGCAGTGGAGAGTATAGCCAGAGCCTGTTTCCAGCCAGCATCTCCTCTCTGGGGCTGTGGGCCTCACACACTCTCTGATATCATCCACATTCATGGACGCTTTGGTGCTGTGAAATGTTCCCTGAGCATTGTAGAAAATGATTTTATTTGCAGGTTGATGTTTACAGTATGTGTTGGATGTGTCGTGAGTCATTTCCGTGACTTGTTTCCTACCGTGACCACAGATGTTGCAGGCCTCCTGAGGGGACTGGAGCACCGTGTCCGAGCCCTGGCGAACACCAGCGACCCTATGGTGCTGGGCTTCAGCACGGGTCTCTCTGTGGAGCTGGTCAAACTCCACAGCCGCACACTAAACCTGCTGCTGTTAGACTCCCAGAGGCCCACTGGCAGGATGAGGAGCATCCCCAGAGACTCTCCTCACCCTGCCCTGCTCCCAGACCTCAGTCAGGCCCGGGACAGACTGCAGGCCCTGAAGGATCGTCTGGGGCATAAAGAGGAGAGCTGGGTTGTGGGCGTGTCCCCGGGCCCTCTCCACAGCTTCCTCCAGGCAGAGTGGCATGATCTGGGGGACCTGGTGTCCTCGCTCCTGTCAGAGCTCAGCCAGCACTTCAGCAACAGATGGACTCCCTCCTCCTTCCCCACCCTTACAGCCCTGTCCCACCTGGAGAAGAGGGCCGAGCTGCTCAGTACTTACCTGTGGAACGACACCGCCAGCAGTCCAACCAGCGCCTACTGTCTATCTGCCTTCAGCAATGCTAGAGGCTTCCTCGCTGCATTAATAAGGGAGGCAGCCAAGGCTAAACAGAGGGAAATTATAAACTTCTCCCTGCATTTCCAGGTAAGATCACTCTCGCCGTGCCACCAGGGACATTAATGTACGGTGTTACAGACAATCCATGTCTTTTCTCTGTGTGTAGGTGCTGAGTGCTGCAAGCTGTCCCTCAGCTCCACCTCTAAGTGGGGTGTATTTGTGTGGGCTGGAGTTGAGAGGGGCACTCTGGGATACACGCCTGGGAGCCCTGCAGGACACGCTCTCCCCAAAACCCTGTCTCCTCCCACTCCTTTGGGTCCGGGCAAGGGCGAGGAATATGGACGTCAGGGCACCAGATAGCCCCCCCTGCGACACCTCCTTCCTGCCCCTGTACTACTGTCCTCTATATCTGGATGGAGTGCTACATAATGAAGACTGGGGTCTGACTGAGAACAACATCATTACTCATGTCCCCCTTGTGGCCAAGCTAGACCCAGTGCTGTGCTCTTTAAGAAGAGTCAGGCTAGTCAGTACACTCGGAGATCTGTTCTAAGACTCATAGCACTGCTTTCTAGATTATAGACGTTAAAGAAAGACTCAAGGTTTCCGAAGACTTTATCGAGGAAACACTTGTAAGAATACTTTGTCCTGGGTTTTAATTTTTATAAATTAAACAATCATACATTACCCTTTACAAGTGTATGACTACAAAATACATTTTATATAATAAACAATGTTTCCAGTCAACATTTTTTGAAGAATACAATGAACTCTAAATGTAAGAAAGAAATCATGTTTAAAAAAATTTCTGGTGGTCAAAACCTCAAAACAATCTATACAATCATGGAAAAACTAAAACCATTTGCTTATTCACCAGCTGGTGCCTTTTCCCGTTGCTCTCATCGTTTCTTGTACAGACAGGGCCTCAGCTCTAATCCTGCCTTGACGTTCTCTGGTGCTTCTGCTGTCTTCACAAACTCAAACAAGTAGAAGTGACTGTTCTCTGTATCCTGAGGAGGATGAAAGCAGAATACAAAGTTATAACGAACAGTGACTTATTTTTCTTCCAGAACATACCATACACTTACACAGGTATATGAAAGATAATAAGTACCTTGGAAACCAACTTGAATCCTAAGCTGGCCATTGCACCCATAAAGCTTCGCACATTTTCAAATCTGCTCGCCACTTCAGCAATTTGAAGGATTCCCCTGGAAAAGGATGTCGAGACTTTCTTTAATGACAGCTGGATTGCAATTAAAAGCCAAGTGAAGATTACACATCGGCACATAACTTTTCTTGCAAAGCATTACCCCTTACCCCATCACAAGCACACGGTTGGCTTCAACAAGGAAGTCTCCCAGGTTGGTCCCCATCAGGGACAGACAGAACACAGCTATATCTACAGTAGCATCGTCAAGAGGTACCTGTTGACAGGTGAACAACGGATAGCATAGAAACATTAAATATAATCGAGTTGAAAATGTGAACAGTACCTTAAACATAAATTGTAAACATAACTGTAAATTGACTTTTCTATTACTGCATTCTGAGGTCAAACTCACATTGGCCATGTCACAGACTGTAACTTGGTCACAGACAGGTGCCAAGTCAAAGCTGTGCACTTTGTTCTTTACACTGCTGGCGATCTTGCAGTCCCCACACCCAAAGTCGGCGACTACCAGAGACGAAGGCCTGGAACCAAGGAAATACACAAGCACAAAACAAAGAATGAGATCATCAATATAGATCAAAAAGGTACCAAATTTGAATACAAACGAAACAATGTGCTGAAAATACATGAGTAAAGTATTATGCCATGATGACTGACTTGTGCCGTATGGATGAGATGATGCTGTCCACGGGGTTGGTAGGCCATCTCTGGACCTGTGCCGTGAACCCCTTGTGGTAGATCCCAAAGGCCTCGGGATCCTGTCTGAACATGCGCTTGGCCTCGCCACTGGACGTGGTGTACAGCACCTCGTTGATGTAGCGGAACTGAGCAGCCTGCAGGCGCTGTTGCATGCGGGACCTCAGAATAGACGAGCGATCGGCAGGAACCTTCGGCGCAATCACCTCTTCCTCTTTCTGGTCCTTTTCCGTGGGCTCGTCCTTGCGGTCTGAATCCTGGACATGCAGCAGTCTACGTAGCTTCTCCACCTTGCGCCCATGCGCTCTGATTTCTATCTGGCTCCTCCTCTTACTGGGTCCTGGTTGCTCTTCCACCCTGTTCCCATAGGGAGCTGTTCCCACTTCCTGTTTCAGTTGGCCTGAGCGTTCTAGTGCAACTCCACTAACATGGCCTCCTCCTTTAGTGTTTTTCGCTGCCTTTTTAAGGTTATTGTCATTATTACAATATGTGAGTGTTTCTTTGTCTACAATGGGAGTGATCGTATTACCTTCTTGGACTTTTTTCCTTTTTGAGGTTTCCCTGCTGCCCTCTGTCTGTTGGTAGGGTTTTTGTGTTGGAGATTTGATCTTGGCAGGCTGTTTTTCATCTTTAACACCTGAATTAACTTCTTGTCCTACCTTGCAGTTCTGGTCGGCTGGTTTGACTGCTTCCTGCTTATGTTGTCCATTTGGAAGGTATTTATTTGTTTTCTTCTTCTGGTTCTTCATTTTGTTTCTCCATTGCTTTCTGGTTAGTGTGCCTGTATTCAATTCTGTTTTTTTGACCTCCTTGTCCCCTGCACTCTTTACCTCTGTCGGTCCTGAAGGCAGACAGAACATAGCATCATAATAGCAATAACACATTGTGAATCATAAATCCAATCAGGAATCCAGCAGTTCAGAGGAACTTAAACTCTTAAAAAGTTTAAGTTAACTGACCTGTTATTTTTTGTGTCTTCTTAAATTTCTTAGCTGCTACCACAACTGATTCCTCTTTGACACTGGTCTCTCCACTGTCCTTCTCAGCATCTTCTTTTTTGGCTGCTCCTCTCTTGCGTTTTTTTATTCGTTTCTTCTTTTTGGGTTGTGAAGGGACAGCTTCTGGTTCACTGTCACTGCCCTCCTTCGTGACCGCTGTCTTGGTCCAGTCCGGTACAGATCCAAGCTTCTGGAGAGTTCGTAACAGACTCTTCTTTCCCACGCTCTGTAACTTCAGTGTGGGATGAGAAGAATCAGTATCAACTACAATTTGTATTGTGTACCTGTTGTCCTGGTTTAGGCGAGAAGTTTACTTAGTTGAGGTGAATTATCCTGAATTCAGGTATAAACTGACCTTTGCATTGGCGCTCTCGGTTTTGGGATTGCTGAAGAGTGTTGTGGTTAGATTTTTGGCTTCCGGCTCATCGTTCCACTCGTCTTCCTCAGCGAACATGCTTGAATCTAAATTTAAGCAGTGGTGGAGGAAGAAATCTGAAATCCGCTGCTGTGAGCCATACATAGGTTAAAATTAAGTGGTAATAGAAGAAATATGAATTGACATAGCTTCGAGTAAATACCAAAAAAACTGTTTTGTTTAGCTTTAGCTAAATGTTTAGCTTTCAATGTAATGCGATGGATCTCAAACATTAAGTTGTAAAATGACTTACCTGTCAAATGGCAACGCAATGCAACGTGTATCTACCGGATAAAAGGGGTTAAAAAAATCTGTAATATTATGTGTTTGATAAAACCACGTTTGATTACCCTCACAAACAGCGCACGTGAGAATGAGCTAAACTTGGCGCAGGAAAATGACGCTGCCTCTACCGCAAAGACGATGGGATATGAGTTTCCCAATACTTCAACTACAATTCTTCATTACTAAAGTCCAAGCTTCATTACGCAAAATAGATCCACAACTACAATACAGTTAATGACAAACTTTCACATTTGTATCGAATACATTTTATTAACAAACACATAGTTGGATTAATGTACTTTTTTGTGCAAATCACTAAAATAAAAAAAATAAAAAATAAAACGCAGATCAGGATAGTGTCTTGCCTCAATCCATCAATTTGGTCTGCATTTACAAAAACATGCCCCGAAGGAATGAGCGTTGGGCAAGGTAAGGTAAATTGATTTGGATGATATTTAGAGATGTTGTGTCACGTGGCTAAATCAAGCCGTACGGACGGGGGCCTTCTCTTCGTCAACGCCCGCTTTGAAACTAACAAACCAGTGGGGGGTCCACCTCTGGACAGCCCGGTAACATTATTTTGTGGCAATGTTATCCGATAGAGGGTGCTACGTCGCTAGGATTTGTGGACCAGGCACTATTTTCTCATGACGAGCGAGGGTGTGGACACTGGGGACGTAGCAAGACATTCTATGCTTCAATCTTGGAGATTTGCGTGATTCCTCACTTCTGTTCAACATTATACTTACGTTACAAGTTACATTGTCTGTCAGAACTTATTGGGTAAGTTATGTTGCCGTAGGCTATCAAATGTCTTTATATTTCCCGGTTGATGTTGGCTAGTCAGGCAAAGAAGTGCTTCTTGCGTCCGGTTTCGTCAAAGACAGTCAGGACTGTAGCCTAGAGGCAGAAAAAATTAACCATGGTCTCTAGCGTCAAGCGAGCTAACGTAGCTAGCGATCAGACCTAAAGTTAGACAGCCTTTAACGTTAGCTGTCGTAGAAAGAGACTTATTCAGTATTTAAAAAAAGTTGAATGTTGCTAAAAGAGAACCTGTTTGTTCTCCGAACTAGCTAACCCAGTACAGTGATTCAAAACTTTGCTTCGGGCAGTCCTATAGAAGCAGAGGCCAGCTAGCTTGCAAGCTAAAGAGTGTTGCTACAGCTAGCTACAATGAATGGCTCAATACGTTATGTTAGCATAGTTAACTGTTATAGAGCACAGTAGTGTTATTGTGTATTTGCTCATCACATTTTTGAATTGTAATGTTAAGTTAAAATGCCAGCTAAGCAATTAGTCATCTGCCTGTTTTAGAAGAAGGGATGTGAGTCATAAGAAGTTAGTGTCGATTAATCAGGGTTGGCTCCGTTTCACACCCACCCAACAGGTGACAGCTTCAGGCCCTGCATTTTCTCTGCATCTGGACTGCAGTGTTTTCTCCCCGTGTCTCGCCGGACACTTTTTGTTTCACATTACTGTTGCATTTCTAGGACTGAGTCAAAAGAGTGTACATGGCCGGTTTTCATAATGTAATCATATTTATGTATGCTCCCGTTTGTTTTTTAGGATCTTTAAAGTGTAGCTGAGCCACTCGGACAGTATCAGTGACCGTAGCTGTTCTCTGTCTGCAGAGGGACGAATGCTCTCCAGGCCAGCCCTGAATTCTTCTGGTAGCCTCTCTAGTTGGTCTCGGTCCTCCTCAGTCCTATAGCTGCCCCTGTGAGTGTGACCTAGCAGAAGAGTGAGACATCATGGATGATATCTTCACCCAGTGCCGGGAAGGCAATGCAGTGGCAGTTCGTCTATGGTTAGACAACACAGAGAACGACCTCAACCAAGGGTGAGTCCAAGTCATCAGTCATCTTAAAAAGAAAGCACAGCAGCACTGGTAGAGGTTGTGAAATGCTTATCCGTATGTGTAATATACACTGTAATACACACACTATGGGTGTTGTATCACAAAAGATAAATCATATGTTACCCTCACATGGACACGCCTACCAGTAGGGATCCTGCCCTAGCAGCCTGATCACTCATTTCTCCAGGTCATGACACGCTACTCATCCCATAAACCATTTGAGCAACTTTAGGGAAGGTTATTTCTATCTGTTACCGTGATCCAGTTCTGCTAGGGCCTTGAGTTATCAGTACAATTAGTTCCACACGGATGGAATGGGAAAACATCCCAGAGGGACCCACCACGATTCATCTATACACAACAACCTGCAAAGTTCTTTTTGATTTACACTCACATTACAGAGAACAGATAAGTAATATCAAAGGGTAATTACTCTGTTGTTATCTCTTTGACGCTAAGGGTACCACCCCACACTGGTGCTGGGCTCTCAGCTTGTCTGTCCACATCTGTGTGGTCATGACCTGAGATTTGAACCCACTCCCTTCCGGACACATGACTTGGCCTGGAATGTCATCTTAAAATAAAGCAAAAATATCTGGCAAACATCTTCAAATGGGATGCCTGCTGTTTGCTTGTTTTTCTTGTGAACACAGTTTTGTTCTTCGAAACGTAACAGTTTCTTCGTTTGTTGACTTCCATGTGTGATCAGGTTATTGGAGGTTGGCAGGGATGAGAAGGGGGTCTTGTGCTTTCGGTCTTTCTTAATTGCCTCTTGACAGAGACATCTGGCAGGCCTGTGTGACTGTGTGTCCAGCCTTCAGACCTATGGGCCTATAGGCTCATCAGTATCAGAGAGGACATCCTCTTCTGTATCCTGAGGTGACATAGGGAAAGCACAACAGACCTGATGGATCTCCCAGACTGACGTTACAAGAGGATGTCGCTTTTTTGGTCTTCGGTACAGACGTGTCTCAGCATCGGAAAATTAGCAGAGGCCCATAATAACTAACCTTCAAGGCATTATCTCTGAGGCAGTTCTGTCAGGTGTTAATATGTAGGCCTAGATTTAGTTTGTTTACTATTGAACATCATAGTTGGAGATTTCAGTACTGTGACCAAACCTTTTCACAGTTATCCATGTATAAATCAGTATATTTTTCAAGCATTGCACATGCCCAAATCCTGCTGTTTGACCATGTGTAAGAGATAGACTCTGTGAATTAGAATGACCACAGCAATACAGTATCTGCCCTTACATCTGCCAAACATCTCCATTAGTTGATTGCGTGTGAGGCCTTCCTGACTGGCTGATATATGTCATCCTAGTAGGAGACGCTACACTGGGGGGTTCAGGCCCTGCATTAACTGAGATTGCATGGATTTTGAAGCCCACAATTCAAATGGTCACAACCAGTTGCACTGAACACATCTCCCTCCTCTTCCCAAGTCATGGCAGTAGCTGTGTTGGTAGAAGTATGGGCCTTTTGTGTGCTCGCTAATGGTAGCCTCACTATGCTCACGTGCATGCTGTGCAGAGCGTAGTAGTGGTATGCTGAATCTCCTTACAAGGAGTAACACGCAAGCCTCCAGGGAACCGTCTACAACCCACCCAAAATGAGCAGGGGAGAAGGGGAGGAATTGTTGTGGGCAAGACCCAATGTGAGGAGGAGGGAGAGCGAGGGCTGGTATTTGTGTCGGAGCTTTCCACCGAGGAATGCTCTCAGGCAGTAGCAGAGTATATCACCTTCCTCTTCTACATTCTTCTGTTTCCTGTGCTGCTCTCCCTGTGGTATTAGATAGTGTCGCTAATGTCTCCTATATGTTTCCTCCTTGCTGGAAAGGTCAGTTATAGTGAAAATATCTTAATGAGGGTGCAGTAAAAGGAAACATGTACACTTGGTAACTTTTTTTTCTTTTCAGCGGCTGGTTGGTCCACAAATGACTCGTACTAGTTTTTTTCTTGTTGCCTCTTTTCCTTTAGAGGTGGAGTTTGATCCAAACGTTTCCTTTGTCTCTTTGGGTGAATTGCAGTGAAAATGGCCAGCCATTAGTCTGTCTGCCCTACCCCCTCTCCATATAATACCCTGTTTGTATTCTGTGTGTGTGTGTGTGTGTGTGTTCTGCCGTGGACAGTTCTACTGTGTGTCGTATACCAGAGTGGTGTGAAAGACCATGGTAGCAGTAGCCTATTTATAGTATAAGCAAACCCACAACATTATCTGTAGACATAAAAATCTGTTCCGTTTGTTTTGAGGCTCCTTTTTTGGGTTAGGACGGTTGGAATTGTATACAGGAAAAAAGCTGCTTTATATTTACCTCTCCAGGAAGGTGAAAGGTAGCCCCCCCCCCCGGCACTGACTATCTGGCAGGGAGCAGCCAAACAGACAGCACCCTCGGTCTGGGAGGGAGGGTCACCATGTTGGTCTGAACGAGAGGGGCTGCTTTGGACTGGGGTGTGAAGACAGCTGGAGTCCACTGTAGCCAGCTGCAGGTCACGTTGAAGTCCAGTTCTACTGTATGATCTCTCTGTAGTAAGTCATCTGATGTGAATGCCTGTCTTAAGTGGTGACTTGACTCCTCATTTAATAGGCTAGATGTGTGTATGGCCTGTGTGGGGGTTTAGGCTACATGAAGCGAATTTGTATCTGTCGAATTTGTGCCCGTCGTTTGAGTTCACGGTGATGTCAGTGCTGAGACATACAGTACAGGAGACTCATCCCTGGTGTCCACCGTCAGACTGTCTGAGCCCTGTTGGCAGGTGGATCTGCCTGAAATAACCCCACTCAGAGAGAGAGAGGAAGGGGGGGGAGCAGGGCTGGAGAGCCCCCCTATGCACCTCAACAGTATGACGAGACCCCCCCCCCCCCCCCCACCTTCTGTCTCCAGTGGCTCCCCAGGCAGAGCTAGGCATCCTCCTGACCCACCACGGGGGTGTGCGGTGCGCCTCTACGCCTGGACTCATCGTGGAGGGGCTCTTCCGGAGCCGCTGGTTTCTGCTGGGAGCTCCCTGTTATCTGGAGGGGCATGTTGTGCTCTGATGAGATCCAGTCGAGCTGCAGCAGGTCTCCCACAAGCCCTCATGGAGGGTCTCTGAGGGCCTCATTGATGCTGGGTTTTCTTCAACACAGACTGCCTGTGTGTGTGGGTGTGCTGCTTGCATCACAATACTCCCTCAGTGTTCCAAACATTGTTTCCCCTCCCTCAACTGCAGAACAAGTGCAGGACTTTTATTTCTGAGGATCACTTGGTTGGCACATGTAACTTTTAGCCCGACATCAGAGTTATATTGGGATGAGTTAAGGAAACAGAGAAGAGTCTCTGTTTTTGAGGATTTATTCACCCGGAAATTCCTCCCCAGCCGTCCACAGACAGAGAGAGCTGGAGGGGCAGCTGTAGGGTTTCGGATCAGAGAGCCTCTGGAGAAGGAAGAGGTGACGAATGCCAGTGAGAAGAAACAGAAGATGGAGGGGGGAGGGACCCAGACAAATGCATGATGAAATAATGACACACAGCAGCTGTAGTTATGCTCCAAGTGTAGTTGTGTGTGTGTGTGTGTGTGTGTGTGTGTGTGTGTGTGTGTGTGTGTGTGTGTGTGTGCGTGTGTGTGTTGTGCAGATTGCACACTGTGCAAAGTGGTGAAGGAAGTCTTCCAAATCCTTATAAGGACAGCTGTGAATGGCTCACAATTGCACCCCCTCCTCTTCCTGACTGCCTTTCTACTACAGCCAGCTCTGTTTCCACACACATTTTGACCTTGTCTTCTGGCCTATCTGTCTTGCTGCGAGTTGTAGTAGTAGTCATTGCCATGGTTGTCATTCAGAGCGATGTCTGATATGCTGTATTAAGGTGCCAGTCACTTTCCTGTCACTGAGGCTCCTGTCTGACACATGTCCCTGTCACTGCATCTGAGCTGGAGAGGATAGGATCTCTCTCTCTCTCTCTCTCTCCCTCTCTCTCTCTCTCTCTCTCTCTCTCTCACTCACTCACTCACTCACTCACTCACTCACTCACTCACTCACTCACTCACTCACTCACTCACTCACTCACTCACTCACACACACACACACACACACACACACACACACACACACACACACACACACACACAGACATTGACAAGCAGAAGTCTAGTGGATCAGTTGCTTCCACTTCTTCTTCATTGCTTTTGCAGCTGGGCAGAAGTACAGCACAGTACCCGAATCCACTCACTGCTGCCTTTACTGCTCTGTTCTTTTTCTCTTCGGCTTTTTGATAGTTTTAGGCACTCGATGGCTCAAACTATAGCAGCAGGCCTGGACACCGGCACAGAGCCATTAGCAAGCACAGGAAGTACTGGCTTATCTTGCATTTATGGATATGCTGTAGGGGGCAATTTCTCATAATTTATAACTGGGACTCCAGATGGTTAGATGGCTGTAGATCGTCGCATAAATAGGTTTTATTAGACTGTTAGAAATAGAACAGTATTCAATCTCCAATGCTCTTCACATAGAACAGCCTTAGTGAGTCCAGGGGCTTCTGTGTAGTTCCTGTCCTACAAACAGTGACCAGTTGACATTTCCGTTTCCTCCTCGTGCACAGATAAGGCTAACCGCACGTGAAAGGGGAGATGCTGTTATGTAAGTTGCGCTGCTCTCTCCGCAGGGACGACCATGGCTTCAGCCCCCTCCACTGGGCGTGCCGGGAGGGGCGCTCCAGCGTGGTGGACATGCTCATCATGAGAGGGGCTCGCATCAACGTCATGAACCGCGGCGACGACACGCCCCTGCACCTGGCCGCCAGCCACGGACACAGGGACATCGTGGGGAAGGTGGGGGCTCCGTGTGGAAGGCCGACACCGGGGGGACGTGTGCTCTCTGATCCGTCTGCCCGGTCCCTGATGGGTTTCTTAGCTCCGTCGGTATCAAATAAGGAATCTGTGGGTTTCACTGGGGAAACTCAGGAACCTGAATTGGCGGAACGGCCATCATAGCTGCTAAAGTCCACCATGTCAATAAGGAGGGAAACACTGGGAGCCTTTATTAGTTTTTTTTGATAAGGATGGGTGTATGCTGTTTGGTAAGGTGCTATGTAATCTTGGCTTTACAATCTCAGCTAGTTGCGACCAGTGCCTCTCAATGCATGCCCATACTAGCACCCTTTCAACTGTTACACTCAAAGTATGAACTAGAAGTCTTTAATTTGACCTCTTTTATATCAGCTCCACACTAGGGTTTACATAGGTATACCTTATCCATACAGGGTAAAGCCCTGGTTCTTGGTGTGCTCCTCTTCAGAACTGGTATCCCTATACTCCTGTGGCTACTACAGCATGTTGTCTGTTTCATGATGAGGTTTAATATTAGACATGCTACAATACCTCTGGTATGTGTCAGCAGACAGGGGCGGTTCTCACCAGGCCTGTCGTACATGGCTTAACACCTCTGTGTATAACCCAAACAGGACTACCGTGTTTGGGATGTAATCGAGTGATTTCCTTCTGTTTTCTGTCTCCTCTCAGTTGATCCAGTGCAAAGCAGACACCAACACTGCGAACGAGCATGGCAACACGCCTCTGCATTACGCCTGCTTCTGGGGACAGGACCTGGTGGCTGAGGTCAGTAGCGCCCACTGGTGGCCATTGTGGCCTCTGGGTTTCCGTGACTTTGCTGTCCTAACCGAGGTCTCTGTGTGCCTCAGGACCTGGTGACTAACGGGGCCCAGGTTAGCATCTGTAACAAGTATGGAGAGACTCCTCTGGACAAAGCAAAACCGCACCTGCTTGACCTTCTCAAAGGTAGTGCTTCCTAGACACATCCCCTCATACTGCACATCGCCTCACACCTTCAGCTCATTGAAACAGAATCCGTGGTTTCTCATTTCTTATCCGTCCTCCGTGTCGTTTGGTGGTGTTCACCGTGTGGTCTGTCTGGTTCTCTCAGAGAAGGCAGAGAAGATGGGGCAGAGCTTGAGCAAGGTTCCCTTCAAGGACTCCTTCTGGAAAGGCACCACCAGGACTCGACCACGTGAGTCCTACTGAACACCCATCACAATGGCTCCATAGCTGGACTGGTTGAAATATAAAGCTCTGTGTAAAAGAATTGATGAACAAAGACATTTTCCATGTTGGCCTGGCTTGCCCTCTCCTATGTGGCAGCGAACTTTCCCACGCCAGTGTGCTACGTTTCAAAAGCTGTTCTTTCGAGCTTTTTTTTCTTGTCGCCTTAGTCCTGTCTTGTGTTTGTGCGCATGCAGGTAATGGCACTCTGAACAAGCACGCTGGCATTGACTTCAAACAGCTCTCCCTCTTGGCTAAGATCAATGAGAACCAGTCTGGAGAGGTAAACATGTTTTTGTATTAAATATCTCAAATGTACAAAGCCCTTTTGTCATTCTGTGGAGTGTTCCCTTGGGAGCTGAGGCAGTCTTATTGTTCCTTAGTTGTGGCAAGGCCGTTGGCAGGGAAATGAGGTAGTAGTGAAAGTGTTGAAAGTTCGAGACTGGACCACCAGGAAGAGCCGAGACTTCAACGAAGAGTACCCCAAACTCAGGTAGTCATACTGTGTTTTGACATTGTTGTGTGACAAGATGTTTGTCATGTGATGTTCCAAGTAAAATGTCTGCCATCCTTTCGTTCCAACCTTTTCCTTTTGATTGATTTAATCTTCCGCGTATGTACGTCAATTGGTTTCATTTTGGATTGTCCCCCTATGCAATCCTATTCATGTCCCCATCCTGTTCCTGTCTGCCTCCTTCCCACTGTTTTTGTCTGTCCTCCTTGGGCTCATCCCAGGATTTTCTCCCATCCAAACGTGCTGCCCATGTTAGGGGGTTGTCAGGCCCCTCCCGCGCCCCACCCCATCATCATCACACACTGGATGCCCTACGGCTCCCTCTACAACGTGCTGCACGAGGGCACCAGTGAGTACCAGCCCTCGCACAGCTCTGTAGAGCGCAGCCCTCTAGAGGTCTGGCCTGTGGTCACACTGTCCAGCATGACTGAGATGTTTGTGTCCTCCTCCTCCTCCTGCCAGACTTTGTTGTTGACCAGACCCAAGCAGTGAAGTTTGCTCTGGACATCGCCTGTGGGATGGCCTTCCTGCACACCCTGGAGCCTATGATCCCTCGCCACTATCTTAACAGCAAGAGTGTCATGGTGAGAAATGTTCACACACTTCCTAAAGCTTCACTAAGGGCGATCGTTGGAACAGCTCACCACCAATGACAGAATGCTTTGTTTCTGACTTTGTTATCCGTCAGTGGCATGTCAAATCTGTTTGTTGGTGGCCTATGTCCGTCATGTCTTTCAGAGAGCTTTCTGTGAGTAACCCACAAATCCTTTGTGTCCCTGAAATATGTTGACAGATTGATGAGGACATGACAGCCAGAATTAGCATGTCAGACGTTAAGTTCTCCTTCCAGTGTCCTGGTAGGATGTACTCTCCAGCCTGGGTCGCTCCTGAAGGTACACCTCCCACCATGTCGTAGCTGGGGGGGGGGGGGGGGGGGTCACTCCATTTAGATGGACTGATTTTTGTATATCTTTGTGAAAGGTTGTTTCTTTTTAATGATCCTTTTGCCTGTCCCCGTCATGTGCAGCCCTGCAGAAGAAGCCTGAGGAGATCAACAGAAGGTCATCTGACATGTGGAGCTTCGCCGTGTTGCTTTGGGAGCTGGTCACCAGAGAAGTGCCCTTTGCTGACCTCTCCAACATGGAAATCGGCATGAAGGTGAGAGCACCTGTCGGTTTGGTGTTAGTTCTTGTTGCTCTCAGAGTCCCTCTGATGTTCTCGTCTGCTCTTCTGCCCTAAGGTGGCCCTGGAAGGCCTCAGGCCCACCATCCCGCCTGGCATCTCGCCCCACATCTGCAAGCTCATGAAGATCTGCATGAATGAAGATCCGGCCAAAAGACCTAAGTTTGACATGATCGTACCCATCCTGGAAAAAATGCAGGACAAGTGAAACAGCCTTTTCACCTTGAACGCAACCCCCCACCACCACCACCACCACCCCAACCCCGAAGCCCCAGATATCCTCGGGAATACCACCCAGAGATGTGGTGCTTACCAGTATTGCCTTAAACTCTTACTGTCACTACTTACTGCTGCTCTCAACGCCACTGTCACTTCTCTGAAATGAAAACCGCAACAGTCACTTATTTTATTTTTGGGTTTGATTTTAATTTAGCTCTTTCTCTTCCCCCCCCCCCCCCCTCGACTTACCAAGACTTATTTTTATTCGTATTCTCAACATCTATGACATTGTTGCATCGTCACGCTCTTGCAGGAATTACGTTGCATCATCACATCCTTGCAGGAATCATGAATTGACTGTCCAGACTGTTCCTGTCTCAATCATGTGGACTAAGTAGAAGCCTCAGTCTGTCTCTGTGTGACTGTTTAACCTGTGGAGGTCAGTGTTCCACTGCTTCCTTTAATGTTGAACCTTTCCTTTACCTCTGGAGGGGGCTCACTATCTAAGGTCAGACACTGTAACGCGGCCTGTGCCCTCATACCTATATCTGATAATGGAAGCTCTTATGAAAACATTACATGTTATATGATCCAGAATCTTGTCTTGTTTAAAAAAAAAAAAAAACTGTTTGTTGTTTGTCGTATTAAGGGCAAGTTATATGTATGCAATTGGGTTGTATGACTACTGCCTCTGCTGTAAGCCTCTGTCAGACCAAATGTTTCAACAGTGTTCTCCACGGAGTTAGGATGAAGAAAGGAATTCATTTGTCTCTACATGTGTACTTTGACAGTGTTACTCCATTCATGGAGTTGTAAGGATGTGTAATCTGGGAGGTTGTCCTCCTAAACCACAGCCTTCTTTAGACTTGTCTCTGCAATCACCTGGAGCTGAACTGTAAGTCCGGCCAAATGTGACTTTATTTGCTGAATCAGAAATTCTCACTTTGGTGGTTGCTGTTGCACTTGTATTTCATAAAGGAATAATGCATTGTGTTCATGTGTTGTTCTTTTACCAGCTTGCTTGTGTTCCACCATTGTGTTTATGCCTCAGGCAACTTCCAGCATTTCACAGAAAGATGAAGATGCAACGGACAATGAGGGGAGATAACATTTACATTTGGCCATCTGTCACTTTGTTTCCGCTTGCTTTTTTACTTTAATACATTGTTGCAACCCCCCTGGGTTATTTCCATCTTTGGCTCATCATGTTAAACTGCCTTTTATTTTTTTATTTTATAACATGCATTCTTTCTGTACCTCCACTAGCTTGCTTGTTTGTGCTGAATCACAGGGGTAAAAGCCAAAAACAAGCATGCTTATACCATACAAATGTATGTAATTTATATAAAAGTATATTAAAAAGAGAAATCTGCATCTCGTCTAAAAAATATTTTGCTTCTTGTTTATCCCTGTACACAAAGGGGCTTGTAGTTTTCAAAACTGTTCAATGGTGACAACGATTATTGAAGTTTTTACAATGTAAATTTCGAAAACTTTTTCAACCTTTCCCAAAAAATCTTTTCAACCTTTCATAAGTTTTTTTGAAACATTCTGTTTAAGGAGATGAGAGAAGACCAGAGAAGCCAGAGCAGAATTTAGTAGATTCCTCATTGAGTACTCATTAATGATGCAATTATGTTTTCAAACTTTCAGAACTTAATGTTGAGAATATTTTTCAAACCTTTAGTAACTTTTTTACTACAGCCCCACCATGAAACAAGCAAGAAAATGGTGTATTCACATTGAAATGCAGACATTGATTTGAGCCCCACGACTGTATGGATTACTTAAAATAATGTTGCAAATAACGTTGAGACCTATGACAGATTGTCAAAATGCAAAAACACAAGGATTTACATTTTGGACAAGTCAAGTTCAGTTTGGGACGATTCATTTTGTACTTCGGGACGGTAGTGGGACAGTGAGGAAAAAAGTTGCGAGCCCTGGATGTAACTAACACATTGGATAAGTGATTTATGAATATGTAACAATCATTATTATTATTATTACGTTAATATAATGTCCGATTATTTGTTATATGTATAGGTGTATTTTTAAACGCGACTATGCGATTTAAAATCTAAGCGCATTTACAAATACGTTTTTTAATTTTTTTATTACTGTGGCAACTGCGTGACAAGTCAGTGACGCAGGACCCAGCCTCCATCTCCATCACTTGACTCCACAACACAGATAAGCCATCGGAGAAAATGCCCGCAAATTGTGGAAATATGTAACCATAAAGATATATATTGGAAAAAGGACACAAACATCGCAAGTAAGTGAAATGTATTGTCAATGGTGAGATTCAATATATCTTGCTTTATGATAGTGTTTTGTCTCCGATCAGCTAACGTTCACTAGCTTGCTTGCTATCGAGCCCGCTAGCTCAGCCATGCTAGCTAGTGCCAAGGGTGCTGCAGTGCTTCTGATGATGGCGGATGGTGCGCTACGAGTAGCTAATTCAAGCTGGTAATGGCTATCAAGGGCCATGACTGATCAAATGCAAGCTAAAGAAAAGCGGACACAAAACACATTGTTTTCTTCGAATGGTATAAAGCTTGCACATTTTTGTACTTCCCTCCATGGCTTGCATGATGTTCCATTGCAAATACGTTAGGGTCTAGACAAGGCCAAAATGCGCTAGCGAGCTAATGGTTGCTACATATCTTTGGGTCACATATATTGTAGCTTTCTATACGTATCAATGTCACATCAAGTTATTGAAAGGACAAGATGTGTTCCACCTCGCACAGCGTTGAGCGCTTGACACTCAAACAGATAAAGCGGTGCCGTTGAATAGTATAAAAGGAAGGTTATTTACTTCGTTATCGTTAAGCTATTTTCACCATGTTCTCCAGGCTGCTGCATGGTACCATGGGTGGTCATGATGATGAGGTGTCATACGTAGTCAACAACCAGCGACAGGATGAAGAGTTGAAGAACAAGCTGAATGACAGCAGCAATTGGAGTGACCAGGAGTCAACTGGTAGCAATGCCAAGTGGGTCAAAGATGGCCAGAACCAGCTGCGCAAGGTAGCAGAGAAGCACCAGGACCAGGATCACAACTGCAACATCAACCTCAATGGAAACGAGGACGATCACCCGCCGCAGAACACCACTCAGGAACAGCAACAGGGGAACGAGGAACACACCGTGTCCCCCAAGACCATCCATGCCCTGGGCCTGACTGAAGAGGAATCCAAGACCCTCCTCAATGATCCAATACTCATCGACTCTCTTGAATCCTCTGAGGATAAGGAGGGGGATGAGGACGACAAAGAAAAGGAGAAGTCTGAGGGAGACGAAGAGAGCTTGACTCGTACCAGCGGAAAGAAAGAGTCAGAGCAGAGCCACGCGGAGTTGGATCAAGAGGGAGGCGTGACGGGTAGAAGTGCTTGTCTGCTGTTCTCCAATGAGAACGGCACGTCGAGTGATGAGGAATCCAACTGGGCTGCACTGTCTCAGGATGGCCCTGCCGAAGGCTCGCCCAATGGAAACAGAGGTCAGTGAGGATCCAGGGATCGTTCGCCAGTTTGAATGCTTTCAATGATTTGTCAATTATTTTTTACATCTTCTCTATAACCCTCTTTTCCTCTCTCCTCTTTCCCAGAGTCCTTCTGGGATTCTAATGCGTTTGAGACAGACACAGACCTGCCATCGGGCTGGATGCGTGTCCGAGACACCTCAGGCACGTACTACTGGCACATCCCCACAGGAACCACCCAGTGGGATCCTCCATCCCCATTGGATAAGCCGGGCGGGGACTCCATCATGTCCTCCAGCATGTCCCTGGAGACCACTCCATGTGAGGAACCAGAGGTGAGGTTCTGCACGTACCGAGGCTGTCAAGTACTACGCGGACGTGGGTTTGTGAGCTTGTCCTTTTTGCATGTTGTGCTTTCCTGTTCTGCTTATTTGAAGCCATACTTGCTTCTCCTAGGAGACCTGGGGGGATATGTCTAACCCGGATGAAGGCTCTGTAGAGGAAGAACTATGGAAGGTAACTCAACGTGGACAATGTTTCCAATATTGGTACTTTATCAGGTCACACATACCATTTGGATGCATCTAGGATTTAGTCAGCCAAAATTGGGTAGCAGTTGTTGTTGTGTGAGCCCGGTGAAAGAGTTGTTTTACACATCTAACCTTAGTGTTGTTGTTTTTCTTAGGAGGAGGGAGAGGTGGCATCTGACCAGAGCCTGAAGGAGTTTGAGGGAGCAACTCTGCGCTATGCTTCCATCAACCTCAAGTAAGTTGATAACAGATCAAAACAGTGATTGTGTTGGCTGTAACATTCGACAGTTGTAAATTTCACTGTTGCCTCTGTATTTTTCTGTGTAGCTATAACTGTTCCCACTCCGAGGAGGAGGAGAAGCTTGGTCCTCTCTGCACCGATCTGGAGGCTAAAGTACATGGACTTCCTCTCTCTCAGAAACACATCTTGTCACCACACTACTCCAGAAGGAAGGGTCTTCAGTCTGATCATGGATGTCAACACAACTCCTCCCTTTCATAACTGGACTGTTTCCCTCCCCTCTTTCTCTCCTCTTTCCTGCGCCTGCTGTCTATGCTTGCCTTTGTGTGTGTGTGTGTGTGTCTGTGTGTGTGCGTGCACATGTGTGCGTGCATCGTGCCAGTGTTTCGCCGTGCGCTCCCTGGGCTGGGTGGAGATGTCCGAGGAGGATATGGCACCGGGAAAGAGCAGCGTTGCCGTGAACAACTGCATCAGACAGCTGTCTTACCACAAACACAATCTCCACGACACAGCAGGCATCTGGGGGGAGGTGAGGAGGAGCACACAGGAAGAGGCGTGACTCCGGACTTCCTGTCTGAGGCTCTGAAGCGCTAATAGCTCTCCCAGCCTGTCTTGAGACTTGCGAGTTCGACAAATATTATCGAGTGCCAGGCCTGTATCACAATCACACGTTTACTCGTGAGATACAGACAGGCTTGTGGATTAGGAGGATGGTGTTATGAGGAGTGTTTGTTTGTTTTCCCAGGGTAAGGACATGCTGATGGTCCTGGAGAATGACACCATGAACCTGATCGACCCCCTGGGCCAGACCCTGCTGCACTCCCAGCCCATCCACAGCATCCGTGTGTGGGGCGTCGGCAGAGACAATGGCAGGTTAGTGTGCCACCTCCACTGTCACGCTTCCAGCACTGCACCAGATCAGAATCAGAAGGATTTTATTCGCCATGAATGTTTGCACAAACAAGGAATTTACTTTGGCAGGGAGGTGCATACATTAAACATATAGGAATACTGAAACTTAAATATGTGGACTATACAAAAGGAGCAAAGTCTAGCTAATACTAAGGGGGGTCTAGCTAATACTAAGGGGAATAAACAAAAAAAAATAGAATATAAAAAATAAGTAGTAGCCATAATTTACAATCTAATCTAAAAAATACAGAGTGCAAAGAGAACGATACAATAGTGCAAAGAACAGTGTTCATTCCCAGTTTCATTCTCAGCTTGTTATGGACTACACAGCCATATTGTATGGCATTATAGTATTAACAGTTATTCAACAGTTACTTCATCTTACATTTACACCTACTTTAGAAATGTTACATATGATAAGTCTGTTATTATGCTAATAGTTTTGACTTTATTTACCCAATTAGCCATGCAGTAGTTTCCTCATCTTAGACTGCTGTATGTGGTGGTATTTGCACTGTTGTAATTGGGCCATTAAAAGTAATACACATCCAGCTGGTTGGGTCATTATGAGTCATAGCAGAGGCACTGCATCCCACAGAAACTCTTGCATTCAGCAATAGTCTTCTGGAAAAAAAAGGGAAAAAAAGTCTGCTGTGATTCACCAATGCCCCCTGGTGGGCTATGTGTGATACAGCCATTATGGGTCTTTGGAAATCCCTTGTGGACGTTCGCTCCACCCAGGCAATAGTGAACGTGCTCTGCTTTAACATACCTATATTTTCTCTCTTGCTGCATTTTGATGGCGTGTGCAGGGAAAGGTATAGTACAGTCATTTTTGGCTTCTTTTAGTAGCACTGTGCAGTATTTTACGATCATTCTTATGTGTTTCGTAAGTAGATTGGCGATATGTGCATTCATACATCTGTATATGACGTATGTATATTTGCATGTTGTACGTACAGAGATTTTGCTTATGTGGCAAGAGACAACTTAACCCAGGTCCTGAAGTGTCACGTCTTCCGCTGTGACTCTCCTGCCAAGAACATCGCTACGAGCCTTCATGAGATGTGCTCCAAGGTGAGTTTCCCCCAATCACATTCTCATCTGACCTGTCTCATCTGACCTTTAACCTCTCCACACAGAGCTTTGACTCCTGTCTCTGACCCTGTGTCCTTAGATAATGACAGAGAGAAAATCAACCAAGCCTGGGCTGAGCAGACTGAACTCTGACCCATGCAAACCCATGGACATCCCTGTTCAAGGTACAATACTGCTTCTCATTCATGTCGTGCTCATACTGCAGCACTGCTCCAAATGACTATTTCCTCAATCACAAAGTCGCGTACATCCTTTTTCTTTTCTTTGTCAACAGAGTTCCCTGTTCCCAAGAATGAGCTTTTCCAGCGCTTCCTGGTCTATTACCTTGGTAACGTACCTGTGGCAAAGCCAGTAGGTAAGGGAAGCATGGGTAAGGAAAGCTCTTCTTCACATATCAGTTTGGTGAGCTATGTGGCTTTGACTGGGGCTCCAGTCCAACAAGTTGGCAGGCTCTTTGTATATGTGATAGTGTGTGGCTTTGCTTCGCTGTGTGTCTTCCTATGCCATTTATCCGTCTGTCTGGAGGCTATGCAGTAATATTTTTCTGCTCTGTTGTTTCAGGCATGGACACAGTCAACGAGGCTTTAGCGATTGCAATGAACGGCAAAGGGAAGCAGGATTGGACCGCCGTGTCTGTCAACGTGGCTCCTGCCACACTCACCATACTCACCAGAGAGGTACACCACTCTCACCATACTCACCAGAGAGGTACACCACTCTCACCATACTCACCAGAGAGGTACACCACTCTCACCATACTCACCAGAGAGGTACACCATACTCACCAGAGAGGTACACCACTCGCACCATACTCACCAGAGAGGTACACCACTCTCACCATACTCACCAGAGAGGTACACCACTCTCACCATACTCACCAGAGAGGTACACCACTCTCACCATATTCACCAGAGAGGTACACCACTCTCACCATACTCACCAGAGAGGTACACCACTCTCACCATACTCACCAGAGAGGTACACCACTCTCACCATACTCACCAGAGAGGTACACCACTCGCACCATACTCACCAGAGAGGTACACCACTCTCACCATACTCACCAGAGAGGTACACCACTCTCACCATACTCACCAGAGAGGTACACCACTCTCACCATATTCACCAGAGAGGTACACCACTCTCACCATACTCACCAGAGAGGTACACCACTCTCACCATACTCACCAGAGAGGTACACCACTCTCACCATACTCACCAGAGAGGTACACCACTCTCTCTGGGCAGAGGGATGACCTCAGGAAAAACCAGCCGAACGTTGTCATTTATCAAAGGGGCCAGTGGAGCATGTGTGTTTCCCCTCATGGCCGTGTTTGTCCCGTGTGTCCCCCCAGACGCAGGAAGTGCTGTCGGAGTGCAGGGTGCGTTTCCTGTCCTTCATGGGCGTGGGGAAGGACGTCCACACCTTCGCCTTCATCATGGCCGAGGGCCCGGGGGACTTCATCTGTCACATGTTCTGGTGCGAGCCCAACGCTGCCAGTCTGAGTGAGGCTGTCCAGGCTGCCTGCATGGTGAGCCCTCACACACACACACACACACACACCTGTCTAGACTTGAGCAGTTTCAAAGGGGGTAGCTAACGAATCAGTGGAACAGCTCATTGGTATGATGTATTGAGGTTACAGTGACGTAGGTGGTTGACTGGTTCTGGCCACCGTGTTCTTTTATATGAGCTGCATGTGTTAAGACACTGATCCTGTGTTCCGCAGCTGCGCTACCAGAAGTGTCTGGATGCCCGGCCCCCCAGCCTGGGCTCCTGCCTGCCCACCCCCCCCACTGACTCGGTGGCCCGCCGGGTCAGGAAGGGGGTCCAGAGCCTGCTGGGCAGCTTCAAGAGCTACAGGTCTGGATCCCAGTCCCCCTGAGCAGGGAGAGGGACCAGGATCCACACCCTGTCAGACACCTAACCCCCCCACCCCACCCCTCCCATCCACAGTTTTTTGGGCCTTACTATTCACTCATCTGTTCATTTGTGCATGAACGTACTGAGGAAAATGCTTGCTGTGCTCACTGCGGAGTGCAGAGTAGTTTTAACGTGTTGCTAGTTCCCCTTCACGGTTCTCCTCTGCTCCCCCAGCAGAACGCTGGAGATCCAGGGCCCCATCTTTACGTTGGCGCAGGGATTTTATCTGTGCGTGTCGTTTTTGTGTTTTAACAGAAACCATGTCTGGAATGTTGGATACGGATTGGATGTAACCAGATGTTTTGTCTTAAAAGCATTAGGAAGAGAGCGGTAGTCAAGATTCGCACAGAATCACGTCTTATTTCATCCTCAGTGCAATTATGGTTAAATCAACGGTGCCATAATCACTTCCTGTTAGAGACTAGACCACACCTCTTTTTCTACTGATGTCAAAACAAAGCAATGTAATCACTGTCAATAGTTTAGTGTCATGTCCCCCCATGTAGTTTTTCTAAACTGTCAGTACCATAGACTAAACCTCAGCCTGTGTGTAATACTAACCATGTAGGAGCCTAAGGAGTGTGTCACATAGTTGTGTTCCCAACCACTGAACAACGTATTGTAGACAGTCTTCCAAAGAAGCGTCTGATTCATGTCACATAGTGAGTGACCACAGGTCCCCGAGTGTAGTGCTGTTTCTCATACATCTGCATGAACAACTGCAAGTTCAGAGCTTGTGTGCAATAATCAGACTCTCCTGTTTGTGCTGGTGGCATAATAGCTGTGCAGCAAGCACAGGCTCAGGGCAGGGTGGTTTCCCTGAATGTAGGAGGTTGGCTAAATACGGTCCAGCAACTCCTGAACAAAAAAAAAAAAAAAAGTATGAAAAGAGCCCTGGAGAAAATAGACCTCTGGTCATGGAGATTGTGACCTAAAGAATCTTAGCCCTGGATTTTACCATCTCAGACAGTCTAGCCACAGTCCAGATGGAATCCACCGTTACCACGGTTACCTCCGCAGTGACCACCACTGACTAGTACTGTAGATCCTCAACACGCTGCATGCTTTAATAGCGTAGAGTCATTACTGCCTGCAGCGGCTTGTACTGAACTCTATTATCGTCTCATAGTAGATACGTGCTTCTGCTGTATGGTATGAGAAAGGCTAAAATCTCTACTTGTTGTTACGTGTTTGTAAGGCATGTCACACTAGTCTGTATTGGTGTGTATCTATTATAAGCTAGCCTAGCAGTAGATTAGTTTTTACTGTCAGTTCCAGTCCACTGGGTAGCTGGCATCAGGCCGGTCAGTGTGTGTGCTAGCCCTTGGACAGAAGGGGCCCTGAGAGAGCTAATCTACAGTGGTTTACTGCTCTGTCAGGGCCCCAGACCCTATAGTAATGTATTTTGTATTCTTTATATTGTTTGCAAACACAAAATGTACGCTTCTGATGAATTGCACCTTTGCTCATTATAGAAATAATTTTTTTATAGAGATTTGGTGTTTTCTGTTATATATTTTGTTTACTTTGTTTAAAATTGTGTCAATTTGTCAGAAGTATTTAGTGCAATAGTTGTTTGACTTTTTAACAAATGAAATGGTGGGTGAAATATTGAAACACTGTAGTTTTACATTTAAATGTAAACATCCACTGTTAGCCCAACTAATTAGTACACCAAGATGACCGTGCTCCTCCTCGACAAAGCTAGCTGTGTTAGTAAGACGATCCCTCAAAGAACTCAGAGCTAGCTAGCTGTGTTGGGTAGAACATCAATCAGATAAATTGGAGCTAGCTTGCAAGCTAGAGCTGTGTGGCACTGATTTACTAACGGTGGATTATGGCTTTAACTGTGTCGTACATGCTGTATTTATCTCCTGATCACTATTCATTGTGCTCCTTTTCTCACTCTACTCACATATTAGCACTAAAGTTGACATGAAAGATGAATATTTGAACCTTAGCAGATTAATTTATTTCAGTTTATGTAAATTAGGTGTGTATAAAATGTATATGTATATAGAAGTCACTGCACAATAAATGTAAACATATCTAGATTATTGACTCCTGTCTTCATTGGTCATGCGACAGAACTTTTTCTGAGTGAAGCCATGTGGATCTGATAGATTGGATTCCAAAGGGCAGTTCTAGATTACATCAGCCTGGAAATGTTGCCATTGGTAACCCATGACACAACTATAGAAATCCTCCACTGCCTGTCAATGGTCTTATCTAACATTCTCAGCAATCCCATTAAAATGTAAAAGAAGCCATGCAAACTGTGGTTGTTAGCATATGTATCAAACCTGCTGACATTGGTTTTGCCACACATATTGAGCAAAGACAGGTACATGAATAAAATGTTTAAGACCATGTGTCACCTGCTCAATTCATGTCAGCTCCACTGCCCCACCTGGAGTGTTCAAAAGAGAGAGGATGGTTATTGTTTCCCTGGGAGATGGCTTTGGAGATGAAAGGTACACATCAAGTGGTGTCCAGACCCAGAGCCAGTCTGGTAATAATGCTCTCTCCATCTCAACAGACATTCTGCCCTGCCAGCAGGATGGCTCCACTGTTGCACACATCAAGGGTTTGGCCATAATCGGGTCCTTTTGAAGGGATAGGCCAAGAACCTTACTCACTCAGCAACTGTGTGTGTGTTTCTCTGTGTGTGTGGTGTGTGTGTGTGTGTTTGTGATGGTTTATAGCTGCTGTTCTATCCCTCATTTTTACAATTCAGTCTTGTTAATTTGAAGCCTGTTGGCTCACAGTGGGTGAGAGTCTGAGTTCAGTCTCCTGGAAGCAGCTGACCCATTTCAAAGCCTCCCCTTCCATCTCCTTCCCTAGCCACCAGCCGCTTGGAATTCACAGGTGCTAGAGTCTGTGTCCTTAGAGTTCTTTGAAACATTAGGATGCTTTTTGTAGATTACAGTCAACAAGACATGGTTTTGGATTTGGTTAGTCATGTTGGGCATCTGGTTAGTAGCCATCCAGGCCCCAAATCCGATCCGTTTTCTTCCTCTGTTACAATGCTTGTTTGAGACACGTAAAGGATTTCCAATGTGTGAGTGCATGTGACTTTTTATTCATTTTAACGTGTCTTTGGTAGTCTTCCACAGTTTCTTGGTGTCAATCACACTTTGGGTAGTTTGGCTGGAGGAGAAAATAATCACAATTATAATTATGCCTATAATTATGCATGCAGCATTTGTGTAATGGAGATTTATTTTGAGTAATGAATGTGTAGTCTTGTGGAACATTGCTTTTCGTCTCAGAGCCGTGGAGTGGGCCCATATCCCCTGTGCTGGGCCCTTCAATCTAATCACCCGTCCCCAGTATACCAGGCTGGATAAAGGAGACGAACAGGCTTCATTTTAAAACTGGTATCAAGGTCTGGGAGAGATGATATAAATCCCTTTAGAGACACCGCCTTCTCTATCGGCTTCACATGGATGGAATATACAGCAGAGAATACTTCTGATACACATCCCTCCAAACCTCTGTTTCAATACAGTGTACATAATCAAAATGCTCACTTCAGGTGTTGTCATCAGGTAGACAAGACTACTGAGCTGTAAGAGGGTGTCAAGTCACAGCAAATCTAAAACAGCCACAGGAGATAAAGGTAGACTCAGGATTCACTTCAGAAAAATCAGAGGGTGGAGGAGTGACACAGAGAGATAGAGAGAGAGAGACAGAGAGCGAGACGGAGAGAGATACAGAGAGCTAGACAGAGACAGAGAGAGAGACAGAGAGAGACAGAGAGAGAGAGAAACAAAGGATGGACCATGCCAGGCATTCTCTCCTGCTGTGTTCACACATCTGGGATGCACTGGAGAGATATGCAGAGTGGAAGGATGGGCAGGTGATATGCATCATGCAGGAATCCATGTGTGTGTTTTCCTCATCTTTGTTTTCAGTTGTTTGGGTTACATCTCTTGCTCACTGTGGCAAAATGAGAATGCCATCTTGGTTTTTCGATAACTTGCATCAAAGCAAAAGCGTTTACGTTCAAAATTGTAATTCTTTCTCAGCCTTAAAGGGCAGGTTCAGATATAAAGAGTGGTTGTGGGTGACAATTCGTTTTTTGGTTCAAGCATGTGCATCACAGAGCATGCAGTTGTGATTAAAATGGCTGATTGATTACATTTGATTTTAGTGATGTTCATGGGGAATACGTATGCAAATAAAAGTGTCTGCTCCTATTAGTACCAGCTTCCTCCTGTGGATTCGGTCTTTTGTTGCTTGCCCCATGTGCTTTTAGGATGGTTCAAAGGCCTCTTCAACAACTCTCTGCCCGCTCTCACTTTAGTGGGCGTGATCTATCATTAAGTAGACGTATTAAGAAAACAGCGATTCCTCTGTTCGTTCGTTGACTTTATGCTGCTTCCTTGTGCTCGAACAGAAGCGATATTCCCTTTGTTTTCAGAATAAGGTGTCACTAGTTGGGATGTTGAATGTTTTCATCGAACTGGGTACTCATTTTGGCCACAGGTAAATTAGAAAGGTATGTACAACGCCACATCGCCACAAAACAGTTTGGTTGGCAATATATCGTATTTAATCAGGATTTAGGTTGGTTGAGGGGCAGTTCTTTGGGCGTATGTGAGGCCCTTTGTGACATGCTTGCGTATAAAAAGGGCTATACAAAAATTGTATTTTTATTTGACTCAACGATGGAGTGCTCGTCCAGGCCCCAATGGAAAACAAGCTAGGAATTCAGGGTGTGTTTTTAAAAGCACAGCCCAAACTGACACTCATGCACCCTTTTGAGTTTTTTATTTTACTGCCACTTACCTTAGATCTCAGTCTATAATGGCTCAGACGTAATGTCTGCACCTCGGGTTTGTGAACCGTCATGGCTATAGAATGCAATTCCTTCCGCTGCCAAGATAGACGCAGCCCCCTCGCTGAACCTGTCACTAGTCTTTCATAAGAGTCATTGACTTGTCACTTTAGAATGTCCTTTTGTTCCTAGACAAATTCCTCTTCTTTACCCTTACCCTCCCCAATTTTCTTTCCCTGCTTTTGTATTAAGACAGATCAAAGTACATTATGAACAAAATGCAGTGAATAGGAACTGAGTGGCCATTTCTCTGGTGCTCAGCATTGTCACAATAATTTTTGATCATTAAGTTCAAAATGAAAGACGGTAACAAATTCTTATTTTCATGCCTCACCAGTTCATAGGTCACTGCCAGTCTGTTATGGTCTGTGATTATAGTATATGGAAATAACATTTCTCATTAACTTATGAGAGACTCTGGTTTTGAACTATCCTTAAGCAAATAGCAAAACATCTTTGTTGTTTGTGTGCTCAAAGATTGGAAATCAATCATACATTTAATCTAAACCATGATTCATTGCAGGTGTTTGTTGCATTAGAAAAGTGCTAAATCTACGCCTTGATGAACTTGCTGATTGGTTTACAGGTGTAATTGCTAACAGAGAGATTACTTCAGTTGTAGACCAGACTGGCTGGCAAGCCACTGGCATTGCTGTCCTCGTCACTGGAGAGTAACTGTGAAGAGCCTTCCAACCTCACACAAATCTCAACCTAACTCAACCCAATCCGCTTGTGGCCCACAGAAGTAAATTGCCTTGTTACTTAGCAAATTTGTCCAAGCAATCAACTCCATCTCACATGGGGTACATCCATGATTGCAATCCTGGTTGGCTCACTGGCAGTCATGGGGGACAGGGATAAGAGAAGAATTACAATAAAGCTGGAAATACTTGTAATTGTCCCTATCCTCCATATGTATTCCCCATCCCAGTTTTAACACACCAGAGATTCCATTGTCTGAGGTGTAGAACCATGGTAAGGTCTGAGTGTTAAAAATAACAGCAGTACTTAAAAAAATACCCTGCCATTGGCCGAGTGGAAAATCCCCAGTTTTGGTGGACGTGGAATAGTCAGTATCAAAAGTGAAGTGTGCAGTTCTTAAGGATTAAAGATAATTGTTCTCAAAAGTCACAGTACGAGTATCATATCTTTGTATGTAAATGCAACTGGAGAAATGTTTAAAGGTTTATTTGGGTTTGCACAAGCCCTATTGAAATGACCAGAGGAGGGTCTGACATACAGGGGCAGAGCCTGCCTGCTCAGCTCACTCTATATTCATCAGTTTTTCTCACATGTTGCTGTGGAGAGGAAGGAGATGAAATGACCAGACTGGAGGTGAAACAAGGGTGCACAGGGGGAGGGGAGATGAGGAGACGTGGGCTGGGGAGCTGTTGATTCTCATTTTGCCATTCCCATCTCCCAGTGGGATAGTCTGAGACAAAGATAAATACAGCCAGCACTGCCATTTATAAGCTCCACAGCAGACACAATTTCACCCATTACCTGACTGACTCACAAGAGAGGTCTGTCCCTTGTAGAGGTCTGTCCCTTGTATTCAGACTGCTGCTTTCCTAGTGCCCCTTCCCCTCCCTCTCCTCCATGTCCTTTGTCCACCACACATCTCCAGCCTCCTGACCAGTTCAGTCCTGCTCTCCTTTCATGCTCAAATACCTGTGTGCGTGAGCACAGTGCATGATGTATTTTGGATGTGATGGAGAGAATTTTAGTTAAATATTTGTGCGTATAATAATAATTGTGTGTCACAGAGAAAGGAGGATGGGAGAGTGTTTCTCATGATTAATAGAACAACATTCACAGGTTCCCCCAATGACATTTTGTTTTGTATTTTCTTTTTCTTTTTTGAGCAACTTGCCTGTGTAAAGAACAAAAGAAGTGAGCCTGTTTCATTACATACAACCTCTGTCTGTTATTTAGTTTGGATTGAAAGAGTGGAGACAGTCATGTCTCGTTTTTCCCATCTAAAATATTGCAGCAGTCTCACTAGATGCCCCTGGCTGCACCCTCTATGACATGACACTTCTCCCTGAATTGGGCCCTGTCGAGAGTCCTTTGCCATGTGTATCGATTCTGAAACCAAGATGGAGCTTGATGGTTCACTGGTGACTTCTCTTGACATACCCTGCTGTGCTTTTTATAAATCAGGGCTGAGAGAAGCTTCCCTGAGACAGGTGCATTATGCACTAGCTGTCTCCCTCTGTGACTTGCTGCAGTCCCCACCTCCCCGCTGCTCTGGTTATCCACCCTGAGCTAGACTGTGGAGCATCGCTGTACAATGAACATGCATGAGATAGTCAGCCAAGGAGCCTCCCTGTCACTATCTATTCACTGTACTATTTAATAATAGAGGAAATCCACACAGCCTATTCTGCGTTTGATGTGGGTAATCACATATAGTAGAACACACCTAGCAGTTTTCTTAATGAACTTCGTTTGGCAATGGACTTGTGTCTTTGTGTTAGTTAGGTTTAGGATATGTAGAAAGGAAATGTCAAAACCTCCATTATAAAACAGGATCGTCTCCATTCTTCAGGCTATTGTTTCCACTAGTGTTTAATACCACTATCTTTTCCTCTGTGCTTATTCAAAGTAAAATGACACCTTCAAGGCCCTGCCTGTAATTTGGGTTAATTGTTCTGGATGGCTGGATCACTTCCAAGCAGTTCATCCAATTTCCATTTAAATTGAGCTATCGGAGCGTGACACGGGTGGCGCTGGGCTAGGCGCTGTGGCGGGCAGCAGAGGCATGCCCCCGGGCTGGTGGCTGCTGGGAAACTTGTTTACAGGTCTTTCTGGGGGGCTCTCAAGTGGGTCACTGTCACACATGCAATCACACACACAATCACGCGGAGAATGAAAATGCAAGAGCACACATTGCCTAGCTCTCACGTTGGGTCTGATCCTTGAAGACAAGGCTGTGTGTACGTGCAGGCACTTGGCTTTGAGATCTAGTGCATACAAAAGTAGAAGTCTTACTGTAAGTCGCTCTGGATAAGAGCGTCTGCTAAATGACTAAATGTAAATGTAAATGTAAATGTAAGTCTCTAAATGCAACACATGCCTGGCAAGAGATTTAGCTTAGAAATCACCCACTGCTGTGACAGTACCTGGCGGGGACCAGGAAGTCTCTGCAACAGGCCAAGCATCACTTCCCATAAAAACACACCCTGCAGAATTGATCTGCCCAAGTCTGGAGATGACTCCCATGTCATACACATTGCTTCTGGGTCGAAAAGGGATTGGGGAAACGCAAGCATTAAATCACCTGCCCCACCTCCCCTTCTCCCCAGTTCCCCCATCAACAACAGAAACCCTCCCAGTCTTTAGACATCAGAACCAGACTGGGGACTGACTGATCAGAGCTGGACGATCATCTGAGTGAATGTCCGACTCAGCATTCTCCACATCAGGCTAGATGGTTGGTGCGTTAACGCAGTCTCAGATGCTACATTAAAGCCTTTTAAAAGAGCAAAGGAGCTTTCGCCCCCACACTTTTTCCAGGCTGGTATTACCAGGTAGGTCACGGAGAAGATAGAGGCCACACTCACATGACTCCAGTAGACTAAACGCCACCAGGATGAACAAGGGGGTCACGTCCACGGGGACTCACCTCAGACCCCTGTCTCCTCTGCAGGCTTCGTTTCTCCCAGAGTCTGCCCGTTAAGTGCACGGAGGGTCATTCTTATTTGAGAATGGGAGTGGCAATTTCAAATTGATTTAAGTGTTTGTGACCAGATAGAGAACCATCTGTCTTGTGTGGTGTGGTATGTATTTTGGTTCTCCTGTGTTTGAACTGGAGCCCGGATCTGCACAGTGAGTCGATTTGCTTGTGATGGTGGTGGGATCACGTCTGTCTGACTGTGAGGCCTCACTTGAGTTAGATCAGGCCTCTCGCATAAGCTGCTCCCCTTGAGGTGTCCTTGACTGGAAGCACATGAAGCCTATATGCAGGGTCCATGCTCTGCTTCCCTCCCTGCTTCCCTCCCTGCTCCTCTCCCCTCTCCTCCCCTTTTTCTTTCCCCTTTTCTCCCCCCCACGCCTACCCCCTGCTCCTCTCCTCCCCTTTTTCCTCTCTGCCCCCTCCCCCCTTCTCCCCTCCCCCAGGAATATGCTGCAGGTTGCTTGCAAAAAATAAATGTCCAGATACTTCTGTAGTTTTGCTCTCTGATCTTCACACAGGTTCCTAAAACAAAGCCCCCTATTAATATTTATAGCAGCTCTAATGGGATGGGATCAATGGAGAGAAGAGAGAGAGTGTGAATAGTCCTAATATATGTGCTCCCTTTTCTCTCCATCTCCTTTTGAAGTACAATAGGAGTGTTTGAGAATGGAATTCTGCGATAGACACACAGAGAGAGAGACAGAGAGAGAGAGAAAGAGAGACAGAGAGGGGAAAGAAGAGAGAGGACTATGAGGGCAACAATGAGAAAGAGAAAGTGTGTGTGTGTGTGTGTGAGTGAGAACTAGAGCTAGAGCATGCATATTTTGTACGTACAGCATGCAGCTTGTTAGCAGGCTTGTATTTCCTACCCAGACAGGTATTGTGCATTGTTATCCTTACAGTACAAGAACATAAAGCCATTATTGACAGCAGAGCATGCGACTTGAATGCCTATTTGTCCTTTCGATTGATATCTGAGCAAAGTTCTGGATGGCCTGTCTCCATGACTTTCAGTCCTCCCTTTGGTCTATAACTTAACTACTGAGGGAGAGTTCTGGCTAGTGGGCTGGAACCGCCGAACCCCGGTGTCTTCATTGGCATGCCCGTCATGGTGGATCTCACAGATAAAAGTTGGACAGCTTGAGACAGTCTGCTCTGTGTCTTCAATGGGTGGGCAAGCTGCCTAGTGCTCAGTAAGCGAATTAGGTGGGCACGATGCCCATCGCTGCCCCCCTCTGACAGACAGTAGCCCCACCGCTTGGTCTTTAACTGCACAAGGAGAAAGCCATTAATCAGAGGTGCTTGCATCTCCTGGCTTTTACTGTTCCACAGAGGGGGAGGGGGGATGGGGGGATGCAGACGAGTGCTGGTCCTTGGTGATAAATGCCCTCACTTCCACACCTTTTAAAAGTACAGTTTATCAATTGGGAATGGGAACGGCGTGTTTGGGGGCTTCGGGGGAAATTGCCTTTCCCTTTCCCTCGCAGCCACGGGTGTAAAAGTGAATGGAAAGGGATGTAAGGCCATCTGCCCTGTGAGGTGATGTATACGCTGAGAATGGGGGAGAGCAGGCCTTTCAATCTCTCTCTTCACCTTTCCACCACCTCCCACTCCTCCATTTGTTTTTGCTCTTGTTTTCTTGCAAGTACTTTCTCAGTGTCCCCTGTTCTTCTCATCTTTCTCTCTTCAGTTCCCTCCATTCATTTCTCCCTGGGGCCTTGCAGCAGGACTCGGGGGTGTCGTGGTTGACAGGCTGAGTTCTGGGAGGTCAGGAGGGCAAGGGCGCCATTTGCAGACCTAGGGGGAGGGGGGTGGGGACAGAATGCTGAGACAGCAAGCACACTGTGTCTGGGAGCACAGTGTGAATACCCAGTCCAGGGTAGAGCCAGAGAAAAGACTGACCTTGAGCCGTGAGCAGGAAAGTACAGGCTGATCTCTCCACCGTTGAGCTGGGTTCTCAAGCCCCTCTGTCCGGGGCACTTTGGTTCTGACTGTGTGCTGATTGGCATGTGTTGTTTTCTTGAACTGGATTAAATCCAGCCCCTCATGAATTATTATGAATCATTATGAATGCCCAAGACAGAGGACTACAACACTGAGAGAAGCTTTAAATAGTTTTTTCATTCTATCCTTTACAGATTGATATTCATGAATACAGGAATTGATATGCCACAAAAGGTTTTGTAAAATGCAAAATTCTAAGGTGAAAATTTATATTCATGAATGCAGGACTTGATATGCCACAAAAGGTTTGGTAAAATGCAAAATGTAATTTGTTTAAGTTTAACGCGAGTATTGTTTGGACTAATAGGATATCTCGATTTGACTAAGTTTGATTTTCTAACGGTAGTTTTTCCCCTGCAGCCAGTGCTATCTGTGCACTGGGGGGTGTCAGTGGGGCTCTTGGAAAATGGAAAACAAGGAGGCTATGGTAAACCAAATAATGAGGCAATGCTCCCTGTCTCAGATTAAAGAGCCTGTCTGGAGGCACGCAGGGCGAGGTGCTGCTCCTGTTGGGTGTTTTTTATAAATGTATTTCAACCATCTGTACACAAAATAACCCTTTGCCTTCATTTACGCAGACAGAATGCTGTGTCCAACAGGCTGCTCTTTGACTATGCAGTGAAGATTTGTGTTGAGGGTCATCTTCCTAGACAGGTTCACTATGAACACATTTTTATTTACTACAATAACACTGTATTATTCAAACAATATCAGCTCAAATTGCACTATAACATTACAAAAAAACCAGCTCACAACCAACACCACATTCATGTGTGTTTTGCATATTATAACAGAGGCTACTTATGTTTAATTCAATGGTTCCTTTGCATTTTTAGTTAAGCATGCCTTCTTGTCCGAGCAGACTGCAAGTTACAGTAGATAGACTAAGAGCTTTGGTGAGACATTGATGCATCTGTTATGGAGCTAGAGGAGGCATGGGGTTGCCAGAACACTGTAGTGCTCTAAGAGTCTGACTCGACCCCCCCTCCGCCACCACGTCCCTACATGAGTGACACCACTGCAGTGTCGATGTAACTGTGTATCGTTCCCTGCAGCTGTCCTTTAGCACCCCAGGAAGAGCTCTACTGTTCCCCGGAGAACCCAGTTCTGTTTCTGCAGAAGCGTGTGTGCGCACACTCCTGGAAGAGGACGCGTCTGGGTTCTACCCTATTGCCAGTCTTGTCTTGCTAGTGAACAAGAAGTAATGATGGATTATTTGGGGTGCTGGACTTGACGTGTCCCTCACTCAGTGCGGTCTGACTGTGTTTCCATGTTGAGAGATGAAGCATGAGAGTTATCCTGGCTGTGCGGACCTCCTTCTCCCTGAACCTACAGGCAGCAGTGAAGAATAAGCATCAGCTGAGCGGCCTGCTGGCACACTCCTTGTCTGGGACTAAGTCTGTTCCAGAATGCATATGAGTGTGTGGATAGGAATGGTCAAATGGCATCGTGATTTATAGTTAACTGGAGGGGTCTTTCTCGAGAGCTTTGTGTGGAGAGTATAAAATGTATCCCCAAGATTCTCTGGCCCTCATACAAGAGAAACTGCTTGACTATACACCTCATAGACTGCTCTGTTCTCATGGGTTAGCTTCTGTGAGCATGTACTGAGATGTAGCTACAGATCCTTGGGGGTTGCAGCAATGTGGTGGTGACTGGACCATGCTCTGGCACCTGTGAGAAATGGGCAGAGACAAGCAAACACACCAGATGGCAGTGAATCTGTAATCAGAAGTCTCTGGTGAAAAATGGAGGACTAGTGGAATGTGGACTGGTCTCATATTCAGATGGCGTTCTCTCAACATCCTTTTTTTATTTTGGCAAAAAGGTTGATCTATTGTCCTGTTTCTATGGGGACATTGCGGTTTCTTAGTCAGGACCCCCTGTAGACCGGTGCTACAGTATGTTGCGTCTAAATGATTGCTCCCAGCAGCAAATTGGACCAGCTTTCCCTTCCCCGATTTGATGTATACAATTTACAGACGGACAAAAGAGATTTTTGAATATATTTGAAATAGGTTTGACCCGTAATGGGTCCCAATAGGACAGTGTCTGCTCTGGCCCCCTCCCCTTCACCCCCAGAGGAACTCACCTGTGATTTACCTCCCCCCCCCACTTCCATGTGTGACAGGATGGCATGGTGGAAGCCCCACCCCCCCCTGACCCCAGATGCTCCCTCTCCCACAGGAGTGTGCATAATTGGCTAATTAAATGGAGAGACAATGGCCCTGGCGTAGCTCATTAAAGACATCGCTCCATCAGCTCCTTCCCCACCAGTTCCTCTAACCCCCTCCACCCCCCCCCATCCTGGCAGGAAAGGTCACACTGAGACTGGGGGTTTCTGGGAGACGCTGCTGTTTCTCGCATTTCTCTTCAAGCGGGGCTATCATATTGCTTTAATACAGTAGGTGGTAGGACTGCTATAGATTTCTATTCTTTTGGGGCTATATTTTCCGGTTTGCTCATCTACTGTGCCTGAAAGAGTTTGTGTGGAGTTCTTGGTAGTAATGCTGGACTTCACCCAGCCTGACAACGTCCAAACACCCGCACACCCCCACTCCCCTAATGTGTTACTCTTATCTGTCAGACTGATGGATTCTGCTTGACCTTTCAAAGTTGAGTTATTTATTGGAAACAGAAACACATCTCTTCACCCCCTCATGCCTCTAAGATAAACATGCTCCCACACCCACACAGGCACGTACATATTTCAGCAGATGGCTGGCTTTCTGTCAAAGACAAGGGGTTAACATGAGTCCCTTCTGAAATGTCAGGCCTGTGTCCAACATGCTGACAGAATCCCAAACCGCTCTGTTTGTTATGTGAGACTCCATTACATTCTGTAACTTAATCTGCTAGCCCAACACAACCAGGGCGGTTCTGGGTACGTACTGACTCAGGACCAGGGCTGCTCTGGGTATGTACTGACTCAGGATCAGGGCTGCTCTGGGTATGTACTGACTCAGGATCAGGGCTGCTCTGGGTATGTACTGACTCAGGACCAGGGCTGCTCTGGCAATGTACTCACTTTGGAGCAGCCTGCTTGGCCTGGTGTCTGTCTGACTTTGACGTTCATAGGAAAAAATGTTACGTGAAATAATGCTAAGTGCATAGTTGTGTAAACTGGGAGTTGCAGCTTCATTGCAATACATGGCACACCAGACATCAAATGAAAAACTAGCCCATCCATTTACTAAGTGGTAGTGGTGGCTATAGATTATGTGTCAACTTCCAAGAAGTCGGTTGAAATGACTTTGGTCCTGAGGGTATATAGGCAATCCTACAGTTATGTTTGTAAACAACGTATTCAGAAAACTGACATATGTTCAGTAAACTGACAGCTGTACACAACTTGTGTAGTTGCAATCAGAGAAATAAATCAACATTAGGGGGGAAATATTTTAGCCATATCTCTTGAGTACTGTTTTGACAGTCATTGCAGCAATACATAGTTGAGATTTGAGTTTAAGCAAAAATACAGCAAGTCTTCCGTTGGGACTGGCTTGTCTTCTATTTGAAATAAAGATTGAATCAACCACTACGTTTCAGTAAAAAACACCATTCATGGAGCACATTGTTTGTTTGAACATAAAGGTTATTTACCACAATTGTAATCGCTTTGTGGATATTGCTTTTGTTTCTCTAGAGTTTCATAACCAATATTGGATCAAATCCAACTAGGCAGATAAACATTTCCATTTGATGAGAAAAATTGAATCAAACCACATTTCGATACAAACCGAATGGCACTGTGAATCACTTATGCACAGTCAATGATTGAACTGGAATTCAATGCATTCCATTTGTTTTTATTTATTTCTGTAACTGATGGATGAGTTGGGGTTTTGCCACTTCGGTTCATACATAATTCATCACAGTGAATTGTGTTTGGGAAGTAGGCTTATTGACTGGCAACATGATTAGGAAATTGTTAGAATTAGTCATATCCAATCAAACCAGGCTACTAGAATTATTTGTGTGAGCCAACATAATAAAGTCTTTGTAGCGTCTGAAAGCATTTCAAACACAAACAATTATTTCCCTAATAACCGGCAAAATTACACTTTTATAGCCAGTAGTTTCTGTCACCAGGTGTTGCATTTAACTTCTATCAAATGTTATCTCTTGGAATCAATCACTTATGGAAAGCGTAACAGATCTACAAGCCCAGTCACTTGCCTCTGACCCTCAGCCTGTCCCTGCCAGGCTCCTGAGTAACAGATGGAGGTGAACCAATAGAGGGAGCCCAACAGCCACCTCTCCACAGATGGCTCATCCCTCTCTGACTAAGGCCAAGGGCAGGAGCCTCCTCACCCACTCATCGTGCACAACAGCTCAATGGACACACAACACCGAGCTTATCAACACAGGCATCATCTTCCAGAGCTAGAGTCATGTCGGTTTAAAAAAAGAATTCTGACGGTCTGCTCCCGTTAGACTAACTGCTGATTGGCTTCAAAGGGAAGCAACACAGGATCTAAACCGATCTAGACTTCTGAGTGTTTCATGCTGTGTGTGTTAGAAGCTCGTAGTGGGCTATTTGTTTCCTCGATTGTGTGTAAGGGGCTTGTAGTTGGGTATTCGCAAAGTAAGGAGGCTGCCGAGGAGAACACGGGGGTTCTGATGTGGACAGCTGTCTCAGCAGATGCCCAGTGAGACTGGAGGAAGGGAGGGGAGCAGGGGAGGAGGGGTCTGGCTTGGCACATGGGCTGCTGTGGTTCCTCATCACCCGTCCGCTTCAAGGACTTTTTAGGCATCTTCTCCCAGACAGCATGCTTGCATAGCCAGGGGTGGTGTCTGTGTGTGTATGGTTGGGGGCGGGGGGGCTGTCAGCTGTTTGAATGGGCCTTGGGTAATGGAGGCCCCCAGAAGGGGAAGTCTCAGGGGGGTCCCAGAGCGTTTCCATGACTGCGATGCTCATAAGCGTCTCAGCGTTAGTTACCTCACAATACCGTCACGCCACGCTGGTGTCCTTGGCTGCATTAAGCCGTGGATCATCATGTGGAACTCCTGCATAAAGCTCCAGTCCTGCTCACTCCACGCCATCGCCTCACGATTAATGAGCTCCCGAGTTCATTGTGACGGATGGCTTGGAGATGTTGACATTGAAGTTGTTTACCTAAATAAGACTAACTTGATGTAAAGATAGGTGATTTCAATATGGCAAGTAGTGATACATCAAGATGTACATAATTTTATGATGGATGAAGGCCTCGACTCAAATACTGTTTGACTTGAATGTATTATACCAACACAGTGTATTGCAGTTAGACAGTCACTGTTATAATATGATGTATGCTTCATTGTTATTATGTGATCTCAATTCATCTAGGCCTGATGGTCAGCCCAGCAGACATGCATTAACATGCATGTAAAACGAATCCTTGAAACATATTTGATGACAGTAGGGGAGAGGTCTTTGTTTCTCAGAGTTATACGGTGTGTTTACTATTCTTTGTTTACAATTGAAGGTCATGAATGGGGGTTCTCTTGAACATGGATGTGTTCTATGCACACACACACAAACACACATACACATGCACACACACACACACACACTTCTATGGTCTCCTTGTCCATAATTAAAACAATTAAAGTCGTTTTGGTGACATGCATACATTAGTTTGACTGACAGAGAGATTTCAGCGCCTCGCACCTTGCTTGTTTGGTTAACAAACCTCCCTGAGCCCTGCTCAGCCCCACCCAGCTCATCTCCCTGTTTGCGTGTGTGTGTGTGTGTGTGTGTGTGTGTGTGTCTGATTCTGATCTCACAGCCCCCTGACTCCCAGAGGGGATGATGGATAAACTGCAGAAGGGGAGGGGGTTCCTGACTGGGGTACTGGTTGAGGGGGGAGTAGTGTGTGAAGAAGACACAGCATTAACCGTGGGTTGTGAAAGATCAGAAATAAATCAACACTTCTGTCTGAAACAACAGAAGGTTTGCATTTAGTTTTCAAACCTGTCTTTCTGAATCCCTCCTCCGTCTTATGCTTGGAATTTAGATGATGATTGAACATTGGAGCTTCCAGATAGCAACAGCAATCTGCTGCAGAGGAGCACTGGTTTGTTTGCCACTCGGAAATGACATCACTGCATGTGGCACACAGTATAAGAGGCTCTGGCATTATAATAGAAAAACACATTTGATTCACCATCACACTATTTCTGTGCTTGTGATTTTTTGAGCAGAAAAAAATGAAAAAAATTCACCACACAATGATTGCCAAAAACAGGAAGGGAAGATTATCAATCAATTTCAAGATAGCCAGCTAAAAGCAATTCACTTTATGGCTGTGAGCAAATTCAACAGAATTGACTTCTTTGGGTTCAGCATTGACTGCGTGGGCTCTGTCCATGGTGCTGAAGTAGAGATTGTGGCCTCTGCTGCTTTCCTTGTTTAGACCCTCTACTCTCACATGTACAAGCACGCTCTTTTTTTGTACAGTTTATAAATAATTCATTAAATGAGATGTTGGTATCCTCATGTCTGCCTGATTGTATCCCTGGTACGGCATATACATTATATGTCCCATCAATAATGCTCTCATGCTACTTAAACATTGATCCACTCCTTGGAGATTTAATTAGTTTCTGAATCGCCTCAGAACAACATGAATATCTGTAAGCCTGGAATGACGACTGGAATGATCTATACTACAGCCATCCAGAGATCAATTATGAATGTTGTAATTTGCTATTGATGCAATTGATTAAATTGTCGGGGGCCAATTATACTTGAGTTGGTCGTCAGTAGTTTTATTTTACAGTTCAGTGGCCATGGGACGCATGCTAGGACTCAGGAATAACAATGTCAATTCCAGACTTGTCTCTCATTGATGTGATTCTTCTGCTAAAGCTGGAGCGTTGAAATGGAGGAAACTGAAACATTAGTTATAAAGTATAGGTGTCAAAGTGGTGAACAAAGATATAAATGAAAAATAAATCTGTTCTGCAGACTGTCACCTTAGCATAAAATAGACACAGTTGGTATTGTGTGTGTGTGTGTGTGTGTGTAGGTGGGTGTGTGTGTGTGCTGTCCTTTTCAAATGGAGTATGTACAGAGCAGCTTACTGCACTTGCATACAAATGCACAATAACGCTCAATGTGTATAGTTGGGTGTTAACAATACATATGGAGATATAGAATACAACGTGAAGTATATATGGATGTATATGTGCAGTAATGACCTCTGTATAAGAGTGCTTTAGTTGTCTGGTTCCAGCCTGCCATAAACACAGCATCATTTCAATCTTGGTAATTGCAGTGAGTTTTTCCTGCTATCATTATTGACGGTTCAATTCAGAGTTATATTGCCTTTAGATATGGTGGAATTGCTATAATTTTAGTCCCTGGACTCTGGCCAAGCTTTGCTTTATCCTCTGCTGAGAGGGACTCTTTATACAGTAGATTGGCACTTGGTGCTGGAGTGTTTCACAGGCTGGTTTCCACACAAAGCTCCCAACAGAGTCTTTGATGTCTGCCACAGTGGATCAAACATGTTGCAGAGCGCCAGTCCACCAGGTGCACTGCTCTTTCATCTAACTGAAGAATCTGGCCCAGTCTCTCCAGTGGGGCTCTCTCCACTCTTAAAAAGGACAAGGCCTCCTTCTCAATCCTAGTTAATCTTTTATCCTACATATCTCTGGACCCTGTGCTTATCAGATGTGGGGATGTTATGTACAAACAGTAACAAACCCCCCAAAATGCCATGATTATACTTCCTAAGGCCGATATATGCTTCTGCGTTTTTCAAAAAACAGAAACATGGGAACGCCCTCATCTCCGTGGAACGCCCTCTACGAGCTCTCCGTCAGCCCTCGGAGAGCCTCGGAGAGCTTGACGTGCACCTCCTGAATTTCTAACTATCCGTCGTAATTTCCAAGAGCTACGGAGACCCCCTTGGCTGTGATTGGTCAGTTTTAATTACCGCTTGTGGCGGGGCGGGGTTGCCGGGATAAACAGACGGACAGAATCCTTTGACGCCATTGCTGTAGGCCCTATGTTTTTACAATTCATATTTCAGCTTAACAGTACATGTAAATCAGCATCTGAATTAAAATGTGACGAGAAATGGGCAGTGTAGTTGCTGAAAATGTGCATATTTTATTGATGAAAGGTTAATTTGTAAATTTGCTCCGACTTCTCGGTAACCTCGGTAAATAAACACTCAACGATGTCTTAAAAACGTTGCGCCACCTACTCTTCTGGCGGTGAATGGTTTTCAGCACCCACAGCCTACGGAGAACCATAAACGCAATCTATCTGTCCGTATCCGTGCATATCCGTGCGCCCGCCCATCCATAAACGGACACGCAGAATGATATTTCGGCCAAATACCATTGTCTGGGTGAATACTCAATTCTGATTGGCTGCAGGGGTGTCCATGATCGGGTGATAACGGACACCTACTGCGTCATTGCAGCAAAACTGTCTTTTCACCGTTCTAAATTATTCCGCTGGCTACACAGGAGCCTGTACAAAATATCTGAAATATAGCCTAACCATAACAACAGTGACAGAGTCAAAGCCTCCATTTACAATTTTAGACTTTAACAAGCTAACTTGTATTTACAACAATGAGTGACTTCAATAGGCTATTTATTTTAACCTATTTGAAAAAAAAATATTTTCTGAATGTACTGTGTAAGTGTCACGTAACGGCTCATCTCACATCCCATTCGCTATTATAGGGAATGGGATGTGAGATGAGCCGTTAAGTGACACTGGGGTTGCCAACTTCCTCAACCCCAAATGCGGGACACTTTCTCCCCCCCCCCATGCTAATGTATGCAAATTCTGTGCCTGATGTGATGCTAGATGCTAGGGACTTCCATGGTTAATGCGCGCGCGCGAATTTCTTTGGCTGACTTCAGCGAGTTTTTGGAGCTTGAAACAAACAAACATAGCCGTTTGTCCAATTGGTAAAACGTCGTCTAGTGAAGGTAATTACGTTTACGTTTCTTAGTCTGGTTTTCCATCTTTATATTGTCTCAAATTAGCTTTCCATCTGTCAGTGTCACTGTTGTGTGTAAGCGGCACTAATTAAGGGCTACATACGTTTATTTTGAATTTTCCACCGGAGCTTTAGCTACTGTAGCTGGCTAACGTTGCGTTCTCTCCTCCTGTGTCTCCTCCTGTGACAGTAGCAGCAATTCCACACATCACATGGCCGATTATTATCTTCTTAAAAATCTAGATTTTATTTGGGGACAATGACATGGCTCAATAGTTGGCTAGTCTTGTTGTTAAACATACTGTCAAATAATAATCACTGTTTTGAGAATATGTAAACTTTGATGCGGTCATCTCAAATCCATTTGCTATTCAACTCGCTCCACAGGCTGCGGCCATACAGTACTGTAGCCTAGTAGTACTAGCTAGTATATGGCCGATATTGTTCGTGAAAATCTTGATATTGATTTTGGGACAGTGACATGGCTGGTTAGCTAGCAAATCTTATTGTCAAACATACTGTAAAAATTATATTTACTGTTTGGCTACCGTACACAATGTTAATGCCTCTGAATCTTGCTAGCATAACGTTAGCTTTCGGGCTAATAGCTCAGCCAAGAGAAAGCCGGTGTTGGTGCTTTGAGCTGAGCGGACTAAAAAATATCAAAGTTGGTTAAGGTTAAAAAACATTAGATTTCGTTTGCAAAACGCCTGAAAACATGAATTAAGGTTTGTAAAAAAAAAAAAACGATGGCAAGTGACCATGGTATAAGCGGGATAATGCCCCTCGAGGTGTCCAATATCACCTGATATCACCTCCGCTGCGAGTCGGACGGTTCACGCCACCGCATCGTCGATTATCAGGTGATTTACATTTATGCATTTAGCAGACGCTTTTATCCAAAGCGACTTCCAAGAGAGAGCTTTACAAAAGAGACATAGGTCACTGATCATAACAATGAGGTAGTCCCAAACATCCAAAACATGAAGCATACATTGTGAAAAACTAAACAAGTGCCAAAGGGAAGACCCATAAGAGCATGCAGTTATAGGCCTACAAGTTACAAATTAAAACAACATGAACCCCAAAAACGGTACCTGTAGAAGAACAATGACAAATAAAATATTTCACAGCGAGTACCAGAGTTCAAGAGTTGAACCCCCCCTCCCCGGACGCAATCCGGACACATGAAGTACCCCCTCAACCAGCACGTACACCCCCCCCCCCCCCCCACCAAAAACGCTCTCATGACGCGCGATATGCACATATCTCTAACATAAATGACCATTTCACAGTCTCTCGCTCGCTCGAAAAAAAAATTCCCGATATCCGGGAGATTGTATAGAATTTTTCGGGCGTCAGGGAGCCGCTAT
Source organism: Hypomesus nipponensis (assembly GCF_054491055.1). Lineage (NCBI taxonomy): Eukaryota > Metazoa > Chordata > Actinopteri > Osmeriformes > Osmeridae > Hypomesus > Hypomesus nipponensis. The sequence goes on along the minus strand of NC_140375.1, from coordinate 13,580,659 downwards.
TGAAATGCGGGAGACTCCCGGACCTTCCGGGAGACTTGAGATGTCTGGTTATAACTAACCCACAAGAACAACAAGTAAGAGTCATTGTGATCCTGGAGGAAACTAACATCAGGTCCAATCAAGCAAGCATTCCTAAGTGCCGTTGTAGGTGATATTGGAAACCTCGTCGGGCATTATCCCTTACTTATTTATACCCTTATCTAGGATAATAGCATTGTAAAATAATAAGTCGGTGTGAAAAGGATTTGGCTTAATCCTCTGGCCTACGTGGAAATATGAAGAAAGAACACAGCTACTGGTACCTCATTAATTTTTGAATATCTGTTTCCTTGTCTGTGGTTGTGTGTTCTTCAGTCAACATCCAAGTGGAAATACCGGTCTGGATTGGGAGGATGCTGGTGTGCTAAGCTTTCTGATGTAATATGGTGAGGAGGTAATATGGTGATTTTTGATTTCATTGGATTTCTGGAATTGCAAGACTTAACTCAACCTGTCACTCGTCATTTGGTATTTAAACACTAAACCCCCTAGAAGTAGCCCTATGTGCTTACACTGAGAATTTCAACGTTATTGATTTCAAATGGGATGATAAAAAGCAACATGATTTCATGGACTCTTGGGTAAAGATGAATGAATCTCCATTCACTGCTTCCTGTTACTGGTATGTACATGTGTTTGCCTGGCTCTGCTCTCTGTACTCCCACACACGCTGGATGGATCCCCCACGCATGCCTAGACTGTGCTCACAGAGGCTTTGATCTCATTGTATGCAGATGACATTCTCATGCGTAATCAGACCATTGATGTTTTTTGCTCCTCTTCCCGGCATATTGATCAGGAAGCTAACTGTGTCCTCTCTGTCTTTGCATCACCTAAGCCAGCTTCTCCTTCAAGGTGTCAGAAGTGAATAACAATCAGTCCAGATAGTCAAAAATTAGAAACAGGAGGCAATTACCACTTGCATTTAGAATTCAAGTGACTCTCCTTGGCGATACTTTGAAGGTTGTCAACAACTCGTGTCTGCCATGGTAAACCATTGATATAGTGAGAGTTTGATCTGTGTTTTTTTTTTGTGCAGAAATTTAGAGCATTGACCCATAGATTATGTTTCATGTTTACAGAGTTTGTATTTTGATTATCCAATAGGACTGCTGGATACCAGTCACAACGAAGGAGGCATCTGCAGCTTCAGTACTGAAGTCATTCTATTCGCTTTTGGTTGTTAAGGTGACATATGGTTTCATTTAAGGGATAGTTCATGAATTATCATAGTGTTCACTTTCTGTTTGCCAAGTTTGCCGAGTGGTATAGTGCATTATTAATGTGATAATGTGATTAAGGTGAAAGTATCTGATAAAACAACAATTTTTATCATTATAGGTCTAGATACTTTACAACAAGTTTGGCTATTGTCAGAATGATTTATACCCGTGAGACATCAAACCAGAAAAAACTCATGTCATGAAACCAATGACTGACTGCCAGTCAGTCATTGGTTTCAGCAGACAGGTTCAGCTTTAGAGACTCTGTAGACTCCAACCCCTGGCCAGACCCCTCCACACCAGCCTATGAGACCTCTGCTAGAGTTCATTCAGTCACAGGGAGTGATGGAGTGAGACACACTTGCACTTTGTCCCTGTCAGCTTCAGATGGAGTCATTGACTGTGAGGGAGGAATGGGAAAAGGGGTGTCAGTATTTAGATGACAGCTCTTACTACAGGAGCAGCAGCCATTATGTTATGATAGCCCGTTTGTTGAATGTTTAACAGACCATTTTGTTCTACATCAGTTAGGGCCTTGACTAAAGGCTGCCTGTTAACTGAGAACCATCCATTATGCATTGTTCAGTACTGTTTAACTGAAGTCTCTGAATTGGCATGGCAAGACTTATTTATTGCTGACCTTATATATAGCTTTTTTATTATCTGCATTCTACTGAAATATTAATGGAAAAGTATTGGGAGGACTAGTAGTGCTCCACCATGTACTGATACATACAGATACAGCAGGAGACTAAATGAACTATGGAATCCAATCTGAGGCCCATGTATCCACGGTAACAGATCCCTGAATGGACGGCCCCCAGCGCAGGGTCATGGAGAGGGATAGCCACACAGATCCATGAAAAGGGCATGTCAGACAAAGTCAGACTGCTACACTGTCTTCCGCAGAGGCCTTCTCTCTCCTGTCTCTCTTCTGCAGTCTCTCAGTGCTGGTCTGACCTTTGGAAGATACATGGTCTTGACATCAAATATTTGTTTATGGACTTTGAGGGAAAGAAGGGAATGTTTCATTGATTCCTGTAAGAGTAGGAGGCAGTTGTAGTGTATCTTGCAAGTGGTAGTCAGTGAGCAGACATTCACTAGTGCATTTTAAACTATCCTATTGCAAAATGTACAGCCAATCAAGAGCCAGTCTGACAAAGGTGTCCCAATATTGGAAGAATTGTACAGACAAGGAAGTGCGGTAGTTTACTGTGTCTTGATTTGGCCACTCCTACAGTAGCTGCAGTAGTCCCAGTTGCCAGAGTTCAAGTGCCGTGCAGGAATGTTTGGTTAAATAGCTAGTGGGCTGGCAAATAATATCATCATTAATTTGGTTCAGCAGGATTTATTGAAACTTTGGTACATGATTGTTCACTGCCACAATTACAGTAATACACTAATAGAGAATTTCTCTGTTTCTTTTGGGAGAAGTTTCTGATCGATAGCAAACAGCAGAAACAAGAGGCTCTGCTCGTTATCCTCTGTTTTATGATGCTGTTGTTGCCCATGTAGTCTGCCAGACCATATCTAAACAGGGAGAGTTGAAACTGTAAAGAAGCTGATGCTTGAAGCATTGTATTGCTTAGCAGCTCCTTCAGACTTGGTGTGTCAGAAGCTCTGTTTTTGACTCGGGTTATTCTTAAGAATAAAGCTGGCCTGACCTGACTTTTATAACAACAGCTTAGTCAGTCCATTATGACATGTCTTCTTTCACAAACCTTGCACAAAACACTGACCTCCCCTCTCTTTTCAGTGTCTGAAATAAGGTTGGTGGCATTGAGGTGATATTAACCTCTGGTTCCAGGTCTAAGGAGTGTGATTTGAAATGCAAGAGGCTACCGGGAATACTGAGCACTGCTTGTGGAAAAATGATGACCTACCGCCAGTTTGAATCCTTCACTGACAATTAGCGGGATATTCCTGGGTCCTTATTCCTTGGAGCCAGCGAAAGGCCTGTAATCATCCATATCAATTATTGGGCCTGTGACATGGCTATTTACATTTTCAGAGTGGCTCCAGTGCTCTGACTAATGCTGCAACCATCTGGAGCTGGTCCCTCAGCTCCCAGCAAGAGAAACAGGCCTTCAGACCTGCTGGCATCTGGAAATCCACACTCCGGGCCAGACAGGTGGAGACGGAAGGAAATAAGAACCCTGCGAGTTTTAGATTTTAATCAGTCATAAAGGAGAGAAAAAAATATGTTTCTCACTAAAAGTAATGGCTGCAATGTCTGTGAAGTATGCTGTATTAAAGTGTTGTATTAGCTCACTGCATCCTATTTCCTTCCCAGTAGTTCTCTTTTCACTCTGACAAGGTTAACCTTTCACACTCCATAAGGTACATTTGGCTCTGATTTTGATGTGGCCAGCCAGTCTATCGGCCAGCAGGGTCATTCTCAATGATGGAGAGCTTAATCCAGGAGAGCTTCACTGAGCGGTTCCCAAGCTAGGAAAGGTCACCTCAATCCAATGTTATTGGAAAGGGGTTCAAAGCTTTAAGAAATATCACTTCACTCATTTGCACTTCTTCCCCGTTGATTTCTATAGGACAGAAGTATTATATTCCTCCCTCCTGGGCTCATTGACCTGTGATAGAGTCATGGTCTTTGGGAAATTATGAAGGTTTAGCCAAACAATGTGATCGAACCTGTCAGTCAAATTGGAGATGAGCAGAGAAGGATTCCCACTCAGAACATAAACCCTTTCTGTGTTTTTTTTTGGTTTATGGGTGTTCCAGAAAAGTGTTCAGATTCAGATTCAACTTTATTTCGCCATGTATACAGATTCTTGGAATTTGATTTGGTATTCTCCATGCACTCCTACACGGGATCTCCGCGACCGCTACACAAGCATTATGCAATTATGTTTCGAATTTTGAAAACAAGCCATTGCTGTTTTTTTATAGATGTATGACGCCAGTTTGCACTACCTACTCACTTCAACCAGATCATAATGCATCTGGTAGATTTGTGACCTCCCTAACCAATTAGGTGGTAGGGTTGAGCAGAGGTGCCCTTCCAACCCTCCCACCCGAACATCATGGTGGACTTAAATATTCCCTCAGTCTGTTTCTGACAGCATCGGCAGAGCAGAGAGATGGGCTGTTATCCTTACTTGATCGTCACCTTTGAAAAGTCGGCACAGAGCTAGACCTACTTGTGTCGCATACCCTCTGGTGCTCTTACAACCCTCTGTCAAGTGTAGAGGTTGAAATATTTATTATCTTCTGAATGTGAAAAAAAGATGGATAGATGAGCTGTCCTTTTATTTCGGCAAGGATAGTCCAACTTGATACGAAAATGTCATGCCAATCACGCAGGGTATGTTGAAAGCAAACAAAAAATCATCTGAATCTTTTTGAAAGGGAAAGTTACCACTAAGTAACTTTCTGCTGCTTGTGGGAGATTTAAACAGCATTGACCGGTGGGTATAGTAAGCAGTGACTGGATCTGGCAGTTATATATCTGCCTTCTCCACTTCAGAGTGTAAATTTGATCACAGATGATATCCATCAACTTTGGCGTGAGTAGCGCTTACTTTGGCTTCCCTCCAGAGAGCGAATGAGACGGCATCTGTCAAAAAAAAGCCTGTTTTAAAGAGCTGTCAGTCACTACTGCTGGGTACACTGGACTTGGCAAAGATCCCCCATCAGCCTCACTGGGGAACGTTTGTCTGCAGCTCCCAGACAGTTCAAGGTTAATTGATGTACATCATAAAATATTGACACCAAAATGATCACTTACAGCCACTGTGACACAGTGAGCAGCACCTCCGTGATCTGCATGTCAACTGCGGCCCTGGTAAATATGCATTCGCTTGATATGGCAGCGTGGATATGGAAATAGCCCAAGCCCCCTGAAGTTAGTCATTTGCACATTTTCGGAAGTAGGTTAATGAATCCTGGTTAATGGAAAAAGTTTCCTCTCCCCCTGAAGAGCCCACAGTAATGATTTGATTTATGAATGGCTGGAGGAGGAGAGCAGTCTATCATTCTCTTTACCTCTGAGGGCTTTGTTGGACAGGCTCCTTCTAGTGCTCTCAACCCCCAGCCCATCCCTAGAGAAACACTGGCACCACATGTATGTCAAAGGCACATTTGCTTTCGTACGCTGTCAATATCCCAAACAGACAGATGAGATTAAAAAAACGAAACAAATGATTAACTTGAAACTCTTTTCTAAATTCTGAATGAACATACAGCCCTTAGCTGGGCCTTTGTCAGCTCAATATGGCCATGTTGTTACTTCAGGCTGTAAACAGAAGGGTGTTATGTCTCATTTGACTTATGAGTAATAGCCAGGGGACATTATCACCATCGCCTCACATTGAGAGGCTTTGTCAGTTATGTTTGTTTGCTCAGTGTAATCTTCTTCTTGCTGTAATCCAGAGCCTTTGGAGATGACTATACCATTGCTTTAATTATCAGGCTGCCCCCTGTGCCTGGGTTGTGGAACTGCTAGCAGAATGAAAGACGTGTAGATCAACATTTTAAGTACAGCAAGATTTTCCTTTTTTTCTTTGTATCAGTATAAACACAGTTGATTATCCTGTTTGAAAACCTTTGACAGTCCCTAACATCAACTCTGGTCTCTGACGTCAACCACGTGAAGGTGGTTTATATATTGATGCTTTAATTAGGTAAAGTGACCATGCTGCATGTGCCTAGAGCCATAACTACGCTGTAGAGTTATAAGGTTGTGTAGTAGTTCATGAGAGAGCAGCTCTCTGTGATCGCATCTATGTGGCTGGTGTCAGTGAATGACTACACGCGGAGGATCACTTACTGGAATTAGAAAAAGCTGTGGTGAGCAGAAAGCTCCTTCCGGTACAAATGAAATGGGTAGTTTTAAGTGGGTTTTAACCGATAACCGGTTGCCAATCAAATTAATGAAATAATTGCTCTGGCTTAATTACAATGAGGCACTGCTAGTTTTGTGCGCAGTATGTTGCTTTGCCCTCATCCCATGACATTTGTGTGAAATCCAAGCCACTGATTAAACCTCTAATGAATGCATACCGTCCTGTGGGAGTCCTGACAGCACTGCTAACTGTCTGATTCCTAAAAGGGTTGACTTCAAAACACTAACACTGTACATTGGTTCATGACATGGGAGTACTAAATACTGTTTCTCCATTTGAAACCACTTGGTTATTGTTTAACTCTACAATATGCAAACTATTGTACATAATGTCACAGCCATCAATTCTCATCTTCTCTTCGCCCATCTTAGTAACTGTTGGTAGTTGTGCATGCCCTTTTCCCTAGAAACTTCATTTTCCAGTCAGACAGTGAACTGATAGAATCAGCAGGATATTAAGGACTCTTGCTCTGTGGGTTGGACTATGTCCGCCGGTATCTGTTGGGTGCATGACTGTCAGGAGAAGGAAAATAGACAGTAAATTAGATGAAGGATGGTGATCCTAATGATGCAGCTGCTCTTGTACTGCACAATTATTAGCATGTACAGCTCCACTATTACGACGGAGATGCATATCTCAATGTACTTCAATTTAATCAGTTTTAAAGTCGGAAAGAGATGTATCTCAGGATGTTGTACAGTTTAATGACATTTAAAAGTTGCCAGCAACTGAGAATCATTGACAGAGATGGAAAGAGATGGAGAGAGACACTGAGAACCCCCCTCTGCCTCAGCAAATACACCAGCTCAGAAACATCACAGTCTTCTGTTGAGTTTCAATAACAGTAGATTGGGAAACAAAGTCACTCCATACATCACTGTATCTTTCACAAACCCAGAGGAGAGTCCAGGAGGAGGACACACAACCTATGCCAATAATTTATCCTCCGGCTAACTTAAGATGACTTTCAATTCAGGGCAAATCAAACGCTTCTTCCAATCTGCTTCTCATGGTGAGTGTTTGTCAAGGTAACCAATACAAACCGCGTCACATCATGTTGTCTGCAACACTTTCAATGTATTCAGGCTCATGCTTACCTGGCCCAGAGGCCCACCCTGTGGTTTTGTAGTCTCTCTGACTCAGGGACCAGGCACTGCCTGAGGAGACTCTGAGTAGATGTTTGCCCTCTGCCTCGTAACCTTCATGGATCTGCAACGAGTTCTGTGTCACAGCGTGATGTGAAAGGATATTAGGATCTCTCCCACTCACCCTGACCCCATACCTCTTTCTCTCCGTCTGTCCCCTTCTCTCTATCAGACACAACAACAAAGACAGGTTGCCTGAGGCGTTTTTTGGCTCATCTGGTGCCAGGCTGGAGGGAGAGAGAGAGAGGGAGAGAGAGAGAGAGAGAGGGAGAGAGAGAGAATGTTGTAGAGGGGATGTTTTTGTTGGTTGGGAGGATCTTTTTATACCTGTTTCCCTTCCCTCTTGTCTTCATGAGTCAGGACCTGACATCACACTTTACGACTCACTCCGGGATTCGTACTGGAGAAAGGATAGAGAGGCAGAAAATGCTATGATGTGAAAAGAAAAATTCCATCTGAGAATATTTGACTCTCCCAGATTATTGATCCCCTGGCATTATTAATTTCTACAATGTGTTATACAAAATGGTGAGAACACATTGACGTTCCATCTAGGTCCTGTCTGTTCGCCTTGAAAAACCTGTGCATATACAGTAGTTTTGGGGAATAAGGAAGGTTTATTCATAACAACCTGAGAGACTTTTTCCTACTACTGCTTTGTAAGATAGGTTGAACACAAATCTATTGATGGATACACAGTTTAATATAGCAACTGTAAAACAGAAATCTATAGTCTGGCCATCTGTCTCACACGTATATTGTGCTGCATTGGCTCAAGGGACAGCTAGCCTCTTTATAGAGAATTGTAGAAACAGCTGAATATTCATTATTAAGTTAACACAGCAAAGTCAAAACTAACAGGGAAGAAGCTATTAACAAACAAAAAGATGGTTGCTTTACTACATTAAGACAGAGTGAGAGTGAATGACATTACCACAGAGAAGACTGTGTAATCTCTTTAGTCGCCCGATTCTCAGTCACATAAAGGATGGACAATGTTTCCTAATCACTGCGAGTCCATGTCATCTTTTGTGCTCATTTGCTCTCTGGTTGTCTTAATCTCCCATGTAGAAGCATCTCACAGCGTAGACTCTAGCCGGGTGATTAGACAGGGAGGAGGAAGTTGAAGACACAAAGGCCCCTGAGTTATTTATGGATCAGACAGATTGGGGGAGAGAGGGCTTGTGACTTGTCTCCCTTTTTCCCCACAGCTTAGATATGGATGATCTGGATTACACACACCCTCAGACAAACTCAAGGATTGTTCCAACTGAACGTCTAGCCTTCTGGATAGAAATCCACCCCACCAGAATTAGAATTAGAAGTTTCTAAAAAGACACAGTGGAAAATAAGTTACCATGAAAGCTTGCAGTAAGACGGATCTGTATTTGCTCCTGGAAGTGAAGTTATTGCATATTTATAAAGCAAATAATTGAAGTGAGTGTGTGTGTGTGTCTGCCCTCCACACTGCGCTTTCATTATGCTGCATTCCACCTCGCTGGCTATCGTCCAAGAGGTTTGAGGCACTGATCAGCCCTCTGCGAGAGAGAGGGGAGGAGTGGGGGGGGGGGGACGGACCAGGTGGGTTTGTTAGGCATTATTACCATCAAGCCATTGTAAAAGGCTTCTCTGGATCATATCAAAGGCCTTGCTGGGCAGAGTAGCTGGTCCTATTTCATTAGCATAGGTTGTGGCTGTGTTGGAGGTGGAGGAGGATGACATTCATCAGAGGACTGTGCCATCTCTAATGGACTTGGCCTGCACCAACCCAACCACCCCTTTTCCCCTTCCCCCTTTTTGCCCCCCCACCACAGTATGAGGCCTCTGAGAGCAGGGCTTGGGGGTGTTATGCCCGATTTCCTCTCTCCTCCCTCTGTTACTCTGCCACTCATCCTCCCATTACCCATGATGCACCGGGACTGCAGAGTGCGGCAGCAAGACAAGGATGTGCCACATGACGCCGCATGAATATGCATGGAGGTTAACTGATGCACTGCTCTCTAATTACGATGAGGGGGGGACAGGGGCTCGGGCACAGTGGCTCACAGGAATTGTGTCTTGACAGAACATTGCATTTCTTCCCACAGTGAGTTCTCTTCTTTAATTACTTTGGGCCCTCTCACAACAAGAGAAGGCTCCCGTGCTCCTCCCGGAGCTTCTCCATCTCCATCCTCAGTCTGATGCTCTGGGTTTTTGTCGCTCTCCCATGTTCTGCTCATCAGTAGTAGCTATGTTTTACAGCGACATAAGGATTACTATTCCACATGTGCTCTGCTTGTTTATGCTTGCTGTTTCCTATTCAGTATGTAGGCTAACCTCTCAATTTATTCCTCCTTGTCTTTCTGCCAATTAGGTTTTACTCAAACGTGATTATAAAGAATAAATGCTGAAGTTCGGCTTCACTAGAGGGTGACACATCAGTTTACCTAAGGCAAGGCTTTCAAACATGCAAGAAAATCAAATGAAGCTAATTTTAAGGGATATGCTTTTAATTTTGAGCTTTTGCATAAACACAGTGGTGCATTTCAGATTAAAATCCTCAAATGTGCGGCAGCCATGAAATCACTTTAATTAGACTAGCTGACAATCCACTGGGGTCTTTCAATACACTGGACCCTTATGGCGATGACAAAAACCTTGACACGGTCATGTGCATGCATGCAGGTTCTTTCTTCAGGATTCTGAAACCTAACAATGGGGAGAATTGTTGAGGAAGTGTATAACTTTTATATATACATTTCATGCATCTGCAACATTGATTCTACAGGGAGGTAGAATACTAAGAAGAGGTCATGTTAAAAGAGTAAAGGCTGGTTTTGAAGGTCACAGCGTTGGTGACGGATGGACAGAATGACAGCTGCTGCTTTCTGAAGAAAGGTCAATCAATCAGACCATAGCATTAAATCCCAGCAAAGTTAAATCAGCAGCAATAATCCAAGCCTATGCTACACAGGGATACCTGGCCTGCATGGTACATTTCAAAGCATATATGAGACATAGGAAAGAGTCTCAAAGCAACCATACTTTCTCTTTCTATTTGACACACTTCCTTTCTTCCCTTTCCCATTCACTGGAATGTAAGTAGTGTAAGTGCTTCCAGCCATGCGTTGCCGAGCCATGCTTTCACTGCTGATGACAAAGACAAGCCCTCCACCAGCTCTATTACAGCAGAAGTTTTCACTTCTGTTCTGCAAGTGAAATCACAAGATGTTATACAACAAAGATCTTATTGTTTCCTGGCCTGGGTTTTTTTTAATCAGTGTCGTTCCCTCTTCAATACGCTGTAAACAAACCAAACTTTTTAAAATTTGTAATTAACAACAATTTCTTATGGGATACATATTCATATGCAGAACCTGTTTTGATTACAATTAATTAGACAGATGATCAAAGAGGGACAACCTCAATGACTCAGCTTTTGTTTTTACCCAGAAGACATCAGGCCACCCCTCAACCATGACAAGGCTTTTTAGTCACTGTGGAATTATTTTGAAGCAACAAAGCAGTACCTATGTTCTAGAAACGTTGTACAAACACAACACAGTTTAATTGAAACCATCCATCCATTGTTCGGCCCGACAGGTTTTATTTACAGAGATAAGCAACTTTGCGTTGACCTTGTTCAGTTTGGACGAGGGTCACTGCCCTTACCACTGTCTAAGATGCCTTCAATCAGCTTGGGCTTTCTATAGCTTATACTTCCCACTCAGATATGGGGAGGAAGTGCTTTTCTTCGTTTTACTTTATGACCCCTCTATTTCTTTGAAACAGAGAAAGAAAAGAGAAAAAAGGTCTATGTAAACAATTCTTCAGTCAACAGCTTGGCACGCCTCTCTGTTCTGAGAGAGCAGCCATATTGATTACACAATGCTGCCCTGCTCACACCAGTGCACCTCTTTGTTGCCTTCATCAGATTGTGAGCACACAGCCAATGGGTTCACCATGGCCTTGGAGAAGGAGAGTCCACCACTGCAATTATGACTGGAGCCCAGGCCATGAGTACTATGTGATGGCTTTGTGTGCTGGGACCCTTGGCTATAGGACTCTAAATCCTGCTGTTAAGCACCTTTAGTGGAGTGTGAAATACACAGCCCCACACTTGATTATATATGGATTCCATTTGCTGGTTGGTCGTGTGGCGTTCAGGGCTGCACACAGTCAAATGGGACAGTGTAGTCACCCCAGTGGTGAAGTCACATTCACACACAGATCAGCTGTAATTGATATTAATTGCTTGTCACTCCACTGGTGATAACATTTTTTATGCTTGAAAACTCTATGAACTCACTTTAAAAGGTTGTTCCTCTACTTTATAGTACCTGCCTGCCTGCCTGCCTGCCTCCTGACTGACTGGCTGAATGCCTGACTGACAGAATACACACTTTGTATGATACCTACTGTAAGTCAAAGTCACTAGCAAACCTGCAAGCTTTTTAATGATATTTTAGCAGCAGTCCATTAAATGACTTTCTGGAATAGAGGGCACATTAAATTAGTAAATGGCAGACTCCCCAAACACACTGTAATGGGCAGGACAGACAATGACAGTACAGACAGTTTTGATTAAACGTTTGCCCCAGGATCATGTGTGTGTTTGTGTGTGCATGTGTCTGTGTGTGTCCATGCATTACCGTAGAAGAAAAAGGGAGTGTTGATTACATTCTGAAAAGAGCAGTTCAATAGCCAAAGTGGGTTGGTCCCTTGGCCTTGCCCTAGGCTGAGATGCTGCTTTAGATCGGCCTGTCCAAGCACCCACTGTAAAGAGTTACCTCCACCACATCTCTCCTTCATCTCTGATGAGCTACCTCCAACCACATCTCTCCTTATCTACTCATGTGAGCTACCTCCAACCACATCTCTCCTTATCTACTCATGTGAGCTACCTCCAACCACATCTCTCCTTATCTACTCATGTGAGCTACCTCCAACCACATCTCTCCTTATCTACTCATGTGAGCTACCTCCAACCACATCTCTCCTTATCTACTCATGTGAGCTACCTCCAACCACATCTCTCCTTATCTACTCATGTGAGCTACCTCCAACCACATCTCTCCTTATCTACTCATGTGAGCTACCTCCAACCACATCTCTCCTTATCTACTCATGTGAGCTACCTCCACCACATCTCTCTTTATCTACTCATGTGAGCTACCTCCAACCACATCTATCCTTATCTACTCATGTGAGCTACCTCCAACCACATCTCTCCTTATCTACTCAGGTGAGCTACCTCCAACCACATCTATCCTTCATCTCATACGAGACACAACAAACCACATCTCTCCTTATTTACTCGTATGAGCTACCGCCAACTACATAGCCTTCATCTCTTACGAGCTACCTTCAACCACCACTTCATAGGTAGCAGCCTGTTCACGGCCAGCACGGTGTGTATATAAAGGATGATGTCGTAACTCAACAACGTTCTCTGCGAGTAGAAGAAAAGGGCTACAGACAGCATTATGAGCTGAATACTGTCAGAGGAGGGAAGCTCTTTGAAGACTTACACCCTAATCCTGCCGGCTGCACCCCCATCTCTGGCTCAGCTTGTGTTCCCAGACTCTAAGCCCTTCTTCTGCTGAAGCCTTGGGAGAAAGGTCAATACAAAGAATACTGTAGGGGAGGATGAGGGCTGTGTCTGTATTGAGGTGGGTATATTGAGTATTTGGATACTGTGTTTTGTACTTCTCTACAGTACCAATACTAAGTCAGTTAATATCCTTCAGAACAATCCAAATTCAATATGTACTGTGCAATTCACTACTCGCGCAATAACATTCAAGATTTTTCATTACCTCCTTTATTTTCATACTGAACCTCTTGTCCAGCTGATAAAATCATTAGTTAGTCACAAACCAGAATGGAATGTTCCTAACACGATGTGATCTGTTATTAATACTTGTACATACGTTCATCTATTAATAATCATACCTATTATATCTATTAATATTTGTTGCCATTCCTGAGGTAAGATGTATTCTACACTGCACTTATCTACATTTCAAATATGGTGATGCATTTTCCTAGACTCCACAGTTCTGGAAGCTGTTTCTCTGTGATGTTAGGGGTAATCTGGCAGCAGAAGCAGTCAGTTTGAGGAGAGAGATCCGAACAGATGCATGACACTGCTGGACACGTACCACATGAAGAGCACCGTTTTGTACAGCATCATGAGTTCTGGTGTGGGTCCAAGAATCAAATTACTCATCATACATGCTCCATTACAGCAATGCTCATCTGCATGGTCACGTCTGTCGGAACCCAATAAGACACATGGGTAAAAGGAAAAGGCAAAAGAGGACTGGAAACAGAGGAAGGACCTGTGCGAACCACAGCAGCAGTGTCAGTGTTTACAGTCAAGCGGAGCCGTATTTTGTCACGTCTCAGCGGTCTCCTCTGCGTGTGTGTGTGGGTCTGTGGAGAGACAGGCAGCTGTGTGACACAGCTGAGGCCGGGGTCAAGGAGAGTATGATATGAAGGTGGTCTGGTGGAGCTGGAAAAAGAAGTCATTAACGAGGCTTGAGTGAGGTGGAAGGAGACAGAGGAGAAGGGGAGGAGGACGGAGGAGGACATGAATAGTTTCTTATGTTACGAGTGCTGTCTCTTCAACACACAAAGACACAAAGGTCCGGGAGGACCAGAGGATGGGAGGAATGTGGGGGCTGGTCCACCTGCATATAATTGCGAGGTAGTTAGCCTCTGTTTGCTCTGTCAATAATGAGAGCTCCTATGGACCCATGGCGCAGTTCGCTCAATGAGTTACTGAAGTGCTTCCAATGTTAGGGGGAGGAATGGGTGGGGTGGTGGTGGTGGGGGGGGCTCCTTTTCTACCTCTACTTTTCAATTACAATCCAGCTTTCCTGGACATGGTGGGGCCTTTCCCCGCCACAGCAGCAAAGAGAACTCTCTCTTCCAAGGACTTCAAAGCCTGTTTGAATGTTCCAATCCTCCATAGCAACCGTGGCTCAAAGGACAGTGGGCACAGTGACTGCCAATTAGAAGCTCCAACGAGGCCCATTATGTCCCAGAGAAACAGAGACGTTTCAAAAAGAGGCACAGAGGAGAAAGTACTGTTTTATGAAGGGTACTAAAGCATTTTATATCATTGGACTGCAGTGTTTTCTTTACCTTTGGATGGTTGGCTGTGGTTTTTAAAGGACATGCTAGTTTTGACGGGTGACGGGTTACACACCTTCACAGTGTTACTAAAGGTATCATGGTCATTGGACACTGTTTTGACTAAATTCAGAAAACATCAGAAAGGTCTGGACTGTCCTTCACCTGTCCTTAGTATCTCCCCGGCTCTGCCTTTTTGACAGGGTCATAAAGCATGTGGTACTGTTCTCCTGGTGTGGTATCAGTTTAACTGGGCATGTAAATCTGCTTTAAAATCCTATACCTTTACCTGGATTGTGCCCCTGATTTCCTTCTCAACTGGTGACCAAGGAGATGGTCAGTCAGTGTGTCTGTGTCAGTCTGTGTCAGGAGGTTTCTCCTCCAATAGACTGAGACCAAGCGGGGGATGCAGAAGTCCTTCGGACACAGCTTCCACTGCAGGCTCTTTCACTCAAATTCCTCTCTTTACCTTTACTCGTCCTTTCAGTTAGTCTTGTAATCTTGTAGTTTTGGGCAGTCCAAACACCTTCTATCTCCTCTAGAAATGTTCAGAAAGTTTGAACTTTAAAAAGGGTCCTACATTTATTGTCCTAGGTGCAAAACTATAATGCACCATGGAAATCGGTTTTAATACTCACAGAGTTCCTCACCTCTCAGATGAATTCCCACTAGATAATTATCTCCCCTGCATGAATGATTGTTAATATGGTTGATTTACAAATAGCATTACTTGATGCTATTTGTTATTTTCGTTGCTGGATAATCACCTTTTCCTTTTCTTCTTTGCCTCTCAATGCAGTGTTTGATTTGACAGCACTCTTTATATTGGTTATTTAGGCTGAATGGAGAACATTGTCTGTGATCAATATATCCACCTCATTACAATCATAGTGTTGGTCTGTGGTCAGCTCAATCCATCACCCAAAGCTGTCTTGTCTTCACTTGTTTCTAATAACTCTATCCTGGCAAGGGGGCTTTTCAGTAACCTCTGAACTTGTATTGTTATACCATTACAACAGTTCAGTCTTTGATGCAACCTATATAGGGTATTCCTCTACTGGCTGTCACTTTTATGGCAGAGACCCTCCAGCATCATCACAGTGTTTCTATTGAACTCCTGTATGTCAATAGTGTACAAAGCTGGCTGATATGTGAATGGGGCCCACCCATAACTGATAACAACATCGACCAAGACTCTGCTCTAAGACAATTGCCCTCCTACATTTTGGCTTTACAGATCTTGGGGTCAGGTGGAGGTCACAGGTCAGTAGTATGTCGCTTAGGAAACAGCTCAGAGAGTCTACACTTTACCAAAACATCTTGCAAAAAAAAAAATAGGCATCCAAGTAAACACTGGAATGAATCACGGGGTCAGCTCAAGTGCTCCTCAAAGACAAACTCTCTGATTGATGGCTGGGATGTGTTGTAATGGTCATATTCCGCATCCAATTAGTACTGATCTATTGTTGCTGTGTGGTCTTTTAATGACTGCAGTGGGCAGGAAATGGCGGGTCCTAATATCATTTGTCTTTCTAATCATGTGTTTATCACTGCTGGGACTCCCCAGGGAAAGCTCTTTAAAACCTACGCTGCTCTTTGTCCTCACCTCTCACCGCACCCCAAGACACCCACTCTACAGGAGGAAACCATCATTGACATTCACAGTAATGTCATACTGGTCCAAATGCAAAGGTGGGGGGAGCGTGAATGAATCATCATTAAAAGATGCCTCTCACCCGCGTCTCACCCCTGCCAGAAGGAGAACTCTGGGGCCCTGAAACGGCTGTACTTACTGGTGGTGTCTGGAGGAGTTCAGCTCAGACCACTTGTCTTTTTCTCTGTGTCCTCCTGACAGAGATGGACTAGTCCAGGAACACCTTCTGGATGCTCCCTCCTGTGATATTGAACCACTCAATTCACTTTTAATTGTTTCATTGTAAGG
Source organism: Hypomesus nipponensis (assembly GCF_054491055.1). NCBI lineage: Eukaryota > Metazoa > Chordata > Actinopteri > Osmeriformes > Osmeridae > Hypomesus > Hypomesus nipponensis. The sequence goes on along the minus strand of NC_140375.1, from coordinate 13,564,329 downwards.
TTAATTGGCTTGTATTGGAGCCTGGAAATCCAATTAGCTTGGCTGTTATTCTATCTCAGTCCAGTTATTGATCCCACTGTTTGGATTGTGAATTAAACAGTTTTTACAAGGTAGGTCAGGGAATACACTGTCTACTATCAGCATCTATGGTTTATGTGCTGTACTAAAGTTGTACGTCCAGAGATAAGAAGAGGAGGTGTGTGTTGTGGACGGTTGCTGTTGGTGGATGGTAGTTTCCAGCTGACATCACAGATCTCTGGTTTCTGGCTGTCGTCGGATGGATGGATGGATGTGGGACTGAAGGATAGATGAGAGATGTCGACGTCCCATCAAAGCCTGCTGTATGGTCAGGATAGAAGAACCTCAGTCAGCCGTCTGTCAGCACTGCCTTGACCGCAGGTGGGTTATGGCAGGATGGGAGGCCATTACTGTCGTTAATGTGCTGCAGTTTTCTGGTCCATTGCAGCGCGGCCTTCTTGATGTGCAGGAAGGGTGTGCTGTGTGTAGGAAATGTCAATGACGATTAGCATGAGAAGAGAGAAGGGCAGGTCACTCGGTGCATATTCAGCAGCTCGACCGGCTGAGCAGCATTAATAATAAAACAACACAGCGAAGGCTCGCTGGCCGCTCCAGATCCATTACAAATCAATTGCAGCTCCTTACTCGTGTGAGGGTGTGTGAAATATGCATTCTGCCAACGGTGCTGAGCTCTAATTAAACAGGTCCTGTGTGGCCGGGCTTGTTTGTGTGCGTTTGGCGGTAGTGGTCCAAATCACGGATGTCAGAGAAAGCGTACTCTGAATCTTTTATTTCAAATTTCTGGCTCACCCGCTCCCCTCCATTTCCCCCTCTGTCTCTCTCTCCCTGACTCTTTCTTCTTCTCTAACCCCCGTCACCCCCCCCCCCTCCCCCGCCCCTCTGACTGTGGGGTTGTAGCAGGGAGTCTGTCTGTAGGACATTCATGTATGTGCATACTAACACAGGTGGTCTCCCCCTCCCCCCCTAAGCCAACACCAGCGTCTGCCTACCTTCCCATCCCATTTTTATAAATAACCAAGTCAGCATTGGGGTGATATTAAAGGCGAAGGAGACAGATGGCCGCTGTTGTTTACAAGTTCAGCTAAATCACAAGCCTATCAGCCATGACACCCTGAACAAAGTTGAGCGAGCGAGAGAAGGGCCGGGTAACGGATACTTGCGAGGCATCTGTAATAAACGCGTAGTAAGATCGTTCATCACTGCCCCTGTAGATCATATCTGCAGTCGGGGGTCATTAGCGCGAGGATCAAGACTGCACTGAGATTAATGTTCCTTCGCCCGTTTTACATACTGAACTGACTCAGAGAGCCTGTGCTGCTCCTTAGACACCGTCGAGGTGAGGTGGAGTCAATGCAGCCACTGATGGAGCAGCAACATGCACATCTTCGGTCTGTGTGACTTGTGACAGTTATAGATTGTGGCTCATTTGAATGTCCACTTTGAATACTGATGTATGGCCTCCTCATTGGAATTCATTATGACTGTTTGGCACCCCAGTGGAGACATCTCTCTTAAGATGGGTGTCTATTGATGTGCATCTGAAGAACACATTGATTATACATAGCTTTTAGAGCAGAGAACTATCCTTCCTTTTCCCCAGACATCTCTGAGATCAGAAACGCACTGTCCTGTATATGGTTGGAAGCCTTGATAAACATTTTGTTTTGCTTTCACAACATTGGCGGGTGCCCTGGTGTATTATATCTTGGCCATAGCCTGAACTTACCATGAATTGATATTTGTCTGTATTCGTGTCTGTCATCCAGCTAAATCCCTGGTGCAATTGGTATTCATACACCCAGCATGATGTTTCTCTATTCTCCATCTTATTTAAATGTGTCCTGAGCAAAGCACAGCACCATGTGCACCTCTAGCTGGGAGGCTGATAACCCTCCTGTTAGAGGAAGTAATGACTACAGCTAGACACCTGGGGATCTCTACCTAGTGCAATAAGATATATTTATATATTCTTAGTGTTGCCACTGAGTCACCTGTCCTATTCCGAAGGCAATGTGATTGAATGTGCCTGTGCTGGTATTTGTTTGTCTTAAAAAGAAAGGATTTTTTTGTATGTTTGTTTCTTTCTCTATCCCCCCCCCACCTCACACACACCCACACATACACAAACACACACACTCACACACACACACTTTCAAACATGCAGACAAAGCGACCAGGGTTTTAGATCTTGTTGGCCACTCGTTGAGACTGGTCAGGGGTTTTTGCTAATATGTTTAAGTGGTTTGACACCCCCGGTTGATCCATCACCCTCCCTGACCTCGGGTGCCCCCCCTCACTGTGACCTTTGAAAAGGCCAGCTGTTCCCTTTCACAGGATGTGTCTGAAGAGGCGGGACTTCCAGACACCAATTGATTAGGGAAGCATTAATCAAGCCAAGGGATTATCCCCAACATGGAATCCGTCCCTTTCTAGAGTAAACCAATTACACTTTTTATGGGATGGGAAGGTTAACTGGCTGGACGAGCAATCCGTTTAAATCATCGCCACGCCAGTCCTAAAGAATGGAGAGGGCAGGGAAGTAGACAGGGTGTGGCCATGGGTGTCCTGGATATGAGGCCAGGGTGCGGGAGGCCATATGGATGGAGGATGCAGACGACTGGATACAGAGAATAGAGGGAAAAGCATTAACTGATATGATTGGCTATTAAAGTTAATCGAGGTGGTTTACCAATGGACGCTCTGTAGGAGGCGAGGGTGCGTGGTGCTGCCCTTGCTGCCTTGATGAAGCTGTGTTCTCCCTTCATGCAGAGCTGGTCATGCTGCAGGGGGAGGAGACCGGGGACGTGGAGGCGGGCCTGAAAGGGGCCTCGCTCTACTTTAATGGCTCTCATTGGCTTAATGGCTACGGCCCTGAACTCAGACTTAATGATCCCTCGTAGTTTTAAGGGAGTTAAATTAACCTTGTAAAGAGAAACATCCTCACATTACCACACCCCCACGACTTTATAAAGTCACTTCACCCAACTTGATACCAATTAGCTCATAAAACCTTTGATTATAACAATAGCTTTTAGTTTATGAGGTCTAATTTGTTCATTATCCCTCAGTAATATGTAGTAAGTCTTTAATCAGATATGTGGTATTCTGTTAATGGTGAAGGTGAAATTCGTATTTACATGCTTTGTTTTGATTACAGTGGATTTTTTTCTCAAAGCTTGCAATTCAGATGTTGATCCTGATCTGAAGGAAGACTGAAGCTGTAAACCAGCAGTATGTCTGAAATAAAAGCTTGTTTTGAGGTTCCGATTTTGTGCTTTCATGTTACAGTTTCAAGCTGCTCTGCTCTCCCTCTGTTTTGATGTACAATAGTGGGATTTGATATCTTCTTTAAAGGGCGAAAACTGACGTTGTACAACTCAACCCACTGGAGTCGTCCATGATTGATTATCACTTGTTTTATGAAACATGTACAATGCAGAGATCCATCATTTATTTAGTTCCATACTCCAGAATCTCTAATCTAATCTGCCTTCCCAAACGCAAACAGAATAAATAAACTCCTGGTTTTAAATCTTTCAAGACTTACTCCATTCACATGTATGCAGTTTCTTGTGAGTTTTTCCCTGTGTGTAAATGAAAAGGTGTTTCAACTGCTTTTAGAATAAGCAATATGACAGTTCTGTCTTATGCTTTATTGATCAATTGCAGCTCAGAGGAGTGGAGAGCTGCATTGAAAAGGTCAGTGAGGAGGTTATTAAGATTTGACAAATAGCAGATATCTGTATCCATGTTAGCATATCATCCAACCTAGGCTGTCCTGATGGCTTTGTCATCGCAGGAAGCGCACAGGCATGGATGTGCATAAATAAAAGTCAGAGCCATGTAGAAATGATGAAATGCCTGCAAATAAGAGCGTGTTTTTGGTCATTGTTCCTTTGTTACTGGAGTGCTATCGCAGTTCTGATGACGGCTGCTTCCATCTCAGCGTGCTGTAGAGCTGCTGTCAGCCTGTGAGTCCAGGAGGTCTGGCCGTCCTGTCCCCCTGCCCCCTCCGTCAGCACCCCCCCCCCCCCCCCCCCCACTCAACCCCAAACGCCCCCCCAACCCCAGCCCTAATGAGTCTTGTGTGTAACGAGGTCCCTATGGTTCCAGGCCCGGCCCAGCAGCCTCCTCATGTCAGCGCTGACAGCACTTTTCTATTTGTGGGAAATCCCTTGGTGGGACTTAAACATGATCTGCACTCTCTGCTGGCCCCCTGCCTGGCCCCCTGCCTGGCCCCCTGCCTGGCCCCCTGCCTGGCCCCCTGCCTTACCCCTGCCTGAAAGGGCCCCTGAATGGGTCTGGTCTGTCTGACAGATCACCTGAATTCATTCCCCTGTCAGAGGTCCTGCTCTGCCCTGCCGGGTTGTCACACCTCCATTCTCCTCATGTCTCTCCTGAGCCCGTTCATTTGTTTTTCCACATTATTTTTGAGAGGGGCGATTACATTTTCTTTTTGAGAAGGAGTTTGTAGAGACATGGGCAAACACAGGTGTCGGGAGCGTGGGGGAGCTATGAATACAAAGCAGAACTCTCCGTTTTATCAAAACAAAGAAGTCTGTTCTGAGGGTTGCGTCTTAAATTCTACAAATGTCTTGAGCCGTCAGGCAAGCATTCTGAGTTGCCCATCAATAACCTGAAATGGCTCTGTGGATTCAGAATCCTTTTAACAGTGAGCAGCAGAAGGCTGAGATCTTCAGGGTCCCTGGGGCAATGTGTGAGTGTGGGAGGGGCAGGGGAACAGGGGGGCGGGGGCGAAAAATAAATACATGAGATCAGTGTTACATAAAGAGCAGTAAGCGATTGACAAACAGAGTCACAGCTGGGCTTCGACGAACAGCCGCGACTCAGAAAAGACAAGGCCAGTGACCTTGACTGGGTCGGCTTGACTGTGTGTGTGTGTGTGTGTCTCATCTGCATCTATGACCTCAGGGAGTGCTGCTGACTTGGTGTTTATGTGTGTCTGCGTCGTGGTGTTGGTGTGTGTATGCCTCGTGGCTGCTGTGCTGCAGGTTCTTTGTCCCTCCAGACACCACAGGTAGAGCTTGTCTTCACTTGTCACTTGTCTAGACTTCACACAGATAACATCAGCTTAATACTGACTGGAGTGTCTGAAGGAGGTATTGATATTTTAGGGACCTTTATCCTCCTAAGAAATGTGGTCCTTACCAGAGAGATGCCAGGCAGTGACACTATCACAATAGGTGACTGTCACTAGTTTTAATACTGATAAAAGAAAACGTTTTTAGAATAAGTCCTTAACACTTTGGTACCATTGATGATAAGTACTGTTTTGAAGCCAATGCATGGGTCAATATATTGAAGTTCATGTAAAAGGAATTTTTGTTGCCTTATTAGAATTTAACTGTGGAAGAAAATTTAACGGTTACATGGGCACTCCAAGATTGGCTTAGACCTATAGGAAAGTATGGGTGATGGACCAGAATGTTTTCATAGTTATAATAGGCAAGCCTCTTTGACTTAGACGTTTCCTAACAGTGTCACCCACAGATTTCAAAAAGACAGTTCATAACTATATATATTCATTTATTTTCAAGAGCTGTCTTCCCAATTATTGCTGCCACTTCAAATTGCCTGTGGATTTAAGAGGAAATCATGATTGACATGAGAAGTGCTTCAGGGGGTAGCAGTGTCTGACTGGCTGCTAATTAAAGAGGGCAGGAGATTACTGTGTATGTGAGAGAAAATACATCTCTCTCATGTAAAAAACATCACTGTGACTTTGTGGTTATAACAGTTACAGCACATCTGACTCAAATCTCACCTTCAACCAATACCATGCTGACCTGCAACACTGAACATTCCATTGTTTGTCCGTGAAGATCCTCTATACATGTCCAGTACAGCACAGATGGGATGCAATTATAAAATATATATATTTACATAATGTATATACTATTATTATGCTGGTCCTCCTCCTCTGTGGTTTTAAGGAGATTACTACCAACTAACGAGCATAAGAAGCTGGAGAGAGGAGATGTTCTGCCAAAGCATGCCCAACCCTGTAGTCTCCTGTCCACTGGGGTGGTGGTGGTGACATGCAGAACCAGCCCACCTGTTAGGCTGCACTCTCTGAATAACTCACTGAAGCAAAGATGAACCACTTCACATCTTAGTGATCCACCCACTCCCATCATCACTCTTCATAATACCTCTACACCTCCTCTGCTAAGCAACATCAACCCCCCCTCCCCCTAAAAAAACAAACAACACACACTCAAACACACACACACACACACACACACACACTCACAAACAAACAAACACACTTCATTTAAATTCCTTGATGAAAGTGATGAGACGAGAGACTGTGACCCTCCCCCATCCTCATGACAAGAAGACGAGACAACAAACACGCACACGCACACACGTACACGCACACACACACACACACACGCACACACGCACACACACGCACACACACGCACACACACGCACGCACACACACGCACACACACGCAAACACGCACACACACACACGCACACACACAATCAGTCTTCCACGCAGCTCTGTTTAAATCACCCCCTCACCAGCAGCAACTTTACCAGATGGCTGGGAGGCCAACCACAGGCTTAATATGCTGTTTAGTTTTCATGATGTGGGTAGACTAAAGCGTGGAATGATCAATGCTATGGGTGATGAGCAGTCAATTTGTCTCCCACATTTCGCAGGGGGTAGTCCTTTCACCATGGTCGGCTTTATGGTATCATTACACTGATGCAGAGGCTTTGTTCTAATCTAGCATATTTACTTCCCCGTGATTGCCATAATTTTGGCTCCTGTCCTCCCGGCACACACACACACACTTTATTGTTGTAATTAAGTTATATATATATATATATATATATATATTGTTGATTGTGTACTTAACAGTAATCCATATTCCACTACTGGAAGCTTTTATTACTTTTAATACTTGCCATATTGATGATGTTACTTTCCATGATGCTGTTGTTTCATTATGAATGTTCTGTTTTATATTATGACCAATTTCGAGCAGGAAAGGCCCTGAGGCAACATAATGCATTTTTTATTAATTGATTACTTCTTATTTCTGGCTATTTCAATAATGGAAGCTCTGTGCTGTTATGATGTGCAAAATGTGTCACGACTAGAGAATGTTTCATGTGAGAGCTGCTGTGCTTTTGTATGTGTGTTTTGGTACATTTGAGATTTTATTCAATGCTTTTTTTTTTTGACCTTCTGCATCGGATGTGACACTTCTGCCTTGTTGACATGAATTGCAGCATTATTGATATTTTGATAGTTTGTCCCTCTGTGATGGCGCGGTGATCCGGTGGGCTGTAGCATGACGATTATGGGATGTCTATGGAGGTGGATGTGGTGTGCTGGTCACCTTGCTGAGGACATTGTTCCCGCTCTCCTCTGAGGTTCAAAGTGATTTGCATCGATTGACTCCCAGCTCTGGGCCAGGGAGCACAGCCGTAACCTCCCTGCTGCTGGACCAGGCCCAGGGGGAGCCCGGCTTAGCTGAGCCTGCACTGGGAGGGCCAATCAGGGAGAGATTTCAAAGGAGCTCCAACGCAGAAATCGGCCATGCATCGGAAATCTTTGCTGTCTGGATCTCCCTTTGGAGAAGATCCTAGCTGAGTACAGCTGTATGGAGCTCTTGTGGAGCCCTGTGTCCTACCACTGCACTATCAGTGTGCAGAGTGTTCGACTCTCACTGTGTGTGTGGGTCTTTCTTTATTATTGGTAATACTAGACTATACTTCACTAATGTATATAGTCCTTTGTGTTGTAATCCCCATCTCTGTGTTGACATACTTTGTTATTCTAACAAGGGTGATGTACAATACTGATCCCCAACATTCTGCTCTTTAAATAAGGTTTCATTCTTGGACAGTTGCCTTTCCTTTCATCAGGACAATTACCAAGCAGGGAGCTGGAAAGGACAATCCCTATTAAGAACATTGCGGTGGCCCCTTACCAAATGTCATACTGCTCATTCTGTCTATTACAAAGAGGCTTTTGCATGCCACACCGGTCATTTTCATTTCAAACCTTTTTACATGAATCTATGTAATGTTGTACATTAAGAAACAGAACAATGCAGCTGGATGTTGAGGAATGAGATTTAAATGACTGAGCCTAGTAATATCAATAATTGCTTTTTCTCCATCTATTTAAACTCGATGAAATTGTCCAGGGGCAGGATTTTCATAAAACACGATTTGATGAGCCGTCTGCGTGGTCTGTAGTTTTGTGATTGCTATCTCAGAGAAATTGAAAATATATCGGAGTAGAGGTTTAGAAAGGAGGAGAAAGTGAACAGTAAGGTGTTTTTTCCATCTAGAGGTTATTGTTCTCCAATCAGCTTCTGAGAATAGGTTGCCTCTGGCTAAGTGGTTATGGAATTTGAGGAGCCCTAGCCCCTAAGCCCCTCCCCCTGCCAGGGGATTTAAACAGCATCAATAAAGAAGAGGGTTGAAATGTTCAGCTCACAGGCAGGAGAGGTAACTACTAGCATTTCAGGTAGGAGAGACTAGCTCTAGTCCTTTCACACTGCACAACACTTAACAACACCACACATCTGAACCACCTTGCATTCTCTTGTATTATTTTGTTCAGTTTGATCTTTTTTTGTTCCTCATCTCTCTTCCTCTCTTCTTTTAACTCTGATATTCCCCTCTGAAAATGTTCCGTACTTTGTCCAAACCACCCTACATATAACCTTTCCACCATCTGGCCGACACTCCAGCCCTTAAATGTCAGTGTTGGATCTGTCTCTCTCTGCGACGCCTGACAATCCTGTCAGCTCTTGATGTACCAGACACCTCTCATCTTCATTTGGGGCGATTTGGGCATGGTTTACCAGAGCAGCTCAGTCCTCTAGTGTGTAGCAGAGAAGTGTCTGAGGAGTAGAGGGTGGGTGAGTTGGGGGGGCAGGGCCAGATGATGCCCCATCTGGACAGACGCAGATCCAGCCAACTCTCAACCCCAGTGGCTGGAGATGCTCCCCACTCATCAGCAGCCATCAAAGGGTGCCTGCCCACTATCCCACCCCTGCACAGCGGGCCGCCCCTTCTCCCAGCTCCCGGTCCCTGCTCCCCCAGCCTCATTACCGACAAAGAGAGACACAGCCAGAGAGCCCCTCATCCACTCAGCCTCCACCAAGACTCAGGCAAACGTTTATTTCACATTGACTGAATACTAGAAAATTAGAGTAAGCATGGGTAAAATGTCAGTATAGACACTGCTGCAGCCCTACAGCTGCTATAGAGGGAGATCGATATCTCGAGCTGAGGAAAGTGCTGGCAAAGCCAGGTGTGTAGTTTCACTGTCTCGGCTAAGTCGTTAGGATGCAGAGGGCGTCCGCACAGCTCAGTCTCCGACAGTCTCTTCCTTTCCTCGTGTTTAATCACCAGGAGGGGAGTTAAGTTGCGAGGTTACCCTGATTCAAGGATCTGTCACTGGGTGTAAAAAGTACTCAAGCACTCAACCTTGTTGAAATCCCTTGTGTAGGTGGAAGGTTTGACTTCTTACTGGCTTAGCATCTTTATGAGAAAATCCCAAAGATTTTCTGTTTTACCAAACCTTGGCCCACGTACAGTGTCAGTTTTCGGTGTGTGTTTCTTCGGCTGTTTTCAGCCAAACTAATACATCACATCAGACAATGCAGTCGGCACAGTCATTCTACACCCCAACAGTTATTCTTGGATTCCTGCTGCTTTCTTGTTAAGGTCTAGAAACTCTACCACTACTCTACACGTGAACTCTGACCCTTTCTTTGTTCCCTCTTCTGCTCATGCTACCCCTGCTAGCAAGCAGACAGGAAGTGTTTTTGTCTTTCCCTTCTGACTCTCTTACTCAGGACATGTGAGAAGGAGGGTTTCACATTTTTGTCTTTGTTTGGGGGGATGAAAAATAGAAATGCACTTCAGGCCAAATAGGAGTGGTGTGACCTACGCGAGCTTGCATCCACGCTTTCATCTTCCTCCTGAAACGCTATGCTGAAACATCCATTCTCTTCCCAGCCCCACACACCAACCACTGTGAGATTGCTACTCTTTGCTGTGTTTCAAAATGCTTTCATATATTCTTCTCCATATGAACCATATTATTTCACCTCAGTATTTAATAATAGTATTTAGCTTACATACTGTATTTCACAATTGCTAAATGTCTTATTTATTGTCCATTCTTCTAGAGTGTGACTTTGTCATTGTCTCTTGGCTAGTTATATCGCCATATTTCCTTTAGTCAAATCTCAGACCAATAGTTTGTGTTTTATTTAGTGGCTGGAGAAAAAATATTCTGGTTGAATGGAGTCATTAACATCCATCACATCTAAACTGCACAACTCAGTGTTTTTCTGAACACCCATTGACTTTGAACCTCCCGTTCCTACCCCACGGTAATTCATCTATCATTCTGTATAAAACAGAATATTTATTGTATACACTGTACATTTAACTATTTAATGATTGAACACAACCCATTGTTACTATATAAAGCTGACGAAGCCTGCCTTGTTCACCTCGGTAATGGATTGTCTTCCACCACAGATTCAATATCTCTGCCACTGCCTGTATACCTCAGGGGAAAGCCCTATCTCTGTGATATGTATATCACTATGTTGTGCATTCTACACAGTGTGCTTCCAAAAACCCATGCATTGGATTGAAACCAGGCCGGCACCCTGAACAAAACCTTATACAGTAAGAGATGCCGGCTTGGAACAGGAGGCCTAATACATCTTGTGTTGTTCACTCACAGCACCACCAACCAGGTGACTGTCACCTTTTATCGCCTGACCTCCTGGTCTTGTAATTTAGCCCCCCTGCATTCCCATGACATAGAGGGATGCCTGGTGTTGTTCCTCTCTATGGTTCTGCCTCAGTGGAGACCATTACAACCCCAGTGCCAGCTGTGCTCCCTGGAGGCAGAGCAGATAGGGGTGTCAGCTGTGGTTACAGGAGGAGTAGCACAGTGGGGGGGGGGGGGGGGGGGGTGGTGTGGCCGGTCTCATTCTCCATGTGCTAGACTGTATCTCTGTCACTATCAGTCACTTAGAGGACAGAAACAAGCTGTTTAGCAGCAGAAGAGACGGTGACACCGGGTGAACCCCTTTAGATGGAGTTAAGAAGCGTTGGGTATAAGAGAACATTCCGCCAGATGTATTCTTGAGATACAGGGTTTACCTCCCGTACTGTATGTAACTAAGGCAACTCACAAGCTTTAACCTTTTAGATACAGTACACTCTAACATGCCAGAGGAGAATGGCCTTGAGGTGCTGTTCTCATCTCCCAGCCTCGATCAACCGTCTTCAATCAAAGGTTAATTCATTTCCAGATTAGAGTGTGGAGCTGTAATTAGATTTCCTGTGAGGGAATTTAAACCTGACTTTAGCCACGGTAGCATGGCATGGCGAAGGCATTGTGTCTTTGAGTGCTGATAGGCACGAAGGACGCCTTGGTTCCTAGGAAAGCTGGCGGTGGGCTGGAGGTTGTTTGGTGAAATTAATATTGATTCTGAAGGGGGAGAGAGGGGTAAAGGGGGGGGGGCTGTCTGGTGATAAACTTGGCCTGCTTAAGTTGACAATCAATACAGATTTCAACCCTTCCTTTGAAAATAAGCATCAATTACCTCTAACATAGCAGAGCTTCAGCTGGTAATTACAGCTAACCCAACAGGTCAGTGGGTGGACCCACTGTGGCTTCAACTTGACAGCAAGCAATTCAGCATTCTCAAAGACCCCAGTCCACACTCTCATCACAGAAAACACACATACTATCACACTCCGTTTCCTTCAGTCAACAATATTATCTCGATGAGGAGAGGTTGCTTGGTGAAACCTGTTGTTGTGCGTGTGTGAGTCTTGTGGGGTGCATTGCAGATGAAGTTAGACCATCTTGTGATGAGGTCACAGTAGATGTTCTGCCTGTTTCTGCCTCATGTCCTCTGTTGACATCATAGAACACCGTCAGCTTCAATTGTCCTGAATTTTGTGATGTTTAACAGCATTTTGGGTAATCCACTGTGCTTGTATAAAACATTCTAAGACTACTGAATCATTGGTACAGTACCAGTCAAAAGTTTGGACACATTTTCAAAAGTTTTGACTGGTACTGTATGTGATGAGTAGGTCAATGATGTTCCACTGGAGCTGTGAAAGAATAGTCTGGTGACCTCCAAGACTGTATGCTATTTATTTAACAAATCCAATTAGTCCACCGGAATTCAAACAAAAGTGATCTAGGATTAACATGAGTTTCTTTTGTTAACAAGCAGACTTAATCTTTTGTTCTGTGGTCGTGCCACACAATTGATTCCTCACGCCTTTGCTTTCTGCAATTATGCGTTGCCGACGCCGTGATATAGATTTGCTGTTTATTGAGACTTGTCTCAGTATGAATATCACAGCCTCTCTCCACTGAATGTATTACACTGCTAATCTGCAGAAATAGATAGGGAATATGCTTGATTCGCAGTAGTAGGAAATAGCAATCTGTTCTGTGTTTATTCAAAGGAGCATAAAGTTTAGAAGCTATTCCAAGTTTAGACCCTCTGGCAATGTGGTGCTCTCTCAACAGAAGGCAGATTTTCTTTTAATCTTAAACACTTTGTAGTCTCTGTTTAGTAACACTTACTGAGATCAATAACTTCTCTATTGAGTCAAAAATTAGTTTTGCCGTATACGGTTCAGCACTAACAAATAAAAAGGAAAACATATTTATTTATCCAGTCTCAACAATCATTTCCCTTAGTTTAAATATTTCCCAGGCTCAAAGATGGTGTGATGTTCTCTAAATCAGAACTTCCTATATCATCTGAAATGGCAAATATGTTACCAATTACAAACAAGTGCACTATGTGCAGTCTGTGTTTTTATGCAGTCAACTTTAACCTTCGGTTGCAAGGGTGTAGAGAGGGCCCCAGTGGCTGATTGGGCTCTTCAAAGCCATTAGCTTAGGTTATGGTCTAATTGTGTGCTATCAACACTGGGTTTCTAAGCCATGAATGAACATTTCAACATAGGATGTAGCCTTTTTGCTTCTACAAGCACCTGCAGTGTTCCAGTAAAATATTCTGAAGTGAACTAATTTGGCTTTTTGACTAGAACATGAACATAGTTATTCAGATAAGAACATAATGAACTGTTCAATTAATTCTGACAAGTCTATGAAATGGGTAAATTGTTTTTCTTGTTACAATGGATAGGAATTTAAATTGACACTTGGACAGCTGGGGAGCCAGTCCCAAACCAGATGAAGTGATAGTATTACGTTGGAGTAACATTATTTCCTGTGAAACTCTCCAGTAGTAGCCAGCTGGGCTTTAATCGTCGAACTGCTGTTGCCACAGTAACCAGAGAAAAACTACTGCACTCCGACTGTATCAGGAGAACCTGAAAATTGTCCACTCACACTTACAAAAACATAGTACTGTTTATAGATTAAGATATTTTAGATGGAATGTGTGATATATTCAGTAAGGGAGATATGTTCATGGAGAGAGAATCAGACAGAACGAGGGAGGGAGGGAGGGAGGGAGGGAGAGAAAAATAGGCAGAGGGTAAGAGAAGAGGAGTTAGATTGAAAGATAGAAGCCAAGTGAAGCCATGAAAGAGCAGGCAGCACTGTGAGCAGCCTGCTCCTCCTCCACTGCTTCTCTGACTGGTTCTTTTTGGAGTGCCTGCCTGCCTGCCTGCCTGTCTGCCTGTCAGCCTGCATGTCTGTCTGTCTGTCTACCCACCTACACCCCCCCCCCCCCCCCTTCCTTCAGTCTCACATCCATTCAGCCAATGTACCACATCTTCTCCTCCTCATCGATCCGCCAGGAACCGTTCTCCACAACTTTTTGCTGCGTAAGAAAAGATCTCCAATAACGTAGGACAGGGCCTTGTGTCATTTACATTGATGATCCCGTCGGCCCTGTTTTATTCATGTTTTTGTGAGTGTGTCTGTGTGTGTCCATAACTCGTGCGTCTAATGTTAGTTTTTTAAGACCAGTCTCAGCTGACTGTGAATAGTTAGTGTGACCTTGTGTGTGTAACCTGGCAGTGTGTAAGGTCATGATGAGATTGGTGTCGGGTGCTAGGGGGGTGCTTATTATAAATCCAGTAATGTGTGTACGCACATCTAAGTCCTCCCCACACCTTCCCTGGAGAGACGCAGGTAGGAGGCATCTTCTAAATGAAAAAAAAAACAAGGCGACGAGCGATGAATGTCTTAAACATGCGCGAGTCCAGCGCTCTACTCACGGCCATTGTTATTTCCCCCTCCCATGTAAAGCCAATGATCTCCTGTCTGAAGGAAACATGCGGGAAATACAAATGCAAATCCTCTGCCTCAGTGTGATTCCACTGGGGAGAGTCCCGAGCTGTCAATCACTGCCCCCCAATAGCGTGGAAAGGAAGATAGAGAGAGAGATAGAGGGAACGAAAGGGAAGGTGCAGCAGAGGGGAGATGGATGGGGGGCAGGGCTCTGGCATGTAGCGGCGTGTGTTTGTATGTGTGACCCGTGAGCGCAGGGATTGTTTGAGCCCAACCTTTGTGTTGTTTGTGTGTGTGTGTGTGTGTGTGTTCACCGTGCCAGAATTGAATGCTATTGGAATTGGTCCACCTGGGACCCCAGTCCATCCTTCACTCAGGTGTTCTATGAATGTGATTTCTCTCTCTGCCAAGACGATCCCAGTGAAGATGAGGCCGGGTCCACCATGGCTGTTTGGGGAGATGGAGAGATGAGAGCGATTGAGGGAAAAAGGGAACAGGGGAGGTATACCAATAGCAGGGGAGCCAGGTTTGTATTTGCTGAAGCTTAACGTAAACAGTAAGCTTCATGATGGGAATGCTTCATGACACAGACACGCAGCTCTGATGAGGTTCATTACGTACTTCCATGGCAATCTGAATAAACAATATTATATCTTTACAGTGAAGGATTGAATGCAGCATTCTGACATGGAATGCAAGAAGCGAAGAATATATGGAGAGAAAGAGAGAGAGAGAGGCAGAGAGACACCTAAATGAGAAGTGTGGATACCTCAGTGGTCTTCTTTGGGGCATGTGGGACGACGTGAAAGGGGGTGAGGAGTGGAGAAAACGAGTGAAATAGGAGTCTAGATGAGATTCACAGGGGTCACAACCTGCCTCCCCACATTCTCTCCCCCGGTGTATTCACATCCAGCTCTCTCTCGCTCCCTCTCCCTCTCTCTCTCTCTCTCTCTCTCCCTCTCCCTCTCCCTCTCCCTCTCCCTCTCCCTCTCCCTCTCCCTCTCCCTCTCTCTCTCTCTCTCTCTCTCTCTCTCTCTCTCTCTCTCTCTCTCTCTCTCTCTCTCTCTCTCTCTCTCTCTCTCTCTCTCTCTCTCTCTCTCTCTCTCTCTCTCTCTCTCTCTCTCTCTCTCTCTCTCTCTCTCTCTCTCTCTCTCTCTCTCTCTCTCTCTCTCTCTCTCTCTCTCTCTCTCTCTCTCTCTCTCTCCCTCTCTGCCATCCGGCCCCTGCCTTCCCTGCCTCCTGTGACCTCCACTTTCCATAGGGAGCGACTGAGGGGGAAAATGAGAAGAAAGAATAGGAGGGACGCGGAGCCCTGGGAGCCGTGTGCGTGTGTGTCTGGAATGTGAATCGGCTGTTGGAGGAGGGGTGGGTGAACGTGTCGGAGGGTGGCTGAGTTGGAGATGTTTTGCGCAATGAGTGCAAATGTGCCCATTCATTATTTTTTACAGGCTTTATTTGCTCATTAAACCCCGGCGTGCCAGTCCGTCAGTCAGGCTCCTTGCTCTCTCCTGTGCCTTTTGCAACTGTGGGCTTGTCTCTGTCTGTGTGTGTGCTTGTTTCAATCGATGACACTTTGAGCCCATACGTTCTGTCTTGTCAAACGTATTGGTATTAACAGGCTGTGGACTATGAGTGGCCAGACAGCTCTCATTGCCTCTAATAGGCATCTGTGTCAGCATACAGTGTTCTATGTCTGGAGGCAGTGGGCTTACAACTGACCTTTACATACACACAGCTCCAGGCCACAGGCATTATAGATTTCTAGTCCCTCCGCCAAATATAATTAGATCACTCTTGTAATGTGATTAATGGGTTAATGTCAACCCATGAAGGATAACAAATTATATGTTTCAGATTTGTGGGAATCATTTGAACATGCACTCTTACAAATGCTAACATTCTGTATAGATTGTTGGCTTGGCTAGTGGGTCGACCATAGGTCTGCTGCAAAGCCAGGTGTGATCTGTCTCAGGTTCATTCAAGTGGAAAGTGAATCTGTGGATTTCAGACACTGAACATAATCTATAACTAAGATCTACCAGACCTTTTTTCATGCCACTGTCCTACGATGAGTGTCAGCAATACCTTCAGTAGAGTTTCATTAGAATAGATCTAGAAGTTGCTGCAGTGTTTAGTGAAGAGACATCTCGTCAGAGCTGCCAAAGCCTTCGTTGATCCTAGAAGGAACGATTAAGAAAAGAAGCCCAGCCTGTAATGTGGCGCTCGGAGGAGCTCCAGTTAGAGAACACCTTCCCCTAACTCGCACTCCAGCTGCGTCCAACTCCACACATAATCTGGCGGTGCCGTCGACCGCTTACCGAAAAAGGTTTCGACAAAATTCTGGACGTTAATCCACACTGCCTATCGGGGACGATGGTTTGAGACACTCGTGGAATGAATTCCAACTCTCTGCTGCAATCCGGTGTGCTGAGAGTGGTTCTGCTCAAGCCGGATGCTTGTTCCCCTGGCTGGGTGCAACGTGGCTGTGTCTGTGACTGGCTGAGTTTACATAGAGAGGCCATGGAGCAGAGGATGTAATTAGCGGTATTTACCGCTGCTGGTGCTGGACCTGCAGCATGGTATGGCGGTTTGACACCTCAGTTGTGGCAGAGCTTGTACATAGCCTTCTCTGCAGTGTGTGTATCCACCTGAATGTGTGTGTGATTGTGTGTGTGACTGTATGAGTGGGACATGAAGACAGTTACATATGCAGTGTTGGATTAAGGATGTTATACTACGTCCACAATTGTTTTTATTAATGTTCCGGGAGTACAACGGCACTTAAGAATGCTTGGCTGGACCTGATGTTAGTTTCCTCCAGGATCACAATGACTCTTATTGAGAGACTTGTTGCTCTTGTAGGTTAGTTATAACAAAGTTAACTCTTGTACTCGCTGTGAAATATTTTACTGTTGATTGTTCTTATACAGGTACAGTCTTGCACTTTTTGAGGTTCATGTTGTTTTAATTTGTAACTTGTATAACTGCATGCTCTTATGGGTCTTCCCTTTGGCAATTGTTTAGTTTTTCACAATGTACTGTATGCTTCATGTTTTGGCTGCTTGCAGTGTCTGGGACTACCTCGTTGTTATGATCAGTGACCTATGCTCTTTTGTAAAGCTTTCTCTTGGAAGTCGCTTTGGATAAAAGCTAAATGCTTACATGTAAATGTATCATACGTTTAGTATAAACGTTGGTGAAACGGTTTGGTATTTGAGGGGAGAAAAAAATGTATCTGCCTTCATGAAAATGTGCTTTGTGTAAATACTGTGATAATACTCTGAACAAGTGTTTTGTGTAAATACCCTAATCACAAGGTAGACTAGCTGAGCCTCCAGCCCATTCAGAAGGTACCAGTGGGGCTTTGGTGGCATGAGGAGTTATTGAATCCAGCCAGGGAGAAAGAAGCAAAAGAGAGAGAGAAACGAAGAGGAAGGGAGAGAGAGAGACAGAGACAGAGAGAGAAAGAGAGAGAGACAGAGAGTGAGAGGGGGAGAGGGGGAGAGATTGAGCACCGTCTGAACAGGGATCAATGTGGCAGCGGTCAGGAAACGCCCCAGCTGTGATTAGACTGCAGTTTGCAGGGGGGTCCTTCAGAAGCCTGCTCTCTGGAGGCTGCCATGATGTCCAGCACAAAGCCCAGGCTCCCCTGCAGGAGCACCACGGTGTAAGCAGCACAAAGACCCACCGCTCTGACACTCAGCATGGAAGAGTTTTGTCAGAACTGGGATGACTCAATGATCTTATTTTGACCAAATTAAAATTCAGCTTTGACAATCGTATTGTGCTTGAAATGTGTTTTGAGTCTAGTTGGAAAGGCCAGTGCAATCAAATGACCACAGAAAACACCAAACATTTAAATGATTTTGACTTTAGGCTGGGTGTGATTAGTCATAATCAATATTGTGACTGAAGAGCTGATATGATGTGTTACTTTGAAGCAGGTGCGTTTTCAGATAAGCCCCCTAGGTTCTGGAAAATTCATTGAGACAGCCTTTTTATTCTTGTTATGTAACCAACGTATATTTCCAGGTCTGCTGTAATGAGAAGACAGAGAATGATTAAACAAGAAAAAGAGACTTGCATTCTGATATTACCATATAAATGACTAGCAATATACCAGGGAATACATGATCAATATGTGTGTGATCATGTGTTGATAAGAAGACTGAAACAAGCAGAGATATATTTTGTACGCTGGTATGGAAGAGCACAGGCGTTTTTTGGTGTGTTCGTTTATATTCCTAAACAGTAGCATGAACTAGGTTGTGTATGTTTTTTTAGCGGAAAAACAACAGAGGCCAAAGCAGTTACTGCAGTAACTGTCATCTTTCTGTGTGATCTGTGACTTCGCTGGATTGGCTGGTGCTGTTTGTCATCTTGAGAGGCACTTTCTACAGTGTGATTGGATAACCTTCCTTTTGCTGCCTTTGGGTAAAAACGTAATGCATGTTTATAGGGACTGATCCACTGCTGGGCTCTGTAGAACACCAAATTCTTTATATAGACAGGAATTATGTCTCGGAGCTTGTCAAATGTTACACTGACCCATTAAATATGAACAAAGAGGTTAATTTGCGTTGGAATAAACAGACCTCCCAATATGAATTGGGAAACATATTGCAGATATTATAATTTCTCTGACGGTATATATTGACATGTACATTACATAGTAAAGCATTGGATGCGTATTCAATGTTTGAAATACTGTGGCCAAGTTTGAATAGTTTAGCTTGTTCAGCTATTGTAGGAGTGACAATGCTATGTCATGTCACAGTGTATGTATGTTCTTTGTGGTTACTTCTCCGACAACAAGGCAATACATTTCCATTTTTGTTGAGTAAAACGGGGATGAAGGTCTCTTTTTTTCTACTGGATATCCATTCTCACAAACTATCCAATTAGTCCAGCTTCTGGTCCCCTTATGCAGAGTGAATAGGTTTAGCTGCTTTCTTGGGAACACTGCTGTGATTAAATATTCCTCTCCCTTGCTAGTGAAGAGACTGCTTAGCACTTAAAATACAAACAGAGAGGATTAGGGATAGGATTATGATGTTTGGGGGATGTTTTTAAAGGCATGCTTAAAAACATTGTGATGACCATCATGAAGTTGGAAAAGTCAGTCATACTGAGTATTCGGAGATCCTTGGTACGCTTCATTGAATGTTATCAGCAGTGCTGCATTTAATTTAGCTTCAACACCCAGTAGATTTACCATAATAATTACAATAACTCTGAGCTAGGAGAGCGAAAACAAACATCTTTCTATTGAAGTAAAATGTTTTTAATAACACTTTGTGCCTTTCCTGCTCAGGGTATTTATTGACTGTTGATTAGAAGACAATAGGGTGCAGCTCAATTTACTTCTAATTAGGGTTTTAATGTGTGTTATTAAATACATTACCATGTCCCAATTAGAAACCGCTGGGCCCATACATCATTTTAATTGATAACCACCTCAGGACACATGGGGTCCATACAGTATCAGTATTCCCAAAATGATCTTTGCTGCCAGAACTGGGAGACTGGGCTAATGCCATTTTATACGAAACTCTCTCATCGGTTTGTTAACGTGTATGTGTGTTGTGGTGTTGTATTTGAGTGAGAGAATTAGTTTACATACAAGGTGGTTTAGGTCTGTGTGTATGTACATGTATGTGTGGGCCAGAGACCATCGCAGTGTGCGTGCATGCGAGCATGCATGGAATTATTTGTGTGTGTGTGTGTGTGTGTGTGTGTTATTTCATGTGAGCTTGGGGACTATAGAGGAACAGTGGTGTGACTCTTCATTACATGAGCAGCACCTCTCCCCTGATGGTTGTTCTCTCTGTTTACTGAATGGTGGAATATTATTGGATGCATATGGCATGCTCTTCATGGAAGCACATTTACATGCCATAAATGAGTGGAGGTTGGATACTGCATGTGTTTGGTTGCAGTGTTATGCTGCAGACAAGAAATTGTACATCCCCCATGTTTAACTGGCTTTTGGTTTTGCCTGATAACATGTGGAATGGTTTCCTTCTAGTCTCGGAACCCAGGACATGTGATTTAAAATGCATTGATCCAGTGCAATCCAAATATATAACAAAAGACCCGTAACATTGATTTGGGACTCATCAATGACCATCGATATCAAGGGGGCTTGTCCTGTGTGCTGCGCTTCACCAGATTTGGGAGGATGGATTTTTGATGGAGAGCTACTTTTGAGTGCAGCAACCCTCAAAGGCAACACTCAGCACAAGGGGAGGGAGGGCAGGAGCAGGCAGACCTGCCGAGGATTTAGAAGCCGAGGATAACAAAGTAGGGATTATGTAAGATGTATAAATGAAAGAAGAAAAAAAATGAGAGTGCTCCAAAAAGCCGTTTGCACCCTTGGCCCTGTCAGCCAAGCTTGATTGCGTCGTCTGTTCGTCAGGGTCGCAGAAGATAAAGTGAGCGCCGATCAATAACGGGTTCTTATCCTCACCCTTTATCTGCTCTTTATCAAAGGGCAAAAGCTTCTATTCGTGTGTGATTCTGCCACAGATAACCACCTGTTCAGCCCCTGCCAAGTCCCATCTCATCCCCCTGTCTGCTGTCCACCCCATGTCCAGGATTGGCTTCACCTGACGAGCCTTCAACACCACGCTGGGTGGTTGTGTTGCCCTGAGCAAGGGAAGGTTGTGAGAATGCAAATGGGAGGCAGCTGAAAGTAGCCTGGTTATTTACGTAGAGGATCAGGGGGAGATAGAGTCAACATTGGTTTCTTATTGGAAAAGACAGAGGAACAAGCAGCGTCAGAGCCATCCCAGATAAAGGGATAGATAGAGAGAGAGGGAGTGTTATTATGGACACTAGATGGAATGGTCTGCAGAACCGCTGATTGCTAATGTATTCTTGTTTAAAAGTCTAACCAAATGGCCTCATTAGCCCGTTTTAATGTTTAAACTCCCGAAAGAGCAGGGAGAAACAACCTCCATTAGGAGAAGAGTGCTGGTGGCAAACTCTCCTGTTGCCATGTTCATTACGTCGTATTTACTTAACAAGCTGTGCATTTTTCGGTTGTCATAATGATCACCCCCCCCCACACACACACACCTTCCTCTTTATCCCCCTAAACCACCCCCACCCCCCACCTCCCACCCTCTCCACCCCCCTGCCCCCACCTTCTCCGCCGGAGCTCCTGTTAGTATGCGTGAGACCGCCTGCACCCCTCCTCTCTCTGTTTTAAGTGAGGGATGTGTGTGGAGTTCTGGTGACCTTCACATTGGAGTTGACATGGCACTGCTGTTGAACTCAAGGTTGGGTTTGCTCAGGGGAGCAGTTTGTGATCAGGTTTCATAATGGGCCCGTCTTAGAGAAATGTCTTCTCAGGATGCAAGTGATGCATGGGTAGCAAGTAAGCTGAGAGACAGCTGTGGTCATATCCCCTCAAATCTGCTCTTGAGAAGGTAGCTTATCACTGATCATCATCAGAATACTCTGTTTATGACGTATGCTCAGAAACCCCTGTAGTCAAGCATAAGCAGGCAGACTCATACGGTGTGTTTGTGCAACCTGTGGCCAAGTGTGAGACTTTGATTGAAACCTCTCCTTCTAGCACCTGGGATAGCAGTCCCACAGAGGCTTATTGACGATCAGTTAAACACTTATATTCTCCTGCTTGTCCTCTGCCAGATCGATATCTGGAGACTGTCTGGGGACAACGTCTGGGGTCTGAACTCCCCAAGGACCAGTCCCTGGGACCATCTCCCCCTCTCTCTCTTTCAAATTCAGATAGCTTTATTGAATTTCTCTTGTAAACATTGCCAAAGCAACGTGAGAGAAATTTAACAAATGAGAACATTATTTCAAAACATACCAGGTAGTGAAAAAGGCAAACTGATATATCTTGCAATTACAATAATGCTACTGTTCTGACACACTCATCACCCCCTCCTCAGGTATGTGGAGACCATACCTGTGATCCCACATACCATCCTCTGCTCCTGACATGGGATATACCTTGTGTAGGAAAACCATCTTCCTATGTCAAATGTGGATTTTTCTCCCCAGAAATATCACATTGCTCTATTTATCTCAATATCTCTCAGTGCTATGAAACATGGATGTTTTTCTCTCTAAGGAAAAAAAAAGACTTAATTGAAAGTGAGAATAAATGTTTTAACAGCTAAGCCGTCCTGTGAGATGTACTTGATCATATCTTCAGCTTGTCCTCGGGGGATGTGAAGGAACCCGGCCCTGTACAGCCAGGTTCAAATAGCACATTAATCTGTTCTCACCACTGCTGTCTAACTCTCTCTCGCTCATGAGCTTCTGCTCTGATGGCTTCTGAAATGGAGACAGGGGCCCCAACTATGGTACATTCCATCTAAGCTGGGGCCTCGAGCTAAAAGGAGAAAGGGCTCCTGCTCTAGATTGCTAATGCCCTCGGCCTGTCAAAAAAAGCACCTGCTTCTGTTTTGACGTTAATTTGGTTGGACACAGTTTATAATTTAATTCCATTGCAGAATTAACTTTCAATACAAGAAGCTATTAGCCTGTGAGATAGGGTTCGGTACAGCCACCCCAGGTGAATGGCAAGCTGCTCGCCCACACCATAGCAAGACGAGAG
The DNA here is from genome assembly GCF_054491055.1 of Hypomesus nipponensis. Lineage (NCBI taxonomy): Eukaryota > Metazoa > Chordata > Actinopteri > Osmeriformes > Osmeridae > Hypomesus > Hypomesus nipponensis. The sequence continues at coordinate 13,541,431 of NC_140375.1, read as the reverse complement.
CTATAGATTTCAGCAGTTTGGAAAACGGAAGTGAAACCCCAGTCCGAAGTGGGAGTTGTCTGAGATCAGAACACATGGTGCAGCATAATGGATATCCTCTCCTCAGATAGAGCATGCTCTATTGTTCTAATGAAACGCAGAATCAAAACCACCCCCTGTACAATTGTGCTCTGACTTGTAAGCAGCTTATTATCTCGGAGGTAGGTGTGTGTGTGTGTGTGTGCTGTGAGCGGGCCACTGTCCTGCTGAGTCTGTTTGAAGGGCTTACGTCTGTGAAATGATATTTCTGTCTATACTGCATGTGTTTAGCAGACAGTACAGGCATGTCACTGCACAAGACTCCTGTATATCAACAGAATTATTGCTGCTCAGACAATCCTGATCTAACGTATGCTGTTAATCACTGGTCTTCAAACCAGCAGGGTTCAGTGGTCAGACTCACTGTGTGTCATGCCTTGTCTTTGTTTGTGTTATGATCTAAGTCCTTTTAGGCTGATCAATAAAGAAATGATTGAACCTCTCTGAAGCTTGTTGTATGATGCGCTGTGAGTTGGTCGATTTTGGCATGTGTCTTGTGATGTGCTGTGAGTTGGTGGGGCTCAGTGTGTGTGTGTGTGTGTGTGTGTGTGTGTGTGTGTGTGTGTGTGTTGTGCTGTAGGTTGGTGGGGCTCGGTGTGTGTGTTGTGCTGTAGTTTGGTGGGGCTCGGTGTGTGGGTGTGTGTGTTGTGATGAGCGGTGAGGCGGTGAGGTTTGGACCTGGGATCGTTGAGTCGTGTACTGTGGGGGTTGGAGGGCTGTGAAGTGATCTCAGAGTGGTGTTCCTGTGCCCCTTCAAATGCAATCACTGGCTGGGTGGGATTCACTGGAGCCTGCCGAGAGGTGAAACAACAGTCTTATAGTCATAGTGGGACAAGCAATTAGAAATGTTGGTGCTGGTGATGGGAGTCTGAAAGTGTAGCGCTGGCTCTGAGGCCCCTTGTTGTGTCAGATAATCATGTTAGCTGGAGGACTGGGGTATGGGGCTAACTGTGTAGGCAGCTCCTACACTGCTGCCTGAGAGCAATGAGAGAGACCACCACAAGCTGAGATTATACACAGAACAGCTCCGCTCAGAGAGAGAGGTGGAGAGGGACAGAGGCGGAGAGGGAGAGAGGCGGAGAGGGAGAGAGGCGGAGAGGGAGAGAGGATGGAGAGGGAGAGAGGCGGAGAGGGAGAGTCGGAGAGGGAGAGAGGCGGAGAGGGAGAGAGGATGGAGAGGGAGAGAGGCGGAGAGGGAGAGAGGCAGAGAGGATGGAGAGGGAGAGAGGCGGAGAGGGAGAGAGGATGGAGAGGGAGAGAGGCGGAGAGGGAGAGAGGCAGAGAGGCGGAGAGGGAGAGAGGATGGAGAGGGAGAGAGGCGGAGAGGGAGAGAGGCAGAGAGGCGGAGAGGGAGAGAGGATGGAAGGATCAGAACACCAGGTAGATGGACACCTCTGACTCACATTTCATCTTTTTATCCCAACGGGCCTCAAGCCACAAGGCCCTCAAATAGCCCCTTGTTCACTGAGGTGTGTGTCCTTTCTTAGCACTGGGGGAGCAGTGAAGGACAGGACTGAGGAAGGAGAGCTGTTAAGGAACCGCATCAAACACACCGAACTGACTCTTAAAGGTTAGCACTGCTTATTGTCCTCTATCAGGCATGGATATTTTATGTTGACTTTCTTGCCATAAACAATACTGAATGAGTTCAAGCCTCTTGTCTTGGAGAAAGGTCCATTCAGTGACATTGATGGGGTCCAGTTAGCAACAGTGAGAAGTTGTCCTCTCCACATGCTCTCCCACCAGCCTGCTGAGTCACAGCACTGTCACCGCAACGTCACCATAAAGCTTTTTGGTTTGATGTAACCAACACAAAATACCGATAGCAACCCTTACCTGTGAACTGTCCATGGAGTGGGGGTAAACAACTTTTGACAAAACTGTACCTACAAGGTGACTCAGCTGTCCTATTTTTCTCATCAAGGGCAAATGCACTGCACTCCAACAACACAAATTTGACAATGAATCCCGTCATAGTTTTTCATCCTTCGTGGTTAGTGTGACCCTGCATGTGTCATTGCATTCTCCATCTTCTATGATTAGCAAGTTGCAGATGTAGGCACTTGTCGTCCGGATATCAGACATGGATTCAACAGCTGACGCCTCAGTTTTCTCCTTCATCCAGACACGCCACATGAATGTAAATTGATTTGAACCTTGACTGTCTTCCCATATCAGCATCTGACTCACAGCAAGACAGAACACAACGCCACACAGGAACAAGCTACACATCCAGCTATTCATCTCAACATGTAAACGCACAACCCCACTATTAATGCCTTTTTGTTCCAGCTAGGTCACATTCCATCCCCTGCCCTATAAAGTTACAACTCTGGACGTTAATAAAGAGCATTCTAGTTGCTGTCAGTTACTTGTTTCATCCTCTCATTGCAGGTATTTGTTTTATTGGTTGGGTTCATTGTGTGTTGTACTCCTGCACGCTCATGATCCCTTTCAATACAGAGAGTCATTCATCATGTTCACCTGCTACCCAGACTGAGGGCTGGGAAATTATTATTCCACAGAACAATCTAGCTTAATTGTGATTAAATAACAAACAGCCTATGAGTTTCACCCCACCACTGGAGATAGAACTCATTCAGCATGTATTCATTGAATCAGTCGAGACATGCACATATCAACCTCTCAGTCTGCTACAACTTCATAACAAACTGCATTCTCAAGAAGAATGGCTATTTCATTGTTTTGTCGCTGTTCGTTGGAGGAGGATGAGAACGTGAAATTGAGGGCTTGGAGAGATGCTCTACGCTCCCCATGGGCATGGCCCCACTCCCACACTGGTCAGCCCAGACAGGCCTGATCCCATTCAGACACGGGCAGGTTAGCAGTGTGGGCCCTGGCTGTCTGTTCCATCAGTTTAAAATGTACACCCACAGAATGACTGACAGGAGAAGAGGGCACAATTTGATTTACCCTGATAGAAATAGATGAGTTTGTTAAAATACTGTGTGAGCAAAATTGTATCACATTGAATATACCAACAGAAGACGAGGGAAGTGGAAGGAATAATGTATGATGGACTGATCCGAGGGAATGATGGCATACATATATGCATCAACAGAATGTTTATTTTCATGGGAAAATTGAATCTTTTGTGCTTCACTTTTGAGCGGAAATGTAATCTTATAAAACAAATTCTTACATCAAACATGCATCGACATGAAATTGTGCTTACATAAGAGTTTAGTGTACACCTAGTAGGTTAGCTTTTCAACACAGTTTTATCGTTTAAAAAAATAGGCGACCTCCATGTAGCCAGTTCCAAAATAACCAGGCCTGCTTATCTGCTCACTGATATGGCCGTGTATGTTTGGGGATTTGGTATTTACGACTGGGAACAATATTTCTGTATTCGAGCGAGGTCTACATCACGTATTTATGATTCTGGACTACCGTGAATTGTCCTCCACAAATGGTTGAGTTTTTGTATATAAATAACTCATAAATGTGAAATGTTTTCAACGATAGACAAACGGCCATATAGCCTATCATGGGTTTGTTCACATGATCCGCTCACCACAGGAGGTTTGCTCCCAAATTCTGGCTTTACAATCAGTGCGTTTCGAGACATTTGGTTATATTTGAGCGTTTTGTAAATACCGTTTACTTTAGCCAATGGCAACTCAATCATGTATTTATTAATGCTAGTATTTTTGTGTAAACCACAATTTCTTTAGATTTTTGCATTTGCAAATTTTCAGTAGGCTATTTGTTGTCCTGTTGGTCAAATTATGTACTTACCGAATTTCAGTTATTACAGTAGACCTTAGCTCAAAATCCTATAACGGATCTTTCCGAGCTGTCGCACGTGGAGAAGTTAGCGCTGCTTTAGGACCCGGGGAAGCTGGCCGTGCGCTGTAGGAACGACAGATGAGCGCTTGCAGTGGATAGATCTGAACGTGCTGGAGCTCCCAACGCCGCAACGGCGCACGCTACAGATACCGGTTCATAATTCTAATTTCTCTGAAGGATAAGTCTAACTTCCTGAAGGACTTTGTTATGTTCAAATTTCTCTTCCTTTCTTTAAAAAAAGAGGACAAACGTTTACAGCCTACCACACTGACGCTCTACTGTAACTCCCTCAATTTCCAGTTGCACATCTTCCCCAGTTCGATGGTGTTCGCATTTGGCTTAAGGTGTGCCTCCAAAAAGTTTCCTCACGCTTCATAATAGAATATGGATCAATCTAGCTTCTGATTGAGTAGCGAAAAACAAGGACAATACATTTGCGATTGTACAACTGGGTAAGTTAGCATGTAATTTACTTCCGAGTGTGCTGTGTGGTGGATGAAACAAGCTGGGCAATGCTCCATTGTGGGGTTATAGTGTCGGTATTTTAGATATAGGGACTTGGTTTATGAGGTTGGGGAGTACGATTTTTGCCGTTTGTTTCTACACCCAAAGTTCTTATGAAAAGTAATTAATTGCTTGACATAAGAGTTCTAAACGTGGAGTCACTTGTGATTCTGACTGATTTTTTGTGGGTTACAAATCTTTACCTGGTCCTGCCATTGAGTGCTTGCGGATAGTTTACGTTGCGTGTAAGTGCATCCTTTCTCTCACTCCCGTTATCACTATAGATCCATGACTGTCTCAAGCTACATGAAATGACAATCTCTGAGACATTCGATTACAGTTTTTTTTTATTCTTTTGCCAACGGTAGACTGCAATAAAACTGCAATTGTTTGGACGTTTGCGGTTTGACTTTATCATTGCAGTTCATGATCATTCGTTCTGTATGTGACTGCTCAGTAATCTGCGGCGTAGTCGTGATGCTGCAGGAGCTGTCCTCACATTGTGGTGCTGAAAGTTTACAAAGACGTCCATGTTTGAGGAAAGGCAATAAAAAGGAACCTTTTCAATTTTAGAGAATTACGTTCTTGACGGATTGATTTTAAAATGAGAAATGAATTTACATTTTGTAAATGAACGCAAATTATGACTTAATGCATGCTTGAAAAAATGCTTAAAATAACATTAAAAACACATGAATCTACGCTTTCCTGTGCTGTATCTTTTAGTTCATTGTACTGGTAGAATAATAAGATATGATCTTATTCTACATATCACGATTTCTCCCGTTTATCTAAGAGAACATGTTTCTGCGTTACAAATGCCGTTTATTTAGTTTTTATTTAGAATGAAAATAGCTTGCTGCACATTTGCTTCATAAATGTTTCATGTTTATACAGTGTGATTACCATAATCCAACATAACGCCTTGCTGTACTGCAAGACAAGCTCTGCGTTCAGGAGCATGCTTCATCATTACATGGTGTTTGATAGTATAGAGGTCTAGAATTTCACATGAAATCACCATACACTAATTAAAGGCATATACTATATTTACAGTAAGAAGATGTTCAAATGAATACAACAGATGTTGTCTATAGTATGTGCAATATGGTATTACTTGTTTGTGGTCACGGTTTGGTCAGGTTTTAGCCTAAAAGAACCTCTCAAAATAGTTGTGACTTTAATGTAAAGTGAGCAAGAGACTTTGATTTAATGACACTGGAGGATGACAGTGTTGAACATACACTAGGTAATGATAACCAGTATGGGAGTTTGTCCATATGTTTACAGACGCATTTCTCAAAGTTGTGGATTCGATATTTCTCTAAGTCATTTTAAACATGACGAAAATGGTCACACGTCCTTGACTCTCGGTTCTACACAAGCAAACCTTCGTCTACGTTTGGCCTGGAGTCAAACTTTCAGGATCTGCTTCTGTGCGAGCGCCAAGGTGTGACCAGGAGTAATTCCCCCCTGCTGGGTCTGGATTAGACCTCGTCTGTAGGGCAGGTGGACCAGTCTGCTGTGAAATCCCCCCTTTTCTCCGCTCACGCTCTGCCTCTTCATGTAATCACACCTGAGTCAGATCTTAGAGGAACATGTCACTCACTTCACTGAGTTTACCACTTTGGTGGCCCTCCATCCTGTCTTCCATCTTCACCATGTGCTTTTTCCGCTCACTGCTGTTCTGACGTCATCACTGTGCTGTTAACGCAGGCCTGTTAACTCTCACATCTAGCATTTACGAATAATGAAAGTGTGAGTGTTGGTGAAAAGTAAAACAAATCAAAAAGGTTTGCTGTGTTTCTTCTCGTAGTCTTCCTCTCTCAGACCCAGAGGTTTCAACATGACACCCCTCTGTCTGTCTCTGCTTATGTTTCACATTTACATTTAGTAATTTAGCAGACGCTCTTATCCAGAGCGACTTACAGTAAGTAGAGGGACATTCCCCCCAAGGCAAGTAGGGTGAAGTGCCTTGCCCAAGGACACAACGTCATTTGGCACGGCCAAGAATCGAACCAGCGACCCTCTGATTACTAGCCCGATTCCCTAACCGCTCAGCCACCTGACTCCCTCCTCTCTTTACCCTTTGTGGTGTGTGAAACTACAAATAGCTTGTAGGATCTGCACAATGTTATTACAATTTATTATTCAATATATTATTTTGATACATCGTCAAATGTATGGCAACTACAACCACGAAGATGTGTGTCCAACAGAACCCACCAACAGAGAAATAATATCCCCACGCAAGGGCTAAAGTGATTAAACTATGTATTTGATTTTATCGTTCATTGATTACAGTATGTGTGGGCTGACCGCAAATTAATGCTCTCTTGAAGCGAAGCAATATTTGCTTGTTTTTGTACCCCAGTCTGTATCAATAATACACATTTATTTTCAAATTTTGGATAGTACAAAACAGGAATCTGATTATGGCATTGAATTTCTCATCTGTAAGATCTCGAGCTCTTAGCAAGGTGATGGAATATCCATCCTATTACAGAAGAATCTCACCGGATTTCAATAATATCTGACTCTGTATTATTCATGGAAAAATAATATGATTAGTTGCTTTGCGGTGGACCTCTTGGTTTATACACAAACTTAACCGGAGATTTCCCCTAAGAGGGACATGTAATGTCATTACATTATTGATTGTTGTGAGGCTTGCTGTTTCCACTTGTTTAATTACTACATCAAATATTAGTGCAACCTGATTACTTGTCCTGTTGCTGTTTCCCAGATGTCACATCCTGATGTTGCCCGCAGTCACCCGTCTACCACCTGCACCACAACCCCGTTTTTGTTTGTAGATGAGAGCAGAGCCCCAAACACTAACACACTCTGTATAGCATAGGAGAGGACGTGAGGATAGAGAAAAGCAGGGCTAGACTAAGTAAAAGTGAGTGAATTTTCTTTCCACATTCTCGGGCCAAGCGGACGCTCTTTGTGAAACATAGAGGGTGAGTTTGCCCACTGTGAACCCCTGGCCATATCTCTCATTGCCTGGGTAAATCCAACTAATCCAGCCAGGCGAGGAGATATGCCTTCATGGCAAATTTGAGGCTTATCGACAGACTAGGAATTTGACGTGTGTTGCAGCCAAAGGAGAACATTAGCAGATCCCATCTCTCAGGATTAGTGATATTTTAGAAAAGACAGGCAGCTGAAAATATGTTGTCCAATGAGCAAAACCAACAAGTCTGACAACTATGTTGATAACGGTTCTGAAAAGCAAAGCAAAGTTTTTGTAACTCAAATCAAGTTCTGACTTTTCCCTTGCTATCCTTGTCTCGTAAGAGTAAAATAAATCTAACATTTGACATGCCATGAATCCAGAATGGATTGTCAGAATCATTTGGGTTTTTCTTAAAATCTTAAATCCCAATATATGTTTTTAACCTCTATATAATCAGAATAAAAAATACATATGAGATAAATGTTTCGGCAGAAACAAAAGGAGGACATTCTCCTCTTGTTGACCATGTCAGCCCTCCTCTTCCCTCATCTCCAGATGTTTCCATGGCCCCTGGCTGCAGCTGATTGATTTCTCCTATATTGTTATTTTCTTTTCTGGCCTGTAGTGTGATAGGTATGTGATCGTGTGTCCTTTGAGGTGTTGGTTTTGATTGAGAAGTTCCTGTCTCTGGTCCTCTATGCCTCATCTCCACAGAGCCTCAGGGCTGAGGGGCTGAGGGCCTAACATGGGGTAGCCATGTTTCTTCTGACCTCCTCGACAACCGCCCTTTCAGATTCCCCTCTATCCTGCTGGGGTGGGGAGGGGGACGTGGAGGGGGGTGTCCTCCGGTCTCATTACTCACCTCTGACATGGCCATCATTGCACCCTCTGGATGCCATCAAGTCTGTCTTCATGTCATCCTCTCTTGCGAGTCAATTAGCCCCAAGCAGATGGAATATGGCAGTGTATTTTATGGAGAAACGAAAGTGAGCTTTATGTCTGGCAATCAGCTCCCTGAGTACAGTGTTATTATGGCGAGGTGTTGGAATGGATAGGGTTTTCATAGAAAGATCTGGAATCTGCGCCACATATCAGTTTTTCGATATGAATCTGTGTTTCCTCAGTCGACTGGTCTTTATCAAGTTTTCCTTTCAAATCAACGCTCTCCACTTCAGTTGCTAATATGACACTTAACAGAGACACTTTAATCAGAACGGTGCTCAGAGAGACAGGAACAGAGGCAGGTGAAGAAGTGGGCGAGAAGATGAGAAAGAGGAGTGAGACAGTGGGGGGAGGGGGGATGATCTGAGGCCTGGATTAAGACACCCCTGGCACCCCTGGCAGCCTCCCAAAGAGACTCAGGCCTCTGTAAAACGGCCGGCTGGCTGGCAACCCTGGATGGAGATAAATGCACCTGGAGTTTGTCCATATGAAATATAGGACACTCTACTCTCAGAGAAGGGAGTGAGTGAGAGAGTGTTATGCAGACAGGCATTGTTACGCTAAAACCTTTCGCATCACGCAGTTATCTGTGTTTCTCCCCCTCTGAGGACATCTGGTTAATCCAATAGTAGCATATCTTATGGATCTAGAAGGTCCTTGTTTAAAGTTTGACCCTTAGTTCCCCCAGTGCTCTGGTGTTGCACGTCCTAAAGCTACCTGACTGTAATGTGTAAATGCTCAAACCCACTGTTAGCACGAGTGACCGTCCAGCATCCAGACATTCTGCAGTCTATCATTTAGTGTTCCTACAAGCAGTTACGTGTTGCATAATTTAGTAGGTTGTAATGTCATAAAACAGCTTGGGTCCCCACGGGGGGTTCTGAGCTGTAATTGGGGTGTTTTTCATTCCCGGTGTTTCAGAAACAGCTTTTTAAGTCAGGACTGTCCCACGCTTGGGAGCAGGTGTGAGTGGTGAGACGGCGGTAGTCACACTACAGCCTCTCCCTGAAACATGCCATTCCCTGGAGAGTGAGAGTGAACCCCCCCCTTTCATGCTACCACTGCCCTATCTTCTTTCTCCATCTCCACCTTCTCCTTGTCCTCCATCTCTTCTTCTCTGCTCATCCTCTTCTCCCAGCTACTCTTACTCTTCCGTCATCATCTTTCAGCTCTTCTTTGATTTTACCTTCCTGTTCTTTTTCTCCTCCTTATCTTCCTCATCTTCCTTCTCTTTTGCCGTCCTCATCTTCTTCTTCTCCTTGCTCCTCCTCTTACTCCTCTTACACAGGGTCCTCTTCCACTAGCTTTTGGCAAGTGCTAGCTCATTCCTCTTTTACTTTTTCCCTCAAGCTGATAATGCAAAAGCAGATCCTCAATCTTCTACCTTGTCAATGCATACCTCTGTGTGTGTGGATCACAGACTTAACTTCCCCATAAGGAAACCCAGCGATATGACTGGGTGAATGATCCATCAAGAACAACCATCCAGACAGCCTCCAAGGTCACTCATGCAATGTGCATGCTGGCAGGGATTCACAATTTCCAGTATGGACCATGTGATAGTTAAATGTGCAGGGTTTTCAGTTCAGTAGGTAAATGTTTGTCTCAGTCAATATCCTCAAACAGAGAGAGAAGATTGTGCATGCTCAGCAGTGACTGCTTGTTTGATGTCAATACCCAGCACCAAACTGGGCACACATCGTCGACTGCGATGACCGTTTGTCAATCTCACCCATACAGAGCGTGCTTACACTCTTCTAATTTGGACCAATTTTGTTGATCAGATTAGCTTGCCTGTCTGCCTTCCTGCCTGCTTGTCTGTGTGCCTGCCTGCCTGCCTGCCTGCCTGCCTGCCTGCCTGCCTGCCTGCCTGCCTGCCTGCCTGCCTGCCTGCCTGCCTGCCTGCCTGCCTGCCTGCCTGCCTGCCTGCCTGCCTGCCTCTATGTTTCCCCTGCAGTGTCCTATAGCCTAAAGCATTGCAGCCTGGCGGGGTAAGCCTGTGGTTGGGCCCTAGCCTGCAGCACAGACAAAGGCAGGAGCCTCTTCAAAGCACCAGAGAACAGAACATAAAACTGGCAGCCAGGCAGTGAAGAAGAGAGGAGCATCGAGGAGCTCTATGGAATAGCTCCTCTGGTCCTGTAGATCAATGGCCGTCACCAAGTCCTGGTTATTGTGTGTGCATATGGATGCTTGGCTTAATGAATGCCTGGTGTAGGCCGAAGCTTGTCGTTTGTCCGCTTTAGTTACCTGGAGCCCTGGATTGTTATTCATGGTAAGGGACAGGGGTGCCATTCTGCCCCCCCCCCACCAGCCCCAGGCTCCCTGCTTTGAGGATTGGTGTGGGTCGATGTGTCAAAAAACAGCTGCTGCCTCATGATTTCTGAGCGTTTGCACTAATGACGAGCTCTTCCAGGCTATCTCTCAGCCTCTTTAACAGCAGCGCTGCTTGATTTACCGGCTGATTTTACTGACTTACTGTAGGCCAGGTTTTCATTTCCTGCCTGCTCATCGCTGCCGGCTGTAGCTCATTTATACAGCCAGGCTCCATTCTCAGATGCTCCATCTCAGGGTGGTGGTGAGAGGACATCGAGGGAGAGGGAAGCCGGGCTCTGCAGGGGCGACAGACCAGCCCATCTGTCCCAGTGCTTTGGGACAGGGAGTCCCAGGAAGTCGGGAGCCCGTTCCTCCCCCAGCATCAAGATAGATGTAGAGGTAGATCAGGTAGAAGCGGACTGATGTTTCTTTCTGGTGTTTTTATTCTTCCTTCCTTGTGTTTATATTTCTGTGTGTGGGTGTGTGTGTGTGTGGGCCTACCTGTGTTTAAGTGTGTGACATGGGCCGTCCATGAGGCTGGTAGTATTCCCCAGGGTGTCCGGGTGGCCGTCAGGACCCCTGTCTCCACAGCCCTGACAGAAGGGGCTATTATTTTCCCATCGCCCCTGTGGGCAGGGTCCTCAGGGGAAAGTCTGGCTGTGTGACTGACAGTCCCGCAAACACCAGCAGCTTTCTGACTGAGTGAGAGCTCAGCACGGCAACGCCCTGGCCCCGCCTCCCTTTCCGCACCCTTTGACGGATCTGTGACCTGCTCCACCCCCTCGACGACCTCACCACGTCACCTTCACCCAACATCCAGGGTCAGAGGTTGTCTGCCTGGTCATTACTAACCTTGGTCTAGCCTTGTCCCCAGCCCAGCAGGCAACCCTACCAATCTCTCTCACACACACACACACACACACACGCACACACACACACACACACACACACACACACACTCCAGCTCCTCCATCATCTGTTCTGTTCCCTCCCCCTCTCGTGTGCTTTGTCTCCTCCCTGTTATATTTCCAATATTTCCTGTTGTGCTCTATTAGCTCCTTTAATGTAATATCATAACAGCAGGGCAGATATCGGGGGGGCTGGTCCTCATCCATCTGGGCGTGTCAGTAGGTCTGACTCCAGAGTAACTAAGACTGATGAGTATGCTTGGGTCCTTCCCCCAAGGCTGGACCTGGAGAGTGGCTCTCCTCCTCCCTGGTCACTCCCCCTTTCCTTTCCCCCCACTCTCCTCTTCCTCTCCATCTCTCCTGTTCCCCTGATTGCTCCCTTGTTTGTCTCCTCTTCTACTTGCTTGTCGTACCCCCTAGCCTCTCTTCCCTCTCCTCTCTTTGGGATTCCTTTAGACTATAACGACTAATGTAAATTCAGGTTCACCAGGTATAGGGGGCATCTATCTACATCTAGAGTAGGAGACAGCGTTTGAATTGTTTGTGTCTTGTCTCTGTTAACGTGTGTGTGTATTTTTCAGGCAAACAGGGTGTACATGGAAGGTGAAGGTGAAATGTTGTAAAAATGGACAAAAATGGCTTTTGCGTACACACATGCACATACAAATGATACTGATGACATGAAAAGAATATATACAGTGTATATACTGTATATGTGTAAACATATACATATATATAAATTGATTATTTACTGGGTGTTTAAAAAACAAAACATTCACTTCTACTGTTGATCTAAGATCAAATCTAAATAAAATCGATTTAATGAGGAGATGATTGGGTGCAATTGGGTCTGTGTTGCAATACTTACAGTTTGCTACCTGCACTGCAGCATGAACCCAACATGATCTGTGTTCTCATTCTACCTAAGCTTTTAACCCGCATGAACAGAACAGGTGCTGCAAACCAAACGAACAGCTCTTTATCATGGTTTTTCCTTTCCTGTGAGTTTAATGGGCTTGAAAAATTGCCTCTCTTGACCCGGTGTGCCTTTGAATAGGTAAATGACTCCCAGTAAAGCTTTTAAGAATGACTCAAACAAATGTAATACTGCAGGCCTGTCTGCAGACCAGTAATCTTTAGGCTTTCACCACTGAGTGGTTCATTCAGCGAGAGGGATGGAAGGGAGGAAGGGGTGAAACTGTTATGATACCCCACACCAGTGCAGTGTCCCCTAGACCCACTCTTTTGAGTTATTTAGTCCTTCTGTGTGAAACTTAGTTGAGGGCACGCAGAATACATTATCATTTTGTGCCACTTCAAAGCCATTGGTGACGATAGGAGCACATGCACATAAGTACCCATTCTTACTGTTCAAAGAGATGGAAACTGAAGAAGTTGTAGTTGAGGAGAATACATTTAGTTAATTGCTCTTCTTTTTAACAGCACTCGTAGGTGTATCCAACGAGTAAACAGTAGGCTTCACCGAGAGGTCCCACTGTAGAGTTGGACTGTATTTGCATGTATTTCCATGACAAGTATCTCCCGCTCATCTGAGAGAATGTATAATATCCCACTGAAGGTCACCAACGTGGGAAGGGCCGGGCTACAACCTCATGCCCTGTGAGACCCCAGTCATGAGACCTTTGATTGGGGACACCAGAGGGAAGTGCCATGACAAGGACAACAACCAAGGAGGTCGCTGGCTGAACTGTCTGTTTTATACCCAAATCTTGACAGTAAAACAAGATGTGGTCTGTTTCCTGTAGATAGCCTCTGCATTAATGACCAGGCAGGGTCAGCAGTACTGATTCTCCTACGAGACCCTTCATGCTAAATGCATCGCTTCACAGCACAAGTGTAAACTTAATTCCGTCAAGTTGAAAGTTTTCCTCACTCCCAACACAGTAAATATTCAGCTCAGCTTCCCCTTAGTTCGCCTGACGTTGTCCTGATAAACACTGTAGCCTGAAAACATCCCTTTGAAATATGGATACAGTGACCACGGATGACAGCATCTGTAATTGCCAATTTATTGTGACTAGTGGTACTGTGATATTATAAACAACGCAACGTGTAGAGATACGACAAAGGAACTAGATATTTGGAGAAGCAAGATGTTTGTGGTGGTGGAAGTGACACGGAACGTTACTGCCTGTCTTTCCGTGTGTAATTCCCTGTGTTTTCATGTACACAGAATATACAGCCCTACGGGAGAGAAGAGAAAGTTCTGTGTGCACACATCCTCATTGTGACCTTGCTGTACTTGGTGCGGAAGGAATGGAACTGTTAACACAATGAGCTGTGCTTGCTCAGGCTCGATGCTGGACGTCACACTAATTAACTAGAATCCAAGAGCTTTGTAATCTCAGGATTTGGGGGTATCATATTGCATTAACTTTAATTAAGCTTGTGTGACGTGTGAACTCATTAGATGAATAGTACTTATTTGTAATCTGTGTCATATGAATACATTTTACACAACCGTGAATCAGTCAGTCTTGTTAATTACAGTGCGTTTGTGCGATAGCTGTAATTGGCGATGGTGCGTCTGCTCCCAAGTGACATATCTGCCGAGCTTAGGCTAATATGATTGAATCCTCCCAGAGAGATGATGTACTCAGCTACAGCTAGACAGTCCCAGAGAGCAACGGCTTTCTCCGTGTCAGAGAGCCCTGTTTAACCTCCGACATGTTGAGCTCCACCGCTTCTGCCAGTCACCTTTCACACACCCCCCCCCCCCACACACACACACCATATCCCTCGCCCTCTGACAAGCAGGCTTCTTGTCGCTGTCTGACATGTTGTTGTCTGTATGCTGTACACTGTTTGTAGCTCTTCATGGTTGTCTTGCTCTGTCAAATCGCTGATTTGCTTAATTGTTGCTACTTCCGTTTGTATGAGTTGACAGTAGGTCCTGTCCAGCTTCTTCTCAGCTGACTTCCCTTTGCAGTGTTTGGAACAGAAACACCTCTGCTTTCAACCGTCTAGAAACACTAAAATATGTAGCATGACACAGCCCAGTGTGAAGCTGCTGGGTGAATGAGGTTAGACATGAGACAAGGAAGAGTGCCTGGGGCCTGGTTGGGAACACACCACCAGCTATACTCCTGTTTCTCTCTGCTCCTCTCCCTCATCTGTCTGCTTTTACACCTTCTTTGACAGTATTTTCAAAATGACATTCTCACACAAAATTGATTTTGAATGGAAACACAGTTGTTGACGTTGTTTCCAGTTTGTTATGGAGTTGGAGTTCTGCCTTCCTCAGTCATTAGTCTAAATGACATACAATACACACACAGACCAAGCCTGTGGTACTGTACGTCCAAGCATCGAGTAGGATTGACATAGTTCAAGGAGCCGTCAGACTTTTTACAGCCATGCATAACACAGTACAGGACAACAGGGGTACTGTATGTTATTAGAAGTGAAGTTTAAATGAATCTGGGCAAGTATCTGTAGCCAGAGTCAGAATTGTATCTTGCTCCTTTTCCCGTCCTTTCTGACGCTGTGCCTTTTAGAGGCTGGACTTCTCAGAGGCTGGGCCTCTCAGAGGCCAGATAGATGCTAGTGTCCAAGAACAGAAATACAGCAATGATGAAGATATCATTCTCTGGGTTTAATTTGCCAGAGTGGGCCGGTAAAGTGCAGTGCCACACTGGTGATTAATGCCTGTGGCTGTTATGCCCGAGGATAAAAAAGCATTTTCCTTGTAGCTCCTTAAAATCGTTGATACCTTATAAACACACATCCGTCTGTTGTGTCAAACGGAAGCTGAGTGGAGCTTTATCACAGTGGGAAAGGCTTTGTGTTGGAGGTGACAGCGACATAGCAGACTGCTACCACAACCCTCTATACCCTTGAGGAGGAGTGATTTACCTTGAGCTTTTAGAAGTCAGCAAGTCTTTAGTTGCAAAGCTGCAGCATATGCCTGTGTCTACGGGGTTGGTCAGAGAAAGACCCATGTCGGGGTGAAGAAAAAGGGCGTCATGTGTAGTTTCCGGAGTGTGGAGAGTTAAAAGTGTCCCGGGACCCAGAAAAAGCCCACGCAGCGCAGCAGGACAGTTCTGGGTGAAAAATATTCAGCGCTTAGCTGCACTAACTGCTGATGGTGTCCAGTCAGGCCACATGACTGATGACAGGGAGCAGGTTATAGGATGGGGATCATCAATTTCAGCTCCACATACAGGCATATTGGTTAATGTCCAATGATATGGCTAAAGATGATTCATTAAAATGATTAGAGAGGTTATTAATAACAGGATGTAGAGTGATTGCATTAAGTCAGGGAGCTGCTTGTCCACAGAACCTGTCAGGGCCCTGCAGCCCAGTACAGAATCCTGGCCTGCTTCTGTAGAGGTAACACAAGAGGTAACACAAGGGTGAGACGCACCCTAACATCTACTGGAGGCATTGTGCTCAGGTAATTAACATGGTGTAATATACATGCTTACAAAGCAACTTTTGTAATTAGAGTGATGATTGTGGCGGGATAATGGCGCTGATTCTGCTCCAGATAGCGAAGCCGGTGTCGCTCTTGGCAGTTGCTGTGTTGTTGGTGCAGCGGACGTCTGACATATGGGACACAAAAGGACACAATGGCCAGCCAGAGCACCTTTGTTCCCAGTCCAGCTCACCCAATCAGAGCAGACAAATGACGCCGTAGCCCATCCAAATGAAGCTGGCCTGGGGAAAACGGTTCAGACACGTCGAGAATGGAAAGCTAATGTGAAAGATGGAAACTCTGAGTCGTGTGGATGGTGCACCTGAGCTCTGCATGCAGCTTCCTCCAGCTTGGTGCTCAGTGATCTTGGTAAGACTGAGAGGAGGGGGGAGCATTTCTCACTGGAGCCACCCTGTCTCTAACGCCCTTCATGCTGTCTTTGGTGCAAAAGCAAGGCTGACGAATAAAGCGCACAGCCAAAACACACACAGTACTACATCTCCCACCTCCATCCCTGTGGAACGAAAGCTCCAAACAGGCCCAGCAGTCACACCACCACTGTCAAGCTGGTTACAGATAGTTTTTCTCCCCCCCCCCATCTCCCTGGCTTCATTATGAACAATAAAGAAATCCTCCTGTGAAGGGCTGGTGTGGCTTTTAGTCAAATGAATTAAGAGATGGCATCTTGATAGGGAAGGCACTTAGCCCGGTCCACGCTGAGCTGCGGTGTTGTTCCTGCTGGTAGTCAGCAGGGGAGAGGCCATCCCTGACGACGCTGGCCTAATCCATCATCACCAGCGCGGGGGCTGCGGGCCAGGCACTCTGCTTCTCCCTCCAGGAAATAATCAGCTTTTAATTTATCACGGATCACATTCATGAGAAGACGGATCGCCGTGCAGGGGCCTCGCGCGACCCGGCCCATCTCCCCTCGTCACGGCCGAGAGCTTTCCTTTCTTCTAACTCCTCCTTGTTTGGATTTAAGTTCCATCTCTATCATCTTCTCTGCTGGTTCTGGAGTGAGAGCCCGGGCTTGTGTGAAGGGGAACTGACTTTACCCCTCAGAATAGAAGAATAATTTGTCCTTTTTTCCCCGTTCCTTCTAAGAGCCCAGTTTAACTTGAGTCGGAGTGATTCCAGTTCCACCACTGTGGGATTAGGAGGATACAGAATGGAGAAGCCCACTAAGTAGGTCAGCCATCAAAGCTCAGGGCTTCCCCTCTGTAAGCTATGGCCTGGACAGCATGCAGCACTCTAGGTCAACTGCAGGTATTCTAATAGCTTCATATTTGTTTTCCTGGTCCCACCTGCCTGTCCACACATGTCCCACACCACTGCCCCTGGATGCTGGTGTGACGACAGGATGATTGGTGGAGCAGAAGAGGCGTAGGAGAGGTGATCTACTCCTCTTCTCTTCAGGGGAAGGACAGTTCAGCCATTGCCCCCCCCCCCCCCCCCATGCCCCCTTCCCCCTCAGCAGGTTAATCCTTTTATTGTAATGAAGTGGAGGGAATAATGTACTGTAAACGTGAGACGCTTAATCCAACCGTGGCGTTTTTATGAGAGGGGAGTATCCATGGCGACGTATCGAGAACAGAGAGGGGGCCAGAGAGCCGTTGGGGCGATCTATCAAAAATGTGGCGTTGACACAGCACAGCACTAGAAAACACACTTAAGGAGATTTGTCCACACATCTATCCACCCCCTGACACACACACACACACACACACAAACTCCTTCACGGTTCACGTATCTAACCCCTCTGCCCCCTCTACCCCCCTTCTCTGTTGCTATGTGACCAGGGTATTGGCCCAGATGAAAATATGTTATATTTCTTTTTGTTGCTCATAATGTTTGTAGGCCCAACAGCATAGTATATTTAATGGTCTTGCGGTGTGAGATGCAGACGTTTGCTCCACCAGTGAGCTGTAGCTGATGATTCATCCAACAGACCGTGTAACCCCCCCCTTTCCCTCCGGCTGATCCTCCACAGGCTCAGACTGGCTCTGGAACACTCCATATACTAGGATACTCACCTTGACGACCTTGCACGGATACAGAGTATGGAAATTCACTTGTCTGTAAATTGTGAAATCGATCGGCTTAACGTTCCTAAACTAACAGTGCGGGGTGGAGCCCTGCTGGTGGCGATGGTGTATCTGATCAGGTCCGGCTCACCGGCTGGTCGAGGCGCTGATGAGACACAAAGCTCTCATGTAGTCATTGTACTGGGATCAGAAAGGTATTTTTCATGTGGAAAAATGCTCCCCACTCGTCGCACACATGGAACCTTCCTCACAGCCCTCCTGAGTGTCCGATAAGAGGAGAGCAGAGAGGCGGACAAAGCAGTGTACCAACCGGAAAGACGCTTCCTCCCTCACTTCCATCCCTCTGTTCTCTGTCTGGCTCTGACTGGAATTATTCTGTCTGTCTGCTGCATTTGTATCATAAAGGCTCGTGATGCTCTTCCCTTTGAGCGAAGGTTATTATAGCAGGTCATTGTAAATGCATGCTTTTATCCACCGTCACCAGCGCATAATACAGTCATTCTTTCCTCCCTTTCTCTTTTTTACTTGTGTCTCTCTGCTCTTTTGTCCTCTCTGTTTCCTGTGCCCCTCCCCTCCTGCTGGTGTGAGAGAAGTTGCTGCATGCACGTTGGCAGAGGAGAGGGGGAGGGAGATGAAAGGGAGGTAGATTAAGGATGAGAGTGCAGTTGGAGGTAATGTGAAGTCCATTTTTATTCTTAAAAGGCTCTTGACCATCTTACCCTCAGGCAACCTGATAATCTTCTCCTCTAACACACTAGCCCCTCACGCGAGACTCGGAGCTGCAAGTTCACTCCAGGGAGTTGCATGTTCATTGGGTCATGTTGGTCCAAGGCTTTCGGAAACTTCTAGTAGCCTCCCAGTGACTCCCAGCGATGAATAATATACAAACATAATGTTTGTGTGTGTGTGTGTGTGTGTCTTTGGGTGCCTGTGTGGATAGACTGTCAGGTGAGGTTAAATATGAAAAAGCTTGTCATTTTGTAAGTCACAAGTGAAGTCAGCTGTTTGAGATCGGGAGTAGAACTGCAGCAATGTTTATGGCTTTGCGTCGGCTTCTTCGGGATCGTAAAATCAATATGTGGGCTGTGTGTTCTGCTGAGATACCCCATCTGCAGGGAGGAGTTTAGAGAGCCACTGAGCCAGCACTGCTGCCGCCGCTGCTCTGGGCTTATTAATTAGTCTCCATCAATTCATTTAGTGGTCATTGTGACAGGGAGGTAGAGAGAGATGGAGAGAGGGAGAGAATAAAGCTTTTTTTGTATACATCTTATAGAGAATGTGTTGTAAGAGCAGCAGAAGGCAATGGGACGAGCCTCGTAAAAGGCTACTCTGAAGGAAAACGTTCTGAAGCTGGACTTTGATGTCGCGCATACGTGAAAGGGCCCTTCTCGACAACAGGATTCCTTTTGTGTCCATGTGTGTTTGCGGTACCTAGGGGAAGGAGGGGACAAATAAATCTCCCTGTATCTCAAATGTGTCTGTTCATTAATCAAATGGGAAGGAGTAATGAGCTCCAAACATCCACGTCCGCTAGTGCGGGTGAGGAGGCCATCTCGACTCAGCGTCTTCCAGATGCCCCCTCTCCTCTCAACCCTCTCGGCCCCCTTGTCACTTCCGTCTCCTGACTGGTAATTGGGTATTTATCAGATTGCCTGTGAAAAGGACGACGCAATGCTTATCTGACACAATTATCATGAAAAATGAAATCTGGTCTCCGGCTCTTCCAGAGTGTGCAGGTGTGGATGTGAGAGGCGTCACGTGGACCGCAGTGGCCCCAGCCTCCTCCAGACGGAGCCCTTTATCGGCCAGTTAGCAGGAAATGCGCCTGTCATCATGGCATGCAAATCAAGCAATTGTAGAAAACATAATACATAACTGTTTGGGTCTGCAGTGACACTGGAGGTAATGATAACGCACAGAGAGGCAATGAGCTCCCCATCCTAGGGATCTGATAGACAGGCTCCTCCCAGGCAGGCCTCCGACTGAGCCAGGGAAATGCATAAAGGGCTGCCGGAATGTTTACAGAGCACCCACAGATAAGATTGCCATTTGAGAAAATCTGCAGTCCAGTGCCTCCCTTCCACTGTGAACCTATTACACTCAGGGAGAGGGGGAGAGAGAGAGAGGCAGACAGAGAGAGAGAGAGAGAGAGAGAGAGAGAGAGAGAGAGAGAGAGAGAGAGAGAGAGAGAGAGAGAGAGAGAGAGAGAGAGAGAGAGAGAGAGAGAGAGAGAGAGAGAGAGAGAGAGAGAGAGAGAGAGAGAGAGAGAGAGAGAGAGAGAGAGAGAGAGAGAGAGAGAGAGAGAGAGAGAGAGAGAGAGAGAGAGAGAGAGAGAGAGAGAGAGAGAGAGAGAGAGAGAGAGAGAGAGAGAGAGAGAGAGAGAGAGAGAGAGCTGTGGCAAACAAGAGCCCAACAGACAGAAGCAGGTTGTTCCCCAGATGGCTGATCAGGAAAATCTTTGATTCATCCACGCTACAGATGGGCCCTGTCACTATGATCACACCCTGGCCCAGGTGATGAGGCCTGGGATACACAGTCTCGTACACACCTTCAGTCTGGTGCCTCAGTTTTACCTGTCACTACCAGACTGTCAGTAGGGAATTCTATTGTGTCTGGATAGTTCATGAAGAATTCAAATAACATAGTGCCGAACCATACCACTAAGCTCACATGTTCTCCCTCTTTCTCCCCTTCACAGATTGGTCTATAGGGATGCCAGGACAATGAGCACTATGCGTGTCACATGGTCAGGTGCCACGCCTCTCCTCATCGTTACCCTCCTGAGACTGGCCCAGACTCAGCTGCCAGAGGAACCTCTGCTCCCAGGTAAGACTTGGTCACCCCTTCACTCACTACATCTCTGTCTGTCTGTCTGTCTGTCTGTCTGTCTGTCTGTCTGTCTGTCTGTCTGTCTGTCTGTCTGTCTGTCTGTCTGTCTGTCTGTGAGTCTGTCTGTCTGTCTGTCTGACTGACATCTCTTCTAGAGTCAGGAACATAACATTTACATTTATGGATTTAGCAGATGCTTTTATCTAAAGCGACTTCCAAGAGAGAGTTATACAAAAGTGCATAGGTCACTGATCATAACAACGAGATAGCCGAGATAGCCCACAATAAAAGCATGTAGTTAGACAAGTTACAATTAAACAGCAAGAACTTCAAAAGTGCAAGAGTGTACATGCAGATGAGGAAAAACTGTGTTGTATCCTGAGAGAGAATGGTGGTAATTTGTTCTTTGGCAGACATCTAAAGTGGGCCATTGACCTTTTGGCACACAATCTAGACTGTATTATCTGAAGCGAAATATAAAGAATAGCTGTACAATAAGGTTGAAGAGGTACAATGAATCTTTGAGTCTCAGAATAGTCCAATTCAGATATCTTTGATGCCATAGATGTGTGTTGAAGTGTCTCTGTGGGATTTCATGAAGATGAGTCTTACGAGTTGTGATGGCATATCTCTCAGAGACAATTGACCTCTTTCCAACATTAGCCACTCTGAAGGGGAGGTGCAGTAAAGTGAACCCCAAGGGAAGAGAATAACGTAGTGATGCCCACGTTCCTTGTGTCTTCATTCCCATGGCTAAGTCTGCTCTGATGCTGTGGAGATGGAGGGATGGTGGTGTAGAAGGACTCCAACTCTCACCATCCACTCTCCTCTATCTTGATCCCCCCCCCCCCCCCTGTTTGTCCCCAACCCTAATCAGACAAAGACAGGACCAGGTAGAACCCTACGGCACTGCTAACACTTCCCCTCTCTCATCCCTCCCTCTCTCTTTTCTATTGAATCGACTCGCCTCTCATTTACTTTCTTTCGACGTGTTCTTCCCTCAATTTTCTTTTTCTTTGACTTTCTCCTCTTCCTGTGTCTAGGAAGCAATTTACTTGTCAGCTTGCACCTTTGTGCCTCCCCCTACCCTGGTTTAGTGTGTGTGTGTGTGCGCACACACACGTGTGTCGGAGTGTGTATGTGTTAAGGGAGGCTGCTGTAATTTCGATCACAGTCGGGTGTATTGTAGAGCTCCTAGTTTGACTCTTCATCTGGGCTGTGCTCAGGACTTAATGAATCAGGCTTCCTACCTCCATACATGACACTTTGTTGCTAGTTCTGATACCCTGTACTACACTGCAATCAATGCTACAATGTTGCCACTATGACAACAGTGTAGTCACTATAGAGTGGATTTGCTTTGCTTTTAAATGCCTATCCAAAAAGAGCAGCAATATCAGTCCAGGTTTCTGCTTTGATGGACAGGCTTAAAGATATCCAGACTATCTGCCATCAGTGTGACTTTGGAGCAAATGTGTCACCTTTGTAAAGACGTTTCTATTCTGTTTTAGACAATCAAATGCGTCTCCTTCTGTGATTGGCTGTGGGAGTGAGGTGTCACTCTGATCTCGTCTCTAAGCACCCCGCTATGACTGATGGCTCTTTTAATGTCCTCACCTGCAGGCAAACAGAGCCTGGTCCCATAAGCTCTGGCTTGGTTTGTCCAAAGACATTTTCAGTTTTCGATTTTCTTTCTCTGAGCTCTTTTGTTTGTCCTCTTAAGCTTGCAGATAATGAGTCAGTCACCAGCCTATTTGTTGCTTCAGTCTGACAGAGATTAAAGATAGCAACAGGACAAATGTCAGAGACCTCACTTTAGGAGTTAGTCCTGACGATGAGTGACAGACAAAGATGCAGAAAGAGCAGCACGTACGCACACTCACACACAGACACACACACAGGTGTCCTGCTATGAATGTTACCATATTACTACATTTCAAAATGGCTGCCCGACTGTCCTAACACAGTCAAGGAGGACTGTTAGAACCTGATAGGTTGTCATCTCATCATCACAACGTATCTTCAGAGACTGGTTGTAGGGTTCAAAAAGAGGTAAAGGTGAAGAGATTTTTGGGAGTTTTTTTGCTTTAATTGATAGACAGTTGGATAGAAACAGGAAAGGCAGGGGGGGGGAGGAGAGAGAGAGAGAGAGAGAGAGAGAGAGAGAGAGAGAGAGAGAGAGAGAGAGAGAGAGAGAGAGAGAGAGAGAGAGAGAGAGAGAGAGAGAGAGAGAGAGAGAGAGAGAGAGAGAGAGAGAGAGAGAGAGAGAGAGAGAGAGAGAGAGAGAGAGAGAGAGAGAGAGAGAGAGAGAGAGAGAGAGAGAGAGAGACATGCATTAAATGGCCCGGACATGGAATCAAACCCGAGCCAGAGTAAGGCCTCAGTCTATATGGTACACAATCTACCCGGTGAGCCATCTCCATCAGTCTTTTTAATGGGAATGTTCAACCACTGCTGAAAGTATGTTGAGCTTTTCCCATCGATTTCTCTCTGTCAGTGTGGGATTTGCAGCCAGTACTATCTTCCTGTTTAAACACGCCTGGCTCATACTGAAGCGTCCCGTCTCTTGTTTGAAGATGATAAAGCTAATGTCTGCCAGCTGTAACTAGCCTGGTGATTGGATCTCTTTCGCGGAGGACAGCACCTGCTTAATCCACCATTACCTTCTCATCTCATGGTCTGCAGCTCGGACTCAAAGCAACAGTTCTGGTCTGCTCTTCTGACCTGACTGAGGGACAAAACGGGGGGAAAGCCACCCCACCCCCACCCCCACCCCACCCCCACCCCACCCCCACCCCTGACTGTTTAGCAGGGGCCCTCAACTCCGCTGTCCCCTACGACCGTGTCCTCCTCTCCTAGTATTCAGCCAGACTACATCCCCCTTCAGGGTGATTAAATATGTGGTTAATACAGCACTATAAGAATATTGAATTACACTGGAGCCGCGCTGACCTTTTTAAATTACAGAGCCAATTGTGCGAGACGGCTGGTGAGGTTCCTAACAGGTACTGCCAAGATGGAGGCCTGAGCGCAGCGAGGAGAATGGATCTGCTGCTCCTGCCCTGCTGGCGCTCCACCACATCAAGGATCTGCTCTCCAATATATGAGCACACTCTGGGGTGCTCTCCCTGTCCTCTTCTTCTCTCCACCTCTCCTCTCCTTATCTCCTTCTCCCCTCTCCTTATCTCCTCTCCTTCTCTTCTCTCCTCCCCCTCTCCTCTCCTTATCTTCTCTCCTTCTCTTCTCTCCTCTCCTCCTCTCCTTATCTTTTCTTCTCCCCTGATGCCTCTCTCTAGCACTCTCTATTTCTTTGTCTCCTGTGTTCTTTCTCACAGACATACATAAACAAATATTCACACCTGTATTGCCTTTCTAAGCTAACCAACTTGACACTAAATGAATTACTTCAGTCTTGAAATTGCTTGACTATTGATCAAGCACGTTTCTGTGGTGTATTCTGGTCCATCCATACCTGGGCTGATGTCTCTAGTGTAATTGAAAATGAAGGACAGAGAGAGAATGCACTCTGACTTATGTCCATGATGTCGCACTTGTGTCAGTGGGTTTACTGTACTTACGTTCTACCCAGACGAGTTGCATCAGACTAGCAGGGCCTAGCTTGGCACGGGACACTGGAAAGCTTTTTACCAATGAGGAAGAAGAAATCACATACAGTAATATAAAAACAAAGTCTCTTTACTCTTCTTGCCAACTTCTAGAAGAGCGATTGCTGATTGCACAATACAGCACTTTGCAAATTGACTTGTAATTGTATTTCGGTGAAAAATGTTCATTTCGTCACTGCGTTAAGCCCTCCTCAAGGGCCTCAGGAAGGCTACTGAAGTTGGCTCATGAAGTGATGAACATTTCTGCTAAGCACATTTGAAAACATTGCTTGACTTCATTGTCAAGAACCATTTCATTTAGAAATTGAAAATCTAAGAAAATAAAGAGATGTTTTTCCTGGAATGACTGGGTGATTGAAATCAACGCCCTGCAGAAAATTCTGATGCCTTACAGTCAGGCAATCCACAACCTCTCAGTTATTCTCTGGTTAGTGTGGCCCCTGTTGGCCTACAGTATTATTGTCTTCTTAGTTTATTTTCCTTATCGCTTTGTATTCCAGGCACTCGGCTGTTTGTCTTGTTTGGTTTAATCTGTGTGAACAGTGCTGAAATGAGTCTGTCTTTCTCACAGAGCTGTTTCTGTGGTGTGTGTGCTGTAAATAAGAACTGTTTGTGTGGATGTTTTCATGTGGGATCCAAACTCATTACTGGGGTGAGGCGAGAGCGAGCAGCCCGGTGTCGTGTGAATCTGGCTGCATCCCAGCGATGGCGGACAGTCACCTAGCTTCAAACAAAGGGATTGTTATTTGAGTCTACTTTTAATGGATTACGTACTTAACATGTACATGTATTTAGTCTCATGGTTACTGAAAGGTTTCTGCATTGTTATACAGACTGTGAATCAGAAACAAACATGGGGAAAAAAAGCAATCAGCAAGCCTGGCCATGGGGATCTCATTAGTCCTGTAACTCTTAATTGGTTGGCTATGTTAGACACTAGCATAGGCCTCCAACTCAGTGCTCTACCAGACCATCCTTTGTTTCATAACCAGTATGCTACCCTTCTGTACAGTTGGAATCCTGTGTTGTTGTAAAATGGTAAATGGACTGCATTTATATAGCACATTTAACTGCACCTCACGGCACACCCAGAGCATTTTACATTTTGCTTCTCATTCACCCATTCACTCACGCACACACACACACACAAACACACACACAAACACACACACACACACACAAACACGCACACACACACACACACACAAACACACACGCACACGCACACGCACACGCACACACACACACAAACACACACACTGACGGTGACAGAGCTGGCTTGCGAGGCACTGGCCTATCCATCGGGAGCAATTTGGGGTTCAGTGTCTTGCTCAAGGACACTTTGACACATGGCCTGGAGGCATCGGGGTTCGAACCACCAACCTGGCAACAGCCCCCCGTGTGCTTGCAGTATTTCCATAACTTAAGGATCCATCTTGTTTCGCCGAGTGGGTTTTGTGATAGCACACCTTGGCAATCTGTCCTCCATCTCTGGTTGCACTTGGAGGCGACTTTGTCCACCAATGACATTGTTGATTCAAGTGGTGCACCAGCTCTGTGTCCTGGGGCGAGGGCCTCAGTAGCTATCACCTCCCTGACTTTCTCTCCATCCAGCAGACATTTAATTACAGCGTCGCGGCGGGCCACTGTTTCTTCATCACGTCACATCCGCCCTGAGGCCAGCATTTAATGATGAGGAATCCTCCAGGGACAGTTGGGAGAATGATGTCTTGGGGCTGTTGGCTTGTTTTGTTTGCCCCGTGAGTACGTGCCCGGCTTGCAATCTCGCTCCTGTCGGACTCTCCAGATTGAGAGGTTAAGACCTGGATCGCATGGGCGTCCATGCTTGATCTTTATTCTGGATAGGTTGTCATGGTAAGTTTACCGAGATATGAAGGTGGTCTGTACTGACTGTATTCATTAACCAGCCTCGCACTCTCAGCTGTGAAGCCTGAACAGTCAGTCTCACTTTGGACCAGGGAGACTAGAATAGTTACGTGAACAACTTAAAAGGAATGAAAGTCTTACCGGTGAAAATACAACTTTTTTTGTAAGCTAATGAGACACAGATGTAAAAGGCAATTTAGAGCTGAAAAGTGCTTGATGTAGTTAGATGCATTGTGTGTGACTCATCAGTGGGATATTAAGGAAAAGAGACGGAAACAGCTGAAACTCCATGATGGCATGACAGAAATGCTGACTTTCCCACCCACTCACATCCATATCTGTCTGGAGACTTCAACTCATCACCAGGAGTTGAGAGCAAAGCTCTTCCATCGCTTTGTTTATCTAATGACCATTTCCAATGGGAGAACATTGACAGTTGAAAGAGGCCTGGTGAAACTAAAACTTTAAAGGGATCCAGCCCATGTTTCTGTGACCTCTCAAATGTTAATAAAGAACCAACACAACAGACACATCCTCCCTCCCTCCCTCCCCCTTCTTCACCTGGCTATATTGTATATCCAGGTGTGTTTGTATCTTATGTGTGTGTCTGTGTATGTGTGAAACCTTACAAGCATAGTTTATTGATTTCCATGGAGACATGACACAGACACCTCTAATAACCCCACTCCTACCTTCCATCTGCCCCCCCCCCCTACACACACACACACACACACAAACACACTCCCCTCCCCATCTCAAGCCTGCGTCTATCTCGCGGGCAGAGGGAGACTGTCATCTCACAAATGAATTTCTCCTCACACCCCTCTCTCCATTAAAGAACACGACCCTGCTCCCAGAGCACTGCCTGCGTCTCCCCCGCAGCCCAGACACACACACACTTGGCATTTATACCTGTTGTGTGTGTCTGCAACACACGCACACACACACAGACATGGTAATGAAACTGGACCTTTGTCTAGTCACTCCTTTTAATGGCCCAGGTCCACTCACAGTACTGCTACCATGTTTGTCTCAGGCATAAACAATGGGAAGGATCTGCCTGAGGGAGGGGTCCATGTGGCTCCGATTCCTCTCCTGCTGGGGCTCTCTCCAGGCCTCCACCTTCACTGCTGATTGGGCTTCTGCACAGAGCAGTCTGAGTGAGAAGCTGTGAGGACCAGCAGACAGGCTGAACAGCATCCCTGATTGGAAATCCATGTGTGGACGTGCTGGAGGACAACAGCACC
Organism: Hypomesus nipponensis; assembly: GCF_054491055.1. Lineage (NCBI taxonomy): Eukaryota > Metazoa > Chordata > Actinopteri > Osmeriformes > Osmeridae > Hypomesus > Hypomesus nipponensis. Next base: position 13,513,836 of record NC_140375.1, on the reverse strand, counting down.
TCTCTGTCTGTCTCCGAAATCACAGGCTGCCAGACGGCTGTCTTGATTTTCGCTTTGTGTTTGGACGACAAAGGACTCTTGTACAATGAAGTCATTTTGTATAATATAACTAGTATTATTGTGTGTGTGTTTGTGCGTGTGTCTAGTTAATCTCGCCCAGGAAATATACATCCCTCATCTCCATTCTGCATTAGGCAATGTTGAGCCTTGGTGCAGTTATATTACTACATAACTAACAACAGATTTAACAAATATATTAGGTCATCCTGCAGTGTAGCAGGGAAGTACCGTATATAGTTAGAGCTTTGAAGACATTCCCAATACCAAAAGGCTGTGGTGTGGATGACCTAGATGGGATTCTTAATGCACTGAATCACTGATTTATTTTCTCTCATTTTGGTCCCTCTTTCAAGACAAGATATCTGAGATGATCCCCCTATTATGCTGCCCAGCCTTTCAAAACGGAGGTTATTTCAGTCCTTTTATTTGTCAATCAGGTGGGGGGGCAAGGGGGCGGGGGCTGTGAGAGGCTGTAATTGTCAGCGTCCCGTCCGGCCACCAATGCCGCCCAGTGCTTTGCATGTGAAAGGAGGGCGAGATGAGAGGTGAGCCCTGAATTAATAGCCAAACCACCTTTTGTCTCCATCAAGTTGGCTCTGGCTGCCAGGAGACTGGGGAGGCAGACATCGGGGGCAATCAATGGGGGAGGGAGGGACAGAGGGAGAGATGGAGGGAGAGATGGAGGGAGGGACGGAGGGAGGGACAGAGGGAGAGATGGAGGGAGAGATGGAGGGAGGGACGGAGGGAGGGACAGAGGGAGAGATGGAGGGAGAGATGGAGGGAGGGACGGAGGGAGGGACAGAGGGAGAGATGGAAGGAGAGATGGAGGGAGGGACAGAGAGAGAGAGATGGAGGGAGAGATGGAGGGAGGGAGGGACAGAGGGAGAGATGGAGGTAGAGATGGAGGGAGGGAGGGACGGAGGGAGAGATGGAGGGAGGGACAGAGAGAGAGATGGAGGGAGGGAGAGAGAGATGGAGGGAGGGACAGAGGGAGAGATGGAGGGAGAGATGGAGGGAGGGACAGAGAGAGAGAGAGATGGAGGGAGGGAGAGATGGAGGGAGAGATGGAGGGAGGGACAGAGGGAGGGACAGAGGGAGAGATGGAGGGAGGGAGAGATGGAGGGAGAGATGGAGGGAGGGACAGAGGGAGGGACAGAGGGAGGGACAGAGGGAGAGATGGAGGGAGAGATGGAGGGAGGGAGGCATCCTCAATGTCTGGTAGGTCAACTGCTCCGTGCTCAGCCAGCTAGGTCTCCTCCCTTTCTTCATTGGTCTCATCAGCCCTGATGTGTACTCCTGGAATCCTTCCTGATGTCCTCTCCTGCACACTCTGAAGTTTTGGAAAACTTTTAACGTATACGTGTAGGTTTTTTTATGTTGAGGTTTGACAGTCTGTCCGCAGTGCTGGTACTTGGTGTGGAGATGTGTTTGTGAGCACCTTCCTGGTGCTCGGTGTTTGTGCTGAGTGAGTGCCATTATCTTCTCTGTATATTCATAGACTCACACCCTGTTGTCTGTTGGTTCCCCCTCACTCTCAGCTGAAGAGGCTGCTACGGCTGCCAAGAACTACATTTCTCATCACAGTGTACTATATGGACGAGTCAGGTGTTTGTGTGTGTGCTTGTGTGTGTATGAGGATGAAATATTGATGTGACTCGTGTGTGTGTGTGTGTGTGTGTGTGTGTAATGAGGAGCAGTGGGGCTAGCGCTTGTGAGAGGCTTGAGGCTTGGGCTGCACCAGGTATTTCTTTGTTAGTGAAAGAGATGCTCACCAGCGCACACACACACACACACACACACACACACACACACATGCTCACATACACACAAAAACACACACAAGCTATCCCACTTACACATGTGTTGCCATTCTCTCGTATGTTTTGGAAACCTTGTCTGCATTACTGTAATATGTTGTCAATTCTATATGATGTGTTTTTATAAGAGACATCACAGTATCTTGAAGTGTAGTTCATCAAGGATCCACCAGAATTCAGTGCCAGCTTCCTATCTCTCCATCTTTCCTTTCATCGGGTTAATAACCTGGCTGTGGTTTTGATAGCAGTACTCAGCCAGGCCCTGTAACTCACAGGGTTTTTAGGAAATGAAAAGTTGTTGTTTTATGAGTTGCTCTTATCTCTGTTTGTGTTGCTGTCCCACCTGCTTCCTCATAATCTCTGTCGCACTCAGGGGCTGAGTACCTAATGATAACGCCTGTTTGGGGACAGATTGGACTATAGACTTGTGGGGTGTTTATTCCCCTAAAGGTATGCCATTTTGAAGAAAGAAACTGGATGCATGCAGTGAACATAGAGTATAATGTTGTTTAACTTGTCGAGAAAATACAACAGTATACCTTCTTGAGGCGCGCTGTTGTAGAGTCTTGTTTTCCTCTTTACCTCAGAGTGTTCTGAGGCAGACAATGCCTTCTTGAAGAAGTACAGTACCACACTGCAGATGCACTATAATCAATACTGCGCAGTTCATGATGTTTAAAGTTTTAGGAGGGAAGCTACTTTTCTGTCAAACATTGGCAGGCTGTGTTGCCTCTGGCTAAGTGTACGCTCACTAAATTAAATATCCTACTTTTTTGGATTTTGCCCAGCACCTGAGTGGTGTTCTTAGCCTCAGAGAGCCTCCTGTTCCAAGGGCAGTAAGGGATGTACTGAAACAAAGTCCCCGTATCGATGTGGGTGTCCAGATAATAGGAGTGATATACAACCTCGTTTAGCCGGGGCTTGCAGCTGCCAGAGGCATCTTTAATTAAAGGAAGAGGTGCATCCTGTGATCCCTACCAGCCTACCTGATCAATTATCTAAATTTAGAAATACACACACACAAAACACAGGCACACACACACTCACCCAGGACCCCTATTATATACCTCCATTATAAATATGGCAGAGCCCAATGCCATGAGCCTTTGAACCAGCTTGTTTTCTTAATGAAGGCTGATATCGTGAGAAATAAGAGATTAGCCGACTATCTGCCGGAAACGCAGCCTAGGAAATTGAAAAGGTACATGACAAAGAGAGCGTGAAATGACTGGGAACCAAAGGCAGTAACAGGATTTCCACGGTTATCATTTGATGTGAACTTCATGGTGGAACGTGATGACATTGGTTTTTATTGTGGAGGAGCACCAATGACGGTTGGGATGAGAGAAAGTGCTGATGAGGGGGGATGAGGAGGCGATCAGTCATTGGCTGGACGCCCATCACAGAGGCTCAAGGATGCTGGGAGGACGACGGCCCCTGTCATGTGACCACCTAAATGAGGAGACCTGTGACAGGATGAGACACAGGGGTTAAACACACACAGCTGTGGCTGTAGTACACACACACACACACACACACACACACACAGTAATACAACACCAAGCCCGTCTGTGTCTCTAGACAGAAAGATGATGGTGGTGCTTCTGTCCTGTAGCTGTGAGCTGGCACATCTTAGCCGTCAGACCAGAGAAGAGCCCTCCACCCACGGATCTTCAGCTCTTCCTCTACTGCTACCTGCATCACATTCTCTTCAGTTTTACACTGTTGTCTTCAGATCCCATATCTAACCAACCTCTAACCAGTCCCATCTTGGAATTATAATGACTAATATGAGTCGTCCAACAACATATAATATAATATGCGTTACTAGTACCACAAGTGATACTCTACATTTATCTGTACTGCTTCTCAGAGTCTCTGCTGAAATTAATTAGCCATGGTGCCCTTCGTCACTGGAACCATGTGAACAGTGTGATAGTGACAGTGTTGACTTCATCATCTCTCATTTCCATAAAAATCACAGTCCTGAAGAGGGCTTCTACTTGCCTCTTTACCTCTGGCCTGCTCTGATATTCAACATGCTCACAAACACACACACACACACACACACACATAAACATAAACATATATACCCTCTCTCTCTCTCTCTCTCTCTCTCTCTCTCTCTCTCTCTCTCTCTCTCTTTTTCCAACTCTCTCTGGCTCTATGTCACACAAATGCATGGATATTCCACTCCAGGTTCCTCTACATTACCATAGATAACTGGTCTTTACAGTGTGGTTTGCTGTTGTCTGTTTTGCTCCACAGTATCAGATAAGATGGGAGAGGGAGGCATAGAGAGATAGAAGGAGGGAGGGAGGGAGGAAAGGAGAGCAGGGAACGTAGCGTGCAATGAAACGACACGTTGAGTGGTCGGTGGGGCGGATAGTGCAGTGGTTAATATTGTTATGGATCATGGCCAGCTTGTGGAGGGGGGTCCTGGGTATCTTATCAAAGGCTGCACTTCTCCAGACCTTTGTGTGTAGGGTCATTAATCTTCCTGTCACGGATGTCAGTCCTCTCCTCTCCACACCCTCCTCCTCTCAGCCACCCCACCCTTCTACTGGTCTTGATGATCACCCCTGTCACACGCACACGCACACACTGAACTCCATCGCCCTGACCACCACACCCTGACCTTCAGACTGACTGTACTCTTAGATTGGGTGTGTTTGGTTTGAGGATGATCACGCCCTCTGGGTTGGGACCCAGAAGAGTCTTGTACAGGAGAGTTTGTATGTTGTGAACTGTGCTGACAGGACTGAATGTGAGGGCAGTCATGCTGAGCTTGTGGCTTCTGCTTCACAGCATGTGTCCCGGGCAGATGTATCTGAGGCCACCCTGCTTGCCGATGGTCCCATGTGATATCTTCTTGGAGAAAGTAACAGTTGGGTGTCCATCCCATGCATTGGGTTCAATGTAAACAATGAATTTGAATTTTCCTGTTGTTTAAGTTGTTTTTCTTTCTCAAATATGTTACAAGTATTTCTGCACAAGGGCTTATTCAGTAATGGTTGTTTTATATCTCTCAGGACGTTTTTTCGGCACACCAAATGTATCCGACTAGCAATTAAGTGTGTTAACTTGTGGTGTGTTAAATTTACAAACTGGGCTCCGCTGGATGGAATCGACAGGTCACACCAAGGTGACTGTGTCACCCCGTGTCCTTCCTGCAACCTTCCACCCAGAACATTACTTATTTAAACATCTTATTGCTTTATTCAATTGGTTTTACTCAGGCCAGACTCGTGATCCACCCAAATTCCCCACTGACTCCCGGCGATCAATAGTCCACAGTGAGGAGGGATCTGAGTCAGCGCTCAGGGGCAGGGAGTGAGGGAAGAGACAGGTTCCCACTACAGGACAGGTTGACATCCTGAGTGGATCTGACACCTGCTCCCGGCCACCAACTGCTACACTGCAACACAACCCCAACATGACCGCAGCATAATAACCACACCGGAAACACAACGTGACCACCATGCAACCACGATAATAGATCATCCCGATTGAAACCGCCACGTGTGTACATGACATCCCATTCCAGAGACATTTTAACGCGTGGATTCTTCATGACACTTTCGCATTGCCGATGGAAACATGACGTCTGTAGTTGTGATCATTACATCACACTGCCACTGTCCTTGCCCCCATCCGCAGCGTGTTTGCGTCATGTTTGTGTAACGTACCATCCACAGCGTCTTTGTGTACCTTCCTATGGTGTGACTGCACATGTGTATTTGCTCATCGATCAGCCAGGCTTTCCGATGTGGTCAGGTCCCGACGTGCCCAGCTGTTTCTGCTCGCTCACCACACAGTCACGGAGAACGGAGGCCGCTTAGTATTGATTAGCCATCAGTCTTGCCGTGACGCGGGGACCAGTCCTATAGAATAATTCCCCGTGTCGGGAAGGAGAATGGCCGGCAGATTGATAATGGAGGAAATGGATTGTGTTTCTGCGGTCCTGCGCCCCCCCCCCCCCCCCCCCTCCTGAGCTGGTGGTTTTGGAGCGCTGGGATGACTCCCTGTCAGCCTGCTCCACTGCACTACCTGCTCCTTAGATCTGTCAGTCACCCAGGGCCAGGTCACCACTCGGAGGGCAGCACACTGTTATTGTCTTATTGTTTCGTTTGGTACGAGACGCCCCCCCCCTCCCTTTCTCTTGTGGCTTCACTCTCTGACCTCAACCCTGCGGCTGTCTTTCGACAGAATGAAAAAGTTGTCCAAAGTCAAAAGTCACCGTCGACAAAACGCAACGCTTCTTAGGGTCTGAACGGATGACGACAGGATATGAAGGAGAACACACGCTCGTGGTGATTCGAATTCAGTAATCATCGTTAAAGAGCAGGACAGGCTTCTTTTTTTTTGGGAAGCCTCAAAGCTTCGTCTCAAAGCTTCGTCTCGCTCATTGATCACTGTGGAGAGAGGAGAAGTCCGAGGAGTTAGTTAACCTGAGGTTGTCCCCTCCTCCAGTGTGATTGACGGAGCCCTGGCCCTCCCAGCCCTTGTCGTCCTGCTGTGAGTCTGCCAGCCTGCCGGAGCCCAGCCAGTAATCTGCTCCGGCCCCCTGTCATGGCTGCCCAGGCTGACAGCTCCCCACCCTGGGCCTGGAGCTGTCACACGCAGTAATTTAGCGGTGACAATCCATCCTCCACAACAGCCCTCTGGCTTTTAGTGTATTAACACACATTAACACTTCCCTTCAATGCTGGGCCTGTCCCTATAACCAGTCCCCCCCCTTCTATGAGAACAGTGAAGGAAGATTGGGTGAAAAGCTGTTTATTGTTCAATGCTATTGATCCACAGATTCAGCACAGAGTGATTTATCTGCCATTTTATTAGGATTGTTTTTCACTGTGTGTGGATGTTTTATGTTCAATTGTACTCTACTCCCCTAGAATAGGCTTCATATTAAACAGCATCTGACTTGATTTATTTACTTAAGGAGGAGAGTTTGGGTGGGAAAAAGTCACAACAATCGTTTTGCCCATTCATCAATGTTGGTCATATTTTCCTCTGGAAAATAAATACAATTCAAACCCAAAACTAAAGTCAACCCAACAATAAACTAATAGTACAGTGAAACCTGCAGAATATCCTATTTGAATATGAAATACATGTAATAGGTGTTCGAAAAAAATGAAACAAACAAAGGCACTAGAGCTGTCTCAATGGCTTTCCTTCAGTGGGCACACCAGTTCAGACCTTTTACTTAAACATGCTGCAGGGTTTACCCCAAAGATGGAGGCCATGGAGCGGAATACATCTTTTTATACCCAATTAAGCGTGCCACAGGAGGTACTGTAGAGGGTCTCTCTGGAAACCAGCTCTCCCCTGGTGCCCCATTAGGGCAGTGAGAGGCCTGTGGAAGCTGGTATCCCTGGTGGACCCAACCCTGACCTGGAGAGATGGGAGGGCTCTGTCTGTCCTCGCCGCAACTCACCTTCCAGTCTGCAGACTGAGAAACAGCCTCAAGTACAGGTGTGTGTGTGTGTGTGTGTGTGAAAGAGAGAGCGAGAGATCAAGAAAGACAAAAGTAAGAGGCCTATGTGTGTTTATTTTTGGCAGAGGACGTGTCTAGGAGAAGAAAGTAAAACAACAAACCAAAATGGTACTGGGACCCCGTAACCTGAAACTAAACCTGCTGGAACAGCATGCTGAGGACATCTAAATAGAAAAGAAGTCAGTGTCTTATTCGACATGGAGCAACCAATCTCAACCATGCAGACCTAAATCATGACAAATACTCCTGTGCCATTTCCTGCATGCTTACGTGGTAGTTTTGTATTCCTCATAAGTCACTGTCCCTCTCCCCTTCTCCATATGGGATAGCCTGGCCCCCGTGACACACAGTCAGCGCTAATGCTAGGCTACGCTAGCCCAGCTGTCCCAGCTGGACCCCACGAGTCCACTCAGCTCTCACTCACACACACACACACACACACACACACACACACACACACGCACACGCAGGGCATTGCAAAAAGGACCATTCACGTTTGTCATACTCTCATACTCAGTTTCTTTCAGTGATAGACCAGCGTGTTCCAGAGAAAGAGCCAGTTGCCAAGATATAAATTGGTCTTATGTGTTGATTTCTAACTTCTTGTCAAAAAAGTCAACTAGAGAAGAGCAAGATATGGTTGTTTGTTTGACTCTGAATTTTACACATTTTACACAATGACACATTTTCAGACTGAAATGATGTCCGAGATGCTAAATGTCATCAGAAGAATCCCTGCAGGGTTAGATGTGGGAAGGACCATCTCCTATGAGCAAAAGTGTCCACACAGTTACCAAGACTAGTCTATAGAGTCGAGGCACAGCAGACAGTAGAGCCGTCCCTGTTTAGATGACTATATAGTATATATACTCCAAGCCACAGGAGGGAATCTGAGGTGGAATGTTAAAGCTGTGTTTTTAAACCAGGGTGTGATGTGTGTGATGCAGTAATTGGCAGCGGGTCCTGCTCTAAGACAAGGCAGAACAATTAACCGGCCAAATAAAAAGCTAAGGCACACTCCAATGTCACTGACTGGAACACTCCAGTATAATTATCGTACTCTCCAGGTCACCATTACCACCTTTACCTGATGTAGTAGGATATACCCTGCCTTTATTGTGATTTAGAGGAGTGGACTGTGTGGAGTGTGCTTGTGTCTTTGTGTGCATAAAGGGGGGCGGCACACTGTTATTACTGGTCTATATTGCTTGCAAATGCTGAACCATAAGCACTGGCTCTTGCCCTAGGGTGTTGCTTCATTCTGTGTGTTTCATTCAAATCATCCTGTAATGATATTGGCTCAGTAGGAGCCAGGGAAGGCAGGCTGGCTAATGAATGAGACGATGGCACAATCTGATAATACAGCTAAACTGAGAGGCTCTCTGCTTCCCCTCCCCAAGCCCAGGCTGGCGACCTTGTCGCTTTCAGTCCTCGTCGTATTATTCAGACTGTAACAAGACGATTCATTTAGTCTGTCTGCGAGCAGAATTAGATTCTCGCTTGAGCGAGCGTGGAGCTAAACATAAAGATGTTCACCGCACCAAACATGCAGCATTTACATAATTTAGACTGTGGGTTGGGGCGGTAATAAAGAGTTATGATAAAACTGTCATTAGGTTGGAAGGATGAGGGGTGGAGAGCCGGGCTAGATTAATCCTGGGAGCTCTCCATGGTCCTGAAATGTCAGGGGACTGGGAATAATGAGCCCAGCTTTGTCGTGGATAACCTGCCTGTTTGGTCACGCATTTGCAAGTGTGTGCAAGCATGCATTTGTGTGTGTGTTACTGTGTGTGTGTGTGTACGTATGCCCACATTTTTGTGTCTGCCTGCATACTGTGAAAAATGAACTCTGACATTTATCTTCCCTGGGTTTTTTTTTTTTTTTTTTACACATGCATATTCATGATTTTTTACCTTAAACTGGTTTGTATGCTGTGTCCAAGGTGACTCTGTGCTGCAGACGTGACAGTACTCTTCACAGGCACAGAACAGCGCTCTGAGTGGTAGTGCATGGAGGCAGAGGCAGCTCAGTTGTCTGCCCCAGGTGAAGGACATAGGAGTGGGGGATCTGGGTGAGTCTGGAGGAGTGCTGCTATGGAGAGGCACCTGGGAAGAGCACATACACACAGTTACAGAAGGAAAGCCCATACTCTGTATCTCATGGCAGTGCTTGGTCGACTATTGTCACCATTGTTATCTCTTCATAATGGTCCATTTGTCAATTGACTGCTTTCAGCTGTAGTTTCCAGTGACTTTGTGTTTAGTTGAAAGCCACAAAAATGGGCTGATATTGGACATAAATATGTTTGAAGTCAAACAAGCCCATCTAATGTTGTAATAGGTCGTATAACTCTGGCTCTGCTGTTCCACCAATGTGCTGCAGGCAGCATAATGTTCCATACATCACTGGCAATGGCCTTAAACACTACATCGAAGGTGCATTCAACTCCACTTCAGACCCTCCTAACCTGCAGCGCAGCACAGAGAGCACAGCACTTAACATGGGGCTGTGTGGTGTCTTTACAGCTATGACATTTAGAAGCACACACACACACACACACACACACACACACAGCTCTACCCTTCCATACCCTTCATGCACACATTGATCAGCAGTAAACAGGTCCTCCGTAATAAAGGCTCTGGCTTGTAGCAAGTCTCTCTGTAGACGGAGACAGAGAGAGAGATAGCGAGAGAGCGAGAGAGAGAGAGAGAGATAGAGATAGCGAGAGACAGAGAGAGGGAGAGGGAGAGGAAGAGAGAGAGAGAGAGAGAGAGAGAGAGAGAGAGAGAGAGAGAGAGAGAGAGAGAGAGAGAGAGAGAGAGAGAGAGAGAGAGAGAAGGATAGAGAGGGATAGAGAGAGAGAGAGAGAGAGAGAGAGAGAGAGAGAGAGAGAGATGGAGAGAGAGAGAGAGGAAGTGTGTCATGGTCTCCAGGGAAGGGGAACTGTGGGAGGCACGGCAACATAACTTAAGTAAGATTAATCTCCTCCTCGTCCTCCACCCTACCTCTTTATTCATGGGGCATGTCCACGGACGGCAAACTGTGGAACACTCATTACTTTCATAACCTTGTACTCATTACCTCAGCACGGAGGGAGAAATGCTTTAGCCTTTAACTGACTTCTGAGTTATTTATAATGGGGATTTTACTTGTGGTATTAGACGACCCTCCCTTCCATGTAGTCCTCCTGTCATATCCTGCCTCAGACAGAGGATGTGTTTGGAACAGCGTTTGACCAGAACGCCGCCGTTGGAATTGATGCATTGATGTCCCCAAATGAAACGTGGAGTGGCCTATTGTGTCAGCCTGTGTCTCTCTTGACACACGGCTCCATTGATAAAGCTGTGGCTCTTCATTGAAAGGGTGTCCGTTTCAAGACGGTCACAATGGCAGTTGCACAGGATCCATATTTAATAGTGGCAAACCGAGCAAACACAATTGAAGAAAAATCAATAGAGCTTTCACACCTGATCATATATCACCGCTCTCTAAACTACTGCTGCTCACTGTCTTTTGTCCTGTTGAGGACAGAAAGGAGCTCCAGGTAAACAAAGAGAGTGCTGTAAAGAGCACCAAGCATTCTATAGGGGTTACGAATGACAAAAATAGAGCCTTTTATCTCATAAGGATTCTGTCAGTAATGGTTCCCGGGGCTGGGAAGGGCTGTGGACAGCATCAGATCAGATTGAAGTCAGAGAGGGGGACGGAAAGATGCTTAGTGTATGTCCCGGGTTCTGATCCAGTGGATGTGAGAGTGCCACAGCTCAACCCCGCTGGCTCGTACTGATGACATCAGAGAGGACGTGAGGGCAGGTTAGGGGAGAGAGCTGCTCTGATAACCCCTTCAAAGTGGCCAGCAGTTTGATCAGCGGGTGGGCGCCGCCTGCCTTCTGGCAGCCAGAGACAGGTGCAGGGTGAGATGGGATGGGTGAAGGGTAGGCGGGAGCCGGGAAGTGTGAGGGGGGTCGAGGGCATTCTAGTGGAGAGCTGTCTGATTCTGTCACCCCTCTTTGTGCTCGTTTCAACCCCCCACCCCTCCCCCGACCTTGCTGGCTGCCACAGGTGTGCAGCTCCACTGTGGAGGCGTCTGATGAAAGGCCCGGGTAATGGATCTCCTCTGGGTCTGGGCCTCTCTCCTCTGCACAGCTAATCTAGCCTGATAGCTCCTCACTCTGCTCTCACTCTGCTCTCCATTGTGTCTGTCTGGCAGGGAAATGAATTCCATTACTGCGTGTGTGTGTGTGTGTGTGTGAGAATGTGCCCCAAACTATGTTTAGAGTACATGTTTGACTTGCATCCTGGTTTGCTATTCTTGAAGATGTCTGTATATTTGACCCAGAAATGGCCTCTATCTGCAGTATGTGGCCCGTTCCATGAGTCCGTATTTCGCAGCAAAGGAGAGTCTGCTGAGCACATGTCAGACCTAGCCTTGGTTCTTGAACGTGGTGTCTGCTGGGACATCACTCTGGTGGTGTTCTTCCCGGTAGTTGTGCGGTCTGTATCCCTGTTGAGCCTGAACCAGAGAACGGCGTTCCGGGCGCAGCGGGGAGATGATTGGCATGCGAGGTCTCTCAGTAATGTTTAAAAATGTGGCTCTGATGCGTGTTCGCTCATGCAGTGGAGCATGCTGCTAAAGCCGAGCCCACCGAGCTCCAAGTCCCCCGTCGCCAAGGCAATGTCCCCTCCCCCCCCCCTTCCCCCTCCTCCACCCACCACAGCCTTGGCATGCACACTCTTTGGTGTGCGCTGAAATTCAATCAGATGCTTAATTACAACTTAACATGGGTTCCTACCAGCTGGCTTTATTCCCCAGTTTCTGATTAAAGGGATTAGAAAAATGAAATTTAACAGTGGATTTGCATAGTTCTCTAAGAGGGGGACTGGCGTGTCTCAGCGGCTGTCTGGGCAGCACCGGCACGTCCCTCCCCGAAGTCCTCTACTATAACCATGTAGGCATGAGGTTGGGATTATGAAGGGAATATTCAGCGGTGTGGCAGTGCCTAGGTAGTGCTGAGGCAGGGACCATCCAGGAATGAGGTAGGGGCGAGGTAGGGGCGAGGCAGGTGCACCGTGACCTCCCAGCCCGTGCCACGCTGCTCAGCATGCAGACTCCGGTGTCTGAGAGGACCCTAATCGTGGTGGTTACTATCATCCATTGAACTGCTTTTATACATGAGGTATTTGAGGGGTTGGTGAATGACTGTTTGTTTGACTCGTGTCTCTCCTGTTCCTGGAGGTGCACGCTGTGGGCGTCCCTCCACACAGAGGGTTCTTTAGCCAGGAACCAGATGAGTAGCAGGCTGGGAGATAAGGTGCTCCAGGCTGCCTCCTAATGGGGCCAAACAAGTCTGCTCCCCGAGCTGGGCTGAGGAAATGCTTCCATTAATCACACAACCATCATATGGTTGTTCTCCTTCTGGTTTGGCTAGGCCAGCTCCTGAATGGCTAAGTACTAACACAGGAGTTATGATGCCATCAAGGGGCCCGTCTTCATTCTTTAGTCCTCACTAAAGAACTCGCTGGCTCTCTCTCCATGTCAGGCAGGCAGGCTGGATGAACTAGATCTTGTTATCCATCTGCTGTTTATTTTATGCAATTAAAAGTGATTCTGCTGGTGCTTTGTGATCATCACAAGACTTAAAGGCTTAGTCCTGAGTGGGGGAGAGAGGGGAACAAGGGCGGGAAGAGGAGAGGTGTGGAGGAAGGGAGGGAGGGAGGAAGGAAGGAAGTGGGGTATTATGGTTATGACTCCTGTGCATAATATACATTATGCATTCAACACGTATGTTTCCTTCAACAAATTAGCGGATGCTTACTTAAAGCAGACGTTTTGGGCTTCAATTTGGGAACTAAATGCGTCAGTCATGAACTTTGGGTTTTGAGGAAGGACACTGTATTGAATCCCTGTGAAACGGGCTGGAGCAGGTTCTGACGGAGGCAGGCTGCCCAGGTAAATATGAGGCTCTACTGCCCCCTTTGGGTGTAAATTGGAACAACCCCTTCTCCCGTAATATATGTTACCGTAACTTATGTATTTATTTAGCAGACTCTTTTATCTGATGTGACGCATTTCACTGTGCATCACTGGTATTGGATAAGGACAAATGTATCCAATATGTAGCCTTCTGAAATATGTTCAGATGTGCTCACTGAGACAACACCAACCTATGAACATAACTTTGAGCTTTCTCCTATGAGAGTCACTGGGTGAATATAAACACATTTGATTGTGCAAGTGTATCGTATAAGATCCACTTGTTCTTTGAGGCTGTCTCTGCATACAAATTTAATCTGTAGAAGAATGCTACTTTCTGCCACGCTTGTCGTGAGCATTTCTATCTGACTAGATTAGAAGCTGTACAAGGGCGCCATCTCCTGGTCAAGTGGGGCAGTACTTACTGAAACACAGTGGAGACACACTGGCTATAGCATGGATGAAAGAAGAATCTTTGTCATGGTCATTTATCATCGGCCTGACCGGGACTGAGCTTTTGCCAATGTACTAATACAGACACCATCATACTGATCTGTTGATCAGAGCTGTGCTGCTGTTCTGAGCGCACCTCCTCTTCAGGTTTTGTGGCTGATTTTCTCAGGTTTTCTATTTCCGGAGAGGATTGTGCCCTTGGTTTTTGCCCTTTAAAATTAATTAACGCTGTGAATTGACCGTGCCAGTGACACACTATGAATCAATGTGTGTGTGTAGGTGTGTGTGTGTGTGTGTAGGTGCATCAGTATCTCCCCACACATGCCTGTGTGCTACCCGATCAACTCGAAAGCCCCTTGTCCTTGCTGCTGTTCCAGGGTATAGGGTTGTCAGCTGCGATGATCTGTACATTATTTATCAGGATCCGTCCCTGGTGTTACCGATCCTGGAGGTTAGGGAGCCACTGAGCTCCAGAGCAGCTCTAACAGAGGCCTGAGGTCTGCTTCCTGGGGTCAGGTCTGCACCTCTACCTGACCTGCCCTTCTCAGCTCATTCTCTGGGGGGTTGGGGGTGGGGAGGGAGGGAGGGTGCACTAGACGGACACTGGTCAGGCTGAACCGCAGACTGCCGCCCCCTGCTGGTTTAAGTGTGTAGGACACCCTGTGCTCAGGCATTTCCTCCCCAGCTGTTGTGCGATCGCCGGCTCTCCCCGTGTGATGGATGGGCTCCTCTGACGACTCTCACAGCTTTTAACGGCAGCAGATGCTCACACCTGGTACACGCCACACACCTGACAGAACACCCGCTAGGACAGCACAGCGCGGCAGACGCGCCTGTGTCAGAGCAGTCAGGAAGGAGGAGGAGAGCAGTGCGTCTCTGGTGCCATGCCATGCTCAGCACGATGAGAGTCTAAGCACTCTTGGAGAAGCAGTACTACTGCTGCTGTGGCTCTTAGTGCTCTGTACGTGTGTGTCTGAGAGGGAGAGCGAGATAGCGAGGGAGACAAAGAGTTTGGTAAGTGGTAAGAGAGAGTGAAAGAGGGAGAGAGAGAGTTTGGGAAATGGAAAGAGAGAGTGAAAGAGGGAGAGAGAGAGTTTGGGAAATGGAAAGAGAGAGTGAAAGAGGGAGGGAGAGAGTTTGGGAAATGGCAAGAGAGAGTGAAAGAGGGAGAGAGAGAGAAACGGAAAGAGAGAGGTGGCCTAATGCTAAGTGTTGCGATGCAGTAATGGTCCAGATGGCCACGCTGTTCCAGAAGCAGTAAATCACCGAAGAGCATGTGATCAGTGAGGCTACTGCAGGGTGAACACTTAGATACTTAAATAGAGGTGAGAGTCTCCACAGCCATTACACACAGTCAGACTAAAACTGCCCTCTCAGTCTGTGTGTGTTTGTGTGAGTGTGTGTGAGTGTGAATGTGTGTGTGTGGACATGGGTACTGTGACGGGGATAGAGAGCAAAGCTATGTGTACACTCTGTTTTATGTCTACAAGTGCAAGATGGGAAATCAAAACATCAACAAAACAACAGCAAACTACTTTTATCCATGGATACTCTCTGAAGTGACAGTCAAGGACACTGGTATCAACTCTAACGAAATGATTTGACTGGGGGAAAAAGGTATTTCCCTATATGACAATTAAATACTGTTGCAGCCATTAAAATCGATACCCTGTCTGTGACAGAGCGCTCACTGTTCAGTATGGCTTTCACCATCCCTCCAGTCTCGATGGATTTGTGTGTGTGTGTGTGTGTGCTTGTCCCTGCACACATTAACCTTCAATCCTGTTCCTCTCTTGTGATCCTTCATTGATTGGAGAGCTGGGGAGCGGCTGGAGGAGATGGAGACAGTAAGCCAGCGGAGTTATGTGAGAGAGGTAGCAAGAAGGTTTGTCTCCTCGCACCCAGCCTGATCTGGGAGGCTGAGCATAGTGCTGGCTCTGTGTGTATGGGTGTGTGTCTGGGATATCTGACAGGGCCATAAGGGATCAGCAGGGCTTGGTGTGGTCGGGCCCGCTCTGAGACACAGCGTCTGTTATTGAGTGGCCCAGGCAGAGGGTGCTATTGACTGGACCAGTGCCACTTGGCATTCAGACCCAAGTCCTCTAATCTGGGTGCTTACTCATGTTGTTCACCTAAACCCTCGAATCCCCAACCACATAGGAGTGTTCGGCTACACGGTTCAGGGTGATGGAGAAATGGTGGAGCTGAGAATCTTTATAGGTCGCTGCTGGGTTTCTATTCTCTCTTTACGTCGTTGTCACGCGCGAGGTCGCCGGGAGACTGTGTGCGTGCTGGAGAGGAGACACAGGAGGAGAGTGCTTTGTTGTCTCTGGGCTTCTTGACCACACAGCGTTGTTCCACTGCTGTCAATGCTAAGGTGCAGCCTCAGAGTCCTGCAAGCTAACAGTGTTTCTATCGCCAAACACATCTGCAGAACACTTACATTGGCTTTGTGCCGTTGCGACGTTATGGTGTCCCATAATGACAGTTTGTCACACTGCACCATGGCGCTGTGCAGGCTGTCTGTGCAGGAGCTGTCACTGACAGACAGCCTCGTGTCCTGATCTCCAGTGCTCCGGGTTGAGCTGACTGACTCAGGATGAGTCAGCAGGGGAGAAGGTCATGTCATCACACCGTGCACTGAGACGCCATACGTTTGCCTCCCAGCTGCACGGAGCACGGCCCTCAGTTCTTCTCCCAGACGTTTGCAATTCTCTCAGCCTGGGCTTCTCACATACGTGCGTGTGTCGTCTCACACCTGACACAACAGGTATCGCCCGCCACGTGTCTCAGGGTTCAGCTGCGGGACTTTCCCTCCGTGTTTGAAGGTAAACATGGTGAGATCATCTCCCGGCTGACTGGAGGAGGAACAGAGAAGGTAATCTCCACCTTGATACACCCCGAGGAGATACACTTACATAGATCCCCACGCAGAGCCGAGTGGAAAGAATACAGCTTTAATGAGACCAGCTGTCGACAAACACAGCTGTCGTCGTCCTCGTTCTGCGCGGAGTCTTCTGACTCCTCACCCTCTCTTTCTGCTCCAGCAGAGGCATTAGCAGTGACATTTACTGATGAGCTGGGCCGTGTGTGGTCCTACGGCCAGGGGAAACAACTCGTGTTCTCCCCCTCTCCGCCGTGGTAGTCAGACCCACGGACACCCGGCCAGTACAGTTGTGTGGGAGTCAGGAGGATACAGAGACATCCATCCATCATATCTCTGAGCACCGTCGCCACCGAGGTTAGGCTTAATGCTAGGCTTAAGGTTAGGTTTAGGGTTAGGCTTAAGGTTAAGGTTAGGCTCAGGGCTAGGCTTAAGGTTAGGCTTAAGGTTAGGCTCAGGGCTAGGCTTAAGGTTAGGCTTAATGCTAGGCTGAAGGTTAGGCTTAAGGTTAGGTTTAGGGTTAGGCTTAAGGTTAGGTTTAGGGTTAGGCTTAAGGTTAGGCTCAGGGCTAGGCTTAAGGTTAGGCTTAGGGTTAGGCTTAAGGTTAGGCTTAGGGTTAGGCTTAAGGTTAGGCTTAGGGTTAGTTAGGGTTAGTTAGGGTGTCGTTGCCCCCATTGAGGTTTTCAGCTCTTCCTAGATTGTGTTGGAGTTGGAATGTTATTGTGTACATGGCTCTGAACGACTGGGTGGGTTTCAGGTGAGGAACACAGAGCATTTGTACCTAAGGTTCACAAGCCTGCCCTACTCATTGCTCTATTTATCTGGGGGAATTTGTGTGAGTGATGCCTGAAGGGAGGGAGTGGAGGAAGGGAAGGTTGTAGTGAAATAGTAATGAAGGGCACAGGAGAGAGACATGGGAGTGGGGCGGGGGGTGGTGGTGGTGGTGGTGGTGGTGGTGGAGCTGCTGACACCTCCAGTTTCCCACATTCCCCTGCTCTCACCTGCCCCCTGACAGACTGACCAGCAGCAGGAAAGCAGTGGTGCAACTCTACACCCAGAGTTGCTGAGTCTGCTGGGTACAGAAATACTTGCTGTGTGTGTGTGTGTGTGTGTTTGTGTGTTTGTATGTTGAACGTGTGAAGCAATTTTAAGGAAGATGTCTCGTAACTAATACATATTGTATTCCGTTTGTTCGCTCAGTGTGTTTCCATGCCCATGTTCCATTGGGCCGTAGTGTCGCTGACATACTCTCTGAGGGGTGAACTCTGCTGGCTCACAAACATGCCTGTCTGAACAGGCACCTCCGGGCTAGCTAGCAGCTGCAGGAGCTGTTTGCCAGGTTAAACCTCTTTTGCTGATCCCACACATACATACACACACACGCACACACATTTACGAAGGTCACACAGAGCATGGGATGATAGTGAGGTTAATGCACCCAGCACATTTGTGAGTGAGAGTAGATCACAGACGCAAGGCTGCTTCTGCACTTGGGAGATTGGCTCTCTCCCTCCTTCTTTCTCCCTCTCTTCCCTCTCCCTCCATTCCCTCCCTCCATCCCTCCCTCCCTCCCTCCCTCCCTCCCTCCCTCCCTCCCTCCCTCCCTCCCTCCCTCCCTCCCTCCCTCCCTCCCTCCCTCCCTCCCTCCCTCCCTCCCTCGTTCTCTCGTTGTCTCGTTCTCTCGTTCTCTCGTTCTCTCGTTCTGTCGTTCTCTCGTTCTCTCGTTCTCTCTCTCCTCCCGTTCTCTGTTTCTCATGGTCGTCCTCCCTCTCCCTCGGTAGATCTGTTTTGTCAAGGCTGCAGTGTTGAGAGTGTCTCTGATCTGTCCCTTATATTCCTCTCAACACTGCCTCTCGTGATGTAAGAGGTGGGGGTGGCGGGGGGCGGATGCACACACACACTCACAAATACTGACACACATACTCTCTCTCTCACGCTGACGCACACACACTCCCACAAATGGTATCCGGCGTTGCCTGAAGTTGGATCCCTTATGTGTCACTATCGCTGTCACCGGTCCTTTGCTCGGCTCTGAGCAACTTCACCACTGCAAGAGGAAGCACATTACTCCAGACTCTTTCCTACCTTTCAAGGGAAGGGTCTCCTGGGAGCTGAGTCTCAGCGTTTCACCTGCAGGACTTCAGCCAATACCCCTCCAAGTCCGAGCAGCACCGGAGGACAAGAATAAGAAGACAGAGAGAGCACTGGATCAAACAAAAAAAAAAGATTAATATTTCAGAGGAGAGACTCAGAAAGCGGGGCTCTACTCTGCCTGTTAGTCCCTGCTGGGGTTCCAGTCTCTGGAGCCTGCTCAGCAGCCGCCTTCACAAGGATCAGTCCAATACATCTGGAGTAAGGGGGGAGCCTGGGGGGTGCTGAGGGTTGTTGTGTGACCCCCCCCCCCCCTGTGGAGCTACAGTGCTGTGGCCCAGTGGCCTAAGCCCCAAAGCACAGGACGAGGAAGAGGAGGAGGTGGAGGAGTAGGAGGAGGGGGTGTTGTTGTGAATTCTCTCTCTCTCACAGCTGTGATATGACAGAGTGTGGGGCAGCTCTCCTGCCGGCCCTCTCCTCTCTGCTGCTCTAGCCCCAGTGTGAGGTGAGGAGAGAGGCATGGCTGCCAGCCCGATGCCCCTTCTGCTGCTGGTTCTGCTGGGGGTCCTGGGGGCAGACTGTGGTCCTGGGGAAGGATCAGGGAGGTACAAGAGTGGGTGGAGGTCGAAAAGTGACAGGAGCCGTGAGTACCTTCATCTTTCCTATGTCACGCTGTTGCTCTTTCCTTCCTTCCTTCTTACCTTCTTTGTTTCCTCCCTTCCTTCCTTCCTTCCTTCCAACCTTCCTGCTTTCTTTCCATTCATCCTGCCTTCCTTCCTCCATCCCACTGTTTCTCTCTATCTCTTTGCTACATCCCTTGTTCTTCTTCTTATTTTCTCACGTGCACAGACAGAATTGGCTCTGTAATGAGGTTATTTTTGTCATCTCTCTTTATTCTCCGGATCTCTTGAAGTTGGTTTGTCAGAGTTTCTATTAGCTTGCTTGTTCAGGTGCAAGTGTCACTTATTATAGAATACGTTCAAATAATGACAACGTCTGCATGCCCTGCTGGTTCTGAGGGTACGGCGTGTGTGGCTCCAAGATGTGATGAATGTCTTTGAATGGCACGCTTCCTTTCTCAATCTCCTTCCTCTCCATCTCTCTTCCTGTATTCCTGGATGAATACCTCTCATCCACTCAGCCTCTGTCATCATTAGCCGCCCAGTGATGAGTGGTGAAACCAACGCTCGGAGCGGAGAGTGCGATCATGTGCTATGCAAACAGGAGTGCTTCACTCAGACGCGAGTGCATTAGTGATACTGATGCAGCACCCCCGTGCGTACGCGTGTGTGTGTAGGCACGTCTGTGTGTGTAGGCACGTGTGTGTCAGAGGAGGATCTTGCCATCATCCAGGAGTGTGTGTCTCCGGGCAGAGCCCCCCCGTCCTGGCTAATGGGATTGTTTGGCGTGCCACCGCTGATGGATGCTGAGTGATGAGCTGGACCAGCGAGTCCCTCCACGTTCGACCCTCTCTGGAGGGCGGAGCCAGAACGCTGCCCTGATACCGTTTCTAGATTAAAAGACTAGAGGGAAAAGCACTAAGTCATGCTCCACAAGGTCCCCTGACAGCCCAAGGAGACAGCAGTATGTCTGGGTTGTCTCTGTCTTGTTGATGCGGCGAGTAGTTCTGCTGTTGGAAGTCTTTTTTTTTTTTTTGTATTGTTCCGCCTTTGAAAATAAAGAAATCATAAGAAATATGTGGTTTTTGGTGTTGCCCAACAACTGGTAGTCCAGATGGGGGAGTGTGAGTTAGTGTGAGGTTGTGTGAGGTAGAGTGAGTTAGAGTGGAGTAGAGTGAGGTAGTGTGAGTTAGTGTGGAGTAGAGTGAGGTAGTGTGAGTTAGTGTGGAGTAGAGTGAGGTAGTGTGAGTTAGTGTGGAGTAGAGTGAGGTAGAGTGAGGTAGTGTGAGGTAGTGTGAGTTAGAGTGGAGTAGAGTGAGGTAGTGTGAGGTAGTGTGAGTTAGAGTGGAGTAGAGTGAGGTAGTGTGAGGTAGTGTGAGTTAGAGTGGAGTAGAGTGAGGTAGTGTGAGGTAGTGTGTGTGTGTCCAGTCCACCAGTGAGCTGCCTCTCTGGAGCTCAGATTGGAGGTAATGGCTCGTGTCAGTCTGATGGTTTACAATCTGCGTCAATCTCCCCCTGCAGGGGCTCTCTGTGTCTGACTGCGATCTTCAAATTCATAAAAACCCTGAAATGTAACAGTGTGATTTGAACTGTAATTGGCAGGTGACACATTCAAAATGCCAAGCCTCTCTCTATTGTTCTCTCTCCTCGGCTTTGCATCCCGTTGTGTGCCTCTCGAATGCACACTCAGGGACAGACACTTTCACAGTATGTAAAAGCTGGTGTACATTCTTCCTGTCAATCTGAGTGAAACCATGTGGCTTTTATGGTAGTGCCAGGGAGCGTGTGATGTGAGGAGGGAGGGAGGGAGGGAGGGTGGTGGGGTCCCTCTGCCCCTGTCATCCCTCCACAACGCCCACACCTGGCCCCTCACCTTCACCTCCACCTGACCCAGATGGAGGACGTCAACACAACTCCTGTCATGATATGCACAGGTGGTTGTCACCAGGCTGGGGATCACCACAATGTAACAGACGCGTGTTACGGTACACAACTGCATTCCCACATTCAGCTGGTTATGTTTGCCAGCTGTCTCTGTGCGATGGATAATGTTGAATGCCTATAGGACTGTGGTAGGCTACTTGTCTCCTCCTTCTCGTTGTGGCGTGACATTCTCTACGTGAATCAGAGTTCTGTTTAACAGTCCTCGGGGAAACATTGGGGTTCGGACGTGAATGGACGCCGCACAGAAAAGAGACTTTTGATGAAGTGAACAGGGTCAAGTTCATGAGTTCATGAGTTATTTGAGAGACTTGGTTTTGTGTTCATCCTATAAACAAACAGCCTCGAGGCTGTCCAGTTCTAGTCCTTCAGTTTCCTCCCACCCTTGTTTGTCCCCCCTATGATCCTGAGGACAGCTCTGGGGACAGCATGCAGCTGCAGGACCAGCTGGGACGGCCGTCTGTCCAACTGTGTCATCATTCATCATCAATAATTCAGTCAAGCGTGCCACCAAAATGATCTGCTTGTAGTATCAGGAGAGTGAATTCCTTGCTTGACTCCAGAGAAGACCAGAGGGATAGCTTCCCAGCTCTCCCAAGCCCTCCCTAGCCCTGCCCAGCCCTCCTTAGCTCTCTCTTGAGCCCTGCCCAGACCTCCTTAGACATCTCCAGCAGACTTCACGCCTCACCAGCCCTCCCCAGAACTTTCCAGACCTCCCCCTGCCCTCCCCAATTCTCCACAGGCTTCTTTAGCCCTCCCCCCCCCCCAGCCATCCCCAGACATGTGTGGGCGGCCTGGGGCTTTGTTTCCCCAGCCTGTTCCCCCTCTCTGACAACACTTCATCCCTGTGATGGACGAGGCGGATTATGGGATTTCTGGCAGGTTTACTCTGTTCTCTATGCTAATAAGAGCCATATAGAGACCTTCCTGACACCTCCCTGACTGTGTAACCCTGAAGTGAGGAGAAGTGAAGGAGGGGAGGGGGGGACAGGAGGGGAGAGGCTAGGAGGGAGGAGGGAGGGAGGGATTTCAGATAAGAATTCTTACCAAATGCACTGATTCACTTTTGCGATGGCCCTCATTCTCTCTCTCTCTCTCTCTCTCTCTCTCTCTCTCTCTCTCTCTCTCTCTCTCTCTCTCTCTCTCTTTCTCTCTCACACACACACACAACGGCTGTTTTCTTTTTCTTCCCGTTAGAGGTCACTTTTCAAGTCCATTGCTTTTTCTCCATTCCCACCCCTCTTCTACACACACACACACACACACACACGTTCCCCCTCTCTCTGTCTCATCAGGCTCCAGAAGGTTTAGACAGTTTTTAATTAGGTAACAATGAGCTGCGAAGCTCAATTACTGTCGCTGTTCCAAGGTCAGGGCCAAGCCAGAGGGAGGGAGGAGGGTCAGGGTGGATGAGTGGAGGGAGGGAGAGCACTGACATCATATTAGACATTGTCAGAATGTTCAGTCCACTAATTCATCGTTCAGAACACACACACGCCTGGTCCTTCCTCTTACCCAGTCTCTGTGCATCTAAACTTATGAAATCTTATTATGCAAACGAGTCAAATAATGTGTTTGTTTCTTCTCCTCTGTGTGCTGTGATAGCATCTTTACATGACAGGCTGTGATTTATTGTCACCATATGAAAGTTGTCCTGAGACTCCTGGAGTCTTTGAGGCTTTTATGGGGTAGAACAGGACCTTGCAAGTTGTGAATTATGAGAAGAATTGAAACTTTCTGCTGAGGGAAGTGAAAAAGCAGGTGGCCGCTGCAGATCGGACACAGGTGATAAATATGAGGCAGTGAAAGGTGTGGGGGCAGAGCTGAGGCAGGGGGCTCTGGGGGCTCGGGGTCTGTGAGGGTCAGGGGTCACGGGTGAGGGGTAACCCCTTGCTAAGGCAGGTCCTCAGGGGATAGAAATCAAATGAGACCGCTCCCTTGAAGTTTTATTCTCCATTTTCACGGCCTTTAGTCCATTTTCTTTCCGTCATGTAAGTCAAATGCTGTAGCCCAGATGAGTCAACGCCACTTCTTCCACCTCAGGGTTGAACCAGTGTGCTTTTGAATTAATCTTCTCATGCAGTTCCCAGTCTCTCCCACTAGGGGCACTAGTGTCTCAGATGCAGCTCCTCACATGGACTCCAGACCTATGGACATATCTGAGTGTGCATTTACAGCTCTAAGCTATCTGATCTAATTGATTTGGAAGATGATCTATGGGTGTCTTGGTATTGCTCAGTGGTAGTGGGTTTGAAAGCAGATCTAAAGGTTGCAGGTTCAAATCTCTCCAGTGTTACGCATTAAAATAAGTGTCTGCTAAATGAATACATAACATGATCTCCTGTCCTATTTGCTCAAACAGTTTTTCACTCAGTTTAAAAGGAACGCTAAGCTGGAGGGCACGGTTGGGGTCGGTTTCATTTCAGTTCCTTAAGCAAAAAGCATTTGAAATCATTAGTTTAGCTCTTATTATTATGGAATTTGTAATTGCTATTTTAATTAAAAACTCTACATTGACTAAATGGAAAATCACCATGCAAGAGGAAAATCAATCTCTCAGCAGAACTGAAACCGATGCTGTGTGTGTTTGCGTATGTGTGTGTGTGCAATGTGTTTGACAGAATGCGTTCCCTATTGAAGGGCAGGACGTCAGCTCATGTCGTTCATCTCTGAGCTGATCTGAGAGTTCTGTCTCCTGGGCTCCCGGAGCACGTGGAACAGGACCTTGTGACAGGGCTGGCTAGACGCGCAGCATCCCACCACAGCAGCAGCACGACAGGCTGTTCCCCATCACACACACGCAGGGCCGCGGAGGCCCCTGCTTCCTGTTTGTCCTCTCTCATCCCGTGATGAAGTGGTAATTACAGCCGAGGTTTACCAGACACCAGAGCCAGAAAGTCTAACACACCATGTAGTCTTCTCTGTCTAAAACAGTGTTGGTCACGCTATTTCACCAGAGGCCACATGCTTTATTATAGTTCCATGCTTGAGACTGTCCAGTCTCTCCTCAGCTCCTCAGATGCCAGACAAAATCAGCGATCAGTCAAGCTTTATCAAATGCAATCTCCTCTAGACCAGCATTAGCCTTTGCCTACTCTGCCAGTCACGTCCAGCTGTCATGGCTGTTGACTATGGTTGCTATGGCTGCAGGTCTGTTCCAGCTGTATCAGTCTTGGAGCAGGGAGGTCTGACTGTGTGTGCATCAGCATCTCCCCGTCGCTGACACAGCGCTTACACACACCATTTCCTCTCAGCAATCCCCCTCTCTGGTCTGGTCTGTCTGACCTCAGCCCCGTCCAGCCGGCCTCTCTCCTCTCCAACACACGGTCCCGGGTTAGACTCAGGTCTTCTCTATTCCACATGTGTGCGCTGAGATATACGATCCAGCTGTTTCCACAACACACAGACAGATGGGAGATTTTCTTTCAAACTTGAAGTCAATACGGGTTGACATCACCAATGAGGAGTTTCAAAATCTGGGCCAAGGTTACGACTCTAATGCCAAACAGTCTTCTATTCCCACCTTATCGATCACGTCATGACAGAAAACTTCCTTGTGATATCTGGGTTGTGAGTCCACTTCTCTCCAAAGTGGAGTCCTACCTGAGTGAGGGCATTGTAGAACCGTGACCGATGCTTCGGCCCTGGGATGGAGAGTGGCTGTGTAGGGCTGGGAAACTCAAATCATCCCATTTTTAATTAGCTTGATAACAAGAAATCTAGGCAGAGACAAGGGCATCTTGGTTCTTTGTAAAGAGGGGGGTTGAACAAGGCCTTTGTGATGAAGCAGTAGAGTGGATAATGAGACACTGAGGATGAAAACTGATTCACGGTTCTATAGAGAAGCATCAGAAGTGCTCACTGTTTATTTGACACCATCGTTCACCTACTTGACGGACCTCTTTCATCAGAGACACTCCCTTGATCCTAAAAACATGTCAACAGCTCATAAGGGCCGACGCATAGCAACGCATGCAGCGTTGTGTTCATGGACCGGTGGAAAGGACACGCTCTGTATGATTTTCCCTCTGTCAGTTTTACTGAGCAGATTTATAAGGTCAAGCCAAGCAATGTTTGTGCAATTCGCTATTGTTTACCTAATGGCTGTTTGTCCTCTCTAGACAGCCCTACAGAGTCTGTCAGTAATGCTGCTAACAGACCTGCCGTGGGGAACATACGAGGGCTGCACGGCAGAATTGGAAACAGGAGAGGATTAGACCAACACCACATGAAGGTCCTAGTGGACATATTAGCACCAGATGTGACACAGGGCCCAATGTCGTCGTCCCCCCTCCACACACGGATGTAACAAAAATGTTGTTGATGTCTCATATGATTTACAGCACTGTGGATGTACTGCAGTCAGGCGTGGACGATTGCATTCAAGACTGGATGGTGTGTGACCACTTTTTGCGTTTGCCGCCTTCAAGGACAGGGTGATTAGTTTCTCTCTGCTGGAACGAGCAAAAAAAATCCTCTTTCTTGATTCTTCTGTGTGTCGTGTGTGTATTCGACTCGTGTTCTAACCAAACAGATGGTAACGTTGTACTGCCCCTTGTCTCTCCCAGCTCTGCTGCAGCCTCCACTGAGAGAGTCCTCGCCTCTAATACATGTGTGGGATTCTGCGTGTTGAGTGCGTGACACTGAGAAGGGGGGAGGGGGAGGCCTTGACAAGGGGGCGTGAGAGAAGGCCCCTGCTCCATCTTTTGTTGCTTTTCATGCCTCTGCTGGATTTATGCTCTGCCCTCAGCCTGTCACCCCCGGGCTCTTCCACCCTGGGTCAGGTGCTACCACAGTTGTCTGCCTAACAGCGTCTACAATACCTCATCATTCACACCCTGGTAGATATAACCATTTCCCCTGATATTTGAAATGGTTGTCAGGCCTTAACCATTGTTCTTCATAACAACTGTATGAGTGTGGATGTTATGGAAATTTAAATGCACTCCAAACTTGGCACGGGCGCCACCACTTTTTATTATATTAGTTGATTATGGCAGCTTGTTAATATGCGATCTAGACCTTCTTCAGAGCCAACAGGATCAGAAAGAAAACGGACATCTAAGAATTAATATCATGTCATGAAATCAATTGCCTCGAAATTTGATTATTTGAAAAGCCTCTGATCCTGTGAATATTGAGAATATGCTTGCCATGTTAGGAAGCCAGCCTATGAGAGGAGTTCTGCGTATAAGCCTGTGGAAAATCAGTTATATTGTTAAGGGACAGTTCAATAAGACACCAGTGTAACTCTATTCAGAGGCTCATCTCAGAAGAGCCAGGCTGGATATGATGGTATCTGGCTAGCACGTATCAGTTTGGCTTCACTCCTGAGGTTCAATTACAGACAAACCAAAATGAAATCAGTAACCAGTGCACATGGGTATATGAAGGATCTACAGTTTCCAGTGTATAAGTGTTTATGTGCTGCAGTGGTAACTCTAGCGCTATGATGACTAAAGCTGTAAAAAATGGTATGATTGTGTTAATGATATATATATGTATCACTTGGAAGGTTGAAATAAACCTGTCCTTGACATCACTGTGTTTTTGAGTAAGTTGCACTCTAAGTCCTTATAAAGCTTTCTGAATTGTTTTATGGCCTGTAATTATCTTGTCATTTATCTGTATGCCATCTGTAAGGAGAGCAAGTCAAAACAAGTCTTGATTTGGTGGGTGACGTGGTGCTATTTGAGTGTGTGTCCATGTGTGTGATAGTGTGGGGACGATTCAGTTTCATAAAGGGCCATATGTTTCAGTGATGATTAGAGTTTTTGGAGTTTTTCATGTCGGAGGGATATTTGTCTACATGCATACCATATTTAAGGCCTATTCGATTTCTCAACTTTTACACTTTAAATACTTTACCAGTGCATTCCAAGGGGACAGGAAAATGTATGGTATACTTGTCACAAAACTCTCACACTGTAAATCTTTCACGATTCCTTCAGAATTTCAGCCCCTGCTCAAACCTACCCTCAGGTAAAAAAAACATGTCTTCTCCTCCAATGCTCTTTCCCTCTCTCTATCAAGTTTCATTTGTAAAGGCTTGAAAAATAATTTATCATATGGGCCAAGTTGTGCAGCCCTCAAGGCAGGTCATTGTGACAATGATGAGGACAAAGTCCTCGGGTGAGATCCATAAGAGGACTCTTTAGAAGGACGACATCCCCTTGTAGTGTGTCACAAAGGCTCATGTTACATTCTTCTCTGGTGTGGTAGTCGAGCCCTGAAACACTGATCCTTGACTCCTGTAAGCCTGACATGAAGCTATATTGTAGATCAAAAACCCAAGCCTTTGAAAGTGCTGAGCTAAAAAGGTCTCTCTCTCTCTCTCTCTCTCTTTCTCTCTCTCTCTCTCATGCCTCTTTGGGGATATCAGAGCCAATCCTGGGGGCTGAAGTTTGACACAGGCCTCGCCTCGTCTCTGAACAGAGAAACCCATGTTACCTGCAGTCAGAGAACAGGGCTCATCATGTCAGAATGCAGATGCTGCGTGTTTACGGCTCCTCTGTCGGCCCCCCTGATGGTCTGCACATCTGCGGAGCTGTTGCCGCGCCCACTAAGGCTTGGCACAGCCTCTGGTTGAGTAAGCCTCGGTATTGATTGTCTTTGTGTCAAGTGCAGATCATTAGATGTCTCCTCAGGAGACAACTGAGGACTGGGCTGGATGCCTGCTGCTTTTCCTCTCTGTTCCACACACTCATTCACATCTCCTCTGATCAGACATCAGCACAGGACAGACTGAGTGCATATCTGTATATGCTCTGGTTGGGACTCAGACTGTTTTGTCTACGGTTTTCGGGGCATTTGCATACCCATGTTTCTGGTGGCTAATCGCAGATCTGTGTGAGGTGAGGATGAGGCTGGGGAGAGGTGATAACGGATGCTATTGGTTCCACTTGCTGGTGTTCAGATGCCATGTTGATTGAACAGCGGCGGTAGAGTTCAGTGGCAAAAAAAAATGAACAATGTAATTACCTTGAAGCAATTATACAATTTTTGGGTGCAAACCACCTAACCACCGAGCGATTTATCTCAAACTAGGAGGGACAGGTTCTTTCCAATTACATGCTTGTTGATTTGAATCCAATTTGAGAGATTGGGTTTAGCTTGACAGATCTTAAAGCTACAGTTCGGCTACAGTATATTTGATGTTTTATAACCGACCAATCAGCATTGTGTCTACAGAGGAATTTGGTTTAAACTTCTTTGTCTCTTTTCATGTTGCCAAGATTGTTTGGGGAATACAAGTTCTGACGCTGTCATGGAATCTGTGGTATTCTGGTCAAGACTGAGAGACACTAAAAGTTCCAAGGCCTAACCCTCCGTGTGACAGCAGTCTGGGAAGCAGTGTTTGTGGTCACAAATGGGATCACACTTCTCAGAATAGCGCAGCGTTTAAGAATGTGAAGTGACGTACAGTATGGGAATCTCATTTGACATAATTGCTGGATTCAGCTCATGGAATGACCAAGGTTCAGTAAAGACACGAAGATTCTTTGGAAGAGAAATAAACGTTCCTCTGTTTGGCCTCTCAACACAAACTATGACTAATGTGGAAAAACTCAAAGGTCAGTAACCCTCACAATTCAGATAGGTGATAATTATACATCTGCTCAGTCACTTAGCATACAAACACACCCATGGTTATTAAGTCATTTGTTTGGGCCATAACACAGATTGGCTGTGAAGGGATGGAGCTGAACGAAGAGTCTTGGCTAAACTTGGTATGGGGTGTCATGAGATCAAAGGGTGAGGAGGTGATTCATCATAGGCTGCTCTCTGCCTCCATAATTAAAAGTTGCAGAATTCCCCTCTATTGTGGCGGTGACACAGAGCTAATGACAGCAGCCGCTTCGAGGCATGGAGAGGTGACGGGTGGTGACAGGATACTGGCCTGTGCATGGGGGATGTATACGAGCACGCTACAGTTAGAAACTATTTTCACTCACCGCAAAGGTGTGTCTGGGTGCTGCAGTTACTTCCTGCCTGTCACTCTAGTCTAAAACATAGAAACAATGCTATGCAGCAGAGCTGCTAAAAAGCTTATATCAGAGTTTGTTATAACTATGGAGGCAAATCAGTGACATCATGTTTTGAATTCACCTCTTTAAAGTGAATTTATTTCAGTGTAAAAAAGCAGCCTTTTCGAGCAGCCTGAATTTTGATCTTTTTGAATTTCTGAAGCTTGATTAATATTTTTAAGTTTCTGATCTAAATTTGTTTGGCTCTAATTATTTTGGCTCCATTTTTTTCGGCTGAAGTTTTTTGGGTCTGAATTTCACCATTCAAATTTGAGCAGCCTGAATTTTGATTGTTTGAATTTGTGTTTTTGAAGCTGATTTCAAAACCAACAAATTTGGTGGTGTTCAATGCCAGTGCCACACCCCTGACAGAACCAATTTCTTTGTACTGAGAAGGTATTCTCCATTGGTATTTCCCGACCCCCCCCCACACACACACACACACACACACACTCACACACACACACACAATCCCCATCCTCATGTTGCTGCAGTAGCACATGCCAGGTGGTGTCACTGAGATGGACCTCGGAAGGTTCTGGCAGCTCTGAGAGAAGAACGGCCTTGCGTCAGCTTCTCGTGATGTCACAACAAGTTCAGACTCCTCACATGCATCTGTCTCCCATGACAACATTGTTGTTTTAGAACACAGATACAGAAAACTCAAGTAGGCTTGGAGCATCACTTCAGTCCTGCTGCTGTTTGAAGGTGAAATATCCTAAAATCGTATCCCATAAAATTTATATGGGATAAGCTTTTTTGCATATACTGCAACAAATCATCTGTACAAGTTCATATTCGTTTCTCTGAAATGCTACCGTGGTAACACCTGTTGAGCTCGGCTGCCTCAGTGAGTGAGTGAGTTATTGCATATCAAGTCAGTCAAGAGTTGTCAAATGTTAGCTACCCCTAAAGCCAATCAGCTTTATTTATTCTGGAGCAGTTTCTGCGTGGTGTTTGTATTGCTGCGGTTACCGTGAGCTCTGGGTGATCCCGTCAGCATGAGATGACATATTATTCTTCCTTCTGCATTTGTACTTTTAATTAACCACAATGATCAAATCATGTGAGAGGAGGAGGGAAGCCAATCTCTGCTCCAACTTGGAGGACAGAATCTGACATGTTTATCAGAGCTCGGAAACCAAACTATTGCATTCTGTCAGGGAGGTGTCTGAGGAATGCGTGTTCATGCAGCCCTAAAGTTGATGTTAGATTTTCTGAATAACTTTATAACAATGTCAAACTGGGTCACTGAACACGGCAGTGTCTACATAGTCGGCACAGAGGATTATTTTGTAATAGAAACTTTTGAGCAAACTTTTGTAGAATGTTTTCCTTTACACTTCAATTGGGTTCTTCAATTTTATTATATATATATATATATTTGTATAGCGAAATGGCATAAATTGCCTTAATCTTTTTCATCCTCAGACAACAGCAGCTAGAAAACCGCTCTGCCAGGCCTCAGAGGTCTTGCGTAGATCTGAGTTACCCACCCTACTGTGTCATTCCACCTAGTTCCATTGCATTTGTGTCAGAAAGTGTTTATGTTTTTCTGTGTGAGTGGAGGTGCAATCAGGGGCCAGGGCAGCTGTTCTGGAGAGGAGAGGGAAGTGAGGAACTTGAATGCTCACCCAGCGGGGAGCGTACACATCGAACGTCTCTCAGCGGTGAACTAGGCTGCATTGCAATCATTTTACTCAGCACCTGCATAGCTCATACACACACACACACATTCACACACACACATACACAAAAAGACCTGTCCACAGAAGCATGTGGTGGCCTCGTTGTGATCATTAGTATTGTGGCGTGCACACTGTGATACTCCGAGGAAGGTTTGAGACGCTCTCATATGCATAATCTTCTTTTGAGAGCCTGCTAGATGAAGAGAGAGGGGTGTGGCAGGGTTAAAGAGGGTAGGGGGCTCTCTCCTCGGGGGGGGGGGGGGGGTACAGTGACAGGGTCTACAGTAGATGAAGGATCTCTCTGATCCTTGTCTCAGGGCTCCTCATTGTCCATGTCAGGGCTGTGGAGCTGTGGGCAGCCTGGACCCTCCCACTTCCACCCCTGTGAGTTATTGTCACGTCCAGTCACAGCCCTCTCACTCATACCTTCTCGCTGTCAGGACTGGGGGGTTCAACGGCCCAGGAAGGGGTTTGGATACTTTGAAGGCAACACTAAAGTTCAGCATGTGAGATTTTCGACACTTTTGATTTAAAAGACAGTCCTTTCTTCTAAACTTTCTTCTATTTCAATAGACTGAAATGTGTGAGCTCTCACTAGTCCTAGCAGTAGAGAGAGCTTTGCCTCCGCTTGCACACCCCCCCCCCCCCCCCACATACACACACACACCCCTCAACCCAGACAGACGTTTTCTCTCTCCTCCCCTCCAGCAATGTGTTCTCTTTGTGTGTGTTTCCAATCTTCAGGCTTGATTAAAACCCTATTAGAGATGCATGGCCTAGAGTAAAAACATAGACAGAGCCATCCACATGGAAATGAGCGAGAAAGTGCACACACAGAGGGAGACAGAGAGAGAGAGCAACCGAAGTGTAGCAAAAAAACTGCCTGTCTTCTGCACACAAAAACATCTCCTACTTTCCTTCTCCCATTGTCTGTTTTCAGTGAAAAATCTAAATACAGTTCCACTGGGAGTGGAATTTGTCCTATTGGTCCTATCAACTGCAACAAAGCCAAAGGTAGAATTTAAATAAAAGAAAGATAAATGTCTTTTTACACTTCCACAACCAGCAGCAAGTTATGACAATATCTTCTCTCTTTTACTCTGCAGCAAACACAAACATCTTTTTTACTATTAACTTGAAATAGCTTAGACCTTATCACAGCAAGACCTTCCCATCAGTTTGTTTGGGAGTACTGTAACTCACCAAACATCAGGCACCAGTCCTGTATGACACCCCCCCCCCCCCCCCACACACACACACACACACACATACACACACACACACACATACACACACTCACCTACAAACACTCCTCATCGTCAGACCATTCAACATGCCAGGGCCAAAGCACTGCTGCCAATACGTGACCCGATAACAACGACACAGCAGAGATATTCTCTCCCCAGCTCCTTCACATCCAATAACTGCTGCTTGTGTTTTTCAAACTAAGCATGCAGAGCCATGCAGGCATTAAAGAAGACATCGGGTTTACTGCCTTGTCACATATAGCTTGTGCTGTCGTAGCCTCGTGGGGGGGAATGACTTGGTGTGTTACAGATGACCTCCTCTGACTGCACAGTAGCAACACTGGCTGGGTGGGTCCTCGGCCCTTGGTTGATGCCAGTACCCCATGGATTTGTCCAATCAGGGTGGAGAATGACCCGGAAAACATGTTGTGCCCTTTTGGTGTTAGACTGGGGCGAGGAGGGCTGGAGGGTGGGGGGGCGCCAGGAGGGTTGGCAGGGGCAGGATGGAGGGCGTGGGGGGTGGTATCTTTGTATTCACACTGGAGCCGTTGGGCATGCACACGGCCCTGTCTCTCTGTCCTGGTGCCCCAGGGGCAGCTGGGTCCACCACCTGTTAATGGAGTCTGAAGTGCCCTTTAATTGGCTCATCCCAGTGAGACAGAACAGGCCTAGGACAGAATTAAAGATGCAAAACAGAAAGCAAGGAGGACCGGGAGGGAGTAACTGGAAAATCAAAAGCTGGAGGATGATGATAATGTGATCAGGTGTATGATAATGTATTATTTAGCAGACACGTTTATCCAAAGCAACACTCAAAAGGTTTTGAATCGGATTTGATTGGAATGTGCAACCTCTTGGTCCATAGTCAAACTCTGTACCGCTGAGCCACACCCATGTCATGGATCTGGGAAGGGGTGACATGTCCTGTCTGTACTGAATCTCTGTTGAGCATCATAAGTATAACCATGGCAAACAATCTTAAAAATGGAAAGCTCGGGAGTCAGCCTGAGCTCAACCATCAGAATAGAACATCATGGACTTATATGATAATACGCTCTGATTTGTCAAGTCAGACAGACAGACTGGCTGTGTTGGATGTTTGCTTTGTGTGTACGTCATGATTCCATCGATGTGGATTCCATACATGTCCCGTGTCGAATTTGTGTCTGTGTCCATATTCACGTTTCATATTCTGTTCCCCTGTCTCCTGTGGTGCTGTCAATCAGACCTGTTTGGGTAAACAGTGAGAGAAACTGTGCGTGGGAGTGTGATGGGCACAGCACGAGCTCCTTCCTCTGCCACAGCACTGCTGTAATTACAACACCACAGGCATCACAGGGGGGCACAAACACAACGTGTTGATGTGGAGCCACTTTCATCAAACTCTAATGTTTAATGTCACCATTCGGACCATGCGGATATGATGTTTGTGTGCGTTGGCTGTGTTGTTTAGACGATGCAAAGGGGTGTGTCATGTCTCTATAGGTGGGTGGGGCTTGAATGAATGAGGGGTCACACTCTTCCACACTCGGCTGATCTGAAGTACTCTCTGATGAACTATTCTGTCAGCACGTCTGCTATTTATCCTCCCCGACAGCAGACCCCGTAGAGGAAAGAAGGCACTTCAGACAGCCTGCCTTTCAGTCAGCTGTGGAGCTGGGATCCTCCTCCCCACAGCCTCCTCTGGTCCCTCCGGCCTGCATTAACCCCCTGTCACTGGGGAACAATGAGAGTGGGCATGGCTCTGCTGATTTATCCCTCACATAGCCATCATGAGGGCACAGTTGGGGCCCCCGGAGCCCCCATTAGCCATACGTCTTGCCCCACTCCCCCCCCCTCCCCCCCACCCCTCTCAGTCCCACCCTCACACCTCCTGTCACCCAGACCCGACCTGTCACTCAGCCCCTCAGACAGTCACAATGGTGGTAGGATCGCAATCAAAGACAACGGATTAGGAATGACTTGGAAGTGTCTCCATCAGTTAGTGTGTGTTTGTGTGCGTGTGTGCGTGTGTGCGTGCGTGTGTGCGTGTGTGTAGGATGGGACACCCAGTTAGGGGAGGAGTGTCCTGACCCTCCATGCTCAGTCTGGCCCATATGCTCCCTCAAGAAGGCAGCCAGTCATGGCTCCTGATAGGGTAGAGGGAGCACCCCCTACACACACACACACACACACACCCACACACACACATCACGGCTACTCGCACGCATACACACACACTCACAGCACGACCACCAAAACAGCGCAGTATGGGAACTCACTCCCACTGAGCACAGCTTAGTACCAGCCATCAGTCTTGCTCTGTCTGCAGGCAGAATCTCATCCTGCCACACACAGACACACACCCACCCACCGCACCACTCACACACTGCATCACACACAGGATCCACACACTGACCTGTGCCCTGATCCAGACCCAGGAGACCAGAGACCCAGGACGCCAGGCAGTCTTCTTGGATTATTCACAGCCACTGGATATTGGATTTGAGAGGGATGTGGGTGGGTTGCACGTCTCTCGGAGGGCACAGGAGGAGCATGTGCCCTTTGAGTCTGGCTCTGCTGAGCGTGTGCAGCCTCTGCCTCTACCAGGGGGGCCAAGGGCAGGAGGCTAGCGGGGAGAGGATGCCCCTGGACTCAGTGCCTGTGGTGTTATTGTTGACAGAGACGGGGGCCACTCAGGAAGGGGTCAGCCAGGGGGCAACGCCAGCCCCCACCAGCCAGCACGAAGATGACAACTCCTTGGGCTACACAGGTACCAACGTCGCTGCTTGTACCTGCTCCATCCATCATCATCCATCCATGTTGTGCCTCCACATGCGATTGTGGAACTTCTTCGCATATTAATGATATTAGAATATGGATTTGTCTGTGTTATTAATACCAGTATCGATTGATGCAGTGACCATGGAAGTACATTACTATCCATGTTATCAATGGAGTGAGATAGTGTCAGAATGATAATACTTTAGGTTCACATGGTGCACCTAAAATGTTAGCCCTATACTGTTATTAAAGAGAGGCTAGACTACTGTAGACTCTGGGGAAATTCAAACAGCAGAAACTCCAGTAGGAGTTCTTTGATGGAAATGTAATTAAAGAAGTGGGTCATTGTTAACCCGTGGTGAATGTAGAAAGAAGAGAATTGTGAGAGAGTGAGTCTCATTGTGCTATGTGTCTCTAGTGACTACAGAGCTCTGTGGGGAGATGGGAACCAGGAAATGGGACCATAACCTCTGGGATCCGCAGACACAGAC
Source organism: Hypomesus nipponensis (assembly GCF_054491055.1). Taxonomy (NCBI): domain Eukaryota; kingdom Metazoa; phylum Chordata; class Actinopteri; order Osmeriformes; family Osmeridae; genus Hypomesus; species Hypomesus nipponensis. The sequence continues at coordinate 13,478,273 of NC_140375.1, read as the reverse complement.
ACACACACACACACACACAGACACACACAGACACACACACACACAATTCTGTCTGGAGTGGATTACAGATGAGGCGTGTGTTTGGTTATTTCTCTGGCAGTCCTCCTTGTGCGAGGGGAAGTTGTGTCCACCATGTTGCCCCAGCGAGTATCCCCGTCTCCCTGGGTGATTTATTGGGCCGCACACAGGTTCTCTCAGCTCCAGGAAGTCCCCAGAAGAAACAGGAAGTCTAAATGAACTGCTAGAGTCATTAGCAGGGTACATCACTGTGTGTGGCGCAGAGCTCAGATATGTCCCGAAAACCAAAGTTTAGGACCGCCGAAAATAGAGAGACTGCACAAATAGTTTCAGGCTTATTGCAGATGAAATGTTCCTGTGCCTACATTTCTACAGTAACTGCATATATGTATTGTTTGTGTGTGACCGAGGTGGATAGAGAGCTGAATATGGGGATATGTTAGTGCCATAACTATTGTAAATACACAGCACATAGCTGTACCTTCATCCCTGCTGACTGATCAGGCTGCTCCTCCCTAGGCTGTTCCAGCATGCACTTCACCAGGCAATCCCAGCATGCATTTCACCAGGCAGCAGGAGCCAGCTCTGTGGTACTGAGCGTGACTTTAGACAGCTACCGTGACTATCACACCTCACAGAGCCACGCACAGCAGCCTCCATCTGCCACCTCTCTATTTGTCCGTTTATGGTAATAAAGATGTGGGGAAAAGTGAGGGACCTGATAGTCGCCGCTCATGATTGGCTGTGGGGCAGAACAGCAGTAGAGATATGTCATTGCCTTGGTGAGGCCGGTGTCCCTGAGCGCAGGTCGTTCACAGCACTGATGCGTGACCTAGCGTGGAGGCAGGAGCCCCGAGGGGCTGTCAGAGAGAGCATACCAGGCTGGCTATTACAGTTGGACTGATAAACAGATGGAGAACAGATGTACAGTATTGCACTGCGTTATATCCTCAATTGTCACAACCCTGTGGGAGATCAGTAGGCGTTAAGGTTAGGGCGCTGTGTCCTTGTGGGGTGGAGGGCTCTCAGGAGCTGGTGTTGCAGGCAGGCCAGGCTATATTCATCTCCCATGCTGGAGAGTCAGTTTCTCTCTTATTGATGTGGAAGCGGAGCGTTGTGCGCTGGGCGACATGGCGCTGACAGCTTTAGCGTGGGAGAAGATGGAGAGCTCTATTCTCTATCCGTCTTGAGCTCTCATTACAGGACCCCGCAGTGGCCTTGAGTCCCCATCCTGCAAACCAATCTGCTCGTGTCACCCCTAAATGCATTACCCAGGGTACTGCTGGTGCGTCTGAATGTCTCCACAGAGGGGAAGCCATGCTCATCAGTGTAAGTGCCCGAGCGCTCACCATGCTGGGAACAGGGGAGTCCTGTGGGGGAGCAGTCTCACTACCTCTCTCTCTCTCTCTCTCTCTCTCTCTCTCTCTCTCTCTCCCTCCCTCCCTCCCTCCCTCCCTCTCTCCCTCACTCTCCCTCTCTCTTTTCCTCTCTCGCTCTCGCTCTCTCTCTCCCTCTTTCTCTCTCTCTCTCTCTCTCTCTCTCTCTATCTCTCTCCCACTCTCTCTCTCTCTCTCTCTCTCTCTCTCTCTCTGTCTCTGTGTCTTACATTCCCTCTCTTTCTCTCCCTCCTCAGCTACAAAGCACTCAGTTCCCCCAAGAGCGGCAGCATCGTGGCCGAGCCTGAAGCAGTGATTCCACTTGAGATGTAATGAGTTGGCCCCTCAGCCTCTGTGCGGGCCCCGGAGGTTTACCCTGCCCCTTGTCCAATCTCTTTTCATCTCTGTGATCCCCTTAGCTTAGCTTACCGCTGTCCCAGGAAATAGGTCTATTAGCCCTTCCTCTCTAGACCGGGTCACAGCAGTGCTGTCAAGAGGGGCTGGAGTAGGGAAAGGATTTGGGTGAGGAGTATCAGGGCTTATACACAGAGAGATTCATTATTCACTTGCACGTTTACGGCAGGATAAGATGGCTTCATCGCCATTGTTATGGTTAACATAGATGGAACATGGATGTGATCCTGTTAAACACTAAGTGTCTGCTAATCCCTCTGACCTCCCATACACCCTGTATATATCTATGCAGAGACACCTCGAAGGGTAATCACAGCATTTTTCCGCCACTGATGTAAATTGGCCATATTCTTTGTTGGCGTGGAGAAAGCAGAGGCGGTTTGATGCCTTCCTTTGTACCGGGCCTGTCTGTCCATATGGTGCCTCCACGACTGTCAGACGTGCCCATTTCTGATTATTCAAATGGAAGGGAGAAGCGTGTCATATTAAGCAGCGTAATCTAGTGATGAGAAGGCCTTCTTTGTCTTCTCTCCCCGGCCCTTCTGTTCTCAGTGTAGTACGGCCAATTCTGATTGAATTGGCGATGTTCGCTGCCATAGATGCCACTTTCGATAGCTTCACATTTAGCTTCACGTTATCTCGTATTGTTGGGGTTTGAATGGCGGTCTACATGTGTTGTGTTAGTATTCCTTCTCTCGGTATGCATATTCAACCGCGAGGTGTATAGCTGAACTGTGAGGCTGCCTTGTATTTGTAACTCACCCAAGGTCTCAGGCAGAGTATCAGTCTGTCAGCTGTCTCTGCTATGGCTTCACCTTGGTTCATTAGCTTGTTTAAGGAGCTCCCAGATTATGTGGCTCTACCTGGTTGCCTTGTTTCATCAGAACATAGGAGAGAGACAACCATCAGACTGAATAGTTCAATTTGTCACGCCGTTGCATCAGGAAATGCTGAGCTCATATCAGCTCTGTGTCTTTGGGTGTGACTGTGTTATGGGGGCGGGGTGTCTGTGTGTTGTCAGAAAGGGGGGTGACTATGTGTGATTGTGTTGTTTATGGAGTTGAGGTCACTGTGTGACTGTGTCACTGTTTTTAATGGGGTGGGACAGTGTGTGTGTGTGTGGGGAGGGTGGGTGGGTGGGTGCTGTTATAAGGACAGGACAGGGTGAGGGGGTCTTTGTGCTAGGCTGGAGAACGAGATGGGAGCAGTAAATCTGAGCAGCACCTGCTCTCTGGACCCTGGCACACGTTGTGAGGTCAGCTCCACGGCATGTCCCATCGATCATATTTATTACATTCATCACAGCAGCCGTTTGTTTGGCCAGCTGATCGCTCCATGGAGCGAGAGGAGATAAAAGAAAAAAGAAAAGGAGAGAGAGAGAGAGAGAAGAGAGGAGAGAACACAGAAGAGAGAGAAATGAAAGAAGAGATAGGAGAGAAGAGAGTGGAGAGAGAGTGATGAGAGAAGAGAGAGTGGTGTGGGAAAAGAGAGAATGGGCTTTTTATTAGACAACAGGGAAATGCTTTTAGAGCTTCGTCTTTGTGTTTCCTTCTCTGCTCCGACGCTGCAGAGATGTGTCATTCTGTAACACAGCCTCAAGCCCCCAGACTCTCAAGAGCAGAATTATAAGTGTGCAGTTGGACAACTTTCCAGGAAAAACAAATGTTATATCTTGTGGCAGTTTGATTCAGTGTCATTATGGTGGGTTGGAAATAATACCATTTCTTATCAAAACTACACATGTGAACAAGAATCTCTTGAATCAGCAAAGGTTAACTAAAAGTATCCCCAAAAAATAAGACTTCTGATATTATGGCAAAACCAATAAAATCCACCGTCTCTGTTGATATTGTGAGTTGTATTGAATCACAATGGCTTTGATCATAATGAACCAGGGCAAAATTTCAATAATATCCCTCTAGTGGTCAAACCTGCAACTGTCGTTCATGAACCCCCCCCCCCCACACACACACACACACACACACACACACACATACACTGAGTGGGGCGTTGATAGCTTCATCACAAAGCCTGTGAAGGTAGTTTGCATAGTGACCACCCCCCTCACCCATGTCTTGGCACAAGGCCAGTCCCTCCAGTCTGATCTTCTCATGGGGAGCTCAGCTCCTTTGTGGCTGATTTAACACATCACTTTTCCCCAAAAATCTTCTTTACATTTTGGGGACAATGTGGATAGCAGCCCTACAGTAGCAAGTGAATGAAGTTCCTTTACTACCTGAAAATGAGACTTTCTGATACATATCAGAGGACAAGTCTGTTTTGTAGATCTAATAGTGTATTTCCTTTTTGGGAGAGCAGAGCAATGCTATCAAGTTCTCAAATCAAAATGATTCCCCTCACTTGATGAGGTAACAAATGTGTCTTGGTGAGTTCATGAATATTGATCATTCACCCTGAGAACAGTGAGAGTGTTGTTGCGATGGGGCTGTCCTATTGGTTAGGGCCTTGTCACCACCAGGTTCCTGTCGTTTAATTGGCTGAGGGGCCTATTGTGGTGGGGCCCCATGGAGGTGGAGGCATGCGTTGGCTCAGTTACTCTGAGCTCAGCTCACATTCATTTAAACCTCTCCAGCCACTAAACCAATTAAGCCAATTAAGCATAAAAACATAATGCAACTTGTTTCTGCCACCATGCATTTCTATGAAAAGGGTGAGAGAGGGGAGAAGGGGAGGGGCGGGGAGGGGGGCTTTCAACAAGCTGTGATAGGACAATGGGTCCTGGGGAGAGCTTTTGTTTCGACTAATTGTGTTAGAATCTTGTCAGCTTGTTCATACCAACGCAGTCGTGCATGGCTGAGGCACAAACGAGATTCTGTAAGGTGAAGTCTCACAGGAGATGTGCAGAATTAGTCTGCTGTGTCAAACACCTTCTTTCTGCAGTACCAACATGTGCTTTGCAGCATTTAGCACAACCGCCATATGTTGCACAATTCCATTCATGATGTATTCCATGGTGATTCATGTGAACTTTCTTGAACAAAAAAAGGAAGAGGACGTCGGACAGGGATGCGATTCAGCTATAGCAACTTGCTCCAGTGAAAGACATAGTTGGGAATTAACTGAGGACTGACTGGGTTTTGTTGTTCCTGCCAGGAAGGAGGTCCATGATAGCGGGCTTATTTTAATCACCCAACACAGAGCTTGTTGCTGCTGAAGCTAAACAGATGCTAATGTGAGGCCCTGTTAGAAGACAGAGGGATTCAGGCTACGCATGCAGGCGGAAAAGCAACAGCCTGTTATCGGGCTATCCTGCATTGTGTTTCCTACCCACACTGGCGAGTCCTGTGAAGCTGCTTCTGTTCCTCTTTCCTTCCTTTCTTTGGCTCCTCTGTCTGCTCTTCCGTCTTGGTTCTCGTGGTGGCGTCATGCATGGGGGCACTCCCCGAATAAAAAAAAAAACTGAAACAGATTTGTTTGCTGCCGTCCTCTCGCTCTGAAGAGTCCCTGTCTCTTTTATCGAGTCTGAAAGCAGGAGAGAGGAGCGACAGGGTGGAGAACATTGTCTGCACTGGGCTGTTGTGGTGTCCTTTCTGTAGGAGTTGAATCTTACTTCCTTCATTTAGTTTTGTACAGTTCTCTCTCCTCTCTCTCTTTCTCACTAATTGGCTTTTCCTCAATAGGATGTTGACAAGAGACATTTTTGGCCTTGTCCAGTTTTTAAAACCCTTTTTTTTTGGCTCATTTAGACATTTACTTGTGGAGGCTGGCTGTAGTTGGGGGGCTGATGGGGCTGGACCCCAGATGGTGGTTTAGGAGAGACATTCCAGGACTCTGACCCAGACACAGCCGAGAGACCAGAAAGGAGCATGGATCCATGGAGGATAGTCAGAGGAGGAGCTTGAGGAAGAGTTTGAGAAGCTGAAAGGGAAAAAGGGAGAGCGGGAGTGAGCGAGAGAGGCAGAGTGGCATGACTTCCAGTGAGGCTTTCTGCTTTGGAATGTTCCAGAGTTGACAGGACTGCACTTACTTCTTCACCTTCACATCCCTGTAGGACTGCCCTGTCCTGCCCTAGTGTACCATAGTGCTGCAGTTCCCTAACTCTCAGTCTAGTCTGCCTGGGCCTGGGGCACAGTTCCCCTAGTCAGGCTAGCAGTTCCTCTGTGTGTCAGACAGGCTGTGTAGCATCATGGTTCTGTGATTTGCACATTAGCCTATAAATCAACGTACGTGCCTATGTCTTGGGAACGATACAGTGTTCATGCTGAGCCATTCAGGGTTAGAATTCTTTAGGGGTTTGTTCAAACACGAATGCAATTTGCTAATGTGTAAAACGTACCGTGTTCATTTGCCATCTAATCAGAAAGCAAGATCCTTTGGGCATTGTCGACCTCCTCTGATTGGCTGCATCCTCGGCAGCACTCCGCTAGTCCCTCAGCATCCAATCAGAGATGATTTGCAGTCTTCCAGTGCAGCTGGAGGACTGTCAGTGACACCGCAATGATTTGTGACTTCCTCAGGACTCCAGGTCATCCCCCTCCGAGCACGAATACATAGCTGAGGTTGCCGCCATTGTCTGTTCATCCCCCAGCTGGCTGCATGCACCACGGATCCATGTCAAGTACAGTATCTGTCATGCCAATGGAATCTCTATCTGCCTCAAGAGGACCACAATAGACAACACGGAGCGTCCTTTTCTCAGTGCCAGAGCACTGTGTGACACACTGTTTTCGATGTCATCAAGAAGACATCAGACCCATCATTTATGCACGTTTTTGTTGACAGGAAGGCAGTTAAAAGACAGATTTCAAAGCTTCGGGGCGGAAGAGAAGAAATGGAGGGAATGGGGTACGTTGGGGTCCTGTCTGACTGTAGCTTAGAGTTCAGACTGGAGATCTGCTTCAGGAGAAGAATGAGACGTGCGATCGATGCTGTCAGCCAGACGGTGTGTTGGATTCTAATCTCCTCTTCTCCCCACTCACATTCCAGTTTGTCCGTAAACAGGCGAAGGTCTTCAGAGGGCCGGCCCCTTTTCCCTCAAAGAGAACGTCACGGTCAAGAGGGCTTCAGGCCCTCAGTCTAGATAGAGCCTCTGACACAATAAAGGAGAATGTAGTAGTCCAAATACACACACACAAACACGCACACAAACCCCTCCAGGCATTCTACTATTGTTTGGCAAGTGGACAAGAGATCTAGCGAATGCAATTCTTTTTCAGCCCTTACACAGTTTTTCACATTTATCTTTTCAAAACACCTTGGAGACTCAGTGGCTAGCACTTTGAGATAAACGCCTTTGAATCACAATTCCTGTTAAGCAGAGAGAGAAGAGCCTCAGCATATCCATAAATGGATGATTCCTCCAGCAAGGACAGGTTCTGAATGCTTGCAGGCAGAGGTGAGGGACAGAAAGGGTGGGATGGTAAGAATCCAAACATAAGGAAAGTAAAACACCTTAAAGAATACTTCTAAGCTCAACCCAAGGTGAATGTGGGTAACTTGTGACAGCTTTCAGATTTACTTTACAATTTCTGTCACCACATGCCTTCACAGTCGCTGGAGCCTAAACTCCCAAGATGCACTGCTCTTCAGGCAGTTGGGGGAGAAAAAAGTATTAAAAGATGAATACTCCAATCGACTCTCAATGGGGCAACATCTCTTTTGAAGGGAATGTTTTTGTTTTAATGTCATCTTTGTTTTGTGAGATGGTGCAATGAGAATGAAAGGCATTAAATAGTCTTAGCCAGAGCAAGGGAATGTGAGTTGCTCCTCAGTATCACCCCCTCACCTCTCTGCTGAGACAGCGAGCGCTTTGTGAGAGGTCTGGAACCTGAAAGAGAAGCCCAGCATGTAGTCTGAAAGGTTCCCCATCCTACAACACACACACACACACACACTCATACGCATGCATGCACACACACTACACATAATCTCACACACACGGGCTCATACACACTGTCAAACACACACACACGGACACACATCACAAGAAAACGTCCACCAACTCCCTTTGAATTTCAAAAAGAGAATTATCAGAGAGAATAAGCCGGGAGATGAGAGAAGGAGGCCTGTCCTTTGAGGGCAGCCACATAGAGCTAGGGAGAGGGGTGAGCACATTATACACTGTGGTTCCTCTCATTAAGGGCCTATCATACACTGCCCTGGAGGGGGGCTGGGGGGGGGGTCACACAATCACTGTGAGTGAGAAGCCCTGCTGGGGGGGATGGGACTGAGCACGACAACAGTCTCAAGGACGCTTCCTGGGATGAGCAACTTTAACGTCTTTTTTGGGTGCCTCGTTTACCTTCTTTGAGCTCGTCTGTGTAAAACACTCGAGCTTCACGGTTGTTTTTCTGTGGATGAAGATGCCAGATAAGCCTTCAAGTGAACCTTAGACTGAAGCAACACTTGTGTCGAAAGAAGAAGGCAATGAGTTGTGAACAGAATTTACTGGATTTTGGGTTCTCCAACAAGTTAGTCCTGGACACGTTGCTTGAGACGTGATCGTTTCCAGAGCAGGTTTGGATCGGCAGGGTAAAGTGAGTTTCTGTTCAGAAAGTTCTGGCCCGTGTCCATCCAGTTTGGACTGGTCTAGTTACGTGTGAGTAGTCATTATGCAGCTTGTGCATCGGCTGGTCATGGTTTTGTCCATGCTCGTCATGCCGGCAGTGTCGCACAAGAGTCCCCATGGGGCCCCACGCCACGTTGGGCTACGCAGCCCTCAGCACCCCTGGTGTAGGAGTCTGCAGGCTGGAGCCCCAGGAACACAGCAGGACCTTCCCACTCTGAGGCTCTATCACAGCAGGGCCCACAAATGCAACCACATGTTTCACAGTGAGTACAGTGTGGCATCATCAGACATGGTCGTTCTATGGCTGATTGTAGATTTGTTATTTATATTTTTGTATGTATCTCACAGTTTCTTAATGGTAAAGGATGGAGGTTAGTTGAGCGACTGACTGAGTTATTTATAAACCGTGTGCAAAGCATTGTAAACACTGTACACATTATTACCAATTAACACAACAGAAACAGAGGGAGAAAAAAAAAAGATAGCTTGTATGAAAATGTAAGCGATTGCACGTCCTTTCAAAGCTCTTTGCTATCCAGGCTCTCTGCCATCACAGCCGAGACTAATTTGTCGTTTCTCCTGTTTGTGAGCTCTGTGGTGCTCAAGGTTGCGAGGGACAGAGAGATGGGAGAGAGGGAGAACATGTGCTGTGTGGGAGTGGCTTCCTGCTAGGTCAGACAATATGTCTAAAATGAAGTGCTACCGTGGGCGAGAATACAGAAAATTGAACAAACTGTTCAACTTTAGAGACTAGATATATGGACAGAGCTGAATAGGTAAACAGAACTGAATAGATAGACGGAGGCAGACATTCATGAGAAGATTAAAACACTATTCTTTGTAGTTATCTCAAATGCAAACAAAATTGGACAGGGGTTCTTTTGTTAATTTTCTAATGCTAAAATTGTTGCTTTTCATGGGAGATGCAGGTTATGGAAATAGCAGTCACATATTGTTCATGAAAACAATATCACAGCACCACTGCAAAATTATCCCTCTGACTTACCTGTGTAAAGCCATTTTGCACACAATTGCTTGCCACTAGAGAATTCTCCCTACAAAGAAATACTTTGGTATTCATGTTGCAGCTAGGTCTAAACAGGGAGAGGGCTTACAACAGGCTCATGTGCTTCTGTTCTTTTCTGCTGGTTACTTCAAAAATATATATTTCATTTGGGAGTTTTCCACTGAGTAGTCGGTGGCACTTCTAGGGCAATTAGTGAGATACACACTGGAGATCAGAGACTACATATGTGAACTGTGAAATTGGGAGTGAACGAGAAAAAGAGAGGATGGTGAGGATGAAGAGTACTCTCATTTTGCTCAGAATTTAGGGAAATTGCGATGTGGCTGTCGGATCAGAATGGATGTTTTTCTAATGGTTTAGAAATAGCTCGCTAGAGGGCGCTGTTTGGTAACTTATGGTCTTTTCAGGTTTCCAGTTAAACGACACGAGCCAGCAGCCTCTGCCTTACATGCACATGAGTAGGCCTCGTGCGAAAGTGTAAAATTCAGATTTTTTTCCAAATCACTTTAATGAATTATTACACTATTTAGGATTTGGAATATAGTGGTGTTGAATATAGCAATTATATGGTTTTTCAACTATGTTACTTGACACATCCAGTTTAACATGGTGTCAATGTTTGTTAATAGCCTACACATACGTTAAATAATAGCCTACTATTAAATAGCCTACACACATTTTAAATACATTATTTTAAGTATATTGAATGTATTGGGGGGGGGGGGGGTGTATGTTGGGGATAACTCCCCCTCCCCATCTCATTTAATTTGAGGTGTCTAATGTGATAACAACTTCTCACTAGCTAATTTTAGACTATAATGCCTACATATAATATTTTTAAGTAGCTAGATTAACATCTTTGATCGTTGTTAGGGGGGATTTATTCCAGATAATCGCCTTTAACATTTACATTTTAATTGGCTACGAATTTAGGCCTATTTTACCCTTGTTGAGCGCCTGAGGTAAAAGAACATTTGGCTAAGCAGAAGCAAATCTTAAAACAACAACAAACTTTATCACTAAATTGATTATTTAGTATTCAGACTCGAATCTGGGAGACCATTTGATGAATAAAAAGCCTTATCCTGCATTTGTGAAAATCAACTACTTATTCTTAATGGGGAAACAAATATGTTTGAAGTCATATGCCTAAACCTCTCATTGTCAAAAAAAGAAAACGGACCAACAAATTAATTAATGAATAAACGCATGTCATTCAGCAACAGAGCCTGAATCCCTAATCTAGCAGGATTGAACAAAATAGTGAACGGAAATGTGTGGGCTATTCAGCATGCTTTTTACCGTCACCTCTGTAAAGCAGACAGGAGAGCTTTGACAGCTCACAGCTCCGCTGTGCTCGGATCCAGACTGGAAGAGGTTAATTTCTTCTTCGGAAAACCCCATTGTTCGGTCCGTGAAGGGGGGAGAATGGCACATACCATTTGACGAGGCATTCAGCTCCAGTGAATGAAATGCTGTGAATGCGAATTCGAATCCCCCCTGTCCGAGGTGAAGGGGTCCGCGGCGCATACAGGGGTTCAAATACTCAAAATAAGCTGTTGGTGTAAAACTTGGATAACCCCGAGACCACAAGGACTCAATTTCAATTGCTACTGATCTAAATCGGAAAAGTGATGAAAAAGTTGGCGTGAATCATCACCGATGGATGTGGAATACAAAGTGTCCAGCTTTTAGCCGCTGTGGAGAGAGCGCAAACTTCAGAAGTTCCCGTCTCCGGTGACAGATTCAAAAACCGACTGAAATAATGTGAAATGCTTTCTACGGAATAATTGAATACACAAACGGACGTGCAACTTTCTAATACATTTCCTCATGGACTGTTCTGTCATCTTGAAAGATTATTCACAGCAATACTTTTTATTCCATCTGTCTGAGGACTGGATAATTTAAACTGGATAATAGCACGCACTTGCCAGTTGAACCAAGAGCGGCTGAGTCGGGATGATTATCTGCTGGAATAGAGAACCCCAAATCGCATTTGAATCATTGCTCTTGTGTTTATTATTTTGTCCGTGTTTTTTGTTTTGTTTTTTAGTTTTTTACTGAATTGCCATGCTTCACTCTTATGAAAACGCAGGAATTGTGTTACCAAACAAATAGAGCCAGCAGAACACGTTACATTTTTTTGCCAACATTTTGAAATTATTTTTGACATTTCATATCAAGATTATGAAGGAGCGGATCGTTAAAGTATTTCAAAAATAATTTGGATTACTTGAGACATTTTATCATTCGAGAGACGTTAAATAATGTCTCCAACATCAATTGGAATTGCGTTATTATTTGGATTTCTCCATGCGTGCTCAGGTAAGCCATGTCTTTCAAAGCACTCCAGATCTATTATTTTGGAAATAATATCACTCAGAGCCTTCCAACGTCAATCATCATCATAAGCATACCCGTTTTGTTGATTTACAGATGGTAAAATTTACTTTAATTGTTACCCTTTTGTAATAAGGCAAATTAAGATTACTAGCATACATCATAATGTAACTAGATTTATGATTGATAGACGTAAATGTGTAACATTTAGCATACGAGTGCAGACATGTTGTATAGTTTAGACCTGTTGTTTAAACATCATAAACAAGAGATGAACTACCAACACGATGGACCTACAACATATTCGACAATGTGCCGGTCAGGTCTTTAAAAAAGTATCAACACTTATGTGACAATGCTAACTTAAACCAGCCCTGGACTGTGTGACTACTTTCAGTATAGTGCAAGGAGCAATGTTTGCGTGCGTGAGACACTCATCATATAGGTGTCTGCATAGGCCTGGGTCAAGATGGCTGGCCTTTTCCAGGTCACTTGTTTCACTGTTACGAGGTAGCAAATAGCTGCCATCCCTCAGAGATCGTAGAGACAGTACAATGATGAAATGTGAGCTAAGGGGAGGATATTTAAAAAAATATGTAGATTTTGTGTGGCATTGTATATCTTAAAAGTAAGCTTTATTTAATTGTCATTGATCATTAAACACACACACACACTTTCTAACTCAGTTTACTACAGAAGTCTTACCAGTGCAATAGGCAAGACTACTTCATGACTTTGCAGTATATCTTTGCCTGTGTAATTATCAATAAGTCATATGTAATTGTTTACAAGTACAAACCTGAAAAGTGTCACATCTGACTTGCACTAAAGGTTTACACCCTGAGATGGTCTAAAATACATTCATTGTCTCTGTACATGTAAAACATATTCTTACTTTACTATCATAGAGTGGTGTTTATGTCAAAAATGTGGATAACAACTGGATACAGTTTAGATTCTAAAACATATCAAGATATTAGATGAACAGTTCATTTAAGGTTTTATTTATCTACCTTCCATTTGCACAGGTTAATGTAGCTACTCCAGCCTTGTTCACGTTTTGACTGAACTCCCCAGGCAGACGAGTGTGTTAGCCGCTGTATCAGGCTCCGTGTGTGCGCGCGCGTGTGTAAGTACAGGGCTTTGTCATCTCTGAGCCCAATGTGTGTCTCACTTCCTGATTGGTTTCCTGAATCGCATCCTGGTTTCCTGTGCTGCTAAGTGAGCTGTGACTGAGAAAGAGATAGAGAGAGAGAGAGCATGTTTGTTTGAATGTAGGGACCGCTAGATGAGGAAGCAGTGTCGTGTTTGAACAAGTGCCTGAAGGGAGAGAGAGCAGGGGTTATGGGGGCAGGCCAGCGACTTGGAAGCTCTTGGCCTGCGCCTGGCTTGGATGGAAGTGGATGGGTGTAATTGAACTGGGGATCGGTCTTACTGGAGCAGAGACTGAGTCTTGGACTGGAGTTGAAATCCCTCCGTCTGTCTGAGTGCAGAGGAGAGCGGGACCTCCAGACTCCAGGGTCTCTAGTTACCGACCATGGCTGAGGGATGTCTGTGTTATATGGG